>NC_140591.1:636309558-637509558 GCF_964204655.1 Triturus cristatus
CACAGGTCACAAGTTCAGCACACAATGTTGCTAATCAAGACAGAAAGTGTGCTTGACTTTTCAACATATCAGCTTCTCATATATAATGTTCCTTACAATCTGTTTTTGTTAACCAATAAGAATCATACCTGTAAAAAACAGAAATATACACCCTACCTTTCAGTGTAGAAAGTAGTCATACAACCAATGATTTCTTGTCTTTTTTCATAAAACATTGCCGTGGATCCGCGCACCCAACGCGTGAGAATCCGTGCACCCAACGCATTAGGATGCGCGCACCGTGCGTGTATTTCGCCGTTTTTTGTTTTTTTCAAAAGGGGGCCCCAGGGGGTCCTTCTGGGACCCCCTAAGCACCTCTAGTGGGTCAGAGTATTTCCACTCTGCCCCCTTTTTATGTTTTACACACTTATTCCCCTTGCTTCTTCAGCCTCGCTTCTACCAAGGCAGAAAATGGCCGCCAACAGTTCCTGGTTTCGAATGTAGAGAGACACTCGACAGCCAATTAGCATTCAGCGCGCGATCGGGAGGGTGCGCGCTCGGTTCGGGAAGGGTGCGCTTACGGTGCGGGTAGGGTCCGCGGATCCTCCCCGGCCATAGATATCACTAAATTTTTACCCTAATTTTCTCAGGAACTACTGAACAGATTCACACCATTTATGCAAACGGCACGGGTCTGAACTGAGGACTACCTCTTTGCCAAATTTGGTGTCATTCCGTTCAGCGGTTCGGGCTGTAGCTGCGACAACAGATCCTATGGGAAATTGCATGGGGAAAACGTGTTTTGGGACCCCCCTTTTTTCTCAGCCTCCGCTTGACGAATCACCACAAAAACTTTCAGGGTAGGAGCGGAGCAGAGCTGGCTAAAAGTTTGGAAAATTTCACGAAGATTCGTCAATCGGCCCCAGACTTATTGGGAATAGAATGTTGCGTATTTCCTTTGGAAAATAGGTCCTAACTATAACTATCTACTGGCGACCGCCAGTAGATAATATATATTGGTAGTTATAGTTAGGACCTAGGGCCCGATTCACAGAACTAACTTAAGACAAAATCCTAAACTTACTACCATTTTAGTATTCACAGAAGGCACTTACTCATTTCAGTATTCACAGAAGTTAGGAGTCCTAACTTTAGGACTCCTAAATGCATTCTGTGAATACCGAAAGTCTTAAAATTAGGATTTTTCTCTGTTTAGTAGTAGTATAGCTAGGAATCCTAACTTTAGGACTCCTAAATGCCTTCTTTGAATACCCAAAGCCTTAAAATTAGGATTTTTCTCAGTTTAGTAGTAGTATAGTTAGGACTTCTAACGTTAGGATTCCTAAATGCCTCATGTGAATACCAGAAGTCTTAAAATTAGGTTTTTTCTCAATTTAGTAGTAGTAAAGTTAGGACTCCTAACTTTAGGACTCCTAAATGCCTTCTGTGAATACCGAAAGCCTTAAAATTAGGATTTTTCTCAGTTTAGTAGTAGTAAATTTAGGAGTCCTAACTTTAGGACTCCCAAACTGAGAAAAATCCTAATTTTAAGACTTTCGGTATTCACAGAAGGCATTTAGGAGTCTTAAAGTTAAGACTCCTAACTTCTGTGAATACCGAAGTGAGTAAGTGTCTTCTGTGAATACCAAAATGAGTAAGTGCCTTCTGTGAATACCAAAATGGTAGTAAGTTTAGGATTTTTTCTTAAGTAAGTTCTGTGAATCGGGCCCCTAGTTTCCATAGGAAAAGCATTTTTTGACGAATGTTCAGCAAACTTTCCCAAAAAAGGTCTATCCAGCTCAGTTCCTATCCTGAAAGTTTGGGGGTGATTCATCAAGCAGGGGCTGAGAAAAAAGGGGGGGTCCCAAAAAGTTTTTTCTCCATGTTAATTTCCATAGGAAATTTTATTACAGGCTACAGCCCGAAC
The DNA here is from genome assembly GCF_964204655.1 of Triturus cristatus. Taxonomy (NCBI): domain Eukaryota; kingdom Metazoa; phylum Chordata; class Amphibia; order Caudata; family Salamandridae; genus Triturus; species Triturus cristatus. Next base: position 636,311,465 of record NC_140591.1, read on the forward strand.
TGCTGAACGGAATTACACCAAATGTGGCACAACGGTAGAGCTTGGTTCAGAAAACGACCTTTTTTTAAAATTGTGTAAATCTGTTCAGTAGTTGCTGAGAAATTCAAAAAATAAAAGTCAAAAAATCTTTTTCCCATAGAAAACTTTAGCCAAGGCTACAGCCCGAACTGCTGAACCGAATATCACAAAATTTGGCAAAAAGGTAGTGCTTGATTCAGGAAGTGTCTTTTTTTAAATGGTGTAAATCCGTTGAGTAGTTTCTGAGAAATTCAAACAATGATAGTTTCGATATCTGGGGCAGCAGTGGGTTCGCGCATCCTCACGACCATGCGCTTCACTGTGATTGGCTGCCACGACCACAAGCTTCACTGTGATCGGCTGCCAACACTCCAAACCAAGAAGTGTTGGCAGTCATCTTGTGACTCAGTAGAACTGAGTAACAAGAAAACATTTGAAAACAGATTAAAAGAGAAGAAAAGAGGGCAGGGTAGAAACACCCTGACCCCCTACTCCTGCTCAGCGGGTTCCCACAAGGACCCCCAGCCCCAAAAACATCTGAATGCACATTGGGTGCACGAATCCGGATGAAAAAAAAAACTTAATGAAGCGGGGGCTCCCCCACTTCATTTAAATGAGCCCCGGGTGGGCCAGGTTCTGGGGGCAATCATATAATTATATTGCGGGGTCCTGCGGGGTCTCCGCAGCCCTGGGGCCTGCCACATTCCATGTAAATTAGGTGCGGGAGGTCACATGGCCCTCCCGCAGCCCCGGGGACTGCCACCTCCCCTGGGCTTGATTTGTAATTGTTCGGGGACCTCCGAGGCCCCCCAAGTCCCAGGAATAGCCACAACCGGGGCTTTAACTAAATATGCAGGGGGGGCCTCATGGGCCCCCCGAAGCCCTGGGGACCACCACCTCCCTGGGGCTATGAAAATTGAGGTAGGGGTCCATGCGGCCTCCCTCCTGGAGCCCATGATAGCCCTGGGGACCGCCACCCCCCATGGCCAGCTCCTGCAATGTCCAGGGGATCCATCCCTGGGACATTGTTGTTTGCTATGACAGGGTGGAAACACGTCTCGCACACTGTCATAGCAAACCCTGGTTTGCTTCGTTGAAGCGAGAGGAGGATAACCTGCTCACGCTTCAATGAAGCAAAGAGGATTGCTTTTGGGCAAGGGGAGTCGTATGTTAGCAGCTCCCTTTGCTCAAAAGCAATGCTGGTTCCCGCAGGAGTCGGGGAGCCAGCAGAAGCATGGGGGCATTGGGGCTCCCCCCACAGTCCCCAACGAAGAGGCCAGGCCCCGGGGGATGGCATCCCCAGGGCCAATAGTAGACAAGGGGAGAGGGACCATGTGGCCCCCTTCCTAATGATCAATAAAAACATTAAAGAATTGGGCATGCCCCTGGGGATTGTGTCCTTGGGGCGAATATAAATTAATGGAAGTGGACCGTTTTTTTTAGAAAAGTTTGGAGTGGCGATTCTAACTTGGTGCTCAGCATGGCCCCCTAGTGTGAATGTGCTGGGTGTGTGGCTCTAAGCGTGGCCCCCTAGTGTGAACGTGCTGGGTGTGCGGCTCCCAGCGCAGCACCCGAGCAATTCACAGGTCTTTTAAAGACCATTTACCTGTAAATGAGGCTTTGTTGTGATTTCACCTCTTCTTAGAGCCCCTGCATCTCCACTCTGCCAATGACTGGAAGAATTACCCCCCCCCCCCCGAAGTTTTTATCCGCCTCCCCCAAAATTTGGCTCTAGTTGCGTCCCTGACTGGCGTGCGCCGGCTCTGCCCACTCCGCTTACAGAATTCCATAGATTCTATCCGCCGTATGTCAATGATCCAGCTGTGGGGCTGAGAATATCTTGCAGACAGGATTCGGTGCCTTTTCTGAGGCTTGGTTTGCAATCCTGATGCTCTGCCGAGGTTGGCACTGGTTGGCAGCCAATTAGAGCCAAGCTCGTGCTCAGGGGTTAGGCTAGTCCAATCACTCCGCCAATCCCCAAGCACTTATAAATTCACTATACATTCTCCTTGCAGTACTCTAATCATCCAGTCTCTACTCATCTACTCATAGAATGACCCAGACAAAGTTACATAACCAAGGTCTTCCCCACTGCCAGAGGTAACATGGTTACATGCGCAGTCAACAGCACAATGTAATGTGGTAGGGACCAGGGCCATCATGCATACATAATGAACACACGGACACAGTTAGATAGATAGTGGAACTGGCTACGGGCACGTGTGCTCATCACCTTTTTATTACCAAGGTTACATGTCCAGTGAAGTCTGTGCTGGATGCGTGTGGGGTGAGTGTAAACCAGCTCTCAGGGAATAGTTGGTGCTGGTAACAACTACAACAGTGATCATCGGATCACACACAGGGATTTCAATCATAAAGGGTCCATGACTTGTGCTGCACTAAGTTAGCGGCACCAGATGTGAAATAATACACAAAAGATTCTATCATAAAGGGTCCATGAGTTGTGGTGCACTGAGGTAGGGGCATCAGAAGCATTCCGTGTGTGCACAGCTAGCGATGATGCGTGGTCCGGGAGGGCCGCACTGGTACCGATGTGTCTTTTGCCTACTGGACTGCATCATCTGCAATTGCAACTCGATCTGAATTGTGAGCCCTGCAGTCCGCGATGTAGATGGAAAGCAGTAGTCCGCACAGACATTGAGGAATGCTTTTTGTCACTTCCTCTTGACAAAATCCGAGGACATAGAGTATAATTCGGTCTGCAATTAATAAATCATGTCTCAATGTAAATTGTGAGCTCTGTTGACCGCAGTGTAGGTAACAAAAGATGAAATATGTATGGAATACTTTGTCAAAATGTGTCGGTTTCGGGGACATTATAGTTAGTTGCCTACTGGACACTGAAATTAATGAATCAAGACTGAATTAGAACTGTGAGCTCTGCTGGCCACAGTGTAGACTGCCATTCAGTGTTCCTTTGGACTTGCAAGATGAATTTGGTCATTGTACTAAAATGATATTGTGTAGGTTTCAGGGATGTTGTAGTTAGTTGCCTACTGGACTCTGTACTTAATGAATCAAGACTCAATTTTAATTGTGAGCCGTGCTGACCACAGTGTAGGCCAGAGGCAGCGGTCAGCAAGGGCCCACAGCCACGTGGCGTTGTGTTGAGCTGCACAGTTAGTGGCATCAGAAGCATTCAGTGTGTGCGGAGCCTGCGGTGATGCGTGGTCCGGGTGGGACGCACTGGTATCAATGTCTTGTGTCTAATGATTTCTGCCTTAAGATGGCTACGTGGTGATGACTTGTGGTGCAGTGAGTTAGTGGCACCAGAAGCAACCAGCGTGTGCGCACCCTGCGATGATGCGTGGTCCGGGCGGTACGCACTGGTATCAATGTCTTGTGTCTAATGATTTCTGCCTTAATAAGGCCACGTGGCATTGACTTGTGATGTACTGAGTTAGTGGTACCTCTGGCACTCAGCGTGTACCCAGCCTGCGATGATGCATGGTCTGGGCAGGCCACAGTGGGAGCAATGTGTCTTGCCTACTGGACTGCGTCATCTGCAATCGTGACTCCATCTGAATTGGGAGCCCTGCTGTCCGTAGTGTAGATCAAAGGCAGTAGTGTGAACAGACATAACTCATGGCGGCAGCCACGTGGCAGGGTAAGGGCCACCGCTCTGGCAGACGCGTTGGCCTTCACACAAGTGAACCACGCCCAGAGCCCCGTCTAATTTATTCACACTTCTACGCTGGAGTGGCGGTCATTAGACCATCTGTACATAAAGAAGGAGGGGGGGGGACCGGGAGCTAGTTATGGTCCAGTGTCTGTGCTCCGTATTATATCTATAGTATTTAAATGGAGACACTGTTCCTAGAGAGACAGAGAGAGATATATAAATGAAGCGAGAAACCTAGGCTAATATTAGGCCCAACTACCTAAGGATTAAGTGGGGGGGGGGCATTCCTTAAAACTACCATCTACAAAAAAACGACTGATTGTAACAGCCTTCTTGATTTTCACAGCCATCACCCCAAAGCACTGAGGGAAAATTTGCCCTTTGGATAGTTCCTGCGGATCCGCAGGAATTGCAGTGACACCCAGGAATATGACATTCAAGCTAACTCCCTCACATCTAACCTGAAAGAAAGACATTACCCTAACAGGGTCATACAACGTGCATGCAAACGAGCCAGGAACAACAACCGCCAGGCACTCCTAGAAGAAAAGACCAAGGAAGCCGACAACACCATCACGTGTGTCACAACCTTCACCCCTCTATCAAACCAAATTAAAAACATCGTGAACCATAACTGGAGAATTCTGAATACAGGTAATCTCATGTTGGAGCGCCCTAGGTTTGCGTTCAAGAGGACCACCAACCTACGGGACCAACTAATCAACACGAGACCACGTGTGAAGACCATTCGTCAGGAATCCACCTTATGGTCCCTCCCTGCTGTTAAAGGCCACTACCCATGCGGCAATTGTAGTGCATGTCCCTTCACCAAACATACTACACACTTGGAGCTGGACAAAGTCAGGTGGGACCAACGGAGCCACACGAATTGCAACACAAAAAACTGTGTGTACCTCATCACCTGCCCTTGCACACTACGCTACGTGGGGATGACCACGAGACAGGTGAAACTAAGGATAAGCGAACATAGAAGCACGATCCGACGGGGGAGAACAGCAACCAGACTTACGAATCATTACATGGAAAAAGGACATACATGTGACGACATCAAGTGGACAATTTTGGAAAACAATCAACATTGGAATAATAACACCCTTCTGCGTAGAGAACAACGCTGGGTACATCGCCTCCGGACCAATGAGGTGGGCCTGAACGACGATATACCATGGACTGAACTATAACCCTACATGAGGGTTTAGCAGCGAAATCAGCAGTACACACCCATGACTACCTGACCACGAGGTCCTACTGAACGATATTCATGTCCATGGTCTCCCCTATCCTGGCGAGACCACTCCCCTTTGAGCAACTTCATGATACTAGAGGGTTAAGAATAGGCTTCCCGGGGTCACTTGCCACACAACGACCCCCCGCTCCTTCTTTCCCCCGTTCCCCCCACCGTCCTCGATCCCCCCAAGACTCATGTAACAATCATAATACCCTCTCGAGTTCACCATCGACTGTACTTCAGTGGAACTATGAGGCTTTATAAATTATACGAGTCATTCTTACTATTACCGCCCTCTCATTATACTAGATGGGCTTTTTCGAAGCGTTTTTACAGTTTACGAGCACCACTCAGCTGGATATACATAAACACTGAGGACTGCATAGACACATAACCATGGCAACAACAACACGTGAGCCGGAACCACTATTTTTGACACACGCATGCGCCTCGCTCATCTGTTTACCTTCTGCACATGCGCGGCGAACACACACTAGCGAGAACACAGCTGCTCCTCGTTTGACGACCGGACACGGATCCCGCCCTAATTAAGTCAACACGGGCAGTACTTAAGAAACGCGGGGTGATCCTCGTCTCCATTCCAGGTAGGAGGACGACTGGGGTAGGGGGTAAACGAGGCCACGCCGGAGCAAAACTGTGAGTAAAAATGCACTTATGAGTACTGAGGAAACTGGCTATTTACTTAAATACAGTGTACAAGACAGCTCAGACCAGTTTGGAATCTGTAGGAGTTGGATTGACTAGCAGTTGCCTGTCATTTATTCCTTTGTTCACAGCACTAGAAGGTGTGTACGCTCGTCCCCTAACCTATGGAGCATTATTCTCCGTGCCTTTAGGTGAGTTTTTGTAACATATTGTAGTAAGAATCGTAATGAAAGACCTATAGATTGTATGCCACATGAGTCTGTGGACATCTGGTTCAACCTCTACCACGGTGAGTGCCCGCACATATGGGCGACTCCGGTCGGCTACGGGCTGTCTCCCTCCCAGGCCCCCCCCCCTTTTTTCCTGGCTCAGGCACCTGTAAGCTTACCGTTGAGACCCCATCACGCCACCACCCGTGAGTGGAGGTGATATCTCTTTGTATATACCTTGATATTGCACTCGTTTTTTGAATTTCTTGAATAGGTGAACATTCTTTAATAGGCAGGATGTTCTCCTTTCTTTTTGTTTCCACATTTACCTAGGCTGTCTATCCTGGTGCGACCTGACTCTCACATAGAGAGCAGTGCTACTTCGGAGTGCACGCCCGGATAGTATACTGAGGGTAGTATCCCTTAGGGCACATCCACTTTTCACTCTTTTTTGGTCCTGAGGAAGCGCCAGGGATCCTTTTTTGGACCATTGGGGCGCGAAACATGTCGACCGCTTGACCACACACTAGTTACCTATTGGTACATTACTTTCTATAAGGTAACACCCAACCTACGGGTCTTTTATTATGTCAAGGGTGCTATTCACATTAAACTTTATCCCAGTAACCCTTAGACATTTTTAGGATACCACTTCACTAACACACTCCATCACCACATATCTTTTTATTAGGACCCAAACCACACACCCGCATGCACCAAACGGCGTTTTCTCTAAAAGATCTCCGCTAAAGTGACCCTTCGGGGGACCCGTAGGGCATTGCAGCGCCGGCCCGACGAGGAGCAAACGCCCAATGATGAAGCATGACATCCTTCGGGGTGTGTGAGGGCAACAAGAGAAACTAAGGAATGCCCCCCCCCCCCACTTAATCCTTAGGTAGTTGGGCCTAATATTAGCCTAGGTTTCTCGCTTCATTTATATATCTCTCTCTGTCTCTCTAGGAACAGTGTCTCCATTTAAATACTATGGTCATTAGACCATACCACTGCTCTTCTGATTACAGGGGACAACGACACAGGTACATTACCGACATCTTCCCCACTGTCTGAGGTACAAGCACCAGCAGTATATGTACACATGGAAAGTTTTGTGCTCTGCATAGTGAGTTCTGTCCAGCACATCACTGTTACACTTGGTATTGTGTGCATTATTTATGGTGGGTGACTTGCGTCCTTCACACATGTTTGGTTGCTACATCTCCCAACATTCACCTATTGTGTAGCTGAGGGGCCATGCTGTTTTTGGAAAGTTTGCTGTCCTGTTGTGCGCTGCCTCGGTGGTAGTGGGGGGGGTGGTCCCCTTAGAAATTCACTGAAAAAAACATAGGTTTCAGGCACGATATAGTTAGTTGGACATTGCTCTCACACAAAACCATAGAAATTCCCCCGTTATAGTTAGTTCAGCTATCTATAACTCGCGCACCCGCAAAGCACTGCTAATGGCGTGACATATTACATCATTTATGACATGGTCAGTGACATCACTGATGACATCTCAAATGACATCACTGATAACATCACTGATGACATCATCCATGTGAAATTCTGATGCACCTCCTCACACTATAATATAACTTTCTATACACCCACTGTAAAATACAGACTACCATTTTCGAAACCATCGACACACCAATACCAGTTACTACATATGCACTCACTGATTCCTAGGTCTACACACACATCCACTCATTCACCCATACAATCACTCATACATGCAGTCACTCATCAATACAACACTATCATAAGCAGTCAAACACCTATACAGACACTCACACACCACCACTCATCCAGAGTTACTCACACACCTAGACAGTCATTCAAAGAATCAATCACACTTCTATTTACTGACCTGTACAGTTATATGCACACCACATCACTTACTCAAACAGAAACAAATGCATACTTACTCTCTTATACAATCACTGATACAAGAACACACTCATCCATACAGCCACTCTCACGATCACTGACTCTCACGTATAGTAATTTATATACTTCAACTTTTTCACAAACACTGCCTTTTACATATGTAGTTACTTGGACATGTACCATTGGGACAACCATTCACTCACCAACACACCCATACATACACTCAAACACCCAAACAGCTGTTTCCACATGCACTCTTGAACCCATACACACAGTGAATCAACCACTCACACATCTATGCACAGAATCACACGCCTGCCACCCACACACACACTCAGGCACCCATACAAATACTCAGGCAACCTATTGATAACCCATTTAGACACTCATGTAGCTACTTACCAACCCATGCAGCATCTTATACAACAAAAGACAGACTGATACAGACATTCACACAATTTAGACAGTAACCCATGTGTTCAGTAAGACACATGTAATCACTCACTCAAACAGTCAGTCACGCACCAACTAAATCCTCCATTCAGACACTTATACACCCACTCATTCTTCAATACACCTTGGCATCTGTATATAATACATATTTAAACTATAAAGAAAAACACAGTCACTGGATGATGTCATCAGTGAAGTCATTTGAGATGTCATCAGTGATGTCATCAGTGATGTCACTGACCATGTCATGTATGATGTAATATGTCACATCATCAGCAGTGCATTGCGATTGCACGAGTTATAGTTAGCTGAACTAACTATAACGGGGGAGTTTTTATGGTTTTCTACGAGAGGAATGTCCAACTAACTATTGTGAGAAGGTGGTCTGATATATGCTGTCCACTAGTTCTAGTTGGCACCTTGTATCAGTCAAAACAACCCCTTATGGTTAAAGACAACCTTTATTGAAAGCTATCCTAGTGGTAGCTATGGAGAGCAGCCTTCAGGCTAAGTCTTGAAGGAATGTAAAGCAGCTTGTTTTAACAGTCTATAATCTCTTGAAGGATCAAATGAAAGGACAACCACACCAGGTATATAGTTAAAATATATGTGTTTAGGTGAAAAGACAGCCCTATAGTCTTTATATGAGACTGGAGTTTGAAGTACTTAAGTTACAAGTGAGCAATCATCAGTAATAGCACAAATACGCGTTTGTGCCCTAGGGGCGTACCAAACCATATACCAATAAAGTGGTATAAGAACCACGACTGAACTAGACACAAGGCCTAGAGCCTGTAGAATCGCTGGGACCCCAAGGAACCACCCATGGTAGTGACACAGGGGACCCACGAAGATTGTATGCAGTGTGTGAACACAACCGCGGGTTCCCATTATCTTTTTAGGACAATGTCGCGGTTGGAAATTTAAAAATTAGGAACACTTAGAATCGAGTCAGGACCAAACCCTTTTGGACTTAGGAAGTTCTAGGGCTAGCATCCAGGGGAGCACCGGAGTCCTCGAGCTACCTCACCCAGGGAAGCCGGGTGCATAGGTGTCTTTTGGTGACAGAGGCGTCGTCAATTTCAATGGAAACCTGCAAAGAACTGCTGCTGCCGTGAAGAGGAGAAGTGTCTGAAGAGTTTAAAGCCTGGATCTAGGATGGAAGGAGCCTGAAAGCAGAGGGGAAAGAGTCTGAGTCACTAGCCAGTGACCGAGGGCAAGATGGACCAATGCCCACCGATGTTGGGTGCTTCAGGTGAGTTGATGGGTGTCTTGACTCTTCAGCCACGAGGTCCAGGAGGCATCGACGAAGTCCACAAGCTGGATTCGAGCTGTCTAATAAAATCTGTCGAGTGCTGCGGTGTCGGCGACCAGAATGGACCCATCAAGCCTTGGCAACGGCAAGTCACTGGAATTCAGAGAAAGGACTGCGGTGCAGACCAGCAAGGTCTGAGAGACTCACCCAGCAAGGATAAGTCAGGGCACGTCTGGAGCAACCAGGAAAGTCCAAGCAGAAGAGGAGTTGCCTTCGTCAGGACCTGAAAGCCAACGGGCTAGTGATCGTGAAGGAGCCTCGAGCGGTTGCACTTAAAACTGGCCCATGGGTCACTCGTGGAGTGGAGGCCAGAAATCTTTGGTGCAGGAGGTGCTCAAGGCTGGGTCTACTCGAAGCCCAAAGCACATCTTCAAGGAAGCCCAGGAAGATGCTGTTGCTGCAAAAGATCATGGTGTCCAGCGGTCACGGTTCCACATCACCCACAATAACCACGGGCCTCAGCTTTGCTGTGGAAATGGGGTAGCCTCAGAGAAGTCTGGAAATCCACCTCTGGTGATGCAAAGACTTCGGCGTCTGGTGGGAGCTTCAGCGATGCAGACCGGCAGTTGCTTCTTTGGTGCCTGCCAAGCAGGGGAGTCACTCCTTGACCCCAAGGGAGATTTCTTCAGTCTTCTAGTCAGGATAGAACATCGAAGGTCCAGGATATATGATGCAGAGTTTCGTCCAGGGTAATCTAAAGTCCTAGGGACTGGATTCCTATACTTATACCAAGTTTAGGGGATGGACTAACTCTAAAGGTGGGCTTGGAAAGAGGGGTGGTTACACCCATTTCCTTTGTCCAGTTTCGCGCCAGAGCAGGGGTGGGTAGCCCCTGCAACCGGTTTGATCTGGGCTATGCACAGGGACAGCAAATGTGCCCCCAGTGCAGGACTTCAAAGCACCAGAGAGTGCCCCCGCCCAGCCCCAATGCACATCTGCCTGTCTGGGGAGGTGGTTACACCTCCCTTCGACAGGAAACCTATTGTCCAGGCCTCCCTTGCCAGAGTTTCGGTCAGCAGCAGGACGCCAAACCCGTGTCTGTGGCAGAGGCATCCATTTTGTGATGCCAGGGCTCAGGAAAGTCCTACCGGGTTTGACCAGTTTGAACATGCCTTTCCCTCTAGAAGGGTGGAATGCTACCCCCGCCACCAGAACTGGCGAGGGGGGGGGTAGTATTCCAAAGCGTTTGACACCAAACACAACATGTTTTGATGCAGCCATTCCAAAGTTAGCATTTACCGCGAGGTTATAATGCACTTAAGAGTATATGGTATGGCTGTATCACAGAACAGCCATAAGGAAGTGTTTCCGAAAGCTGCAGAGGGGCTCAGCTCATGCTTGGACACCCTCTCGCTCACAACCAAGCACTCTGCCTTCAGGTTTGTCAAGGCCTGCCATAGGACTGACTTATAGGTTTATATGTGTCTGTATATATATGTGGATATAGGTAGCCAATACCACTGTAAGGGGTGCAAGCACACCCTTACCCAGGCTGCAGTAGCAGACCTGTGGTGCCATTTTGGAGTGCTTCCCAGGGGTGGCATCATACATTCTTCAGCCCCTGGTAGACATCTGAGGTACCTATGCCCTAGGTACATAGTATACCATATACTAGGGGCTTATAAGGCACTCCAGAATCCGATTAGAAATGTACCTAATGTACATGGAAACCATTTTACAGAGAAAGCAGATAGACTGGGGCCCTGAATAGCAGGATCCCAGTCCAACTAAGCCATAAACCAGCAAAACACCAGGAAATAAGTGGGGGCAACCATATAGTCAGATTCCACCTTCCTACAACTATAACGTGCCTGAAACCTATGGTTTTTTCAGTGAAATTCTAAGGGTTTTTAAAATGCTAATTACTAACTATAATGTGCATGAAACCTATGGTTTTTTCTGTGAATATATATCTATATATATATAAAATGTGTGCGTAGACCTGAGCCAGCCATGTGTTTAAAAGAAACCTTAGTATTAATAACTTTATCACCAATGGCACATTGTAGAGGTGCTAACTCTTGCCTCTTTTTAATTATCCATTGGGCTTCATGCAATTAAATTACACACAAAAAGAATTAATACAGATTTGTGCCTACACAGTTGTCTGTTTATGGTAAGCAGAGATGCAGAGCTCTGTATGGTACCAATAAAGCTCCTAACATTGAAAGGGTTGTTGATTTGGTCATTGAATAAACACTCTAGCGATCAATTGTCGAAAGTGACTGGTATTGTTGTTTGGGGCAATAACAAATCCTCCTTAAATGATTATCCAAAAATGTGCTGTTATTTGTGCAACCGCTGATATTTCTGAACCGTGAATTCCACCTCTGGTTAGTTAGGCTAGATAATAATTTAAATGCTGTAATGCCCTGCTCTGGTTTACATTGCACAACAATTTTATGCTGTAGTGGAACTCATACTTAGTCTGAAACATTTTGTATTTTCTGTTTTTAAATCTGCACTAACAATACATGGTATAATTAGCACCCCCAGTTGTGCTTGTTTATTGCAGTCTGGTGTGTAGAAAATTATTAAAATTTCAACAATATGCAAGCCAAACATGTGACAACATAGTACTCAGAAGGACTAACATTTGTAAAAGTGTATGCACTTGAGTACCTGACTTAAAAAAACAAGTGTGTACTTCTGTTTAAAGCAAGGGGGCACCCATTATACGATGTGCCTAGATCCTAATGGATTTGTGTGCCCAATTCCACAAAAAAAGTCTGTTCCAGTGCATGTGCTCATTGTTTGAGTTATCACACATGCTGGGCAGAGTCCAATGGTGAATGATGGAGTGTCTCTTGAAAACGCTTTTTGATGTGGTTTTAAACACCCAGCAGGAATTTACTGCTTGGGGTGGGGGGGGGGAAGTCTCTTGGTTTCTGATTAATTCAACTCCCAAGAGCCTGTTTGACTAAACACCCATATAAGTAATATGGCACAGGTGCACAGGAAAGGGTATTCCCTCATTTGAATGAGTCTTGTGCATAAAGATATGAAATAATGCCCCACTGAGTAGTGGGTGGACACAAAATAAGTTATTATACACTTGGTATTACAGGAGAGACTACACAAAGCTGTGCAGTGACGTTTGTAAATACAAATGCCCCTGGTGTACGAAAACAGTTGAAAAATCACCTGTGGTGCCAGGGCCATTGCTTAGTCAGTGGCATGATGTTCCAGATGCAAACACCAGCTGAATACCCTGTGCTCTTCCATAATCCACCCCAAATGTTTATTAAAGGTTTGTGATACACTACAGTAGATCTCATGGAATCAATAAACTCATGGAATCAATAAACACACTGCTGCTGTTCACATCAAATATTTTGCTCAGCACACCTGATTGTTTTATGGATGAAGAAGAATGGCGAAATGATGAGAAAAAAACCACAGGTGGGATAAACCATGTTCAGACAGTGATTCTACAAACACTCTAAAATTCACCACAGTTTATAACATTATTTCAATTATTACTAAATCCTACAATCAGGTTTTTTACATGCTAATAGTAAATCACTTGAAAGATGTTTTAAAAAGAAATCTCATTTTGCTTCATGATCTAAAAGCATAGTTAAAACAGTCCAGTAGTTGTGCTTCATGGTACTTTGCACTTTACATTATCATCCATGACTGTTGGGGCCTGTCATGTACTTACATTTGCCCTCGCCAACTACCATTCACACATTGCTAATACCTGGTAGGCCAAACCAGGATGTCATTTGAGTGACCACATATCCTACCACCTAGAATAACATTGTCATGTACCAATGCCTTGAGATTTATTTTTTATTTTTGCACTGTTATGTAGCAATATTTTGGCCCAAGGGCATTAGAGCACTTTATATGAGAAGGGGAATGCATTGTGCACATGGTTAGCACAGGAAAGGTAAAGAGCTTGCCCAGAATGTCTGTATGCTGGAACATGGGGGCATATTATCAAGAAACGGCGTTAAAATTTTCGCGGCTTTAGTGGCAGAAAACTGACGCTAAAGCAGCGATAATAGGCTTGATAATATGCCCTTGAGAATTCCCATAGGAGCCCATGTTCTGGTGTAAACATGGGCTTCTATGGGAATTCTCTAGGGCATATTATCAAGCCCATTATAGCCGCTTTAGCGGCAGTTTTCTGCCGCTAAAGCCGCTATAATTTTAACGCCGTTTCTTGATAATATGCCCCATAGTTCCTAAATACAAAGGTCCACTGCTCTGGCCGTTAGGTCAATTGCTTCCAAACACTTTGGAATATTTGCCCATGAACAATGTTAGCATGGCTGTGAAGAAAAGGTGTTACCTGCTGAAGAAATTTTTCTCTGTTGTACTGTACTATCGTACAGGAACTTTTTTGTTATTTTATGGGCCCTAGGCCAAACGTATTTTGGGGCTTCTGCTCGGAACAGCTTTGAATTCATGACCAAATTATAGCTCTTTCATACCCTTTTGCACAGGTTGCACGGGTCCAAATTCTAAATCTCTTTACATTTAGTGGATAGGTTTGTGGTTTTACAACATTGTAATAAAGCAGCAGCTCACTAATATTTTAGCAAATTATCTCCGTGACCACCTCACATTTCTCATATATGAGGTCTAGTTTTGATCTAAAAGAAAGCTTTTTATGGATGTTGCATAGTGTTGAAAAACATAACACATTTTTCTGAAAAATGTCTGTAATAGACTCTCACACATCAAAAATAAATTAAATCAAAACGGTATTAAAAACAATCTGTTTAAGAACTATTCGAGATCGTCAGGGCAATACTCCCTGCAGAACAAAGCTGGCTCTATCAGGAGGCCCCCTGAATGGCTGGGGTCTACTTTGACGAAGCCTGAAACCGTATTCGCTATCCTACAACGTAATATTATGATTTGAAGGAAACACATGCCCTGTTTGTTTAGCGCAAAATGCACACTGGTGTTAATGATTCAGTGTAAGGCACATGCATAAACAAACATCTGTTCATGTTCAATGATATTTTAAATGCAGACTGTCAATTTTTTTCAATATGTGGGTGTACCGTTCGTGCTTTGAATTTCCATTAAACATTTACATATTGCTTTTTATGACATTTTCATAGCTGTTGTTTGAAATAAACACTCACATCTCCTATGCTTTTTTATTTGTTTCTGCCATGAAATGGGTACAAGTAACTTTAGAGATGTAGGCTTTTCCTTGTAGTTGCTGAACGTAAATAACTGTGCCCCAGCACATGTGGGTTTCACTTTAAAATTGTAAGGCTGGGAATAGTTTTTTTGTAAGATAAAAAGATGGTTCTTACCTCAATTCTCAAAAAGGAAAAATGCACCCAGCCTCACTGATAAGAGTAGAGTGCAGAGGTACAAGATGGTAGTTAAAAGTACCAAGCCATGATCATCAATGCAACATGCATTGTGTAGAAGGAGCTAAGATTTTACTGTGGTCTCACAAAAAACTGATGATGTTGGCAGATGGATTATTGTCCAACTTTTAATTAGCGAAATCCCCTTAACAGTTTTTAATCTCACGAAAATGCATGCAATATAATGATACTTATCTTTTTTTAATTAGAAGTCAATAGTAGCAAAGTCCTGGACCCTTTTCTAGATAGAATGTTCTCAGTCAAGTTTCTCTCTCATAAAAAACACAAACTACTTCACACCACCATTTCTCACAGTGCGTTAATGGACTCTTGGAGACTATGTAATCCCGCTTCACAAGACTATACATTTTATTCTTCTACACTCAGATAACCCTTAATAGATTAGATCATGTTTTTGTTTCTAAACCTTTGTCATAAAATATAATTAAATCTTCCATTAGTCCCATGTTACTTTCAGATCATGCCATGAGTGTTACAGACTTGGACTTGGTTCCCCCATAACTTGATTTTCAGAGATGAAGATTCAACAATTCCTTACTGAGGGATATTCAATTCTCTTGATCCTTTGCATCATTTGCTTCTGAAATCTTTCTAATTAATGATCTCCCGTCACTTCACCTCAACTTGTATGGGACTTCTTTAAAGCAGCGGCACGCAATTGTATCATCGGTTGCGTGTCAAGAAAGAAGAAGACCCATGCAAGAGAACACAAAACATTAATAGCCTCCATAAAAACTCTGGAACAGAAGTATTTTTCCAAATTGAATAGTGATCTACAAAATCTTCTGAAAGTCAAATTACAATTTAATGAACTCTCATATGCCTAATGAAGCTTTTTCAATTTTTTTTACAAAGCAATGCTTCTCAATATGGTGGCCAAAATAAAGTTGGTATATTACTGGCTAATTATCTTAAAGTTTAGAAACAAAAATTTAAGATACTCTGCTTTCAATTTACAGGGAGTTTCATTAACTAAAGCTAAAAATATCTTAGAGGAATTTGTTAATTCCTATACAACTTTATATATTCCTGAATCTTGAGTGGAATTCACTCACATTGATATTTATTTACATCAAACTTCTAAATATATTCCTTCTCTTTTTGATTTCAAATCTTTGAAGATGAATATCTCTTTGATTGAGATTTTGAAAGCACTAAACTCATTGAAGAAGGGAACATCGCCTGGAATGGACGGCTTTACTGTTCAAATTATTTTCTTCATTTTTTCAATATTCCTCTACCTCGCTTTCTGCAATTATTTACATTTATTAAGTCTGGCTCTACCTCTGGTAAAATCCAAGGCATATACCTGGCTGTATGTAAAAACTATAGATCTGTCGCTTTAATAAATATAGATTATAAAATATTCACAAACATTTTAGCAATCCGCTTAGAATATTTTCTTCCACATCTTATTGGAAAGGATTTATAAAAACAAAGGTTAGTGTCAGATAACACTACACTATTTCATAATGTTCTGGGTATAGCTTCTCTCCTTAAAAATTAGCTTGCATTAGTAACTATCAATGCAGAGAAAGCATTTCATATGATCAACTGGGACTTTATGTTAAAATCCTTAACTTGGCGTGGTTTTGGAACTGGGATAATTGCCCTAATCCAACTATTTTATAATTCCCTATAAACATCAGTCTTAGTCAACGGTGAAGTTTCCCCATATTTTCCTTTCCCCGTTATTATTTGTTCTTGCACCCGAACCTTTCTTTTCTCATATTAGACTTAATTTGGCCATATCTGGTTTTCATTACAGAGAAGGACATTTAAAATTAGCTGCATATGTAAATGATGTTCTTCTCTTTATTTCACACCCTTTAGAGGTCTTTACTGGCAGTACTTAGTGAAATGGAATTATTTTCTGATTTGTCATGTTCTAAAGGTATTTTGGATAAGACTGAAATTCTCTTGTTAAACAAATATACCAATAAACATGACTTTATCAATGCTGGTTTTTAATGGTCATCGTCTTCTAAAATTAAATACCTAGGTATATGGTTAACACAATCAGCACATAATTCTGCTACTTTTAACCTCAAAGAAATCATTGCTAATTTTGGAAATTTACTTTCAACTAAGAATCCTCTATATTGGTCCTGGTGAGGTCGTTTTGACTCCATTAAAAAGATGATTTCTCCACTTTGGCTCTATATCATGTCTATGATGTCGGCAAATCTTCCCAAGACTACTTTTAAGAACATAGGCTCCATACTTTCTAAATTTCTATGGAAGAATAAAAAAGCTAGGGTTTCTCTATCTTTCCTAAAAAAATCTAAGCTTGAAGGTGGTGTAACCTTTCCAGATTTGAGTCGATATCATATGGTGTTAGGTATCCGTTAGGCCTATTTTTGGAATTCTGTATTGGCTTCCCCTCTCTCTCCCCTATGGTGCGATATTGAGAAAGCCAGTACTTCAACATTTTAGCTCAAAGGAGGTTCTCTATTTCTTTTCTAAATCTTCTATTAACACCTCCCCCCTTATTAAACACACTTTTGCCTTGATGCAATCAACTCACACCCCGATTGTTCCATCTGGTACCGTTTTCCAGACATGCCTATATAGTTGAATAAATTGGCACTAGAGTAATTTTCTGGAGATCATGAAGGAAAAACGATATTATGTGGGTAGCACAATTATTTGAAAATGTTGCTCCGATCTCTTTCCCTCAATTTAGATACTTATTTAAATGGCCTCAATCCTTTTATACCCGTTTTGATTGCTTATAAATGCTATCTTAGAAGTGCTTTCCTCTTTTCAGTTTACGCTACTCCCTGTGCCGCATACGGTAACTAGACATAATATTGAAAAAAAAATATCGAATGGACATAATATCGAGTCTAAAATATAGAATGGACACAATATCGAATGGACATAATGGTGCCGATTCCGATCCTGGAAACATTTTTCCCGTACGACTCGTATCCGGTCTTTTTACCGTACGAATCGTACAAGTAGCGTACAAACTGCCAAGTACGATTCGCATGGGAAAAAGTCCATACGAATCGCATTTGGAAAATTTCCCCACATGTCCTCGGGTCGGAAAAAGTGTCCGACACATCCCCGGACGATTTTACGTACAAATGTGAAAAGTGAAGTCCGAGCGCGCAAGTACGATCCATCCAGTGCGTCCGATGTTACAACTGTATGGAAAATGCACCGTACGGACCGAACACCCATAGCAACCATGGAGACGTGTGCCCGCATACGCGCCGAACCCCCCCCAGCCCCCGTGAGTACACGCTGAACCCCCCGTGTATTTACACCCGTGTACGTACGAGTCGAACCCCCCGTGTATGTACACCCGTGTACGAGTCGAACCCCCGTGTATGTACACCCGTGTACATATACGGGGGGTTCGACTCGTACACGGGTGTACATACACAGGGGGGTTCGACTCGTACGTACACGGGTGTACATACACGGGGGGTTCGACTCGTTTACAGGTGTACATACACGGGGGGTTCAGCGCGTACTCACGTGGGCTGGGGGGGGTACGGCGCGTACCGGGCCCCCTCATCTGGTCGTTTCGCGGCGTACTTCGCTTTTCCGGCACTTTTTGGGTGCCGTGAAAATATTGCTGTCCGGACTGCTGTCGGTTCGATTCGTACTTCCTGGGTCGTGAAATGCTGCCTGAAGGCGTCCCGACGTCACGTCGGAGCATTCCCGGATCACATTCATATGTATATTTTCGTCGGTCGGTGATTTTTACGATTCGTACGGAAATGGTGTTTCCGTGCGAATCGTACTTCCATGTTTGGAAACTTTTACAACCGGGTACGAGTCGGACGGAGAAAACGCTCCGACCGACGGTTCGTACCCGGTTTTTCCAGGATCGTAATTGGCACCAATATAGGTGCCGATCACGATCCGGCAAAAACCGGGTACGAACCGTCGGACGGAGCATAATCTCCGCCCGACGCGTACCCGGTCGTCAATTTTTACAAACAAGGAATTACGATTCGCACGGGTACACCATTACCGTACGATTCATAAAAAAGCCCGACCGAACAAAAAACACCTACCAATGCGATCCGGGAAAGCGCCGACCTGACGTCGGGACGCTCGCAGCCAGCCATTCACGACCCAGGAATCACGATTCGCACCGACGTCACCCCGCACGGTGAATATTTTGCGGCAGCCAAAAACTGCCGGGAAATCAGGACAACGCGAACAAGGACCACCAGTACGCGACGGACAGACGACGCCGCGAACAAGGAGGACCAGTACGTGACGGACACACAGGACGACCACACCAAGGAGGACCCGTACGCGACAGGACGACGCGATCAAGGAGGACCCGTACGCGACAGGATGACGCGAGCAAGGAGTACCAGTACGCGACGGACAGACATGGACCCGAACCTACGAGTCATCCCTGCCCTCATAGCAGTACACCTCCTCTACAGGTTAGGACGCAGACGCCGCAGAAGGTCAGAATAACTAAGGGAGGTGGGAAAGTGGGGTGGGGTGGGGGTGGCACGACCAGGGCAGGCCACAAAACAACCACATAAGTCACACACCACACATGGCCTGGACATACCTGACTCACATGCCCTGGTCACCACGAGGGGGTGGGGGCGTGTCCTGATAAGCCAGCGACCGCCACAACGGAAGTCCGTCACCACGCGAACCGGCAACACAACCAGACAGGTACGTCCCGTACCCACGCCTGAAGAGCGTGGGTACGAGTCGGACCATGCCCACACACGTCACCCCAACAATGGCGGGACGGATCGCACCCACGTGGCAAAGGCCTGGGTACGGGCCGCACAAACATCACATAGCGTGGGGACGGATATGTACGGACCCAACAGTGTAAGTACGACCCGTACCCCCACCCGCGTATGCAAGGAGCGTACCCCCCATGCCAACAGTGTCAGTACGACCCGTACCCCCACCCGCGGACGTACGGAGTGTACCCCCACCCCAACAGTGTAAGTTCGACCCGTACCCTCACCCGCGTATGCATGGAGCGTACCCCCCATGCCAACAGTGTAAGTACGACTCGAACCCCCACCCATGAATGCAAGGAGCGTACCCCCCAGCCCAACAGTGTAAGTACGACCCGTACCCCCACCCGCAAATGCAAGGAGCGTACCCCCCAGCCCAACAGTGTAAGTACGACCCGTACCCCCACTTGCGAATGCAAGGAGCGTACCCCCCAGCCCAACAGTGTAAGTACGACCCGTACCCCCACCCGCGTATGCAAGGAGCGTACCCCCCATGCCAACAGTGTAAGTACGACCCGTACCCCCACCCGCGAATGCAAGGAGCGTACCCCCCAGCCCAACAGTGTAAGTACGACCCGTACCCCCACCCGCGTATGCAAGGAGCGTACCCCCCATGCCAACAGTGTAAGTTCGACCCGTACCCTCACCCGCGTATGCATGGAGCGTACCCCCCATGCCAACAGTGTAAGTACGACTCGAACCCCCACCCACGAATGCAAGGAGCGTACCCCCCAGCCCAACAGTGTAAGTACGACCCGTACCCCCACCCGCAAATGCAAGGAGCGTACCCCCCAGCCCAACAGTGTAAGTACGACCCGTACCCCCACCCGCGAATGCAAGGAGCGTACCCCCCATGCCAACAGTGTAAGTACGACCCGTACCCACACCCGCGGACGTACGGAGCGTACCCCCACCACACCAGTGTCAGTAGACTCGTACCCTCACCTCGAATGCATTGAGCGTACCCCCACCGTGTATGTGCCAAGCGCACATATCCTGAAATCGGAGGTGTGTGTGCAGAGTCCACCCAGCAGTGCCCTGACACAGGAGGGGTGGGTGTGGAGTCCTCCCAGCAGTGCCCTGAGACAGGAGGGGTGGGTGTGGAGTCCTCCCAGCAGTGCCCTGACACAGGAGGGGTGGGTGTGGAGTCCTCCCAGCAGTGCCCTGAGACAGGAGGGGTGGGTGCAGAGTCCTCCCAGCAGTGCCCTTTGACAGGAGGGGTGGGTGCCTATCACTCCCAGCAGTGCCCTGAGACAGGAGGGGTGTGTGCAGAGTCCTCCCAGCAGTGCCCTGAGACAGGAGGGGTGGGTGCAGAGTCCTCCCAGCAGTGCACTGAGACAGGAGGGGTGGGTGTGGAGTCCTCCCAGCAGTGCCCTGACACAGGAGGGGTGGGTGTGGAGTCCTCCCAGCAGTGCCCTGAGACAGGAGGGGTGGGTGCAGAGTCCTCCCAGCAGTGCCCTGAGACAGCAGGGGTGGGTGCCTATCACTCCCAGCAGTGCCCTGAGACAGGAGGGGTGGGTGTGGAGTCCTCCCAGCAGTGCCCTGACACAGGAGGGGTGGGTGTGGAGTCCTCCCAGCAGTGCCCTGAGACAGGAGGGGTGGGTGCAGAGTCCTCCCAGCAGTGCCCTTTGACAGGAGGGGTGGGTGCCTATCACTCCCAGCAGTGCCCTGAGACAGGAGGGGTGTGTGCAGAGTCCTCCCAGCAGTGCCCTGAGACAGGAGGGGTGGGTGCAGAGTCCTCCCAGCAGTGCCCTGAGACAGGAGGGGTGGGTGTGGAGTCCTCCCAGCAGTGCCCTGACACAGGAGGGGTGGGTGTGGAGTCCTCCCAGCAGTGCCCTGAGACAGGAGGGGTGGGTGCAGAGTCCTCCCAGCAGTGCCCTGAGACAGGAGGGGTGGGTGCCTATCACTCCCAGCAGTGCCCTGAGACAGGAGGGGTGTGTGCAGAGTCCTCCCAGCAGTGCCCTGAGACAGGAGGGGTGGGTGCCCATCACTCCCAGCAGTGCCCTGAGACAGGAGGGGTGTAACACATGTGTGTGAGGCCAGAATTATCCACATGCATACTGGCTACAAGGGAACATGTCCCCATGAACTCATGTCAAAAGACTCCACACACAAGTACAGTGATCACCAAGGATGCCACGATTGTTGCAGGTGGAGACATGGCCCTGCATGCATGGCCAAAGTAGAAGGGCTCCGTCACACACACAGCTCATGTAGACACAGCTCTGCGCTAAACATTGGGAACACCCTGCAGGGAAGAAAGCTGGGTACACAGAGGAAGGAATACACCCTGGGACAAGTGCACCATGCAGTAACTGCTTACATGAACAAAGAAAGTTAGCCAACACCTTGTGATGGCACACAGATCACAGGGTCCCACCAATGAGCAGTACACTACTACATATCCCACACACCCAAACCCTTACACACCACCCCAAACCATGTAGCAGCCCCACCAACACCAATACCAGCATAGCAGTAGTGTGATAATGAAAACAAAATTAAGCTTTATTCAGCATGAGCACAATGTCCGTGGATCGCAGGCAGTTCAATCTTCACAAAGCCCATAGGGCAGTCAATGATTCTCAGCTGGATGGGGGACACAGTGGGATGTGTGTCCCCTACCTTGCCTGCACAGTCAAATGGCATCGTCTTCCACACTGGTGAGGGCATCAGGGGGGGGGGAAGCAACAGGCACCGCAGGGACATCAGGGCAAAGGGGCGGCGTTGTGGGTGCAGGGATGGAGGACTCCACCACAGGGGGTGGGTCAGTGCCAAAGGCGGAGGCCAGGATGGCACTACACACCTTTGCAAGGTCCTCCAGGGAGTCCCCTGCACCCGAAGGGACCTCAGGCCCCAAGGAGGGGGGGGGTCAGAGGGATGGGTCGCAGCGCCACCGGGGGAGGGTGGAGACAGGGGGGGAGACTCAACCACCCTGACCGGGGACCTCCTTGACCGCTTGCGTGGTGGTGTAACTGTGGGGCTCAGGGACAGAGCGGCCATGAAGGAGTCCTTGGGGGAGATGTGGCCAGGAGAGCTGAGGGGAGGGGATTTGGAGGGAGTGGACTGGGTGGAATGCGGACTCCCACTATGGCTGCGTGTCACACGTTTGCCCCCCGACCCAGTGGGTGTGCCTACCTCACCCTGTGTGTGCGTGTCAGGAGGAGTGCGGTGGACCTTCCCTGCTGGTGTGGTGCCCGTGTCCGTTGATGTGGGTGCATGCCGACGTCTGGGTGTACGTGTGACAGGCATGGGAGTGGGAAGTGTGGATGGGGCAGGGGTAGGTGGGGGGAGGTTGCGCTGCAGGAGACCCACTGCTGCAGTCAGTGTGGAGTCGATGGACCTCAGCAAGTTGCGTTGGTCAGCCTGCGATGAATGAATGCCCTCCAAGAAAGCCTCGATGTTGGTGAGGGTTTTGCCGTGGGCATGGAGGACATTAAGGATCGCAGCCTGACCAACCTGCAGTTGCCGCTGGATGTCCACAGACTCTGCATTGGCGGCAGCAGTGGAGACAGGGGCAGGGGGTGCGGTGCCTGGCAGGAAGGAGACATGCTGTGACCGGGCACGCTGGGAAGGGACACGAGCAAGTGGGAGGCGGCTGGTGGAAACTGAGGGGGCGGTGCGAGGTGTTGTTCCGCTGTCAGCTGCTGGTGCAGCCTCCGCCCACTCGGAGACATCGTCCCCGGACCTGTCAGCTTCGTAGTCTGATGTGCCAGTCGACAGGTCCTCGGCCACACTCTCCTCCGCCTCTGTCCCACTCGATGTGCCAGACCCGATGTCACGGCTGGCACTGGTGCTCGGTCCCTCCGCCTGGTCTGTGTCCATGTCTCCCTCTGTGTCCCCCGACGATGCTGTGGGCAGGGTGGAGAGACAGAAATTAATCAGACACCTGTACACATCTGTCACATGAGTCCAATCTACATAGGTAACATTGCATGGCCTGAAAAGGAAGATCCCTAACATCTACTGAACAGGGTACCGATGTAGGGCATGAAACACACAGTTGGTTGAGCCACCATGCCACTGAAATACCATGGAGAGCATGAGACAATAGCTAAACACAGGAAAAGGAGTCTGACATAGCACCCAGGCCCTGGGGACAATCCAGCACTGCATCTGCACCACACAGCGTTGGCGAAAATACCGATGACCAGGGACCATATCCATGAACTTGAGACACATGCTGCATAGGTAATGCTGAAAACATGCACAACATGACTCGGTCACTGCACATTGCGTGTGTGTCCAGACACATCACACACTGCCCAGACCCAGCAAGTGGTAATCAGGATTTAACACATAGGCATTGCCCGCCCCAACAAGACCCTACACGAGGCAAATTGTTGAGACACAGGTGGCACCAACATCTCATAGTCTGGGTGATACACACAGGGGCAGGCAAAAAGCAAGATTGGACGCCAAACAGCCAAGGTGCGCCTGTACAAATAATGAGGTACCAGTGCCCATCCTCAGATGAGTATAACAAGACACACAGGCACTGGCAACTGTGAGTATGAAGAAGGACAATCAGGTCAGGCTGCACAGTGGACACCTGTACAAAATAGCACGTCTATATACATGGTGACAGGGGACAATGGCACAGAGCACAACTTACGCTGTAGACACTGACAGTGGCCACGTTTATGATGACACATACACCACTGAGGAAAAGGTGCCCCAGGGGACAGTAGTGGGCACGCAACTACATGCTACTGAATGGTAATGACTGCAACACACGTCACCATCCCTGCACTATGTGTATCGCACACTCATGCACATCATGTCACAGGCCACTACATGGGACATGCGCGCTGTAAGGCATGACACATGAGAGACCAACTCCCATGTCTGGAGTCAGCATCAGTGCCAACTGACATGGAACCCACATGCAGTGAACTTGACAGTGCACAGGCAAGGTCCCACAACCTGTTACACACCACCCCCACACATGATGCTACAGTCATTGTTCCCGTGGACAAAGCGCCAGCCTACATTACCCTGTGAAGGAGTGACTACACACAGACCAGGGAACACATTGCAAGGAGGGGAAGGGTGGCAGGGGCACAGCGCTATACTGGGGCAAACAGGATCTGCACAGCACCTTTAAACCCTGCCAGTGAATTCATGCTACTGTGCCCTTACAAATGCCGGTGACACACAACAAACACACATGTACCTACCGCCTTCCGGCTGCTGCATCGCCTGTAAGCGCCTCTCCAGGTCTGGAAAGACCACCGGCAGCACACGCCTGTGGAGGTGGCTCAGACGGCGGCGGCCGCGGTTCTTGTGGCTCTCAGGTGAGTCCCCCAGCAGGAGCCGTGCAATCCTCCGCGTCCAGCACCGGATATCCTGCCAGCGTTTCCTCACCTGGGGCAGGCTCCGCCTCCGACCATCCACACCCCTCACGGCACTGACGGCGGTCAGCCAGATCTGCTCCTTGGCAGTGGCGCCTACCTGTGAGGAGGAACAAGTGACACCACATCAATACACCAGCCACATGTCACAGAGAGACATATGGGTACAAATTAGCTGGTTACAACAAGGCATGTCATGCAGCCAACGCATTGCACCTTTGTCATAGGGACATCATCCCCTGGTGAGGGAAAAAGCACTACGTGCCACAGTGGGTACACAGGTGGAATGATGGCAATGTCACAATCAATGATCAAGGCTCACACTGTGCATCACACCCACCCCTCCTGTCTCAGGGCACTGCTGTGAGTGATAGGCCCCCACCCCTCCTGTCTCAGGGCACTGCTGTGAGTGATAGTCCCCCACCCCTCCTGTCTCAGGGCACTGCTGTGAGTGATAGGCCCCCACCCCTCCTGTCTCAGGGCACTGCTGTGAGTGATAGGCCCCCACCCCTCCTGTCTCAGGGCACTGCTGTGAGTGATAGTCCCCCACCCCTCCTGTCTCAGGGCACTGCTGGGAGACATCAGGCACCCCCCCTGGGACCCCCCCGACAGTACATGGCATGTGTGTTACACCTGGACGCAATGGCAGAAGTCACAGTCACCACATAGGGACAGTCTGTGGCAGTGGCCTATGCACTCACCTGATACCCTGGTCGCCCATACAGCATGGAGTACTGTGGGAGGATCACATCCAGCAGAGCCATGTTCTCCTCCAGGGTGAATGGCTGTGTCCTCTCCACAGCCCTTGACATGGTTCCAGGGAATCAGTAGCAGCATCTGGGTCGACGAATGCAAAGATGTGCAGGCAAGTGCTCCCTCATGGGACCTGGCTGCCTTATATGTGCCCTTCTGCCCAGTCTCATGCACAGGAGTACAGAGAGATTGGTCACTCACATTTGCATCCTATGTTTCCACCAATCCCTTCAAACCTAGCAGTCTGTGCGTTCTCTATCGGTTTCATTCTCCTGCATGATGTCAGCCCCACAAACACATTGCAACAAAGTAGACAAATTCCAACTGACTTCTGCTGTGCACCTTCCAGAACAATTTCGAATTTTGAACTTGGTCTCCATGACAACCAGCATGCATGTAGGCCTTAATACTTGTCCCCTATGTAATTTGGAGCATCACACACAGGTACGGTGCGTGTGGGGGCCCTAGGGCACCCCAAATGCATGGCAACGGCCCGTACATGCATGCCTACGCTCTCCATCACTATGGGTCTGCACGCGTATGCGTACCCGTAGTGGCACGGACCGTACACTCGCATCTACTCTTACTATCACTATGGGTCTGCATGCGTATGCGTACTCGTAGTGATAGTGAGCGTAGATGCGAGTGTACGGTCCGTACCACTACGGGTACGCATACGCGTGCAGACCCATAGTGATAGTGAGCGTAGATGCGAGTGTACGGTCCGTACCACTACGGGTACGCATACGCATGCAGACCCATAGTGATAGTGAGCGTAGATGCGAGTGTACGGTCCGTACCACTACGGGTACGCATACGCGTGCAGACCCATAGTGATAGTGAGCGTAGATGTGAGTGTACGGTCCGTACCACTACGGGTACGCATACGCGTGCAGACCCATAGTGATAGTGAGCGTAGATGTGAGTGTACGGTCCGTACCACTACGGGTACGCATACGCGTGCAGACCCATAGTGATAGTGAGCGTAGATGCGAGTGTACGGTCCGTACCACTACGGGTACGCATACGCGTGCAGACCCATAGTGATAGTGAGCGTAGATGTGAGTGTACGGTCCGTACCACTATGGGTACGCATACGCGTGCAGACCCATAGTGATAGTGAGCGTAGATGTGAGTGTACGGTCCGTACCACTACGGGTACGCATACGCGTGCAGACCCATAGTGATAGGGCCGTACACACGCATCTACGCTCACTATCACTATGGGTCTGCACGCGTATGCGTACCCGTAGTGGTACGGACCGTACACTCGCATCTACGCTCGCCATCACGATGGGTACACATACGGCAGCACTACCACAGTGATTTGGGAACATGCACAGGCCCTCTCAGCAGCAGTACGGCGGATTTTACACATCACTGTGGTGATAGGCGACACACATGTAGGAATAGGGCGGACATACTTGTCCATGGATGGACATACTTGTCCAGGAATGGACATCAAGGCATCGTCTGTGCATTACCACATGTGTGGGGCACAGGTGTCACAGGCTGTGATGTGGAACATGCCTCCTGAGTGGAGAAGGCACCAGATGTATGATGAGATGTGTACATGTGTACTGTGTGAGGGTGCAATGTGTGCCAGGCATGCCCTTGACTCCTTTGACATGTGTGCATGTGAGACTGCGCACTTGGGGTGAGCGTCACTGGCATGGCACGGACACCAACACACGGAAGTGTCCCATGATGCCCGGTACAGGGGTCATGACACATGACTTGTCACTACCCACAGTGCACAATGTGACTATGCCATATATGTGTCCGGGATTTACATCAGGTTGATGTTGTAGCACCCTCAAAAGCTGCAGCCGTTGCAGCAACCAACATGTGGCTGTGTGTAGATTGTCATTGCACACTGTTCCCAACACCATGCCACATGTGTTATCGGATGTGAGGTGCACATGTATGCAAGGGACACGGAGTAGCGTGACAAGGCCATGTCAGCAAACTCACAAGGAATGTGTGGTGAGTCATGACATGTGCACCTTCATGGCAAGGTGTGTGGGCTGGACTAGTGTAATGTCATGTGACCTGTGGCTCAAGTGTTCCGCTGCCAGTCTCTGCAATCGGCATCACACTTCTGCTGATGTGTGGGTGTATGTCACTCCTGTCTTGCGTCGGGCAGTGCACTTGCACTGGGACACAGCTATTTCCATGGCGTGGCATGGGGAGGTTCTCAATCACCGTGTGTAGCTGGGTCTTGGAAGGAGTGTCACCTTGCATCCATACGTGTCCTGGGCATGTAGCACATGCCTGACTCCCTATGTGGCATGTGTGTATTGCCAGATTTACATGTGCTCAGTAGACATGAGTTGTTCTCGTAGTGCACTCACTCTTCCTTGTCACTTCCAAATTACTGCAGAGCGCCTCCTGTTGCCCGAAGAATTCCAGACTTGGCCACCATGCAGGAGAATGACAGGATCCGGCTCTACCGCTTCACCCAACCGTTGATTCTGGAGCTGACGGCGAGACTGGCACCACACCTGCAACCGCAGCACAGGTATCCTACGGCACTGACACCCCAGCTGAAGGTAATGGCTGCCCTACATTTCCTTGCCACGGGTACCTTCCAAAATACCATAGCTCATGTTGGTGGCATGTCCCAGAGCATGTTCAGCGGTGTGCTGCATGATTTCTTGGAGGCCATGTTGATTCACCTGGATGACTTCATCAAGTTCCCAACCCCTGAACAGATGACTGAGGTCAAGCGTGGTTTCTATGCCCTGGGAGGGATGCCCCATGTCATTGGGTCCATAGATGGGACACATGTAGGTTTGGTACCACCACACGCACGGGAGGTGGCGTACCGCAATCGGAAGCACTACCACTCCATCAATGCCCTTGTGGTGTGTCTGTCCAACATGGTGATTTCACATGTCTGTGCTCGTTTCCCAGGATCAGCACACGATGCCTACATCATGAGGCGTAGCGGGATGCCTGATATGATGATGCAGCTGCGCAACGAACGGGCATGTGTTGTTGGTGGGTACAGTCTGTCTGTCCTGTATTCTGTTTGGCCGAGCAGCACTACCGCTTCGCCAGTTCTAACGATATCCATGTGCTTTCCATTTAGGGGACGCTGGCTATCCCAACATGCCTTGGCTGCTGACACCTCTCCGCAACCCCATCACGCCGGCCCAGCTCCGCTACAACACCGCCCATGGCCGGACAAGGCGAGTGATAGAGAGGACGTTTGGCATGCTGAAGAGCCGATTCCGGTGCCTCCACAAGACCGGCGGCGCACTCCCATATGCCCCGGCAAAGGTTTGCAAGATCTTCATGGTCTGCTGCATGCTGCACAACATGGCAGTTGAAAGAGCTGTGCCACTCATCCTGAATCAACATGACGAGGACCATCCACCCGTGGAGGACGAAGGGCTTGGCAATGGGGCTAGTGATGTGGAGGATGTGGAGCCGCAAGAGGACATCCGGACTCGGCTCATACGCGACTTCTTTGCTTAGTGGTGAGTACCAGTGTCTGAGTGTGCACGCCTTGGTCCCCGTGTGGCATGTGTTGTGATGCGTGTCTCCACCTGCATGTATGGCACGTGAGTCAGAGGTGTGTGTGGGTGTGTCAGTGGAGTGATGGTGGCAGTGATGGTAGTATTTCCCCACTCATAATTGTGACCTAGCATGTTGTCATCCATACATGTGTCGAGTCAATGCACATGCAAGTGGCTGTGCGTTTTGTGGCTGACTTCTTGTGTGTCTCTCTTCCCCAGGTTCCTGCGCATGCCGTCTTCTGGTTGCATTGTTGTGGCACTGCTATTCCTCATGGACATGGCATCGTGGGCTGACTCAGCGTTACAGGCACGGACACGTTTGGAAGTCTCCATGGGGTAAGGGATGCATCTGGGGTGTATTGGGTGTGGCAGTTGTTCACGATGTGTGCACACTGCCCCGGTCGGGGTTTGGTTCCTCTGCAGACATGTGGCATCCCCATGGGACACGACATGCAGCTGGGTACACCTGAATAGATGGGCTGCCTGGTTGTCAGTCATCAGTGATGGGATAGTGGATTGTGATTAAGGCATCAATGTGTGTGACACTGCCCTCGGACACATACGGTTAACATTGTCTTGACATGGCGTGGGACTTCCACATCAGCGGATGTATGGTGTATGGCAGTCTCTCCGTGAGCAGCTGTGGGTATTTAGCTGTTAGCCGACAATTGTGTGCCAGTTCCATGGCTATCACGCATTTGTGCTGCAGAAGGGGGGTGCCAGTGTTGGAGCCACATGTTACTCCACATGATGTGTTCATGTGTACTTCAAGTTGCCTCTGCAATCCCAAAAACATGACTATTAAAGGTGTCCCTATGCCTCCAAGGTGCCTCTTCTCAGTCAATGCTGGTGTGTTGCCACGGTGCATCCTGCATGTCTGGCATGGTATTCCCTGATTGTGGCTATGTGTCAATGTGTCGAGTGGCAAGATGCAAGCTGTGTGTGTGTGCTGAGACTGTGTATTGGGCATGATGTCCATGACTGTGTGGGTATTGTGACATGTGCCATCCCCATGCATCCAACGTTGTCCATGACCCCATTCTCTGCATCCACCGGACTCAAGCTTGCAGGACATGGTTCTGCCACCTGTCTACACATACCTGGGTGCCCCCCAGGACACGGGCTAGGATCCCTGACCTCTGCGCATGACTGTTGCTGTACTCAATGTGTCTGTCAGCACGGTTGTTCGGCCACCCCCTCAGCTGGTTCTGACCATCACGGGTGTGTATGGTGCTCCATGTCTGTCTTGCCTAAAAAACTGTGACCCATGTGTCCTGTGCCAGACTCAGGCCCCAGGGTGTGGTTGGTTGAAGTGAACAGATGACTCAGGCATGTTTAGACTGTACAAGACACATGTTAGGTAATAATGCTACCAGCAGGCATCTACTGTTAATAGTGTGATTTATTGTTGGGGGGGGGGGGGACAAAGTGAGGGGCTTTCCGGGATTAGGGAATCCAAAGTTCAGTAGGGGAGTTGGTGTCCTTGCCATTGGAAATCCTCAGAGTCCATGCCACAGTCTTTGTCAACATTGGTCAGCCAGTGACCAGCAGGGCCATGTGGCAGAGAATGTCTCTTGATGCTGTGATGCTGTTGCTCCAGTGGGCCAGGTGCCAGGCCAGGTGTCCTGGGAGATGGTGATGTAGCAGCCACCCTCACGGTCCTTTCCGTGGACGACCCGGCTTCCTGCGGGGAACCTCAGCAGCAGGCCGTGACGACGTCTGGGATGCTCCGTCGGATGTTTCCTCCTCCTCCTCATGATCCCTCCCTGTGGGTGGTGATGTTCTCCGCCTTCTGGCACAGGGAGGGTCGGCCATGGTGTCGGCCATCCGACGGAGTTCAGCGTGAATCCCCTGGGACGCCGTCACTTGCTCAGCCTGTCTGTCCTCCATCCTCCGTTGGTGTACCTGTAGACAGGCTATTAGCTCCGCATGTTGCTGGGCCTGCTGGACCTTGATCCCCTCGAGGACGGACACAACCTGGGCCATGCCCGTGGTGTCCTGCCGGTATGAGTCCAGGATGTTACAGACATGGGAAAATACCGGATCCCCAGCCAACTGGTCAGGCTCGCGCCTCCGCCGTCCTCCACTCCCACCACCCCTGCCCACTTGCGTCTGGCCTGCACTTGTGGGCACATCGGGTCTCCGGGACCCCTGAGGGGTGGCATTGGCGTTGTCGCCTGCCTCCTCCTGGGTGCCCGGGACACCGTGTCCCTCCTGGCGAGCCTGGCTGCATTGTGGTGTTGGGGCAGGGATCCTGGGTGTCTCCTGGGATGTGGCAGGAGTGGGGGTGGTGGTTGGCACGGTTGTACCTGACGCAGGTGCTGCAGGTGGTTGGACACCAGAGGGGCCAGGTCGGTCGGGGTCGTCCGCAGAGTGGTGAGAGTGGTCGCTGCCGGTGGGATCGGTCTCCTGCAGATCCGGGTCCTGTGAGTGTTCCCCCCCAGTGTTGGGGGGTGCAGCACGACGTTGACCTGTGTGTGAGAGAGAAAATGTTAATTTGGATCCATGCAACATCCATGTTTCATCCGTTACAAAGTTGGCACATTTCCTCTTGGAATTAGGATCTGTCTTGCATTCCACTCACAGTGCACTTGTGCATGTGTGTGTCCCTTGGGCACCAATTTGGCCCCTTTAACTATGTGTGGCACAGTCTTACTTGCTGCGTCAAGTGTGACTGCAGTCAGCAGTGGAGTGTGCATGTGTGCCGAGCTATGCATTTGCGCCTTCCTTGTAGCACTGTACATGTGCACATGGAGTGGATCCACACACTTATATGATGCAGGTGGCTGTCCTTGTGCTCGTGTACAGGTTGTGACATGGCCCTGCGTTTTGCCATGATGAAGAGGGGGGGTTCTGGCACTGGCCACCCTTGTCTACATGCACGCAGTCCACCTGCTGACGAGCAGACATTCCCACACACCAAAGGACTGATTTGCTCTCCCTGTGTCTCCCTCCTTCTCTGTCCCCCTCTCCCTCCCTCTCTGTCCCCCTCTCCCTCCCTCCGTGTGTCACCCTCTGTCACCTTGGCCCAGCTTCCTGGGCACACACTGTTAGCAGATCTTTGAGTGGCCCTTGGCCTGTTGATGTGAGTTTGTTTCTGATCTCCAGGCACCGATTTTGTCTGCTGTGTGTCTGTGCGCTGCTGCTGTGGTGGTGTGTGCTGCCACTCTTTCACACTGTTGGCTGTTCATTAGCTCCTGGCATGTGCAAAACAGTGCCTTCACCCCCATGTGTTGATGCAAGGCGTCCGCCATTTGCTGGCAAGTCATTCCTGTGTTGGGACACAGTGTTTGTCTGGCTGTGACCTAGGCCATATGGGCAGAGGGCATTGTTGTCTGCTTTGGAGTCGCACTATGTGATTCTTGGTGCCCAGCCTCCCGCCATCCGGGTTACCGTGTCATGTGTTGTTGTCTTCTGTGGCCTGTGACTTGACATTGTCCAGCTGGGTGCATGGGGCATGGTGGCAGCAGTGGCATGTGCCTGCTCATGGAGTGTGGTTGAGTAATGCGATGGCTTGTGGTGGTTGCGTGCCTGTTATTAATTTTGGTTGTGGTTGCAGTTCCCCCCATGTGAGGTGCGTTGTTTGTGTACTCACCCGGGTCTCGGAGTCCTTCTACTCCTTCAACTGCCTCCACCGGCAGTATGGCCATCACCCTCTCCTCCCAGGGATGGTACTGTACGGCTCTGCGGGAGGGCCCTCCTCCGGTGGCATTGGCCTGGTCGTGTTCCTCCTGTCTCTTGGCTCTGACCCTCCTCCGCAGATCATACCACCTGTTCTGGCAATCCTGCTTGGTCCTCCTGGTGTCCGCAACAGCATTCACAGCATCGACGATGGTCTGCCACATGGATGTTTTGGCTGCCTGGCTGGTGCTTCTGACCAATGTTCCAAAGATCTGTGGCTCGACTCTGAGGATTTGATCAACAAGGACCTCCAACTCTCGGTGACTGAACTTTGGATTCTTGGTAGTGGGCATGGTGAGGGGTGTGGGTGGGGATGGTGTGGGTGTGGGGGGGTGTGGATGTTGGGGGGGTGTGTGGATGGTTGTGTGTGTGTGTGAATGTGATGAGAGGGTGTTTGTGAGGGTGGTCGTGTGAAGGTGTGCAAGTGTAAGATGTGGTGTCGCTTGTAGTCTGGTTCTGTGGTGTCTGGCAGCAGTGGGTCTGTTGCAAAGGCTCATGGTTTGTGTGTGTGGGCCCTTTTCATTGGTCCATGGGTGGGTGTGGCAGTGTTTGAATTTTGGGTGGGTGTGTTATAAGGAGTGGTGGTGTATTGGGCCTCTGTTTGTTTTTGACAGTTGCAGGTCAGTGATTGTGTTATTTTAGTGGTTGTTGGCCATGTTTAGTGGCTGTGTGCCTTTCGAATGGTGTATTGTTGTGTTGTTTTGTTTTGTCCTTGTTGTGTACGTGCGTTTTGAGCGTGTGTACGGTGTGTACATGGGCCATTTGGTTGTACGATTATGTCCTTGTGTGTGGCTTTGTACGACTCGTACATGCGGTTGTGATGTTGGGGCATGGGGTGCGCTCCGTACTTAGGAGGTTGTGTTGGGGGTGCGCCAGGAACGTACTGGGGTGGGGGTACGACTGGAACGTACTGGGGTGTGGGTACGACTAGAACGTACTGGGGTGTGGGTAGACGGGGCTATGACACGTCCTGGGGTGGGGGTGTGGCTCGCACGTACTGGGGTGTAGGTACACGGGGGGTACGACACGTACAGGGGTGGGGGGGTGTCCATGGACGATGGTACGACACGTACTGGGGTGGGGGGGTGTACATTGACGGTGGTAGGACACGTACTGGGGTGGGGGTACGACTGGAACGTACTGGGGTGTGGGTAGACGGGGCTATGACACGTCCTGGGGTGGGGGTGTGGCTCGCACGTACTGGGGTGTAGGTACACGGGGGGTACGACACGTACAGGGGTGGGGGGGTGTCCATGGACGATGGTACGACACGTACTGGGGTGGGGGGGTGTACATTGACGGTGGTACGACACGTACTGGGGTGGGGGTACGACTGGAACGTACTGGGGTGTGGGTGGACGGGGCTATGACACGTCCTGGGGTGGGGGTGTGGCTCGCACGTACTGGGGTGTAGGTACACGGGGGGTACGACACGTACAGGGGTGGGGGGGTGTACATGGACGGTGGTACGACACGTACTGGGGTGGGGGGGTGTACATTGACGGTGGTACGACACATACTGGGGTGTGGGTACGACTGGAACGTACTGGGGTGTGGGTAGACGGGGCTATGACACGTCCTGGGGTGGGGGTGTGGCTCGCACGTACTGGGGTGTAGGTACACGGGGGGTACGACACGTACAGGGGTGGGGGGTGTACATGGACGGTGGTACGACACGTACTGGGGTGGGGGGGTGTACATTGACGGGGGTACGACACGTACTGGGGTGGGGGTACGACTGGAACGTACTGGGGTGTGGGTAGACGGGGCTATGACACGTCCTGGGGTGGGGGTGTGGCTCGCACGTACTGGGGTGTAGGTACACGGGGGGTACGACACGTACTGGGGTGGGGGTACGACTGGAACGTACTGGGGTGTGGGTAGACGGGGCTATGACACGTCCTGGGGTGGGGGTGTGGCTCGCACATACTGGGGTGTAGGTACAAGGGGTACGACACGTACTGGGGTGGGGGTACGACTGGAACGTACTGGGGTGTGGGTAGACGGGGCTATGACACGTCCTGGGGTGGGGGTGTGGCTCGCACGTACTGGGGTGTAGGTACACGGGGGTACGACACGTACAGGGGTGGGGGGGTGTACATGGACGGTGGTACGACACGTACTGGGGTGGGGGGGTGTACATTGACGGGGGTACGACACGTACTGGGGTGGGGGTACGACTGGAACGTACTGGGGTGTGGGTAGACGGGGCTATGACACGTCCTGGGGTGGGGGTGTGGCTCGCACGTACTGGGGTGTAGGTACACGGGGGGTACGACACGTACTGGGGTGGGGGTACGACTGGAACGTACTGGGGTGTGGGTAGACGGGGCTATGACACGTCCTGGGGTGGGGGTGTGGCTCGCACGTACTGGGGTGTAGGTACACGGGGGTACGACACGTACTGGGGTGTGGGTACGACTGGAACGTACTGGGGTGTGGGTAGACGGGGCTATGACACGTCCTGGGGTGGGGGTGTGGCTCGCACGTACTGGGTGTAGGTACACGGGGGGTACGACACGTACAGGGGTGGGGGGGTGTACATGGACGGTGGTACGACACGTACTGGGGTGGGGGGGTGTACATTGACGGGGTACGACACGTACTGGGGTGGGGGTACGACTGGAACGTACTGGGGTGTGGGTAGACGGGGCTATGACACGTCCTGGGGTGGGGGTGTGGCTCACACGTACTGGGGTGTAGGTACACGGGGGGTACGACACGTACAGGGGTGGGGGGGTGTACATGGACGGTGGTACGACACGTACTGGGGTGGGGGGGTGTACATTGACGGGGGTACGACACGTACTGGGGTGGGGGTATGACTGGAACGTACTGGGGTGTGGGTAGACGGGGCTATGACACGTCCTGGGGTGGGGGTGTGGCTCGCACGTACTGGGGTGTAGGTACACGGGGGGTACGACACGTACTGGGGTGGGGGTACGACTGGAACGTACTGGGGTGTGGGTAGACGGGGCTATGACACGTCCTGGGGTGGGGGTTCGACTGGAACGTACTGGGGTGTACCTAGACGGGTGGGGGTATACATATACGGGGGTACGTGTCGGACGTACGGGGGCTGGGGGGAGTGTTGGGCGCGTATGCGGGCACATGTCTCCATGGTTGCTGTAGGAGTTTGGTGCGGACGGTGTTTTTTCCATACGGTTGTAACCTCGGACGCACGGGATGGATCGTGATTCCTAGGTCGGACTTGGTTTTTCACGTTTGTAAGGTAAATCGTCCGAGGATGTGTCGGACACATTTTCCGACCCGGGGACGTGTGGGGAATGATTCCCAGTGCGGTTCGTATGGACTTTTTACCATGCGAATCGTGATTGCCAGTTCGTACGGCACTTGTACGATTCGTACGGTAAAAAGACCCGATACGAGTCGCACGGGGGAATTTTTTACCGGATCGTGATCGGCACCATAGTCTTTAAAAATATCGGATTGCAGGTAAGTAATATCGAATGTCATAATATAGGCATGAAAAAATATCGAATTTTTATTAATATCGATTTTTTAAAGTGTTTTGCATGTTAGTATATGTGTTAAAAGTGTATATTATTTTTTGTAATGTATGTTTAATTTTTTTAAAGTAATGAATTTTATGTTATTAAATTTTTGCGTAATTTAATTCCGTAGCGGGTTGTCGGTTTATAGGGGAATAGGGTGGGAAGTAATTTAATAATAATTAAGTAAATATTTATTTTTATTTATTGGTATTGATAATTAATTTACTGTTAATTAATTATTAATTAGCATGTTGTATTATTTATTAAATTTTGGTATTGAAAATTAATTGGTTGTTGATTAATTATTAATTGGAAAATAATTTGTATTAATTGGTAATTAATTTGTATTAATTGTTTAATTGGTAATTATGCTAATTGTATTAATTTATAATTGTAGTGGATTGTGGGTTTATTGGGGAATATGGTGGGTACTAATTTAATTGTAATGAATGAATTGCTAAAAATATTTTGGTGTATTGATAATTAATTTACTGTTAATTAATTATTAATTGGTATTTTTGAATATTTATCAATTTTTAGTATTGAAAATTAATTGGTTGTTGATTAATTATTAATTGATAATTAATTTGTATTAATTGGTAATTGGTTGTTGAAAAATTATGAATTGGTAATTAATTTGTATTAATTGGTAATGAATTTTTATTAATTGTTTAATTGATAATTATGTTAATTGTCTTAATTTATTATTTGTAGTGGGTTGTGGGTTTATAGGGGAATATGGTGAGAAGTAATTTAATTTTAAATAATTATTTATCATAATTAATTTTGTATATTGATAATTAATTTACTATTAATTAATTATTAATTGGTAATATTTGTATTTAATCATTTTTGGTATTGAAAATTAATTGTTTGTTAATTAATTATTAATAGGTAATTAATTAAATAAACAATATTTATTGGTATTTATAATTATTTGATTATTAAATATTTTGTGATTGGTAATTTTAATATTTTTTGTATTGGTATTAATAATTAAATTATTTTAATGAAAATATTAAATTATTATTTTCCCTACTACTGCAGTGATAGGAGTGGGAATAGTAATTTTTACCCCTACGCTATCCAACGCTTTCCCTATTGTTGCACTCACTGGAGTGGGAATAGTGAATTTTACCCTCCCGCTATCCAACGCTTCCCCTACTGTTGCACTCTTTGGAGTGGGAATAGTAATTTTTATACATACGCTATCCAACGGTTTCCCTATTGTTGCGCTCACTGGAGTGGGAATAGTAATTTTTACCCCTACGCTATCCAACGCTATCCTTACTGTTGCATTCTTTGGAGTGAGAATAGTAATTTTTACCCATACGCTATCCAATGCTTTCCCTATTGTTGCAGTCACTGGAGTGGGAATAGTAAATTTTACCCTCCCACTATCCAACGCTTTCCCTACTGTTGCACTCTTTGGAGGGGGAATAGTAATTTTTACCCGTACGCTATCCAACATTTTCCCTATTGTTGAACTCACTGGAGTGGGAATAGTAGATTTTACCCTCCTGCTACTATTGTTGCACTCAGGGAAACACTTGGGTGCCGATTACGATCCGGTAAAAAATTTCCCCGTGCGACTCGTATCCGGTCTTTTTACCGTACGAATCGTACGAGTGCCGTACGAACTGGCAATCACGATTCGCATGGTAAAAAGTCCATACGAACCGCATTGGGAATCATTCCCCACACGTCCTCGGGTCGGAAAATGTGTCCGACACGTCCTCGTACGATTTACCGTACAAATGTGAAAGGTGAAGTCCGACCGAGGAATCACGATCCATCCCGTGCGTCCGAGGTTACAACCGGATGGAAAAAACACCGTCCGCACCGAACTCCCATAGCAACCATGGAGACGTGCCCGCATACGCGCCGACCCCCCCCCAGCCCCCGTACGTATGCGCCGACCCCCCCAGCCCCCGTACGTACGCGCCAAACCCCCCCAGCCCCCGTACGTACGCGCCGAACCCCCCTGTATGTACACCCGTGTACGTGTCGAACCCCCCCGTGTACGTTCGAGTCGAACCCCCCCGTGTACGTTCGAGTCGAACCCCCCCGTGTACGTTCGAGTCGTACCCCCCGTGTACGTTCGAGTCGTACCCCCCGTGTACGTTCGAGTCGAACCCCCCGTGTACGTTCGAGTCGAACCCCCCCGTGTACGTTCGAGTCGAACCCCCCCTTGTACGTTCGAGTCGAACCCCCCGTGTACGTTCGAGTCGAACCCCCCCGTGTACGTTCGAGTCGAACCCCCACCCGTGTATGTACGGTGCGTACCCCCCGTGTACGTTGAGTCGAACCTCCCCTGTACGTTCGAGTCGTACCCCCCCGTGTACGTTCGAGTCGTACCCCCCGTGTACGTTCGAGTCGAACCCCCCCGTGTACGTTCGAGTCGAACCCCCCGTGTACGTTCGAGTCGAACCCCCCATGTACGTTCGAGTTGAACCCCCCCGTGTACGTTCGAGTCGAACCCCCCCGTGTACGTTCGAGTCATACCCCCACCCGTGTATGTACGGTGCTGGGGGTACGCACCGTACATACACGGGTGGGGGTACGACTCGAACGTACACGGGGGGTCGACTCGAACGTACAGGGGGGTTCGACTCGAACGTACATGGGGGGTACGCACCGTACATACACGGGTGGGGGTTCGACTCGAACGTACAGGGGGGGGGTTCGACTCGAACGTACACGGGGGGGGTTCGACTCGAACGTACACGGGGGGGGTACGACTCCCTTACTGTTGCACTCTTTGGAGTGGGAATAGTAATTTTTATACATACGCTATCCAACGGTTTCCCTATTGTTGCGCTCACTGGAGTGGGAATAGTAATTTTTACCCCTACGCTATCCAACGCTATCCTTACTGTTGCATTCTTTGGAGTGAGAATAGTAATTTTTACCCATACGCTATCCAACGCTTTCCCTATTGTTGAACTCACTGGAGTGGGAATAGTAGATTTTACCCTCCTGCTATCCAACGCTTTCCCTACTGTTGCACTCTTTGGAGTGGTAATAGTAAATTTTACCCTCCCGCTATCCGACGCTTTCCCTACTGTTGCACTCTTTGGAGTGGGAATAGTAATTTTTACCCATATGCTATCCAACGCTTTCCCTATTGTGGCACTCACTGGGTGGGAATAGTAAATTTTACCCTCCCGCTATCCAACGCTTTGCCTACTGTTGCACTCTTTGGAGTGGGAATAGTAATTTTTACCCATACGCTATCCAACGCTTTCCCTATTGTTGCACTCAGGGAAACACTTGGGTGCCGATTACGATCCGGTAAAAAATTTCCCCGTGCAACTCGTATCCGGTCTTTTTACCGTACGAATCGTACAAGTGCCGTACGAACTGGCAATCACGATTCGCATGGTAAAAAGTCCATACGAACCGCATTGGGAATCATTCCCCACACGTCCTCGGGTCGGAAAATGTGTCCGACACGTCCTCGTACGATTTACCGTACAAATGTGAAAGGTGAAGTCCGACCGAGGAATCACGATCCATCCCGTGCGTCCGAGGTTACAACCGGATGGAAAAAACACCGTCCGCACCGAACTCCCATAGCAACCATGGAGACGTGCCCGCATACGCGCCGACCCCCCCCAGCCCCCGTACGTTACGCGCCGACCCCCCCCAGCCCCCGTACGTACGCGCCGAACCCCACCCAGCCTCCGTACGTACGCGCCAAACCCCCCTGTATGTACACCCGTGTACGTGTCGAACCCCCCCGTGTACGGTCGAGTCGAACCCCCCGTGTACGTTCGAGGCGAACCCCCCCATGTACGTTCGAGTCGTACCCCCCGTGTACGTTCGAGTCGTACCCCCCGTGTACGTTCGAGTCGAACCCCCCCGTGTACGTTCGAGTCGAACCCCCCCGTGTATGTTCGAGTCGAACCCCCCGTGTACGTTCGAGTCGAACCCCCCGTGTACGTTCGAGTCGAACCCCCACCCGTGTATGTACGGTGCGTACCCCCGTGTACGGTCGAGTCGAACCCCCCGTGTACGTTCGAGGCGAACCCCCCCATGTACGTTCGAGTCGTACCCCCCGTGTACGTTCGAGTCGTACCCCCCGTGTACGTTCGAGTCGAACCCCCCCGTGTACGTTCGAGTCGAACCCCCCCGTGTATGTTCGAGTCGAACCCCCCGTGTACGTTCGAGTCGAACCCCCCGTGTACGTTCGAGTCGAACCCCCACCCGTGTATGTACGGTGCGTACCCCCCTGTACCTTCGAGTCGTACCCCCTCCGTGTACGTTCGAGTCGTACCCCCCGTGTACGTTCGAGTCGAACCCCCGTGTACGTTCGAGTCGAACCCCCCCGTGTACGTTCGAGTCGAACCCCCCCGTGTACGTTCGAGTCATACCCCCACCCGTGTATGTACGGTGCGTACCCCCAGCGCTATGCGCTGGGGGTACGCACCGTACATACACGGGTGGGGGTACGACTCAAACGTACACGGGGGGTTCGACTCGAACGTACAGGGGGGGTTCGACTCGAACGTACACGGGGGGTACGCACCGTACATACACGGGTGGGGGTTCGACTCGAACGTACAGGGGGGGTTCGACTCGAACGTACACGGGGGGTTCGACTCGAACGTACACGGGGGGTACGACTCGAACGTACAGGGGGGTTCGACTCGAACGTACACGGGGGGTACGCACCGTACATACACGGGTGGGGGTTCGACTCGAACGTACAGGGGGGGTTCGACTCGAACGTACACGGGGGGTTCGACACGTACACGGGTGTACATACAGGGGGGTTCGGCACGTACGTACAGGGGCTGGGGGGGGTCGGCGCGTACGTACGGGGGCTGGGTGGGGGGTCGGCGCATACGTACGGGGGCTGGGGGGGGGTACGGTGCGTACCGGGCCACCTACTCTGGTCGATTCGCGCTGTACTTCGCTTTTCCGGCACTTTTTGGGTGCCGTGAAAATATTGCCGTCCGGACTGCTGTCGGTTCGAATCGTAATTCCTGGGTCGTGAAACGCTGCCTGAAAGCGTACCGACGTCACGTCGCAGCATTCCTGGATCACATTCATATGTATATTTTCGACAGTCGGTGTTTTTTACGATTCGTACGGAAATGGTGTTTACGTGCGAATCGTAATTTCATGTTTGTAAAGTTTTACGACCGGGTACGAGTCGGACGGGGAAAATGCTCCGACCAACGGTTCGTACCCGGTTTTTACCGGATCGTAATCGACACCAAAGTCTTGACCCAAATTAAACAAGTATTGAAGGTACAATACAATTTTAGCATTCTTCATCTCATTTTGAGAAATTTAGCAAATGAGCTTTCCCTCACCTTACCTGAGTATAACTTGCTAGACATCTTTTTGGCAATTGCCTTTCAAAAAATTGCTCTTAATTTGAAATGTTCATCCAAATTGTCAAAAAAGACTTGGTGGGATTGCGCCTGTTAAAATGGACACTATCTATATATGTCTCAATGTTCGTCTTCTCATAATACACATATTTTGTGGTTACCATTGACTCCTTAACAATACTGAGAATTCTATGTCATCCACAGTGTTTATATTATCTGAAAATGTCCAACTACCACGGAGCTTTACCTCTCTGTCTTCCCTGTTTTTATAGGCTATTGTTGTCTATTGTAACCATTGATTTAATTATCATAATACCTCTAGGCTATTTGTTTTTATTTACAATTTATGAGGATGTTTCCTTTACACTTACATGTGTAATGTTTCTATCATATTTTTACCTCCCTTCCCCATCCTTTTCCCCTGGAAAACATAAAAGGCTTTCATTGTTCAGTTTGAATTTTTTACATTGAAATAGATGTGTGCATTATTATAACCTTGTCATACCCCATTTTTATACTGTTATTTGAATAAAGTAGTTTTAAACGTAAAGAAATACGATGGTGATCAAAGCTCTCGCCAATGCCATCAATTATATAACTCTTTGTTCCTTTGAGGTCTGCTCAATGCCTCCCTAAATATAAATGCAAATACAAAACTTGAATAACAAACAGAGAGGAAGTGCGAAAGAGTGGGTTTAGTGTTTGGCATAATAATAGCCGGAGTTTAATTTGATATGAGAATGACAGGATGCAGAATTTAATATGAGAATGACAGGATGCACACCTGTTGTATTTACAATCCGTTTTTACAAAATGCTCCAAGACCACACAGTGTACCTTGCCCCAACTGTGCAAATGAAATATTTCAAAATATGTGGAGCTACATTGTGCTCCATCTGCCTGTCGCACAGCCAATTCGAAAAATATTCAGCAGTCTTTGTTGTCACTTTAATCATACATTTGTAATCTATATAAATTCATGTATTTATGTCATTTAATCACGTGGGTGTAAACAATTCATCCTAGGCAGCTATGTTCATTGTAACCCAATGCATTTTGGGCTTAATAGCCCTTTGTCAGGGTTAGCCATAAATATGAATTAAAACCACTGTTAATCTTTATGACATTCGAACATACATCATAGTCTGTAATCTATTAAAAATGGATAATCAGCTTTTGCAGGCAGACCGGGGGCAGAGAACTGCATCATCCGGGTGCCTCAGCGGCAGGAAGTGCCGCCAACGTACCGCCACTGTGCCTTCAGGCGCATAAGAACTGCGGCGCATTCCCGCAGCATGGGAAGCTTTTGCAGGCAGACCGGGGGCAGAGAACTGCATCATCCAGGTGCCCCAGCGGCAGGAAGGGCCGCCAACGTACTGCCACTGCACCTGGAGGCGCATAAGAAATGCGGCACACTCCCGCAGCGTGGGAAGCTTTTGCAGGAAGACCGGGGGCAGAGAACTGCATCGTCCAGGTGCCCCAGCGGCAGGAAGGGCCGCCAACATACTGCCACTGCGCCTGGAGGCGCATAAGAACTGCGGTGCACTCCTGCAGCGCGGGAAGCTTTTGCAGGCAGACCAGGGACAGAGAACTGCATCATCCAGGTGCCCCAGCAGCAGGAAGGGCCGCCAACGTACTGCCACTGTGCCTCGAGGTGCATAAGAACTGTGGCGCCCTCCCGCAGCGCGGGATGTGTGTGGGCGTGCCCGGGCTACGTCTGGGCGAAGCCTGGGCCAAGAGCGGGCCCGTCTGCACCCGTCAGTGACCGGAGGAGGCCGGGCTAGGCCAAACCCCTTGACTGTCTTTACCCAGATCCTCTACCTGTACACTGCAAAATTTGGACGGAAAAATCAGCCAAAAAAGCAGGGTACTTTTCAATTACCCCCATTAGCACTGACCACCCCAGTACTTTATTGTGACCTTATATAGGGGTATACTAGGGCTTTGGGCTCAGCGTTTGCAAAAGGAAAACACCCGCTTCACATGGGAGGACCTCGGGGTTCTCTATGGCTGGTACAATTGATTCCTTTCTAACTAAAGCTGCATATGCGATTACACAAGAGATAGCCCTGACAGAGAGAAGGCTATCACTGAGGCAGGAAAGTGTTCTCAAAATCATGCCACAGGCAAGGATGGGGCACAAGTAAAACTAGCAGTTATTGTGGGTTCTTTAGACGGGTTATCAAATGCTACTGCTGCTGCGCCTTTATGTCAAATGGCACCCCTGATGAACCCTATATGTCACCTAATACTTTGGTTGCGAAAATAACAGAGGGGAACGATGCGGCCTCAGACTTACCCCCCAAGAGAAAATTACTTGCCTGTAATAAGTCTTCAAGGAAGTCCCCACGGACACAAACACGGACACAAATACCATTACAATCTGGTTTGAATTTAGAACAGCTATTGGATACTTTATTTGTAAAGTTTGAGTCAATGACAAAAGCTCTTTTAGCCCCAATAATGCTAAATGTGGAAAAGGTTGAGAAACTATTTCATGACTCTATCACCAATTGTAATAAATGTA
The DNA here is from genome assembly GCF_964204655.1 of Triturus cristatus. Lineage (NCBI taxonomy): Eukaryota > Metazoa > Chordata > Amphibia > Caudata > Salamandridae > Triturus > Triturus cristatus. The sequence continues at coordinate 636,355,709 of NC_140591.1, forward strand.
CCATGATGCTTGTTCCTAAACCAATGGGGAGAGGGGCGGAAACTCCATCTCGGAATATGAACCAAATTTCATCTGGCCCGTGTTCAAATGTCTTAGGGACTGAGGAAACGCCCAATAGAATTAGACAATCAAATGTGAATGAGGAGTTCTGTAGCCCAAAATGTCATGGTAGACCAGACGAGTAGGCCCTACACTGAGAGGGTCCTTTTGCCTATACGTACCCAACCTAATCATGTTTAATCGAAGGTTATGAACCAATGTATACTCATCCTGCCCTCTGCATCTGCCCCTTTAGTAGCAGTTTTACTGAAGGTCCCTTCTCTCTCCCAAGGATCCAGGGAAACTACCCAGGGCTTAATACATAAAGTTACTCATTGGTTTAATAAAAATGGTATAAATGACCTGAGCATATCATCTGACATCATTATGGCCAGAAGAGTGGGGTGGATAGGCCACCAAACAAAAAGGATCGGTGTAGGAGACTGCATAGTTGTCAACTTTCAGAACACTGAGAAAGCTAAGATGCTAACGGGCTGCGCATATAAGAGTAGCTCAAATTCTTCAATTACACATTACTGTAGTATCGCTACAGCATTTTTATCCTCCTAGCCAGCGCACATGCCCTACGCAGTGGCAATGGCAGCTACCCCTAAAACCAGTTAGGCTTGTGAACAAAACCAATATAGATAATACTTTACCAATGAGTAACCGTTTTCAACCACTAGCTAGTCTCCAGAATCTGGATGAAAATGACTGACTAGGGCTAGAAGACAAAACGTGTCAGGGTACATCTCCAGTAAACATGACCCAAAACACCCATATATTATCAGCCGTGGACCCTGTTGAAATAATTAATAAATCCCCTGGAACTTCTCTTCTCTTAACTCCCACTATGGCTGCACGTGAAAAGGTCCTCTCATGGAACAAAGCGGGAATAAGGTCTAAAAGAGGAAACTCACATTGGGAAAATGTTCTCTCCATGTATCACATTATTGCCTTCCAGGAAACTTGGGAAGCAAATCATTGCTTCTATTTAGATGGTTTCATTTTTTTTTATAAACATGCTATTCCATCGAACGTGGGTAGAGCTAGAGGGGGTTTGCTCCTAATGTTTTCACTGAAGATCTCTTGCAGGACACGTCTGGTTGAATGTAAATCACAAAATGTCTTGGCAGTAGAACTGTCTTTTAAGAACTGTGCCACTGTGTTAGTGGTACATTTTTATAATTCCATTTCCAGAGGGCACGAGTTGGAACATTTGCAAGACTTTAAGGAGTTTGTGGAATATTATGAGGAGACCAAACAATCTTATTATGATGTAATAATCCTAGGAGATTTTAATATCCATCAATGTTACTTAAACTGTTTCAAAAACCAGCATGGGGAGTTTTTTTACTCACTTACTCATTTTGAGCACACACTTTCAGGTATCTTGCTTGAAGGAATTCTCTCAAATCAAAATGTATGTTGCCTTCAGCAAATAGACAGTTTGGCCTCAGTACCCACTTATGTAGGGAATGGAAGGCCAAGCACCATTGATTATATTCCACTGCTCCACTAGCTGTGTTCACTGAGGATTTAATTGTTACCTGGTCAGATTTTAGTGACAATAACCCCCTTACTGTTGCTATATCACTTCCTGCTATCGAAAATGAAGAACCTACCATTTGCCTAACAAACAAAGATATTAGCACCAAAGACCAGGCTTGCAGGCTGAAGTGGGAAACGGTAGTCCCAGATAACTTTCTGAATAACTTGTATACAGTCTGTGCCCCTGAAATTGAATCCTGTCTAGACCCTGACATACAGGGTAGTTCTATCTTAACAGCCTTCGGGAAACTAACAAAGAAATAAAATCTGCCCTCACAGCTGTGGGTGGGACCAGATGCCCGAAGGCCGTAAGGTGGTTTAATGGTGCACGTTCAACGACCCACACGGAGCTTGTACAGGCCCTAAATTCTATCCCTAGAGACGAAGCAGAAATCAGGGACAAAAGAAAGGCCTATAAGCCAGCAGTTCAGAATAGGAAGAAGCAGTTAAGGGAGTAGGCATGGGATGCCTTACAACAAGCTAGTGTGCTGAAAGATAGCTCCAATTTGTGGTCAGTAGTCAATAGTCCTTTCCTTTCTGAAACTCCTAACTCTAACATTGATTGCCTAATCCCAGCTGAAAAATGGGTTTTGCATTTTGGCCATATTTTTTGAGATGCAAACTTAGGAGAATCTAAGGAGAACAGAGACGAGGGGCAAACTGGTACGGCACTCCACTTTAGTGTAGAGGAGGTCCATAAAGCAATTGTATCTACATCTGGTGGAAAGGCCCCTGGGTCCCAGCAGATCTATACAGAGCTGATACTAATGTTTGGGCTAGTATTATGTTTTTGATGCTGCGTGTTCACATGGATATCTAGTATCCTGGGGAAAAGCTGTTATTGTTCCCATCTTTAAAAAGGGCTCGAGGGACAAGCCTACATGCTACAGGCCAATCTCATTCCTAGATTCTGCAGCCAAAATAAGGGGCAAAGTCGTACTTATTCGTCTAACGGCATGGCTGGACCACCAAAATGTTATTTCCAATCTGTAATATGGTTTTAGGCCAAGAAAAGGGACATTGGACCAATGTTTAAATTTACATTTAGTTGTAGGAAAGTATACCATTGCTGAAAAGAGTGTAATACATTTGCCGTTCATGGATTTGACGCAAGCATTCAACTGTGTTAAAAGATCAAAGTTATGGGTAATTTTCAGTGATATGGGTCTTGAACCAAAGCTTGTGGCTGTTTTACACACCATCCATGACAATAATACAGCTGCTGTCAGATATAGCAGTAATGGTGATTTGACAGCCCCCTGGTATTCGAAGAGAAGGGTACGTCAGGATTGTATCCTGGCCCCCTCTTATTCACACTATATATAAATAAGTTAGGGGATTTTCTAACAGCTAGCTGTAAAGGCATCCCTAGGTTTGGTGACAAGATAATCCCCGCACTTTTATATGTGGATGACACAGTCTTATTAGCCAGAACTGCAGTGGGCCTTCAATCACTTTTAGATGGTTTTGTAGTTTTTATGGACTCTTTAGACCTTTCAACAAACTTTAAGAAATAACATACTATGTCCATCGGCCCTGGAAAGTCCCAAAAAAAGATTAAATTTTACTGTAAAGGGGTCGAATTAACAAAGGTCCCAACCTTCCCCTATTTGGGGGTACTTTTTGATGAGCGCGGGTCATGGTGCCCACAAATTATGCAAAAAGAGAATACTGTCATTAGAGCGACGGGGGCAACACTAAATTTTGCTAAGAGATTAGAGCCTAAACCCATTCCGGCCCTGAGAAGATATACAAAAAAAATGCATCCCCATGGTAACTTATTGCTGTGATATTTGGGGATATAAGGAAGGAAAGGACATTCAGCATGACGAAGACTAGTTTTTACATAAGATCATGCCAGTTCCGCCCTTCACCCCTGCATATATACTACATGAAGAACTAGGGGTGGGATATATATCGGACCAGATAGCGGTAATCCCCCTATTGTACTGGTTGAGAGTTTTGGCAAGCCCTATTATTAACTTAAACCAAATAATAATTACTGAATGTTTAGCGTTAGACACAGCTGAACATATCCCCTAGCTAAAGTACTTAAGGTATTTGACAAAATGGTTAGGCTGTCCTGACTTATGTTTTAGCCCTAAACCCTTGGATAAACCTAAAATTAGAAATATTAAACCGCAGTTCATGATCAAGCGCCAGGGACTCAGGGAAGAAAAGGAGTTGGTAAAACCAACGGTGAGAGGATATGTTACATTATATATGAATAATCAAGTTCAGCCATATCTACTCATCGTTGGCAGCCCCTTCCATCGTTTTGTATCAACTACATTTAATCTGCAAATGGTTCCCTGGCTCTTGGCTGATCCCCAAGGCTTTTCAAAACCTGGCACTTTAAAACCTTGTCCATGTGACAATTTCTCTGAGCAGGATACTCTTCATTTTATTTTATTTTGCGATTATTACGTTTCTTTACGCAAGAGATTCATATTACCATTACTCAGACATTGTCATTTTTCTCAAGTCAGGCCCGCCCTACTGTACCTTCAAATGTTATCTTCCCCCATGGTCTGTTTTGGGGGTTGCAAGTTTTTTAACAGGAGCCATTAGGTGTAGGAAAAATTGTTTTTTTAACTGTTATTAGTTTTTATATGTTTTTATCTTAGGCCCTCTTCGTGTCATCAATGGGGACTATTGTATTTGACTGTATCTGATCTTCGCACTTTGCACTTTATACAATGTTTTTGCACTGTATGTATTTTAAAACGGAGCCCTCTGACTGATTTGTCAATATAATGTTCCTCTGTTTGATATGTTCACTTTTATAGCATTAAGTTGCCGAATAAAGTATTCTTGACTTGACTCGACTTGAATGATCAAACTGACAACAAAGTCTGCTGAATATTTTTTGAATTGGCTGTATGACAGGCGGATTTAGCACAATGTCGCTCCACATATTTTGAAATAATAGCCGGAGTTTCCAGCTTTCAAACTGGGGAATGAGGTTCGAGTCTAGGCGACAGCTCAAGTCCTGTGATTCTGGGGAAATCACTTCATTTCCTGTACCTAAAAAAAATATGATTGTGTCCTTTTGTAATGTAATTGGTGCTCACGTAAAGTGCCTCATTACCTTTGGGGCAAGTTTGCGCTATACAAAACTGCAATAAAACCATGAATTCATGGTAAACCTGATGCATATTAAGAAGAGCAGTGCAAAATCTGCTGACAACATTAGTAGATTATTGGCTGCCTAATGCCTCTAATCAATTCTGCAGTGTAAATTTGTCTATGTTTACTTAATTAGTATAATGAGTAAACAGAACAATTCAGCTCTGCTCTGGAGCTATTCATTTCAACCGCACTTATAATAAATAATTGGTAAATATGAATGTTTACACATAGTGACAAAACAGTGGTCACAAAGACCTACTTGTACCTTTTAAAGAGGAGTGATATAAAAATTGTAGGAAATAGAAATCAAGCTACATTGGGCATGCAGATGGTTTTGTAACTACAGAGTGTTGGAGAGTGATTTATTAGTAGGTACAGGTAGCTACCTACTGCTAGTAATAACACCAAAATCACAATTAGGAAATATTTTTATGATTAAAATGACATCATTTATTATCCTGGATATTAGTAAAAAAATGTGGCACTCCCAAGACTAGTTTATGGTTTATTAATAGCCCTTGTAAAGCTCAGAGCTCCCTATCAGAGCCAGAACCATCAAAGCCAGTGTCACTACCCAAATTCCCCTAGGTAGGGAAGCCTATCAAATGGCAATCACCCACGCTTAAAAGAACTGAGAGGATCAGAGATAAAATTCCCTAAATGATGCTTGTGCTGCCAGGAATTTTATTTTCTCTGGCAGTTAATATCCCGCAATTTTGTTACAGTTCCAGTGAAGTCTGCTAACAACGTTGCCCCCTCTGTGTGGGTTGAGTACTTTAGCAACTTCTATTCAGCCGCCCCAACAGGTACTCCCTCTGACATCATGGCGGAAATATTAGCCTCACCCTCTCCTCTGCCCCTGTTGATACCATGAATATGATTGAATCTCTGTTAGCTATCGCAAGTGGTAGAGCTGCAGCACTGGTGTGTGGGTTCATGTATGGGAGGTTGCAGGTGCGTGTGAGTGGGTATGTGAGTGGTTCTGTGGTTGTTATCATGAGTGATGTCATGAGTGATGTCAATGCCCATGTCATAGTTGAGGTAATAAGCAGTGCATTGCCGGGGCGTAAGATATAGTTAGCTCAGGTAACCATACCTGCTGAATTTCATTTGTTTTTGTATGAGTGAAATATGATCATAACTAAAACGTTCCTTTAACCTTTGTATTTTTAGTGAATTTCTATGTTTTTTAACATTACAACATAACTATAACATCCTTGTAATATTAGTTTTTTTCAGTGATTTAAAAAAAAATATTTTAATCTTTAATGGTTTGTATGAGTGTGTTAGTACCTGTATCAGTTACTTGGACACACTAGAACTGCACATGCTCCTTTAACAAAACAGTGCACATTTTACTTCTGGGGGTGTTTTGCTATGATGGCCATTATCTTGACAAAACATGGATGGGTGTGAGGTGTGTATGATAATATATTGCTAAAACATTTACAGTGGGTTTTTTGGGGTAAAAAAGTCATGCTCCGTCATGTTCCGTCGTGCTGGCTATGTGACCCCAGTGTATTTTTGGTTGTGTAAAATATATATATATAGACACTTTAAATGGTCAGTTTAAGGGACATGGTTTACTAATAAAGTCCTAAAAGTAATATTACTATAGAGGAAAAATATTTTAAAATGTTTTTAGTAGTTGCAATCTCATTGCGCCTCATGCCATCACTTATATGTGGATCCCCGATGGGGACGTGCCCTGGCGTAGTTTTGGAAGACTAAAATACATAAATAGACTTTTACATTTTCAATTTAAGGGAAGTGGTTTTCTAACAAAGTCCTAAAAGTAATATCATTATTTTTAAAGGTGTTTTTACTACTTTTTACTAAGTTTCAGCCCTGTCGCACACTGTGGCGGCATGTATTTTATAATTCACACTGGGGGCGTGACTCCAGTGTGTTTTTAGCAGTATTAAACATGTTTGTTTCACAATGAGAGATTTACTAAAAAATTATAAAACTAGTGCTGTTCTAGCTTTTTCCGCTGCCCCACTAGTTCTTATCTTTTCCTCCAGTTCCCCTATTAGACATTTGACTGTGTTCAGCTCCTCAAGTGTAGCGTCAATCCCCAGGACCATCGAGTGGCGGGAACAATTATTACCCACAAAGCTGAAGTTCTTTTTAAACGTCTCGTTGTATGTGAAGACCATTGGTATATTTCTAACCTGTAGGCCCACATGTATAGTATCTGCTTTGAGATATTCTGTCAGTAATTTACAGTATAGTTCTGTGCGTACTGCTTTTTTCTTTAGTTTCTCTAACTCCTCTAGATCTGCACGATTACCTGGAGTTGGATTCGTGCCAGTTAGTAAAAGTGAGGCACCAGCTATAATTCTTGCTATGTAGTCATCACTATATGATAGTGTCTCTCTTGCCATAATACCTACTCAGATAGTAGGTGATCCTAATTCCAGAAACTAGGTCCCTACAGGCTACCACGTGCGCTAAATGTATATATTATCAGAAGGACAGCCCTTTGTATGCCCACGTGGACCAGGGTAATTAGTACTTATATGCAAACAACGTCCACCGTGGGACTCTTTTCAAAATCATGTGCCCCCCTCTAGCTTAATTTGTGGAGGCTCACATACAAATTATTCACTCATAAATTCCAAGTGTTGTTTACACACTTCGAGGGATATTCCCAAGAACGTGTGATAATCATCGCAAAATTAGCCTAACGCAACTTTGCACAACGCAGTCTATCATGGGAAAATAACACTGTGATAACGTGGTATTTCCCAAGCTGGTGGTACCATGCGATACTCACGATAACGCGTCAAATGTCCGCTGTAAAATCAACGCAACGCTGCAAAAATGCGAAAAACGAATGCAAAAAAAGCTGCGATGAGGCCAATAGCGATACAAATATCAGTGAAAACCAGCGACAGGCCTGCAATTCCCACGCGTTGTAGGAGAGTAGGATCTGCTTCTTATGGTTACCCCCACTTTTTGCTGGTGTATCACTGTTTTCGACTTAGACTGACTGGGATCCTGCTATCCAGGACCCCGTCTAGATGCTTTCTCCTCTAAATTGATTGCATGTACTTTGGGTACAATTCAGATTGGATTCTGGGGTACCCTTATAAGTTCCTAGTATATGGTATACTATGTACCCAGGGCATAGGTACCCCAGAGGCCTCTCAGGGGCTGCAGCATGTATTGTGCCACCCCTGAGAGACAATTCAAACTGACACCACAGGTCTGCTACTGCAGCCTGTGTAAGGTAGTGCATGCGCCCCTTACTTAGATATAGGTTCACTATATCTTTTCTAAATCATTGCACATATAAACCTATCAGTCACCCGTATGGCAGGCCTTATCAATCCCGAAGGCAGGGTGCTGGGTTTTATGTTAGAGGGTGCACCTGCATGAGCAGAGCCCTTCTGCAGCAGGTTGTTTGTGATGCAGCCAACCATATATATTTAAGTGCATTATCACCTCGCGGTAAATGCTAACTTTAAAATGGCTGCTTAAAAACATGTTGTATTTGCTGTCAAACACCATGGAATCATACCTCTACACCAGTAACTGGTGTGGGAGGTATGATTCCTCCCTTGTAGAACCACTACTGTGGGTCACCGGGTTACCTGGTACCAGCTTTCTCGGCCTGGGCATCACAAAATGTATGCTGCCAGACACAGACACGAGTCTGCCCTCCTGCTGCCCAGCCAAGCTCAATCAGGGGAAGGCTTGACACTAGGTTTCCTGTCACAGGGAGGTGTGACCACCTCCCAGACAAGATTTAGTGTATTGGGGCTGGGTAGGTGCACTCTGAGAGTGCTTTTAAGTCTGCACTGGGGGCACATTTGGTGTCCCTGTGCATAGTCCAGTTCAAACCAGTTGGCTCCTACTCTGGCGAGAAACTGGACAAAGGACATGGGTGTAGCCACCCCTCTGTCCTAACCCTCCCATAGGTGGGTCGCCAGAGTTTGTCCCACCCCTTCCTTGGGTATAAAGTAGGAACCCCTGACTACAGGACTTTAGATTTTATCTGGACTAAACTCCGCTTTGATGACTGAATAATCTCCCTTGGAGTAAAGGAGTTACTACCCTGCAAGGCAAGCACCTTTAACGCATCTGACCGGTTTGCATCTCCCGAGCGCCAGAGGACTCTGAAGATTTCTGCAACACAGAAGGTGGGTTCCCGAACATCTCTCTCAGCAATCCTGAGACCACTATCCCTTGTGGGGACCATGCAACCCGAACCCATGTGCACTGTGTACTTTTGCAGCAGAATATGCTTTTCAGCCTGAGGGTATGCTTTGGGCTACTTGTAGTCCTGAACCCGAACAGTAATTCCACTGAAGATTTCCGGCCTACACTCCACAAGTGTTCCGTGGGCTGGTATTTTGTGATTCAGCTCGAGGTCCCTTCATGAGCACTGGTCTGTTGGCCTGTGGGTCGCTGTGAAGGTAACTTTGACTTTCAGTGGGCTTTCCTGGTTGCTCCAGATGTGCCCTGACTCTCCATTGCTTGGAGATTCCTGAGCGCCTTTATAATCCTCACCGAAGCTCATTTACTCGCGTGGGTTGCAGTTCCCAAGGCTTATACCATCCGGACACTGACCCCTCAGCACCCAATATCCTTTGTGGGACAGCTCACCTCCAGACTTTGGTCATCGTCAATGTCTCCTGGTCCCCGTGACTGCAGAGTCAAGCATCGCATCATCTCACCTGAAGCACCCGACATCGAAGGGCATTCGTCTATCGTGCCCCTGGTCACCCTGAAGTGACCCAGACTCTGTCCCCTCTGCTTTCAGGTTCTTCTCACCTCGGATCCAGGCTTGGATCCCACCGGCAAATTTTCATCTTCCTGGCAGCAGCACTTTTCCGCATCACGCCATTGAAAACGACAAAGGTTTTCGACATCACTTGACCCCTATGCACCCAGCTCCTCTGGTATAGGTAACACAGGTATCTTGGTACTCTCAAGGGTGCTGGCCTTAGAACCTTCTATGTTTGAAAGGGCTTGCTTATAGTCCTCTCCGAAGTGTCCTTAATCTATTCCAACTGCGACTTTACCACGCCTATGTTCACACACTGCACCCGTCCTCCGTGGGTCCCCTGTGTCACTACTTTGGGTGGTTCCTTGGGGTCCCAGCAATTCTACGTGCTCTAGGCACTGTGTCTAGTTAAGTTGTGGTTGTTATACCACTTTCTTACTATATGGTTCGGTCTCCACCTGGAGCCCGCTGTGTAGCACCATGGATGCACCCGAACCGAGTACAGAGGCAAACGTGAGCCCCACAAGCCCCAGAGACCACCAGCAAGGAACCTCGTGGTTGGGGAAGGCCAAGGAGAAGAGGTAGAGGCAGACGGGGTGCAGTCCGCAGGAAAACCATATTAGTGTCACGGAGGTGACAGAACACTACCATCCACTAAACTTCAATATGACAAAGGTGAATACAGTCGGAGTGTCAAGGAGGTCTATGGAAGAGGACAAGAGGCGCTGGCATGATGTGAAAAGCCAAACCAAGCACAAACCTGCTGCCAACAGGAAGGCAGCAACGGCAACAGGAGGTGGGAGTCCTGCGCTACAGGAGGAGCTGGAGGAAACAGAGGCCACAGTCATCAGGGTGGAGACGGCGCAAGGAGTTGGGAGTCCGGACACAGCTTGATAGGACCTGACACACTGAATACAGTGAAACAAGATGGCGACCGTGTGATGCGGTCGCTGGTGGCTCTCGCAATAGGGTGGCGTGATGTATACTACATGATCCCTCCCCCGCTCCCCTTCCACCACAAAATGCAAACCCCCCTATTAAGGCAACACCAATTACTGTTACCGGACTTAGAGGAGTGGATTGCGGCACTGGTGGAGATCGCGGAGGCCTTGATTGTGGGGTGTGGAGGACTCTGGCGGGAACTCTCCCGGTCCTCGGATCAGAGCTGGGTCTGCGGCGGTGTTTCAACTCTCGCCGCGATGCCGCCTAAGTCCAGCGCAAGAGGCAGGGGGAGTACCCCGCAGGTTATGCCACAGGATCCTTCGTGGAGGGAGACGATTGATTCAGAGACACTCCAGGGACGCAGGCAGAAGCCTTGTATTGAGAATCCCATAGCCGGGAAGGGGAGGTGCGCTGGCTCGCAGCCCCAGCCACCGCCGGCCGTAGTCTCTGTCATCGACTTGCTCCGCGGTCCCGGAGCCCAAGGAACAGCGCGGGCAGAGGAGCAGCCAGGAGCGGGCGCTCAAAGAAGAAAAGTAACCGGTAAACCACCTCTGGGGTCGGCGGAAGTGGCGCACCCAGAAGATATAGAGGCCACGGTGGAGGGTAGAGTGGACATCACAGGGCGAGATCCATGAGACCCGGTATGTTTTATCCCCAGATTTATCCCCAAAGTTAAATGGGGGCGCAGGAGGTATAGGAGGTACAAGAGAGACCGGCGCTGCTGTAGAGGAGATCGAGGGGAATCTGTCAGAGGAACGTACTGATGTGCTGGTTGTGCTGGCTACAGATAAAACGATTGCTCCTAAACCTATTGGGGGGCCCCTGTGGGCAGTGAACCTCAACAAGAGGGGGCAAATAGACCTACCCAGGCGGACCCAGGAGGTCTCGTTAACAGGGGGGGGGTCTGAAAGAGGTGGTTGAAGAGGCCAAGGAAACCCTGAATGGGCAACCAGGGGGGGCTGGATATCACCATATAAAGCAAAACTTAAGGAGAAAAGGGATGGTGAAAGATCCTATAGGATCTGTAAGGGCATATAAGCCCCCAGGGAAGAAGGACGCCGATTCAGAAGCGAACGATTTCTACTCCCTTTCAGATGCTACATGGTCAGGATTGGGATCAGACACTGGATCCAATATAGATTCAAGCGAGGAGGACAGTGGCTCCAGTAAAGGAATCAGAGGCAGGCAAAATACCTCCGCTACTCGTAAAAAAATCACTAGAGCCCCTAGAGTAGAGAACTCCAGGACAGATGAGCTGCGATGGGACTATTCCCTCGGGGATCAATTGGTAGGTAATGGTAAACAACTGACCAAGGAGACGGCAACACCCCCGCTACCCCCTACATTGGAATCAATCCTACAGTGCGTTGTAGCACATCGGGAGGAAGCCCGAATGGAGAGTAACCGAGCACAAAATGTAGCAAGGAAACTTCAGGGGGCTGTCAGAAGAATTGGAAAAACCTGTAATAACATCTGCGATCAGATGACTGAAGTAGAATCAAGAACTGCTACATTAGAGGCGGATCTCGCAGGCTCGAGGGGGCAAGTGGAAGCGCATGAGGTACAGCTAGTAGACATCCAATGGAAGCTTAAAGAGAGTGAGAACCACCAAAGAAGGAACAACCTGCGATTCCTTGGGATTCCGGAAGGAAAGGAAGGATCAGACCCAAGAGAATTTATGGTACAGTTGTTCCAGAAAACCTTCCCAGACTTAGAGGGCTGGAGCTGGCCCCAGGAAATTAAGAGGGCGCATCGAGTTCCATTTAATGTGTGCCAGCCAACTCGCCCCGATGCCAAGCCCCGGGCAATACTCGTCTACTTTGGAAACTTCCTATTGAGGCAGAGGGTGTTCGAGAAGGCTAGACCAAATGCACAAGCTGTGACCGATGGGTACTCTTTCTTTACCAGCCACATTACAGTGGAGCGAAGATGCATCCATGCCAAATGATCAACCAGTTCCAGGAAAAGGGCGCACAAGCCTTCTTACTAAACCTGGCCCGTCTTAAGTTTGTATGGAAGGATCATGTTAGAGTCTTTACGTCAGAAATTAAGGTCAAAGAATTCCTAGACAGTGGGGGGAAATGACTTCTGAGGTGTGCCGGTTGACAGATGCTTGTTGGAAAAACGCCTGAAGCTAGAGAATAATACTTCGTATTTAATTAGATTTTACTAGCTACCTCCCTTTGGCCATAAGATTGCCTAAGGCTGTCTTCGTCTTCTTCTCGGTCGAAGATATGGTCTTAAATATGGTGGTGTTCCAGTAAATAGAAAGTGGCTAAAATAAATGAATAATAATTGGTGGGGGGGAGGTTTGGAGGGGGGGATCAAAGGCACTAATTGATTTTTTTTCCATATATATGTCACCCTAGCGAGACTATCAGCAATCATCACCTACAGACCTAGATAGGTCTGTTGTTTCCCGATACAGGGTGGGGGGAGAGGGGGAGGGTGGATCTTGGAGGGGGGAAGGGTGGGGTTGAGGGGGGAAATACAAAATACAAAATTTAGGAAAGCAGAACATTGTCTTAAAAAAAAGCTTGGGTCTCAGGTAAATCGAGGAAAAGGTTTAAGAGGGAAAGCAGGTAATAAGGGAAAAACGCAGGGATGGGTAAGCTAACTCTCTGTACTATAAATATTGGGGTGTTAAATGACCGAGTGAAGAGAGGTTGGACTGCAGAAGTACTTCGAACTCTGGGTTTGGATATCATATGTCTGCAGGAGACTCATGTGCCTTGGCAGAAGAGACGTCTTAATAATATTCCAGGTTACACCCAAGTTATTTGCTCATTGCAGACCTCTAATACGAGAGGGGTTGCTATCCATGTATCTAATCGGTTTCTTCCCATAAAACGGACATTATCAGATAAATGGGGTAGGTGGGCGATCGCCCTAATCCCCAGCTTTGGCACACTGTGTACTATTTATGGGTATAATTTAGACGATATAGATGTGTTGGTAGAACTAGAAATTGAGCTTGCCTCCTGGCCATCCCCTTTGATTATCTGTGGAGATTTGAACGTCCACATCAATGCAAATGGGGTGGGTAGGGGCGGATATCAAGGTAGGAAGCCACGAGTTTTTCATGCCTTACAAACGTTAATTGATAGTCATGGGCTGGTAGATATATGGCCAATTAAAAAAGCAGGAGACCCAGGATATACCTATTATTCATGCCCACATAGGAAATACGTAAGGCTAGAATATTTTTTGTGTCCGCTTCCTTAATAGAAAAGGCACAGATTAAGAAGCTACCTAAGATGCTCTTGGATCATAACCCTCTGGTACTGGACATAGAAATTTCGGGATATATTAAAACTCCTGTAAAATGGACCTTTGATAAAAAACTATTGGTTACTAAAGGTTTCATCGACCATATCAGAGGCTGGACTACTCAGTTTTTTGATGTTAATAGATATAGCACATCAAGGGAAAATGTATGGGACACCTTCAAAGCAGGGTTTAGGGGGGATATAATCAGCTTTGTGGGATATCATAGGAAGAAACAGCAAGAGGAAATATGTACGCTCATGGAAGAACTGAGCAGGTATGAGATAGAACATATGGCAACTATTGTATATAAACAGATTCAGCTCCAATTGAATGTTGAATTAAAAGTAATCAGCACTAAGGCCAAAATAAATGGGTTTTATGATAAAATCATAGCTGAAAGGTTCCAATCAGGCCGTCAAGATCATTACGAATATGGAGAAATGACAGGGAAACATCTTGCACTTTTAGACAAAGGGTTGCTGCAAGTCGTATTACGAGGTTGAAAAGGAAAGATGGTACAATTGCCACTGAACCCCAAGAGATAGTTGAAATATTTCAAGATTTTTATCAAGATCTCTACAACTCCAGGCTAACTGATTTAGCAGTAGGGAGAGCAGATACAGGTTTAGATTTACCGCCTTGGATTCAAGAACTAGAAGCAGATATCACGCTGGAGGAGGTCAATGAGGCATTAGGGTAGAGGAAAGGCGGCAGGCCCGGATGGGTTACCAATTGAGATCTAAAAAGCGTTGCACAGAGAACTAGCCCCTCTTTTTATTGACTTGTTTTCAGCAATACAGCAGAAAGGAGTTCCACCTAAATCATGGCAAGAGACTCATATAGTTATATTTTTGAAGAAGGGGAAGGCAGTAGAAGATCCAGCCTCCTATAGACCAATTACTCTGATAAACTCGGATGAAAAGCTCTATTCCAAAATCTTAGCACGTAGGTTATCTAAGATAATTGACTCTCTGGTAAGCCTGTGGCAACATGGTTTTATCCCAGGTAGAAGCACGACAGATCATATCCAAGGGGTAATATCACTATTTAATATTGCAGAGATCTCAGGGCAACAGATGTCCCTAATTTTATAGGATGCTAAAAAAGCGTTTGATCAAGTAGAGTGGGCATATCTCTGGCAAAACTTAAGGTCAAACAGCTTTGGACCACGTATTTTAACTGCCCTGAGAGCTATGTATGTTCAATCTAATGCGAAAATATTATTAATGGGGCAGGAATCGAAGAAGGTCAACATCGCCAGGGGCACAAGGCAGGGCTGCCCTTGCTCCGCAATTCTTTTCGCACTATATATAGATCCATTTATTAGAGCAATATTAAATGACCAGGCAATTAAACCGGTAGAGGTTAGAGGGTATAACACTAATGTCTTAGCTTATGCGGATGACATAGCTGTAATCACCCCGGATCCTCAGGCGGCAATAGTAAGGATTGAAACTCTGGCTTCTGAGTTCGGGAAGCAGTCAGGATATGGGCTGAATATCGATAAAACTAAAATTCTGTGTTCCAAGTCGATTACTTGGCAGGACCCTAGGAGGACGGAGGCTGCTATGTATCTAGGTATCTCTATCGCAACAAACGTTGGGACAATCTGGAAAATCAATGCAGATCCTCTTATTAAGAAAATAGAGGCTGATTTAAAAAGAGTGGATAACCTAAATCTATCCATTATTGGCAGGGCGAATGTTATAAAAATGACAATGTTCCCCAAAGTACTATATCTGTTACGTTGCATACCAATTGAACCACCAAATTTATATGTTAAAAAAATCAAGAGGATTTTCTCCCAGTTTATTTGGGGATACAAGAAAGTCAGGAGATCGCTGAAATTAATGACCCTACCACAAAATCGAGGGGGGTTGGCGGTCCCAAATATCTTATATTATTACTGGGCTATCATGCTACAGCAGATGACCATCCTATTTAGACCGAGGCAAACAACTTTACCTCAGGAAATGGAGATACCACCTTCCATCTTTGAATTGGCTTTGGAGGATCCAGCACCAGGGTTATTACTTAGACAACTAGAGGGGAGTTACTACAAGAAAACTCGTTTCAAACCCCTTAGGGCAGCCTGGAATGTTTAGCAGAAATCTAGTAAATTGCTAAAAATCCCGAAAATCTAGCGCTATCTGTTATTATGGCGCTCGTCATTTTTTTCAGCCTCTTTGTATGAAAAAATAGCAAATAAGTGGGAGCATGCGGTAATTAATCATGTCGGAGACATTGTTAATTCAAATGGAATTATGTCATTCGCTGAGATCCAAGAACGATTTGGGGTCGACCCTCAAACCCCATTTAAATATATACAGGCAATTAAATCTGTCATTAAACATCTTACTAACCAAACCCGTTTTCCAATCTTAGATATATATTAGTTTATAAAAAGCCCCAAATAAATGAGATATATACAATGATGATGGAAGCTAGTCACGATGACACAGTTAAAATGGAAAGCAGTTGGGCAGATAAACTGGGAAATCAAGATGTGGATCTATGTAGTTCACTGGAATTGTCTAAGAAGGTTCTTTTATCTGCCAACCTCAAGGCTCAACATCTTAAAACAGTTTTTAGATTATATTTTACACCTGCCAAACTCTGAGCCTGGGGGAAAAGGGAGACTGATAAATGTCCAAGATGTGGGCAAGGCCCGGCTGATATGGCTCACATGTTTGCCGAGTGTTCTAAATTGGATATGGTTAAACTGGGGATCGAAACATTCTTGTATAAGGTTTTGGGGCGGGCGGTCCCATCAACTCCAACTCTAATTTTACTTGGTTGTGACAAGATTTAACAATTAGAAATATCTCAAGCCTACTTCTGCTTCGCCGTGATAGCAACCTTACGCTTAATGATCGCTTCAAAATGGAAGGACGAAGATCCCCCGACTTATCAAGCATGGTATGTTAGACTGTTCCATATATTTAACCTAGAAATGGCACTATATAAGTGTAAGGGAAATAGAGCTAGAAAGAGGGGGTTACAAGTATGGGGTCCTCTGTTAGAGCAGTAACAGACAAGGGAAACTTGCATTTCTGAAGCTTAAAGAAAATGTATGTATCTTCAATAATTGCTACTTTGAACCATTGCCTCTACTCCCTCTTTCCGGTTGTTTGTCTCTCTTTGCTTTTCTTTTGTCTCTTTCTGTCTTTTTGTCTTCATTCAGAATTATTGTAACTTTCCTGATCAAAACAAAAAAAGAAAAAAAAAAAAAAGATAGGACCAGACACAACATCAACAGGGTGAGTAACGATCAGGGCCTGTGGGGAAGGGGGGAGATGGGCACAATGTCACATATGCACAATGATGTGTAGCACACTGCACACCCACAATGACCCTGGATCATGTCCCTGAACCCCGTGGCACACTGCAGCACACACACGTAGCAATAACAGCGCACCCAACAACAATGTGGTACAAAGTGCAACACCGACACTGCAGAACAGAGGACACAACTGGGTCCGTTCATGCGCAGATACAGGCCAATCACATCAAACATAGCAGGAAACTGTGAGATGAAAATGCACGTGTACAACCACACATACGTCCACTGTCCCGCATTAAATATACAGCACCTCCCAAACAGTCACAATGTACATTGTTAGGCAGTCTGCATGCAAACTAGAACAATGCGCCAACATACATGTCAACACCATGTGAACATGCATCTCCCCTTCACATTGCAGAGGGACAAACAACACCTCCAGCAGAGCAGACCAGACTACTCATCAGTGATGCTAGAGAGGACCACCACACTTTCAACACCGACGTCCTACAACAGTCCATGGACATCTCAGGAAACCCACCCCCAGGAGCAGTGCAGCCAAGCTACACAGAGGAGACCCCAGCCCCTGCACAGATCACACAGCAGGAAGCACCCGCCACCACGGCTGGCTCCCAACACTTCACTTGGCATTTAAAGGTGGTTCTGGTGGTGGTGGCGTGTGCCTCCTGCGGTGATGTGACGTCCAGGCCAGTTAGAACTAGATTTGATGTGTGAGCCCTGGTGGACTGCAGTTGAGGCCGGACAGCACAGGGCCACAGGCACATGGCATTGATCACCCCAAGGCCATCGTCTCAGAGGCCATCCAATATCTCTCCGGACAGGGTCCCTGACTTGAGCTGCACAGAGTTAGTGGCCCTGGATGCACTGCGGCCATCACAGGCACACCGCCACGGGACAGTGACTTGCAGTGTAGTGAGATGGGCCACGCGAGCTTAGCAGGTCCTCATCGATGTCCGAGGTAAATGTGGTGGAGGGTTGCGGGGGACAGTGGAAGGTGTCCTCCAGGGCATGATGCAGAGGGTAGAAGCCAGCCGGAAGCGGCAAATTGAGGAGTGGAATGCTACAGCGTTGTTTCGCCCAAAAAATCAGTATCACCAACATGATGATGTAGACAACCACCAGTCCATAGACTCAGTCGCCACCAAAGTTCAACCAGATAGTGTCCATGGATGTCGGGGAACAGACTTAGTGGCACCGGAGCTGAAGGGGTATGCTGTCTGCGATGAGGCCAGTACAATGATATCAAAGCTGCCATAAATAAATAAAGACTGAGTTCCCAATGTGTGACCTACTCGACCACAGTGTAGGCCCGAGGCAGCGGTCAGCAGAGGCCACAGCCACGAGTCAGTGACACCAGAGCAGTTGTTGGCAGTGTTCAATCACCTCCGTAACGTAGATCCTTTTTTCCTCCGGACTGAACCGTGTCTTCCTCTTACTCCTCTCCATGCGTTCAATGATAAGAACTCTGCCATACACAAATCAAGACTCAGTTCCAACTGTGTGACCTATTCGATCGCAGTGTAGGCCGAAGTCAGTAGTCACCAAGGGACCACAGACAGGTGTTGTTCGGATGCTAGGCACAGAGTTGGTGGCACCACATTGAAGGGAGTACAGTGCCATAAAATCTACTATGAAGTGTGTACTCTGCCATTGTGTAATCAAGACTCAGTTCCAAATGTGTGACTGACTTGGCAGCTGTGTAGGCCGGTGGAGTATGTAAACAAGAAAGGAGTACTGCCGGCCTGTGTCACGGAGGCCGTGATGGTCTGGGGAGGCTGCTAAGCCCTCGGGCCTTGGACTTGAGGCTTGCACCGGCATGTGGTGGGCCCTCCTTGACACACGCCGGTGTTGGCAGGTGAGCAGTGAGGCCTGGGAGCGCAGGTGCAGGCAAGACGGGTTCGGGGACAAGCGGGCCGGGGTGCAGCAGGCGCACAGGATCGCAGGCAACACCGCTCATGGCGACGGTCTCGTGGCGGGCTGGGAGGCACCACCCTGGCAGAGACGTTGGGCATTCTGAAAGAGAATGACACCCAGAGCTACGTTCTTTTTATTCACACCCCTATGCTGGCCTGGCATATGCCGGGCCAGCCCACTCTGCTCACGCTTACGGGGGGGACGTCACAAGCTACATTTCCGGGATCTTCCCCACTGGCTGGGGTGACATGGTTGTGTCCACTGTCCAATACACTCCATACACCAGAAGTGCACGTGGACATGGATATGTCTGTGGTTTGCATACCTCAGTCTGTCCAGCACATCTCCGCCACACTTGGTATTGTGAACTTTCTCATTCACGGGTCACTTGCCTCCGTCGCACATGCCTGGTTCCCACCTCTCCCCACATTCTGCTACTGTGTGGTTGAGGTGCCATGACGTTGATGGCTCATGTACATGGCTAGGCCAGGTTGCCACAGTGAGTTATGCTGTCGTGTCTGGTGGGTGGGCATGTTGTTTGGCATGTTGAATGTGAGTCTGTGATGTGTGCATTCCCAGAGTTGTGAGTTGCATGATTGTGGAGTTGGGGAGTGTGATGTGGTACTTGCCAACGAGCAGTACCTTTCCATGGGTGCCATCCTGTTAGCGCTGGTTGATGATGGACTGTCGGTAGAAGTAGGAATCATGCACACTACCTGGGTAGTTGGTAACGAAGTTGGTGGCGATTCCCAGGTGGTCCACTGTTGCCTGCACATTGATGGAATGCGTATGCTTTCTGTTGAGGTAATTGTGTGCAGTGTCACCAGGGGGCACAAGTAGGACCTGTGTGCAGTCAATTGACCCCTAACATGTGCTTGATGCCAACTATGGCATAGACACCTTGCTTGGTCTCCAGCTGTTCCTGCACAGTGTGGGGGGAGTATAGGTACTGGAGTACAAAGCTGACAATGGCATCCAAGACAGTTGTGATGAACTTTGATAGGGCTGGCTGTGAGACTCCTCCGACTCTGGCAGTTGTTGGTTGGAAGGTCCCAGAGGACAACAGGTGCAGTACAACCAGCAGCTTTGTCTGCGGAGGGATGTTGGTTGTCCGCTGTGTTGGTACGGTCAGCCTGTGGGCAATGGTGGTCAGCATGCGTAGGATGGTTGTCCTTTTGAGCCTGTAGTGGGCAATGACATTCTCGGGTGTTGGGTCTGTGAGGTTGGTGTGTTTTCTGAAGGTCCGCTGTCTTGGTCTGCGCTGCCTCTGTGGTGGTCCGGGGGGCAGGGGAGTACGGGGGTGTCAGTCCTGGGGGTGGTGGCGGTGGGTGTTGTGGCCCTGTTGGGGCTCTCTGCTGCATGATCAGTGGCTCCATGTCATCTAATGGTCTTCAGGTGTGGCTCTGGGCTGGGCTCCCTTTGAAGGTGCAGGTTGTCGTCTGACTTTGCACCAGGTCAGAGCAGGTGTTAATTTCCTGCTGCTAACGTGCCTTATTGCATGTTTTGTGATCTTATCGCAGATCTGGCTGGTCATTGAGAATGTTGAGGTGTGGTGTTGTCACGGCTTTTTGTTTGGGAACGCCTACTCTGCATCTCATTAGCGATAGTTGCCGGGGTCATCCGTGGTGATGTTTTTTGGGGATGCTATCACCGGAAAACTGGTGAAGTGGGCTGTTTGCACCAGCTTGTGAATGGGGCGGTACATTTATCGCGACTTTGGCTGCAATAAAGTGCTGATAACTCGGCAATAGGTCCTTGAGAATATGCCCCTTTGTTTTTTTTGTTTTTTTTTAAATGGAATGAAACAGTTCTGTTTATGAAAAATGATGACAATGGTTACTGTGGTTATGTGCCTGTATTATTTGTCAGAACATATTTCTTATCATATGCAGTAACAATATAATTAATAGCACAGGTTCAGGCGACGCGGTGCTCTAGTGTGAACAACTTATACAATATATACACAAAAGACACAAAACAAAAAGGTTCACTGGTTGTATATACAGTTGATAAAGAAATGCAAGTATCACATCACAGCATGTCAACAAATCAATAGTCAAAGCAACCAAGTGAAACACATGTCAATGTTTCAAACCCTGTCGAGTTACTGGGTATCCTCAGGACAATTGTCGTCTGACATAGTCCCTTCAAAAATTGGGAGGAAGAAACCAAAGTCTATTGTCAACATATATTCACTAAATTCTTAAGGTGTTTCATTGTAGGACGTACTCCAACTTATCAAAATAGAGTGCTCACAGTCACCAGTCCAATATCTGTGGTATAGGATTCCTGCATTTTTGTATGCTGATGACGCAGCCCTACATGCCCGAACCGCAGTGGGTCTTCAACTATTTTTATATGGTTTTACAGCTTTCTGTTGACTCATTAGATCTGACCACAAATTTTAAAAAATCACATACCATGTCTATAGGCTCGCAAAAGGCTGTCAAGGCTAAGATTTTTTGCAAGGGTGCCCAGTTAACTAAACTGCTCAGGTTCCCATATCCAGGGGTACTATTTGAGGAACAAGGGTCTTGGTGTGCACAAACAACACACACAAAAAATGTCTTAGCTAGAGCAGCAGGGGCCACTTTGGATTGCACTAAGAGATTGGGGTCAAAACCCCTCCCCGCCCTGCTAAAGATTTATAAAGAAAAATGCATTCCCATGGCCACGTATGGGTGTAAAGTTTGGGGCCACATAGATGTGATAGATATCTAGGGGGCTATAATCCTTGCAGTCCCGCCAACAACCCTGGCATTTATTTTACATGAGGAACTGGGGGTGGGATACATCTCGGACCAGATTGCAATGGCCCCATTGCTGCGCTGGCTCCGAATTTGGGCCTGTCTGTTTCCAAATCTAAATCAACTTATAATCACTGATTGCACTGTACTGGAGGGGGATTTGCACATTCCTTGGTTAAAATATATATTGGAACAGACAAGATGGCTCGGCTGCCCTGTCTTGTACCTGAGCCCTGGGCCTTTGGGTCAAGTGGCAATCAGAGATATTAAACAGCAGTTTCTGGATAAATGGCAGGGTTTCAGGGAGGAGATGGAGATAGATAAGCCCTCTGTGAGAAGGTTTGCCACATTGAGTCTGTGCCAACAGATACAAATGTATCTACTCTTTGTTAGCAAAGCATATCATTGCTTTGTTCTGACTAGATTCCATTCTAAACTGGTCCCCTGGCTATTGGCATTTCCTCAAGGATATGCGAAAGCTGGTACACTAAAACCTAGCCCATGTGACAACTTCTCAGAGCAGGATACCCTCCATTTTATGTTTTTCTGTGGTTACTATAACCCCTTGCATAGAAAGTGCATACCCTCGTTGCTCAGAGATTGTCAATTTGTCCAAGTCAGGCCTGCTTAATTATATTTGCAACTGTTATCTTCCCCCATGGTCTGCTTCGGGGTGGTGAGCTTCCTAACAGGGGCTATAAGACATAGAAAAAAATTGTCCCTGTAGCAGCCAGCCTGTCTTTCCAGGCCATGCTAAGGGCCTTTTTTATCCAACACTATGTGCACGTTATGATATATTACCTATAGCACATAGTTTTATGTTTAACACTGTTACACTTTACATGATGTATTCCTTGTGGTCTTATATATACGATCCTTGAAGTAATTGACGCTGGTCGTTTTTTACCATCCTGTAAAGCTATTTTTAAACTATTTATGTGATCTAATATTTTATTCATAGAATGTACCCTGTTGAAATGTGTTTCCTCTAGAATTGTTTGCTTTTATGGCTCTTAGCTGCCGAATAAAGTACCCTTTGACTTGACTTTGACTGTGGTATAAACACCCCAGGTCAACCACCAATCTCAAGTTGTGATTACAATTTCATCAATCACAATGACAAGGAACAATCTATCTGTAAGTGTGCTCTGCAAAAGTCAAGAATATGATGTGTAACACCTCAATCAGTTAATGTAACATACATCTATTGGCAAGTACACTAGCTCATCGTGCTGTTGTCAACCATTGTCCCTATTTATGGTTGATCGTGTTCATGTAAGTCATACTGTGCTAGTGAGTTGTGCAGATAAACCCATTGGAGTCTACCCATACAGCATCTACATACTGCTAGAACTAATCGGTAAGTCATCAGAGCATGTCACTGTGTTTCTGATCATGCACCCTTTCCATACTAAGGTACCGCCGCTTACCGTGAACCGACTGCTTGCATTAGTTTTGTAAGGGCTCATGAAATGTCTGTGAGTCGACTATCTGTGAGCATGCTCATGTTCTCTATACATTCAAATTCTCTAAACATGCTAAATCCGGATCGTTCAACTCGGAGTCATCGTATCTCCACTATTACAGATGATCATTCAGGCATCAATGCATATCAATCTGTGTGTACATTCTCATGCATTCATCAAAGTTATGCTGAGTGTCTCGACGCGGAGCAATCATGTTCCCATCTTGGTAATTCACATCATTCAGACGGGCGACTGAGATTATATTGACTTAATGTCATCTCAAACCCTATGGGTAAAGTAATATTAATCTTACTCACAGTGCTGTCTACATACGACACCACGCTATCCTGTGCATCAGGAGACTCATGCAGGTCTTAGTATGCTGTGGAAAATGCACTAAAATGTTTACTGTTTACTTAGGTCCCAACCTCACAGACTCCAAGGTGGCATCTAGTAATCTCGATCTGCAATCATATAACCATACAATGAGTGATCGGAAACAATGCTGCTAATGCCAATCATCCAAGTCAGACCCTCTACCTCCTTACCAAGTCATGAGGAGTGTGACATGCATCCGCCCATCTCAGTCGGCCGCCATTGTCGAGTGTGCTGTGCAAAGGGAACCGGAAGGGACTATGTTCCCACACCCACGTTATGCTACTGTCTAGGTCCATGTACCTTTATCTAAAGTCCCATGTCAACTCTATTGATGTATGTGTGCATGATATTCATGAGAGGTGAGGGTAGTAAAAACAAAAATAAGAAAAATACAATTAATGATAGAAAAAGGGGAGGAATAAAACCTTCCACCTCCTTCATCATTATAGCTCATTGTGGAAATCGTCCACGGTCTACTAAGTGGTGTGGGTGTTCCAGCAGAGTGGGAGCAATTGAATGGTTGAATGAGTGGCTATATCAGTGGCTTTATGAACGATGGAATGGGTGAGCAAGTAACTGTATGGATGGATGAGTAGGCATATTAGTGCTTTTATGAGTGGTTGACTTTGTGTGTGACTGACTGTATGGGTGAGCAAGTGCATGCATTACTAACTGCATGTGCAAATGAATGGCTGCATAGTTGTCTGTAATGGTAAGTGAGTGGGTATAAGTGACTGTACGAGTAAATGAGTGGCCATGCGAGTGCCTGAATGTATGATTGAGTTGACATGTTACTAGCGGTATTGAACTGTAAGGAACAGTTGTCAGAGCTAAGGGAAAGTGATAGTACATTCTTGTAATTGATTGTGAAGATGAATAAGTGAATGTCTACATGGTTTTATGGGTGAGTAAAAGATTGTGTTACTATCTGTATAGCTAAAAGAGATACATATGATGATGTATGAGTATATCTGAGTAGATGCGTCGGTGCTAATGTCACTGAGTGGCAGGGTGTATTAGTGACTCCCTGTAGGGCTACATGCATATGATATGTCTCTATATCTAAGCTCTGAATCAGTAAGTGACACTGTGTGTGAGTACAGCATAAGTGAGTAAAGGGGTGTCTTAGTGACTTTCAGTAAGGAAGTGGTGGTTTTGTCAATACTGGGCGATCCCAGTCTTTTTTCGCTCAATTTCACTCCCCTACTGTTTTAAAGTTTAAGTTGTCGCCTAAATATCCATGGAAAAAGAATCATCAACTCTTTTGGAGGTGCTTACCGGCTTAGTGTAGACAGAACCATTTATTTCTGTAGGTATTATTCTAAAATGGCGTCCGCCTGAGGTTTCCTCTTTTTGCTGGTGAGTGCTCCTGTTTTTTTTTTCTGCTGAGTTGAGCAGTGTTGTGGTGATTGGGCTCACGCACCTCACACTCTGCGCACTTCAACTGTTTTTTGTTGAGGAGAAGAAGCATTCTTTTACTGCCCATTTGCCAGACTTGAATTTCATCAGGGGAGTAATATATTTCTAGCGTATCTCCACCTGACAACCTCCAGGAAGAATATTATTATATTATATATATACATTGAACCCCTTACCACTCTACTCAGGAAATCCAACATCCCTTTCCACCTATATGCGGATGACACACAACTCTATCTGGAAACCTCCCCCATTGATGATATCCAGAGACTCAACGCCATGCTCAGAGAGGTACAATACTGGCTCTCAAACAATCACCTGATGGGGGGGTCCTCGCTTATAACCTGAGATTGGCAGTATCACGCAGCACCTACCTGGGCTCCTGGGCACTCGTACAGAGTTTTGTTGGCTCCATTCCTTCGTTGCTGTTTGTCTCCCCCGCCGCCTTCCGTTACCAGAGGCCGCTGTAGGGGGAGACTACAGCCCCCAGCATTCCGTTTTGGCCCGCCCATTTCCGTCGGAAAGCGCGCCCGGAGGCGCTACATCATCCGAGGCTCCCTCGGTGGAGCGGGGGGTCCTCGCTTGTAACCTGAGATTGGCAGTATCACGCAGCACCTACCTGGGCTCCTGGGCACTCGTACAGAGTTTTGTTGGCTCCATTCCTTCGTTGCTGTTCGTCTCCCCCGCCGCCTTCCGTTACCAGAGGCCGCTGTAGGGGGAGACTACAGCCCCCAGCATTCCGTTTTGGCCCGCCCATTTCCGGCGGAAAGCGCGCCCAGAGGCGCTACATCATCCGAGGCTCCCTCCGCGTCGCGGGACGCGCGCGGGCGATGCTGGGCTGAGCCCGGGCAGAGGGCAGGCCGTCTGTGGCCGCCAGGGGCCGGAAGAGGCTGGGCTGGGCCACAGCTCTTAGTTGATTGATACGGACATTGTGCACGTAAGACTTTGTCATTCAGGGGCCCTCGCCCGTCCATATGTTGGAATAGTCATGCATGCTATTGTGTAGGCTCCGCGTAAACTCAGGACACTTACCTTAGCGCTGTTGTCTCTTTTTGGTTTCTCTCACTATTGTATTATTTGTAATATTCCACCATTGACCATGCCCATTGACAAACATGATAAATCTGCTCCTGGTACTGGTCCAATTGATAACTATCTAGTCAAAGTGGTTAATAAAATCAATAGTGATCGGAGAGCTTCTCTTGGTAAAGGGGGCCTTCCTGCCTCTACTGACATTATTTCCAATTCTGTGGTTGGTAGTCCAAATAAGCATATAATTAGTATGAGCACTCAGCCTGTCATAACGGTCGAAGCTCAGGTCCACTCAGAGTCTTTGATGGTCCCTCTGGATAAATCCACTATTGATCTAGAGGAAGTCTCCCCTAGTCCTAGTCCTAGTTCTAGACCTGTGAGAGCTTGTAGGAAACAACCAAGTAAAAGGGGGGGAAAACATACTAAAAAAAGAGTGGATATTTTGCACCAAGCCTCAAATAGTACTGCCCATGGAACCGTAATGCAGGAAGGCATTAACTCAGCCTGTATTAATTTAGCACCAGACCAATTTGCATTACTTGTATGTACCCTAGAGGCTAAATTTGAAGCTAAGTTAGCCGAGCACACTCAATCTTTAATGCTTCAAATTAATACGGCTAACTTGGAAATCAAGAGGCTTGGAGTTCTCTTAGAAAACCTTTTGTCCGGTAGTGAAAGATCCATGGCACTGGCTACGGGTTCTGCTGTTGTCTCCGAGGGCACAATATGTGATTCTTTTCAGCGTCCCACCCAGTGCCCCGTTATACCAGAAATAACCCCCTTTGATTCTATACCACTTAACGGTTTAGGTAAGCAATCTTCTATGGGACAAGGAGGTACAGCAACTCTTAGACAGAGTAAAAATATTGGATTTACTAATCTCCCTCCAGACTGTGCGCCATATGTGGTTGTCTTGACAAATGTGCCCACCTTAGAAAATCAGCATGCCCAGCCCCGTGAGGAATCACATGAGTCTTTAAAAAACAAAACTGTGTCTTGGCTCAATAGAAGATGCGGTTTCCCGACATACCTCGCAGATCACATTTTATCTACTAGAAGGACGAAGTGGGTTGGCCCAGCCCGAAAAGGCTGTAGTGGGGACTGTGTTATAGTTAATTTTAGATACCCCCAGCATGTCAATACAGTCCTGTTACGTGCAGCTTCTTTGATGGGTGATGCTAACAGTATTAGTGTGCGCCCGTTGGGCTATTTTTACACGCACCTAATTAGTTCCCCGAGTCAGGTGAGACTCAGACCATTTGCTCCCAGGGAGCATCAGATGCCTGTAGCCCCTCTAGTGTCTAATGCTGATAATCATTGTGGATATGGTTCTAATATCACCACCCACAATAGATTTGGGGCACTTTCGGGCCTGAAGGACTGTGATTGACGAGAGGCCCCTGAGATTCAGGGAAGTGCCAGCCCGGCTGCTCTGGGTTATCAAGATATTGTAGAACCAATAATGGAATATGGAAACTCACTATTTAATGCTGATAGCATTGTAACTGATACAGGGGAAACGGTAAAATTGCTAAGTTGGAACATTGCGGGCTTACGGACTAAAAAGAATGATAGTGGTTGGCTAAATATTCTAAAACAATATGATATTATAGCCCTCCAAGAGACCTGGGATAAGGACTGCGATTTCTGGATTGATGGTTTCACTTCCTATTTTGTTCCGGCCCAAAAATCTATAGCAGGAAGAGATAGGGGTGGTCTCATGTTTTTGATCTCAGTAAATATTATAGGAAGACTCAAGAAGGTTGTATGTACTTCCTATAATTGCCTTATTCTAGAAGTAAGTCTGGCAAATAATACAAAGCTTATACTAATCAATTGTTATAATTCTCAGAACGAAGAGTCCCCTAATGAGCATATTCACTGGCTGTCAAAATTTTTAGAATTTTGTAAAGACAATCAATCCACTTTTTGTTATTATATCCTGATGGGTGATTTTAATGTGCATTTATGTAATCTAAATTGCCATTATAGAGATAAGGACGGCCCACAATTCACAACCCCTCAACATTTTGAACATAGTTCCAAAGGGGAAGCCTTGGAGGCCCTTTTGAGTAATAATGAACTGTACGAAGTGGGGTTCCCGGACAAAAATTCTCGTGTCCCCACGTATGTTGCTAGGGACTGTGAATCTATTATAGATTACATATTTTTATCTGCAGGGCTTTTAAGGTACGTGATATTTTATAATGCTCTATGTTCCTGTTTTAGCGATCATAACCCGGTGGTAATGATATTAGCTAATGTTTTCTCTCTTATGGATAAATCAGCCCTGAGTCCTGCCCTAGTTACCGTGAAAGCTAAAGATCAGGGGAGAAGATTAAAATGGAGTAAGGTAATCCCTGAAGATTTTTTTAAGTCAATTACCTTAAAGGTTGGCCCACATTTCAGCATATGCGCTGATCCCCCATCTTATGGCAGGGATGTAATAACTGCTTTTGAAGCTATCTGTTCACAAGTGGCTAATGAACTCACTTCGAAAGGCAGTGTTAAAAAAAGCAACCCTGCCTGTGGTTGGTTTAATTATAATTGCTCCGCAGCTCATAAACGACTTAAAAAAGCCCTTAATGACAATCCTAGAAATAAAGGGCTAGTTATCCTCCTAAGGAATGAGTATTCGCAAGCAATTCAGGCACGTAAAAGAGAAATTAAACTAGATGCATGGGTAGCCCTTATGGATAAAGCAATTCTGAAAGATAGCTCTAAATTTTGGGAAATTATTAATTCCCCTCTGCTATCTGGCTCCCAGAACTCTGTGCTAGAATTGAATATCCCAGAGGAGGATTGGTTAGGTCACTTTGAAAATATCTATTGGAGTAACCTTGAGCTGGAATCCTTTGTGGTACCAATTTTTAGTCCTCCCCTTCCTCTTATTAGCTTTACTATTGAAGAGGTGGAGAAAGCCATCGAGGATACGGCCGGGCGCAAGGCGCCAGGCCCAGACGGGGTGCCTTCTGATATGTATAAGGCTGACTCTAAGTACTAGGCTAAAATATTGTTAAATGTTTTTAACTCTGCGGCCGTAACAGCTTCCCCTAAGTCGTGGTCCCAATCGATTATAATCCCTGTGTTTAAAAAGGGCCAAAGGGGAGATCCTAGATGCTACAGGCCCATATCCCTGTTGGACTCTTCATTTAAAATCCTAGGAAAGGTTATTTTGGCTAGGATATCAAATTGGGCCACAGCGAAAGGAGTAATCTCCAACGCCCAGTATGGGTTTAGATCAGGGAGGGGAACAGAGGATCAATGTCTTAACTTACACCTAATTGTTGCAAAATACACAAAAGCTTCAGGGGGCTCGATATTTCTAGGTTTCATGGACCTGTCTACAGCTTTTGACCTGGTTAACAGGTCTAAGCTTTGGTCTACACTCCTGGATTTGGGTCTGGACAGGCCCCTTGTGTACTTTCTGGCAGAACTACATAAAGATTTAAAAGCCTCAATAAGGATGACCCAGGAGGGGAAATGTACTGCTAGTTTTAAATCGGGCAGAGGGGTACGCCAGGGTTGTATTCTAGCCCCTATGTTATTCACTTTGTACATAAATTCCCTTGAAGATAAATTGTTATCTGCATCTCTTGATATTCCACGGGTAGAAGGTACTCCTATACCCGTACTTCTTTATGCGGATGACACAGTTTTATTGGCCCGGACTCCGCTCGGGCTACAAAGATTATTGAATTCTTTTGGGGATTTTATGAAATCTTTGGATCTTGTGGTTAACAATGGTAAATCCCACATTATGGCTCTGGGTAAGGGAAAGAACCTCCCCAAAACCTTTTATTGCAATGGAGAAGTTATCACTAGAGTGAAAGTGTTCACCTACCTAGGAGTCGTCTTTAACGATAAAGGTACCTGGGCTCCCCAATTATCTATCAAGGTGAACGCGGTGCGTAGCTCCTCGGCTGCAATATTGGGTATCGCGAAAAGGCTGGGCGGGAAACCCTGTGAGGCTATTTTAAAATTATACCAAGCTAAAACGGTTTCAATAGCTAGGTATGGGGCCGCAATTTGGGGGTACATTAAACCTGATTCCATACAAATAGAAGAGAATAAATTTCTACGTGCTCTTCTTGGTATCCCCCATCCACTGCGACACACTCGGTCCATCTTGAATTGGGGACAGGATACATTTCTGACATTATAAAAATTGCTCCAATTCTGTTATGGATCAGAACCTGGTTGAATTCGGATCTTACGTTGAACCATAGTATCCTGAAAGATTGTATTAAATTAGATAACATGAAGGAAATTCAGTGGCTGTCCTATATTAAACTGATATCTAAGAAAATTGGACGCCCAGAGCTTTTCACCAATCCCGAAGGCCTATGTAAAGCCGATTTAATGTGGGTTAAAACTTATTATATTAAGCACTGCGAGGTTGAGCGTGAATCCCAGGAATAATGTAAACCTACAGTAAGGGCTCACCTCTTGCTTATTTTAACCATGGCTATGCACCCATATTTGTCAACTGTTACGAACTCTTATCATAGATGGCTATTGACTAAGTTCCGCTTCAACCAGATCCATTTAGTATTAAGTGTCCCCCAGGGTTGGTCTAAGCCGGAAGACATGGCCCCATGTAAATGTGATGATTTTTCTTTGCAAGATACAATGCACTTTATGTTCTTTTGTCCTTTGTATTTGGAAGCAAGGAAAAGGTTTGTTTTCCCTATTCTGAGGGGGAAAGCCTTTGTACAAGCCAAACCTGCATTGTTGTTTCTACAAGTAATGGAATCCCCTGCAACTATGTTTGGTGTCGCCAGATTTCTCGTTGCAGCCATTAGGTCAAGAAGGAATAGACAGGCAACATTGGAGGAAATTAATTAGCTTTTATAAAACTGATCCACCAAGATATATTATCTTTTAATTATGCAGTTGTTGGAATGTATTTTAAATTGTTAATCATGTACTGTATACTTTTATGATTTTAAATAATCGAATAAAGTGGTTCTTGATTGATTGATTGAATCACCTGAAACTCAATCAAGAGAAAACGGAAATACTCCTCATCTCCAACAAGGACAAAAACCCACAAATCGCAGAATGGCTCAAAGCTATTGATGCCCTCAATGGTAACCTCATCCTGGCAGATTCGGAAAAATATCTAGGTTTCATCTTGGACCCGAAACTGGACATGAAAAAACATATCTCAAAATCCGCAAAAAGTGCCTTCCTCAATTTGAAATTACTGTACAAAATAAAACCCTTCCTCCCACCCAAGGACCTTCAACAAGCCACCCAAGCACTGGTGCTCTCCAGAATTGATTATGGGATTGCATAATGGGGGAATTTCATTGGTTTTTCACTAGTGAAATGCCCAGCTAACTATAACATGTGTGAAAACCTATGGTTTTTTAAGTGAATTTGCAAGGTTTTTTAAATACTAATTCCTAACTATAACGTGTGTGAAACCTATGGTTTTTTCAGTGAATATATATATATGTATATATATATATTACCTACTGGCGGTCGCCAGTAGGTAGTTATAGTTAGGACCCTGTTTCCATAGGAAAACCGCAACATTCTATTTTGAATAACTTTGGCGCCGGTCGACGAATCCTCGCGTAATTTTCAAAACTAATGGGGCGCTACGCTCCGCTCCTACCCTGAAAGTCTCGGGGGGATTCGTCAAGCGGGGGCTGAGAAAAAAGGGGGTCCCAAAACGCGTTTTCCCCATGCATTTTTCCATAGGACCTTTAGACACAGCTACAGCCCTGAACGGCTGAACAGAGTTACTTGAAATTTGGCAGAGAGGTAGTCTACAGGTCAAGGAAGTGCCTTTTGTAGGTCAGGTGTAAATCTGTTCAGTAGTTCCTGAGAAAATAGCATTTAAATCAATATATATATCTGTGGCAGCTTACCGTGCGCTTACCGTGCGCTTACGGTAAGCTTACCGTACGCGTACAGTGCCGTGCGCGAGCGCGATTCTGATTGGCTGTTAGATCTTAGTAAACATTCGAATCGGTCGAAACCAGGAAGTGTCGGCCGCCATTTTCTCTCTCGCACTCTGAGGGGGGGAGGAAAAACAAAGTTGGATAACATGAAAAGGGGCAGGCTAGACAGCTCCTAACCACCTATCCATGGTTAGGGTGTCCCAAAAGAACCCCCAAGACCAAAAATTCATTTTATATTTTTTTTTAAAAAACGGCGATTGCGCTTACCGTACGCGTACGGTAAAAAAAAAAAAAAAAAAAAAATTATCCACATTTTCCAGACCCCGTGTGCAAAATGTGCCCTAAAGGCACCTTTTGTGCATGGCATATGTACCAATTGATCATTTAATTGATAACCTTTCACAACGAAGCGCATAATATGTCCTCCGTGTGTGGACGATGCGCGAAGCGCATCGTGCGTACATGGCCCACGGCATGGCCCATGGCACTAACTGCGTAAAGTGGGCGCGCGGTGCGCGAAGCGCACCGTGCGCGCACGGAACGAATGGCGTAAAGTAACTTAGCATTTAAAAAACCGTACAAATTCACTGAAAAAACCATAGGTTTCACACATGTTATAGTTAGGAATTAGCATTTAAAAAACCTTGCAAATTCACTGAAAAAACCATAGGTTTCACACATGTTATAGTTAGCTGGACATTTCACTCGTAAAAAACCATTGAAATTCCCCCGTTATAGTTAGTGCAGGCAACTATTACTCACGCGACCGCAATCCTCTGCTGATGACATATGTGTCTTTATGAAAAAAAAATATTTGCAATATATGTATAGCTAAAATTTAATGGAAGAAGACATGGGCAAATAAGTGTCTAAATACAGTATTAGCATCAGCAGAGGATTGCGGTCGCGTGAGTTATAGTTGCCTGCACTAACTATAACGGGGGAATTTCAATGTTTTTTTACGAGTGAAACGTGTTTTCACCATGCAATTTCCCATAGGACCTTTAGCCGCAGCTACAGCCTGAACTGCTGAACGGAATTACACCAAATTTGGCAGAAAGGTAGACCTTGGTTCAGAGTCATACCTTTTGCTTAAATGGTGTAAATCCGTTCAATAGTTCCTGAGAAAATCAAAATCACATATATATCTGGGCGGAGCCTAACCACACATCTCATCGTGAGATCTGATTGGCTGTCAGTACTTCATCCAAGAAGTGTTGGCAGCCATATTGGGACCAATATATATGATACCACCTCATTAAAAAGCTTTGCAGTTAATAGAAGGTTTTAAGACTTTAGTTATATTATAAATCATTTGTTAATGGTACCATACTCATTTTAGGAATTGTGGTGTGTTCTAAGGTGATTTTACAATGTGAAAAAGCCTTCTGCTGTGATATCATGAATCATGTTTGAGAAAAAACTATTTTCCCACAGAGGTTTGGAAGGTAATCTATAAGCTAAACTGAGAGCATATTTTCTGTAAATTCACATTATCTTTCTCAGTCATGTGAGAATGAAGTCTGACATTCTCAGTAAACCATGTACATCCAACAAGGGCAGAGACTGTCAGTTGATTCCTTTGTGTTATACTGCTGCTTCCCAGAGTGTTTTAAAGAACAACTAGAGCGCTAACAGTACTACTTATGACAAACGTATTGCACACCTGAAGCCATCTTGATTGGAATAAAGTGGTAACTCTTAAAACATTTAATTTAAAAAGGTTCATTTTGCCATAGAAAGTATGATTAGTGCTGCAGATAGAAAAAATATTGCACCGTTTGAGTGACTTCTCAAAGCATCTTCTATTTCACTAAAAAATTCTGACATGCAGACTGAAACATGCACTTTCAATACCAGCAGCAGATTTCCCTGGTGAGCAGTAGCTTTACTACAGTTATCTAATGAGCAACTAGAGTGCTAACATTCTGAATTTATGGCAAATGTGTGACACATCTGAATGCCTTCTTGATGGAATCAAAGTAAAAAACTGAAAGTATTTCCTACTGAGGAGACTGTAGTAAATGAGGAAATTAGGTAACTTCATAACAAATAAGTCTCCCAAAACGGCCACCAGAGACAAAAGAGCCCAAATGTAGCACAAATATCACCCAGATGTAGCCCAAGTATAACCCAATGACAGAATGTCCCAGAGTGTTCTAACGAAAAACTAGAGCGCTAACAGTCTTACTTATGACAAAAGTATGGCACACATAAAGCCATCTTGATTGGAATAAAGTGGTAACACTTAAAAAATTTAGTTTGCAAAGGAACAAAATGAGGGGGTTCACTTTGCCATAGAAATTATGATTAGTGCTGCAGAAAGAACAATTAGGGCACATTTTGACTTCTCAAATCCTCTTCTATTTCATAAAACAATTCTGACATGCAGATTGAAACATGCACTTTGAATACCAGCAGCAGACTTCCCTGGTGAGCAGTAGCTTTACTACAGTGATCTAATGAGCAACTAGAGAGCTAACATTTAGAATTTATGGCAAATGTGTGACACATCTGAATGCCTTCTTGATGGAACCAAAGTAAAAAACTGAAAGTATTTCCTACTGAGGAGACTGCAGTAAATGAGGAAATTAGGAAACTTCATAACAAATAAGTCTCCCAATATTGCCACCAAAGACAAAAGAGCCCAAATGTTGCCCAAATATCACTCAGATGTAGCCCAAGTATAGCCCAATGACAGTATGTCCCAGAGTGTTCTTAAGAACAACTAGAGCGCTTACTGTCTTATGACAAAAGTATGGCACACCTGAATCAATCTTGATTGGAATAAACTGGCAACACTTAAAACATTTAATTTAAAAAGGAACACAATGAGGGGGTTCATTTTGCCATAGAAATTATGATTAGTGCTGAACAAAGAAAAATTAGGGCACATTTTGAGTGACTTCTCAAATCCTCTTCTATTTCATTAAAAAATTCTGACATGCAGACTGAAACATGCCCTTTTAATACCAGCAGCAGACTTACGTGGTGAGCAATAGCTTTACTACGGTGATCTAATGAGCAACTAGAGTGCTAACATTCAGAATTTATGGCAAATGTGTGACATATCTGAATACCTTCTTGATGAAATCAAAGTAAAAAACTGAAAGCATTTCCTACTGAGGAGACTGCAGTAAATGAGGAAATTAGGAAACTTGATAACAAATAAATTTCCCAAGATGGCCACCAGAGACAAAAGAGCCCAAATGCAGCACAAATATCACCTAGATGCAGCCCACATGTAGCCGAATGACAAAAGTGTGCAAAACACTTATTTTTTGTCTTTTTGCAGTTTTATATAGTGCAGACTTGTCAGGTATTGGAGTGCTTTACATGAGCATTGGTTACATCACACAAGATCAAATTCATTTTGGTTGTAGACATGGGGAGATTAAGTGATTTGACCAGAATCACAGAATGTTGAGCTGAAGCAGAAACTCCAACCTGGTTCCCCAGTTGCAAAGTCTGCAGCTCTGGAAGTAACACCACATCCTCTCCCCTAAGTGCAACATTTAATCAAGTGGTCAACTGGATAAAAAAACATAAAGATAAATAACTTAAAAGTGCTTTGTCGCTATTTGAAAACTCAGAAAATATGTCCTCATTTTAGTTTTTTAGAGCACTAACCATAATTTTGATGCAAATAAGACCCTCTCATATATGTAATTTCTAAAGAAAATCTTATAGGCATTACAGTTTTGATTACATCAAGATGACGTCAGGCGTTCCACACTTTTGTAATAAATATAGAATGTTAGCAACCTAGTTGTTCATTAGGATACTGTTGAGAGGCAGATGCCAGGGGCACGGACTCTGAAAATTGAAGGCTGGTAGGAGAGTGCAGATGCAACAATTTGACCACACTGGGCAGGCAGGAAGGGCAGTGGCAGCACAACAGACTATGAAGGGCAGTGGAAAGAGGGGTAGGGGCAACAAACCGACAATACAGGACTGGCAAGAGAGGTTGTGGCAATATAATAGACCATTGTGGGCAGAAGGAAGAGGCAGTGGTATTACAACCATACATGCCAACAGACCGGATTCAGCCAGGAAACTTCCAATGTTTTTAAGCTCAAATGGGCTTTATTTGAACTGTCTCCTGTCTACAATCTCCTCTTTTTCAATGTAACTCAAAGGGGAAAATCAATTCCCCAGTTTTTTTTCAAAATCTCCCTCTTACCAAGTTCAAAATGTTTGCAAGTATGGTACATTGGATCATGGAAGGCAGGAGGAATTGGGGTAGGGACATGGACTCGGATAACAGAGGACAGGAGGGACATGGAGAGGTGCACCAAACTGATCCTACAGGGCAGGCATCAGGGTTTGAAGCAGCACCATACACCACACAGGGCAATGCGGGACGGGAGTGCAGCACAACAATCCATAGAAAGCAATAGGAAGGGGACAGGACCATGCACATGGACAACAGAGAACAAAGGGGAAAGAGGCAATGGTAGCTAGCTGACCATAATGGACAGACAGGAGAGAAAGCTGCAGCATAACAGACCATTAAGGGCAGGAGGGACGGATCCGGGGCATTACAATGGAACAGACAAGCCAGGAGGGAGGGAATAGGGGTCTGCACATGGAAACAGATAGCTGGGGGCAAGGGAGCAGGGCAGGAGCAGCAAGGTGACCTTGGAGGTCAGACAGGATGGGCACTAGAAACAAGACACACCATGGAGAGAAACAGTGAGACTATGATGGCTTACACACAGACCATGGAGGGAAGGTGAGAGGGTTAGTGGCAGCACAATGGATATGATGGACAAGAAGGAGGGTGCCGGGCATGCACAAAGGATCATGGAGGATAGAAGGGAGGGCCAGGACCTGGGCACAGACAAGAGCGTTCAGGGGAAGGGGCCTCACAACAGATCGTGTGGGGCAGGCAGGAGGAGCAGTTTCAGCACAACAGACCAGGGAGGGCAGAAGGGTGTGGCAGTAAAATGGACCATGGATGACAGGAGGAAGGGAATAGGGGCATGGCATGTGGACAGGCAGGGTGGAGGTGGCAGAGACAGGTTACAGTCATCTGATAATTCTAGGCAGGTGGGAGGGGAGTGGCAGCTCAACAGAACACTCAGAGTAGATAGGAGTGGCAGGTCAATGGAACATGGTGGGCAAAAAGGATGGAGCAGGGGCATGCAAAAAGACATCGGAGGGCAGGGGAAGGAGAATAGGGGCAGCAAGCTAAGCACAGAGGCTCAGCAGGAGGTCAATGATGGGGCATAGAATTGGGCAATGGAGGGCAGGAGGAGTGGACTGGTACATCATGCTAAATGGAGGGCAGTGGCAGCACATCAGCCCATGCATGGCTGGAGGGAGGAGGCTAGTCCATGGATTCAGACAACAGAGGATAGGGAGGAGGTGGATGGGGCAGCAAGCTAACTGTTCAGAGAAGGTGGGTATTAGGAACTTTATTGTTTTTAAAATGTGTGTCTGTGCGAACTACTTAAAATATGAACAAGTATGCAGCATAATCTCCCTTTTATTCAGGAAGAAGAGGATGTTTGTGACTGTGACTCTGAGCTCACTCGGCAGAAACACCATCTGACCCTCCACCCAGATCGAAAAATGTAATGTCCGTGAAAAGGGTAGGTGAACGCAGTGTTATATAGAACATAGTCCTGAGAGCACGATTGAAAATGAAAACTAGATATAGTGTATGGTATAAACTATGCACCAAAAAGTGTGATATAAGATGAAACGGGGCGTGAAATATAATATGTAATACATTGTGCGCAATGACAGATTCATTGGAGAGCACCAGATAGCACAGGCAATTGAGCGTGCTATGCGATATGTACCATGGAGTGTAATATGAACAGGGCAGTGTTTTGTAACCTAACTAGTCTCTAAAGTTGTAATATAAAATATGTGCTGGGAGTGTAACGTTGCAATGTGACAAAGATATGGATCCGAGATTGTAATATGTATGGCATAGCGTTGTGCGTTATAACATAGGCATCGAGGAAGGCACGTTAGATGAGGCAATATAACCCGTGCGAAGGCAAGTGTGGCATGACATATTCACGGGATGGTGTTACAGTGCACATGGGCTAGAGAGTGTCATAGCATATGCACTAGCTGGTGGAATACAACACAGAGGTGTGTGGCACTCGTCATTTGTATAAATAAACAACAAGTGTGTCTACTGGGAGAGTATCCACCGGCGGGGGCACCGGGATTAGGCACGGTAGGGCGACAGACACGTCAGAGCTTCACTAGCGGTGTAAATACATTCCACGTGGATTCATTGTATGCATAGTCACCTTTTAATGACTATCACGCAAATCGTCATGGTGATAGGTACATACGGTTTGTCCAGCATGTCCTGGGTGTTTCTATAAATCTATTAAAAAAATTAAAAACAAAGGCCGGCCCAGGGGGATGGGGTCCCCGGGGCCATAAGAGGCCGGAGGAGGGGGGCAACGCAGCCCCCCTCCTAAAGAATAAAAAAAAGAAAGCCATGCCCCGGGTATTGGGGTCCCCGGGGCCGATTAAGGCCTTGGGAGGGGGGGCCGTGCGGCCCCCTTCCAAATTTAACAAAAAAAATAAAATTAGGGTACAGGTCCTGGTGCCAATAAATTAGAAAAAGAAGGGGGGGCCACACAGCCCTCCTTCTTAATAAAATAAATATAAGACTGGCATCGCGCCGTAGGCCACGCTCCTCCTTGTAGCACTCTGCAAACGCGCCCCCTGGCCAGTTTGTAAGTTGGGGAATTAATTCCCCTTCAATACTGAGGGTCCCTGAGGGCCATCTAGCCCAACAGGTATCTCAAGTATGCGCCAGGGAGCTACGTTGCAGACAGGTGTTCTGAGGCCAAGCCCCTTTTTACACCTCTCTGCAACGCAGCTCTGTGGTGCTTACTGGAGGTACCTAGTGGGCTAGTTTGACACTAGGGGCCCTTAGGATTTAAGGGGACTTAATCTCTCAACTTAGAACGGCCACAGGACGCGTTTACACAGTGGTGAAGGGAGGGGACGGGGCCTGAGGTGACGTGTGCAAACACGGACAGTGGCGCATTTTAAGTTGGGGAAATAATTTCCTTTCAATCCTGAGGGACCCTGGGGACCAACTAGCCCACTAGGTGCTTCCAGTAAGTGCCACTGCTCCGCGTTGCAGAGAGGTAGTGCAGGCCGTGCCCCTTTTTATATCTCTCTGCAACACAGATCTGTGGCGCTTACTGGAGGTACCTAGTGGTCTATTTGCCCTGTGGCGCGTTTTAAGAGGTAGTTTTAATCCACCTGCCCTATAATATACTAGGGACTTACAGAGGAGGTCATGCTAATCACAGGGAGACCCTAACGCATAGTGTTCCCTAGTGTATGTAAGTGTTTTCACTGTATTCTGAGTGTCTTTTAACATAGCACTGGCTCTATGACTGGTTAGTCGGACTCAGTTACCACCAGTATCCGTCTGAAAAAGTTGAGGGTACAGGATGATTTTGCAACAAGGCTTCTTTCTGCTCTTCTGTTTGTTCTTTCTGCACGTTATCCTTCCTGCACTTTTCTTCGTCTTTGAGGACTTCTGTTGCTTCTTTCTGCATTTCTTTTTTTTCTTTCTGTGTGTTTTTTCTACTTTCTTCACATGTCCTATCTCTGTAGGCATAGTTAGAAATTAGCTTTTAAAAAACCTTTTGAAATTCACTGAAAAAACCATAGGTTTCAGGGGCATTATAGTTAGCTGGACTTTTCACTCGTACAAAACCATTTAAATTCCCCCGTTGTAGTTATTTCAGCTAACTATAACTCGCGCGCCAGCAATGCACTGCTAATGACGTCACATATTACATCACTCATGACATGGTCAGTGACATCACTCATGACATCACTCATGACATCTCAAATGACATCACTGATGACATCACTGATGACATCAGCCTTGTGATAGAGTGGCAGACCTCCTCTCACCCTAATATAACCTTTGAATCACACATTCAAAAATAGAAACTACATTTTCAAAACAATGGACATACCTACCCATGAGATTCTTAAAACTAATTGTAAAAAAACAATGCCCCCAGGACTACAGCCCCCGTGATGGGCTATTATCACTCTTTTTTATAATACCATAAACTTCCTGATAGTTTTTATAGAAGGGTGTGTAAATCTTCTGTTGTATTCATACCACCAGGCCACTTGCAGTTAAACTCTAGTATATAGTTAGTCTCAAGCCTGCGTAGGGTGGCTTCTCTGTCCCCTCCTCTCTTTGTAATGGGGATGGACTCTATGGCGAAATAGTGGAGAAATCGAGGATCACTATTGTGTGTGGTTTCAAAGTGCCTAGCGACAGGATAGTTCTGGTCTTTGTTGGTTATTGCCCTCAAGTGTTGTAGAATTCGCTTGTGGACTGCCAACTTGGTGCTGCCAACATATTTAAGATGGCAGTCGCACTCAAGGACATACACACAATATTCAGTTTTGCATGTTAAATGTTGTTTGATTTCTCTGTCAATATCAGAGAAAAATGTCCTATAAGTTTTAGTGTTAGTACCAAATTGGCACGCCCTACAACTTAAGCATTTATAAAATCCTTTCCTAGCCAATAGCCAGCTCTCCCTTTTGCAGAGCTCCTGGCTATTTTTAGCCAAGGCATTGCCCATACTTGTGGACTTACGGAAAGTTATGGCTGGATTGCAGGGCATTAGTCCACCTATCACAGGGTCATCTCTAACAAAGTGCCAGTTACGCCTAACAATATCTCTCAATTCCTTTTCTTGAATAGGTAAGAATTAGGCGGACTGGCTCCACTTTTTCAATTGCCTTCTTACTTTTGTATTGGAGAAGTTCTTCCCTGGGCTTGAGCTGTGACTTAGTTATAGCTGCTTTAACTACTCTGGGGCTGTATTCTCTATCTAAAAACCGAACCTGGCTTTCAGTTTGTTTTGTTTTCATATCAACTGGATCGCTGCAGATGCGTTTAATTCGGAGCATCTCCCCATATGGAATACTATTTATTAAATGTTTGGGGTGTGCACTTGTGGCATGCAGCAGTGTGTTTCCAGTGGTTGGTTTTCTAAAAAGGGTAGTTACCAGTGTATTATAACACACTAAAACCTTAACATCTAAAAATGTCACCGAGCTGTTACTGATGTTGGAAGTAAAATTTAAGTTAAGTTCATTGTGATTAATACTTTCTACAAAATGTAAAACACTCTCCTCAGTACCTCGCCAGACAATAAACAAGTCATCAATAAAACGCATCCAGGAGACTATATTATTGTTACAAGTTGGTTCATAATCACGTTTGAGGACCAGCTCCTCCCACCAGCCCATAAATAGACAGGCATAGCTGGGGGAGAAGCTGGCCCCCATAGCCACACCTTGTACCTGTTGATAGAATTGGTCATTAAAAAGGAAGTGATTGTTTTCTAAACAGAAAGATAACATACTAAGCAGCATTCGTGTATGTTCCGTATGTTCCAAGGATCTTCTGCTCAGAAAGTACTCTACTGCTCTTAGGCCATCCATATGCCTGATGCATGTATATAGGGAAGTCACATCCAATGTCACTAACAATAGTTCAGAGTTCCATACTAGATCTTTAATTTTATTCAAAAAATCATAAGTGTCTTGTATATAGTAATCTAGTTTTTTCATATGGGTCTGTAGAAAGTAATCTATATATTGAGAAAGGTTCCCTATATATATTAAACATATTAAAATTGTTCAGAAACACATACTCAATGGATGACGTCATCAATGATGTCATCAGTGATGTCATTTGAGATGTCATCAGTGATGTCATGAGTGATGTCACTGACCATGTCATGAGTGATTTAATATGTGACGTCATCAGCAATGGATTGCGGGCGCGCGAGTTATAGTTAGCTGAACTAACTATAACAGGGAAATTTCAATGGTTTTGTACGAGTGAAATGTCCTGCTAACTATAACATGTGTGAAACCTCTGTTTTTTTCAGTGAATTTGCAAGGTTTTTTAAATGCTAATTCCTAACTATAATGTGTGTGAAACCTATGGTTTTTTCAGTGAATTTGCAAGGTTTTTTAAATGCTAATTCCTAACTATAACGTGTGTGAAACCTATGGTTTTTTAAGTGAATTTGTAAGGTTTTTAAAATCCTTTTTTTTTCTTTTTCTTTTTTCTTTTGATATTTTTTTAAACAATATACTACCTATGTATATAATCATTGATTTACTGTATCCTGCAATATAGAAAGGTTCACCTTTCTTAAATAAATGGTAAGATATAGTTGAATAACATAGTTAATATCTTCTACAAACCTTTATTTTTTTTTTAGGATTTTTTTCCGTGCGCGTACGGTAATCTTACGGTACGCGCACGGTACGCTTTATGTACGGTGCGCGTACGTAATATTTATGCTCCGTGTGCGCATGCGTACGCGATTTACGTACGCATCCGTACTTCCTGTGCGACGCGTAAGCGCTTGCTCCCTACGCGCACGCGTGCGCACGTTACGCGGAACCGCCGTACGTGCGTGCGCGCGTGCCTCTAATGCGCATGCACGCGTGCGCATGTCTTATGTACGCGCATGCGTACTTTTACCGTGCGCGTACGGCAAGCGTATGGAGCGCGCACGGTAGGTCATGTGACCCAGAAACAACACTTTTCATTGGTTTAAACTTGTTTCATATCCAGAAACTTCCAACACTACACCCATTCCACTCATTACTGCTTGTGATTCCCTCGGAGAAGGAGCTGAATTGTCTTTGGGAGAGCAGCAGTCCTCTTCTGGGAGTGAGCAGGGCAGCAGCATCATCAGACAGAGAAGGAGGAAACAGAAGAATTCTTTTGTCTGGGAATATTTCACATTTCCAGTGGGGCAGAAAAAGGTCAATGCTCCATTAGTCACCTGCTCACTTTGTGAGCGTGTCTTATCTAGAGGTAATCCAAGGAAGAAGTATTCCTTTGGAAATTTCTCTATGTTTAGACACATTAGGGATGTACATCCCAGGACTTTTGCTCGACATACTGAAGCAAACCCTCCAGTCACCCGAGCACATCCGCAGAAGCTCAGCCGAGTACATCTTCCGCAGCTCAGCCGAGCACTTCCTCTGCGGTGGGAGCATCACCCTCTTCTGCTCCTCTGGACATCTACCCTCGGTACATATAAGGTGCAACACTTGTTATGGGGGAATCTAGTATTCCTCTAATAGACAATAAGATTGAGCAGCACAAGTGCGGTCCCTTTTAATATTCCCATTCTTTCTTTCCTCTGTCCCTGTATTAACACAAGGGCTCTTTTAAGAGCCACCCTACCTCACAATTTTTTTTGTATTTATTTTAGCAGTTTTAAAAAAAAATGTTTTACCGTGCTCGTACGGTACGCGCACTTTTTTTTTTTTAATTAAAATATTTATTTCACCCTTCAATGTACTTGAGGGACCACAAGGGAAATGACAAAAGCAGAGTGAGGAGAAGTGAAAACAAGGGACTACGAAAGTAAATGTGTGATAAATACAGATATTTCAAACTTACCTGACCAACTTAATTATCATTAAATGGGGTTTTTTAATTGCTAGAAAAAAGGATTAATTTTCCTAAAATTTCTTTCTCAATCTGTAACAAAAGAAAAAAAGTATTAATATTTAACAATACATTTTATAATACAGTACACATATTTTCATATTTAACAAAGACATGTTTTGCCCTTTTTTTGCTGTTTTCAGAATATATTGAATTTCACTGCAAATTGTGAAACCAATTGCATTCATCACTTAACTGCGGGCAAAAAAATTAACAATCTGAAAGATTGTTTAAAAAATGCCCTGAATCTCTTCTCAGTAAAACATACCTTGATAGAAATATAATATATATAATAAAAATATCATCTAACAACAATAACTATTTGCAATAAATAACGTCTGTAAATCTTGTTGCTTAAGCTCATACACCCAAATAATATCTGTCAAAGAAGTCTACAAGAGAAATTTTTACCTTTCCATGAGGCCAAATGGTAATTTTTAAATTCTTTTTGGATGAAATATCCAAAGGTAATCCAATAAAATCGCAAAAAATGATTTGTTCAGATGTTGCAATTTGTATCTAAAATTTTGGTTTTAGAAAAAATAAATAGGAATTTGGTAATTCTGCAGGCAAACGTTGCTTGAAAATCAATTGAGAATCATTACACAGTGTCCAGCCTTTTTCACATTTAAGATAAACTGTGTAATGACCAGAAGTTATCGAAGGTCCATCATGGAAAATTATTGCAACTGCAACAAAAGATTTTC
Organism: Triturus cristatus; assembly: GCF_964204655.1. NCBI lineage: Eukaryota > Metazoa > Chordata > Amphibia > Caudata > Salamandridae > Triturus > Triturus cristatus. The sequence continues at coordinate 636,399,775 of NC_140591.1, forward strand.
CTGATATTGATAATTGTTTTCCTACAAACTTCTTTATAGAAGTGTCCAATTTTGTTCCATCAGCTCTACAACGTTGCATCATTAAAATTACATACTGTCCATATTTCTTTAAAAATAACGTTGAAAACATGTCTGATTTACATTTAGAACATTCCATGCTGTGATTGGCATCTTTAACTAATTTACTAAAAGTGACTGATTGACACTCTGGTAATGTTAAATATATGAACCTTTCAGAATCAACATTAGAGCTGCATGTGTTGAAACAGTTTTCACAACTATGTTCCCATTTATAAGAGAGATCAAACATATTTTCTATTTCTATCCCTTCTTCTTCCAGTACCATAAGAATATACATCAAGAATTCCTGTGCATCTTGCTGGACATTTTGAGTAAACTGTGTATTTCCTGAACATACATCTAAAAGTTTTCTAACATCAGAAGCACTTTCTATTTTAGTTTTATCATTACTCAGCTTCTCAAAAAGAAAACTCAGCAGAGAACAGAATCTTTTTTCATGACTTAGTATTATCTGCTCTTGCAAACTTTCAAGATAAAATACAACATTCAGCACTACATTAGCGTAGCAGTTAACACCAGAGCTATTTTCAAAATGACAACCAACAACCTATTCAGCATTGTCCTTTTTCTTTTTGCTTGCAATCACATCACTCTCCTTTTGTTTTCTCTTCTGTACATCCTCATTACAGATATTCTCAGTTCTCCTTTTCCGACAAACAACACGTTTTTCAAACACAGGATACTGACCTAAATGAGGAGCATAGCTTCTTCTTAATCTATTATATTCCTTTACACAGTTTGCATCAGCACTAACTTTTGAGTCATCAAAGTCTATCATGAATAGACCAGATAATGTTTTCACTCGTGACAAAGCAACATATGCCATACCTTCTTTGAACACAGTTGAACCTATGTTTACAAAAGCACTATCTACAGTTAATCCTTGAGATTTGTGAATAGTTACAGCATATGCTAGAGAAAACGGAAGCTGCTTCCTACGTACATAAAAGTCTTTCACAAGCAAGAAACGAACTGAACAACGACAAATGTCTTTAACCTCTTCAATCTCATCAAATTATTTTTAAAAATTCAATTCCATCTTTTTTCTGGTATTTCACAAAACCCACAACTTTACCCATAGCTCCATTCACTAAACCTTTTTCTACATCCAAATTTCTTTTTAACAATACTCGACAGTTCATACAAACATAAAGATTTTTTTTTAATCCAGCTGTTTTCGAAATGTTCTTCTCTAGAGAATCCAATTTATTTTTCAGTTTGCCTGTTAATGTAATAGTAATTCCTTCATGCTGAATTTTGTCCACTGCTTCCATTTTCTTAATCTCTTCCTTTTCCAATTTCAAAAGTTCCTCATTGAATATCGAGCATTCATGTAGTGTTGGCATTAAGCAGATTACAGTATTTTTTCCTGCAATGTTCTGGTATATTTTCTCTGCAACTATTTCTTCATTTGGAAATAAATTATGTAGCATCCGACTCTGTAATGCTTCTCTGCCAACTTCTGTAAGTAGTCCAATTCTGATATCTTTCAGAATACTTGCATAATCTTCATCATTTGCTTGCCTCATATTGGTAGTGAGTTCTTTGTACTCCAAGAATGACCAAATATTCGCATTACCAATACTTCCTAATGACTTCTTTGTGTCTTGATGTGTCACAGTATTAAACACTGGTTGTCCTTTAACTGGAGTGAGCTGCAGAAGATCCCCAAAAACTATAACATGTTTTCCTCCAAATAACACGTCATAGTCTCTCTTTAGAATTTGCTGCATTCTTAAATGCACAAAGGCATGCATTAATTTTGATACCATGCTTACCTCATCAATAATGAGAACTTGCATCTTCTTCAACACTCTTGAAACTTCGAAGCATGCTTCTCCTGTTAACTTGTGATATTCTATTTTGTTCTCATGCTCCACTGGTAACATTAGCAAGAGATGTAAGGTAATTCCCTTTATGTTATATGCTGCTAACCCAGTTGGAGCAGTAACAACACAAGACAAAGTTGAATCTGTTTTTTGCTGTAGGTAGCTTCGGATGACTTTAATTAAGAAACTTTTTCCAGTTCCAGCTTGTCCACTCACATACATCCTGATTGGTTCAAATGATGCACATGAGCACTCTTTCTTTTCATGTAGTAATCCATGATCAATTTGTTTTGTGACTTCTTCATAAATTTGTTTTTGTTCTTCATTCAGTTGCTGTTCCAAATTTGGTAAGTCTACTAAATCTTCCTGAGCTTGATTCATAGCTGTTTCCACTTCAGTCATGGCTATTGCAGCTTCATTTTCTACGATTGGTTGTCCTAGGGGATCTTGACTGAGTGTTCCAGAACTTTGGCTGTCTTGAGAACTGTCTCTAGCTACTTCAGCTGCAATTGTAGCTTCCTGTTCAATTTCTTCATTTAACATTTGCACATAATTTGTGAAAGTACTGCATTCAATCGTATCTTTACATGCATTAAAGGAATCTTCATAGCTGTGAAAATCTCCAAGTAATTCATCCTCTGAACGTCATAGTTTAAACAGCTGTAAAAGTGCTAAGTAGTAAAATTCCTTTTTGTCAGGAGTGTCGCAACTCAGCTTCCTGTGATTAATCAAGCTTCCTTTTGTTTGCTTCAACAAACATCCTTCCTCACCAATGACTTTATATTTTCCATTGTTGATGTCTTCTGTGGCTTTCCGTGTAAAAATGTAGTTCTGCAGCACTTCATAGAGACACATGTTCTCAAGATGACGACTTCTTTTTGGGTAATATGTGTCCAACATGTTTGATTTCAAAATATCTGTACTTTCCGGGTCATTCTCTGACAAATATTCAATTTCTCCAACAGATTTCAGTACCCGATTTCGCATTCCTGCAAGGCCTAAACTTACCCAAATTATTCTTCTGGATTTGGAGTACAGACTTGCAGATGACAACCTATCTGAGCATTCGTAGGATCCAATTTCTCGATGCGATAACATCTTTAAACTGAAACTGTATAGCTTTTTACTGACAGTCTTCTCATGAGAAATCTCTTCCCACATTTCCTTCAATTCCGTTTTCTCAGATTTAGTGATGTAAGATGTGACATACTGAGCAACAGCAATAGAATTGTCAGCTACATACTGAATATCCATGTTAGCATTCCACATGGATAAAATGACTGGGTTGTAGTCATTTATATATTTTGACTCTTCTTTTCTTCTTAGGTTGTAGGTATTTTTAGGCGATTCTCTTGTAATAGTATGTCCCACAGCTGACAAAAAACTGTTGACTCTTCCTTTCGAAAGAACGGGTCGTGGAAATCCAAATCGACATTTTGTGTAGAATTTTTCTTTACTCTTGTACTTTCGTCGACAGTATTTTCCACACCGATGACTTTGGAAACGTAAAACTTGCTCTTTTAAGTGTTTCTCTTCTGTGCTTTTAGGTATAGCACATGTTGCATATCCTTCGATGAAACTTCAAACTGCATCATCAGAATTTTGGGGCATCCTTGATCCACAACAGCATATGAATATGAGGAGCACCTCTTGCTTGGTACTCTTTTCTCCATAAGAAATCCACAACTTCTCCAAGAGGTGGATTTTTTTTTATCGCAGATGAAGGACATCATAGCCTCAAATCTATGATTGAAATATCTGCAAACATTAACCGGATCCAATGAGCACAATTCTCCTGCTGTCTTGTATTGGATGTTTTCAATATTTGAATTTGCCTCTCGAAGAAAATCCAGAAGAATATCCCAAGCGTACTCAGCACAGCTTAGGGTGAGAAACCATGTAGGAGTTCCTAAATTCCATAACATACACTTCAATTCTCCATGGCGTCGGTACCAATATTCATTGGTCCCACGCTGACAAGCCATTAGATTAATCAATTGAGATTCCAAATGATCATCTCGCTGTTGCACTTTGTTCATAAAATCCTTTGCAGACACATTACGTAGATGTACTCCAGTTTTCAAAATGTAATTTACTGCATAAGATAGTGCTGACAAGTCACTTTCAAATAAAAGATGGAACAAATAAGGAATACTTTGACGAAATCTGGGATCTTCTGCATATAATCTTTTAGTCCGATACTCAGAAGCAGGAATCTGTACTCGACGTTCATCATATCGTCCACCTTTTCCTGTAGGAAACAGCTGGGGAAAACAACGAGCTTCCAAGCTCTCCTCCCATACACTCACGGGAGTTCCTTGTGCTTTTTTCATCTGAAACAGATCAATAGTGTTTGCCATAACTTCTTTTGAATGAAGAGGATGTATGCTGAAATGTTCATAAATTTCTTTTTCTCTTGACTTATCCACTTTTTCAATTTGCCCAGCTGGTATTCCTGAGTCTGGTAGTAAAACTTCTTCATCTTCATCCATATAAATTGTTTCATACCATTTATTATTTCTTTTCAAATATAAATTTGCTCTTTGCACTTTTCGTACATCTACCAGCTCCTGCCAAATTTTCTTGTTCTTTGTTGGTACTCCATTAACCAAAATAACTAATGGTTCAGTTTCCAATCTATCTGCATCAATAGTTTCCATATTTTTTTTCAAATCCAATTTCAAATAGACAACTCTTCCTTTTAAACCTCTTTGTAAATCCGAAGGAGGTAATTTGCCTGTTTTGGGCTCCATACGAACTATAGTCTGAAAAGGATGGACACATTGAATGAGTATAGACTCATACGTATTTAAATCACTAAGTTCTGCAGGAATTTCAACCAATTCTAAATTATTATGTACAGCTCTTGCTGGCATTTTATTTTCTTCTAACTTGTTATAACAGTATTTACAAATACGGTGATATTCACCCAATCAAAAAAAAAATCCAGAAATAAATATGTAGCAAAATCCAACCACTTAGTATTATTTTCGTTTTCACGTTTTTTTATAGAGATCAACATACCTTGTTTGATTGTTATAATGGCTTCTCCGGCAACAAATACAAGTAATATTTGGTCTTTCATTAGAGATGATAGTAAATTTTGTCATTTGATCTTCAAAATTTTTACTAATAGTAGGTTCTACATTCTCTTCCACATTTTCTTCAATTACTGTGTCATTATCTGCACTTTCTTGTTCCGGACCAAAGTAACAAAACTGAATTTCATCAGTAACCTTCTCTACATCTGATACAGATCCACGGAACAGAGCCCTATTCAACTCATTTAACTTTAGTGCTGGACTTTTAGCAAAATACAATCTTCTCACAAACTTTCTCATTTCAGTATGATGAACTGCCAGCATCCTAAAATGGTGAAAAACACCAAACTTTCCTAGAAAGACAAGCCAGAGAATATCCTTGCAAACCAGTATTCTCTCTCACTCTACACGGATCTAGTCTTTGAAGCACCTTAATCTTCTGTTTAACACTTTTTTTTACTATATTCTCTTAGAAAGTCACGTAAGTGTTTTCACTGTATTCTGAGTGTCTTTTAACATAGCACTGGCTCTATGACTGGTTAGTCGGACTCAGTTACCACCAGTATCCGTCTGAAAAAGTTGAGGGTACAGGATGATTTTGCAACAAGGCTTCTTTCTGCTCTTCTGTTTGTTCTTTCTGCACGTTATCCTTCCTGCACTTTTCTTCGTCTTTGAGGACTTCTGTTGCTTCTTTCTGCATTTCTTTTTTTTCTTTCTGTGTGTTTTTTCTACTTTCTTCACATGTCCTATCTCTGTAGGCATAGTTAGAAATTAGCTTTTAAAAAACCTTTTGAAATTCACTGAAAAAACCATAGGTTTCAGGGGCATTATAGTTAGCTGGACTTTTCACTCGTACAAAACCATTTAAATTCCCCCGTTGTAGTTATTTCAGCTAACTATAACTCGCGCGCCAGCAATGCACTGCTAATGACGTCACATATTACATCACTCATGACATGGTCAGTGACATCACTCATGACATCACTCATGACATCTCAAATGACATCACTGATGACATCACTGATGACATCAGCCTTGTGATAGAGTGGCAGACCTCCTCTCACCCTAATATAACCTTTGAATCACACATTCAAAAATAGAAACTACATTTTCAAAACAATGGACATACCTACCCATGAGATTCTTAAAACTAATTGTAAAAAAACAATGCCCCCAGGACTACAGCCCCCGTGATGGGCTATTATCACTCTATTTTATAATACCATAAACTTCCTGATAGTTTTTATAGAAGGGTGTGTAAATCTTCTGTTGTATTCAAACCACCAGGCCACATGCAGTTAAACTCTAGTATATAGTTAGTCTCAAGCCTGCGTAGGGTGGCTTCTCTGTCCCCTCCTCTCTTTGTAATGGGGATGGTCTCTATGGCGAAATAGTGGAGAAATCGAGGATCACTATTGTGTGTGGTTTCAAAGTGCCTAGCGACAGGATAGTTCTGGTCTTTGTTGGTTATTGCCCTCAAGTGTTGTAGAATTCGCTTGTGGACTGCCAACTTGGTGCTGCCAACATATTTAAGATGGCAGTCGCACTCAAGGACATACACACAATATTCAGTTTTGCATGTTAAATGTTGTTTGATTTCTCTGTCAATATCAGAGAAAAATGTCCTATAAGTTTTAGTGTTAGTACCAAATTGGCACGCCCTACAACTTAAGCATTTATAAAATCCTTTCCTAGCCAATAGCCAGCTCTCCCTTTTGCAGAGCTCCTGGCTATTTTTAGCCAAGGCATTGCCCATACTTGTGGACTTACGGAAAGTTATGGCTGGATTGCAGGGCATTAGTCCACCTATCACAGGGTCATCTCTAACAAAGTGCCAGTTACGCCTAACAATATCTCTCAATTCCTTTTCTTGAATAGGTAAGAATTAGGCGGACTGGCTCCACTTTTTCAATTGCCTTCTTACTTTTGTATTGGAGAAGTTCTTCCCTGGGCTTGAGCTGTGACTTAGTTATAGCTGCTTTAACTACTCTGGGGCTGTATTCTCTATCTAAAAACCGAACCTGGCTTTCAGTTTGTTTTGTTTTCATATCAACTGGATCGCTGCAGATGCGTTTAATTCGGAGCATCTCCCCATATGGAATACTATTTATTAAATGTTTGGGGTGTGCACTTGTGGCATGCAGCAGTGTGTTTCCAGTGGTTGGTTTTCTAAAAAGGGTAGTTACCAGTGTATTATAACACACTAAAACCTTAACATCTAAAAATGTCACCGAGCTGTTACTGATGTTGGAAGTAAAATTTAAGTTAAGTTCATTGCGATTAATACTTTCTACAAAATGTAAAACACTCTCCTCAGTACCTCGCCAGACAATAAACAAGTCATCAATAAAACGCATACAGGAGACTATATTATTGTTACAAGTTGGTTCATAATCACGTTTGAGGACCAGATCCTCCCACCAGCCCATAAATAGACAGGCATAGCTGGGGGAGAAGCTGGCCCCCATAGCCACACCTTGTACCTGTTGATAGAATTGGTCATTAAAAAGGAAGTGATTGTTTTCTAAACAGAAAGATAACATACTAAGCAGCATTCGTGTATGTTCCGTATGTTCCAAGGATCTTCTGCTCAGAAAGTACTCTACTGCTCTTAGGCCATCCATATGCCTGATGCATGTATATAGGGAAGTCACATCCAATGTCACTAACAATAGTTCAGAGTTCCATACTAGATCTTTAATTTTATTCAAAAAATCATAAGTGTCTTGTATATAGTAATCTAGTTTTTTCATATGGGTCTGTAGAAAGTAATCTATATATTGAGAAAGGTTCCCTATATATATTAAACATATTAAAATTGTTCAGAAACACATACTCAATGGATGACGTCATCAATGATGTCATCAGTGATGTCATTTGAGATGTCATCAGTGATGTCATGAGTGATGTCACTGACCATGTCATGAGTGATTTAATATGTGACGTCATCAGCAATGGATTGCGGGCGCGCGAGTTATAGTTAGCTGAACTAACTATAACAGGGAAATTTCAATGGTTTTGTACGAGTGAAATGTCCTGCTAACTATAACATGTGTGAAACCTCTGGTTTTTTCAGTGAATTTGCAAGGTTTTTTAAATGCTAATTCCTAACTATAATGTGTGTGAAACCTATGGTTTTTTCAGTGAATTTGCAAGGTTTTTTAAATGCTAATTCCTAACTATAACGTGTGTGAAACCTATGGTTTTTTAAGTGAATTTGTAAGGTTTTTAAAATCCTTTTTTTTTCTTTTTCTTTTTTCTTTTGATATTTTTTTAAACAATATACTACCTATGTATATAATCATTGATTTACTGTATCCTGCAATATAGAAAGGTTCACCTTTCTTAAATAAATGGTAAGATATAGTTGAATAACATAGTTAATATCTTCTACAAACCTTTATTTTTTTTTTAGGATTTTTTTCCGTGCGCGTACGGTAATCTTACGCTACGCGCACGGTACGCTTTATGTACGGTGCGCGTACGTAATATTTATGCTCCGTGTGCGCATGCGTACGCGATTTACGTACGCATCCGTACTTCCTGTGCGACGCGTAAGCGCTTGCTCCCTACGCGCACGCGTGCGCACGTTACGCGGAACCGCCGTACGTGCGTGCGCGCGTGCCTCTAATGCGCATGCACGCGTGCGCATGTCTTATGTACGCGCATGCGTACTTTTACCGTGCGCGTACGGCAAGCGTATGGAGCGCGCACGGTAGGTCATGTGACCCAGAAACAACACTTTTCATTGGTTTAAACTTGTTTCATATCCAGAAACTTCCAACACTACACCCATTCCACTCATTACTGCTTGTGATTCCCTCGGAGAAGGAGCTGAATTGTCTTTGGGAGAGCAGCAGTCCTCTTCTGGGAGTGAGCAGGGCAGCAGCATCATCAGACAGAGAAGGAGGAAACAGAAGAATTCTTTTGTCTGGGAATATTTCACATTTCCAGAGGGGCAGAAAAAGGTCAATGCTCCATTAGTCACCTGCTCACTTTGTGAGCGTGTCTTATCTAGAGGTAATCCAAGGAAGAAGTATTCCTTTGGAAATTTCTCTATGTTTAGACACATTAGGGATGTACATCCCAGGACTTTTGCTCGACATACTGAAGCAAACCCTCCAGTCACCCGAGCACATCCGCAGAAGCTCAGCCGAGTACATCTTCCGCAGCTCAGCCGAGCACTTCCTCTGCGGTGGGAGCATCACCCTCTTCTGCTCCTCTGGACATCTACCCTCGGTACATATAAGGTGCAACACTTGTTATGGGGGAATCTAGTATTCCTCTAATAGACAATAAGATTGAGCAGCACAAGTGCGGTCCCTTTTAATATTCCCATTCTTTCTTTCCTCTGTCCCTGTATTAACACAAGGGCTCTTTTAAGAGCCACCCTACCTCACAATTTTTTTTGTATTTATTTTAGCAGTTTTAAAAAAAAATGTTTTACCGTGCTCGTACGGTACGCGCACTTTTTTTTTTTTAATTAAAATATTTATTTCACCCTTCAATGTACTTGAGGGACCACAAGGGAAATGACAAAAGCAGAGTGAGGAGAAGTGAAAACAAGGGACTACGAAAGTAAATGTGTGATAAATACAGATATTTCAAACTTACCTGACCAACTTAATTATCATTAAATGGGGTTTTTTAATTGCTAGAAAAAAGGATTAATTTTCCTAAAATTTCTTTCTCAATCTGTAACAAAAGAAAAAAAGTATTAATATTTAACAATACATTTTATAATACAGTACACATATTTTCATATTTAACAAAGACATGTTTTGCCCTTTTTTTGCTGTTTTCAGAATATATTGAATTTCACTGCAAATTGTGAAACCAATTGCATTCATCACTTAACTGCGGGCAAAAAAATTAACAATCTGAAAGATTGTTTAAAAAATGCCCTGAATCTCTTCTCAGTAAAACATACCTTGATAGAAATATAATATATATAATAAAAATATCATCTAACAACAATAACTATTTGCAATAAATAACGTCTGTAAATCTTGTTGCTTAAGCTCATACACCCAAATAATATCTGTCAAAGAAGTCTACAAGAGAAATTTTTACCTTTCCATGAGGCCAAATGGTAATTTTTAAATTCTTTTTGGATGAAATATCCAAAGGTAATCCAATAAAATCGCAAAAAATGATTTGTTCAGATGTTGCAATTTGTATCTAAAATTTTGGTTTTAGAAAAAATAAATAGGAATTTGGTAATTCTGCAGGCAAACGTTGCTTGAAAATCAATTGAGAATCATTACACAGTGTCCAGCCTTTTTCACATTTAAGATAAACTGTGTAATGACCAGAAGTTATCGAAGGTCCATCATGGAAAATTATTGCAACTGCAACAAAAGATTTTCCTGATATTGATAATTGTTTTCCTACAAACTTCTTTATAGAAGTGTCCAATTTTGTTCCATCAGCTCTACAACGTTGCATCATTAAAATTACATACTGTCCATATTTCTTTAAAAATAACGTTGAAAACATGTCTGATTTACATTTAGAACATTCCATGCTGTGATTGGCATCTTTAACTAATTTACTAAAAGTGACTGATTGACACTCTGGTAATGTTAAATATATGAACCTTTCAGAATCAACATTAGAGCTGCATGTGTTGAAACAGTTTTCACAACTATGTTCCCATTTATAAGAGAGATCAAACATATTTTCTATTTCTACCCCTTCTTCTTCCAGTACCATAAGAATATACATCAAGAATTCCTGTGCATCTTGCTGGACATTTTGAGTAAACTGTGTATTTCCTGAACATACATCTAAAAGTTTTCTAACATCAGAAGCACTTTCTATTTTAGTTTTATCATTACTCAGCTTCTCAAAAAGAAAACTCAGCAGAGAACAGAATCTTTTTTCATGACTTAGTATTATCTGCTCTTGCAAACTTTCAAGATAAAATACAACATTCAGCACTACATTAGCGTAGCAGTTAACACCAGAGCTATTTTCAAAATGACAACCAACAACCTATTCAGCATTGTCCTTTTTCTTTTTGCTTGCAATCACATCACTCTCCTTTTGTTTTCTCTTCTGTACATCCTCATTACAGATATTCTCTGTTCTCCTTTTCCGACAAACAACACGTTTTTCAAACACAGGATACTGACCTAAATGAGGAGCATAGCTTCTTCTTAATCTATTATATTCCTTTACACAGTTTGCATCAGCACTAACTTTTGAGTCATCAAAGTCTATCATGAATAGACCAGATAATGTTTTCACTCGTGACAAAGCAACATATGCCATACCTTCTTTGAACACAGTTGAACCTATGTTTACAAAAGCACTATCTACAGTTAATCCTTGAGATTTGTGAATAGTTACAGCATATGCTAGAGAAAACGGAAGCTGCTTCCTACGTACATAAAAGTCTTTCACAAGCAAGAAACGAACTGAACAACGACAAATGTCTTTAACCTCTTCAATCTCATCAAATTATTTTTAAAAATTCAATTCCATCTTTTTTCTGGTATTTCACAAAACCCACAACTTTACCCATAGCTCCATTCACTAAACCTTTTTCTACATCCAAATTTCTTCTTAAAAATACTCGACAGTTCATACAAACATACAGATTTTTTTCTAATCCAGCTGTTTTCGAAATGTTCTTCTCTAGAGAATCCAATTTATTTTTCAGTTTGCCTGTTAATGTAATAGTAATTCCTTCATGCTGAATTTTGTCCCTTGCTTCCATTTTCTTAATCTCTTCCTTTTCCAATTTCAAAAGTTCCTCATTGAATATCGAGCATTCATGTAGTGTTGGCATTAAGCAGATTACAGTATTTTTTCCTGCAATGTTCTGGTATATTTTCTCTGCAACTATTTCTTCATTTGGAAATAAATTATGTAGCATCCGACTCTGTAATGCTTCTCTGCCAACTTCTGTAAGTAGTCCAATTCTGATATCTTTCAGAATACTTGCATAATCTTCATCATTTGCTTGCCTCATATTGGTAGTGAGTTCTTTGTACTCCAAGAATGACCAAATATTCGCATTACCAATACTTCCTAATGACTTCTTTGTGTCTTGATGTGTCACAGTATTAAACACTGGTTGTCCTTTAACTGGAGTGAGCTGCAGAAGATCCCCAAAAACTATAACATGTTTTCCTCCAAATAACACGTCATAGTCTCTCTTTAGAATTTGCTGCATTCTTAAATGCACAAAGGCATGCATTAATTTTGATACCATGCTTACCTCATCAATAATGAGAACTTGCATCTTCTTCAACACTCTTGAAACTTCGAAGCATGCTTCTCCTGTTAACTTGTGATATTCTATTTTGTTCTCATGCTCCACTGGTAACATTAGCAAGAGATGTAAGGTAATTCCCTTTATGTTATATGCTGCTAACCCAGTTGGAGCAGTAACAACACAAGACAAAGTTGAATCTGTTTTTTGCTGTAGGTAGCTTCGGATGACTTTAATTAAGAAACTTTTTCCAGTTCCAGCTTGTCCACTCACATACATCCTGATTGGTTCAAATGATGCACATGAGCACTCTTTCTTTTCATGTAGTAATCCATGATCAATTTGTTTTGTGACTTCTTCATAAATTTGTTTTTGTTCTTCATTCAGTTGCTGTTCCAAATTTGGTAAGTCTACTAAATCTTCCTGAGCTTGATTCATAGCTGTTTCCACTTCAGTCATGGCTATTGCAGCTTCATTTTCTACGATTGGTTGTCCTAGGGGATCTTGACTGAGTGTTCCAGAACTTTGGCTGTCTTGAGAACTGTCTCTAGCTACTTCAGCTGCAATTGTAGCTTCCTGTTCAATTTCTTCATTTAACATTTGCACATAATTTGTGAAAGTACTGCATTCAATCGTATCTTTACATGCATTAAAGGAATCTTCATAGCTGTGAAAATCTCCAAGTAATTCATCCTCTGAACGCCATAGTTTAAACAGCTGTAAAAGTGCTAAGTAGTAAAATTCCTTTTTGTCAGGAGTGTCGCAACTCAGCTTCCTGTGATTAATCAAGCTTCCTTTTGTTTGCTTCAACAAACATCCTTCCTCACCAATGACTTTATATTTTCCATTGTTGATGTCTTCTGTGGCTTTCCGTGTAAAAATGTAGTTCTGCAGCACTTCATAGAGACACATGTTCTCAAGATGACGACTTCTTTTTGGGTAATATGTGTCCAACATGTTTGATTTCAAAATATCTGTACTTTCCGGGTCATTCTCTGACAAATATTCAATTTCTCCAACAGATTTCAGTACCCGATTTCGCATTCCTGCAAGGCCTAAACTTACCCAAATTATTCTTCTGGATTTGGAGTACAGACTTGCAGATGACAACCTATCTGAGCATTCGTAGGATCCAATTTCTCGATGCGATAACATCTTTAAACTGAAACTGTATAGCTTTTTACTGACAGTCTTCTCATGAGAAATCTCTTCCCACATTTCCTTCAATTCCGTTTTCTCAGATTTAGTGATGTAAGATGTGACATACTGAGCAACAGCAATAGAATTGTCAGCTACATACTGAATATCCATGTTAGCATTCCACATGGATAAAATGACTGGGTTGTAGTCATTTATATATTTTGACTCTTCTTTTCTTCTTAGGTTGTAGGTATTTTTAGGCGATTCTCTTGTAATAGTATGTCCCACAGCTGACAAAAAACTGTTGACTCTTCCTTTCGAAAGAACGGGTCGTGGAAATCCAAATCGACATTTTGTGTAGAATTTTTCTTTACTCTTGTACTTTCGTCGACAGTATTTTCCACACCGATGACTTTGGAAACGTAAAACTTGCTCTTTTAAGTGTTTCTCTTCTGTGCTTTTAGGTATAGCACATGTTGCATATCCTTCGATGAAACTTAAAACTGCATCATCAGAATTTTGGGGCATCCTTGATCCACAACAGCATATGAATATGAGGAGCACCTCTTGCTTGGTACTCTTTTCTCCATAAGAAATCCACAACTTCTCCAAGAGGTGGATTTTTTTTTATCGCAGATGAAGGACATCATAGCCTCAAATCTATGATTGAAATATCTGCAAACATTAACCGGATCCAATGAGCACAATTCTCCTGCTGTCTTGTATTGGATGTTTTCAATATTTGAATTTGCCTCTCGAAGAAAATCCAGAAGAATATCCCAAGCGTACTCAGCACAGCTTAGGGTGAGAAACCATGTAGGAGTTCCTAAATTCCATAACATACACTTCAATTCTCCATGGCGTCGGTACCAATATTCATTGGTCCCACGCTGACAAGCCATTAGATTAATCAATTGAGATTCCAAATGATCATCTCGCTGTTGCACTTTGTTCATAAAATCCTTTGCAGACACATTACGTAGATGTACTCCAGTTTTCAAAATGTAATTTACTGCATAAGATAGTGCTGACAAGTCACTTTCAAATAAAAGATGGAACAAATAAGGAATACTTTGACGAAATCTGGGATCTTCTGCATATAATCTTTTAGTCCGATACTCAGAAGCAGGAACCTGTACTCGACGTTCATCATATCGTCCACCTTTTCCTGTAGGAAACAGCTGGGGAAAATAACGAGCTTCCAAGCTCTCCTCCCATACACTCACGGGAGTTCCTTGTGCTTTTTTCATCTGAAACAGATCAATAGTGTTTGCCATAACTTCTTTTGAATGAAGAGGATGTATGCTGAAATGTTCATAAATTTCTTTTTCTCTTGACTTATCCACTTTTTCAATTTGCCCAGCTGGTATTCCTGAGTCTGGTAGTAAAACTTCTTCATCTTCATACCATTTATTATTTCTTTTCAAATATAAATTTGCTCTTTGCACTTTTCGTACATCTACCAGCTCCTGCCAAATTTTCTTGTTCTTTGTTGGTACTCCATTAACCAAAATAACTAATGGTTCAGTTTCCAATCTATCTGCATCAATAGTTTCCATATTTTTTTTCAAATCCAATTTCAAATAGACAACTCTTCCTTTTAAACCTCTTTGTAAATCCGAAGGAGGTAATTTGCCTGTTTTGGGCTCCATACGAACTATAGTCTGAAAAGGATGGACACATTGAATGAGTATAGACTCATACGTATTTAAATCACTAAGTTCTGCAGGAATTTCAACCAATTCTAAATTATTATGTACAGCTCTTGCTGGCATTTTATTTTCTTCTAACTTGTTATAACAGTATTTACAAATACGGTGATATTCACCCAATCAAAAAAAAAATCCAGAAATAAATATGTAGCAAAATCCAACCACTTAGTATTATTTTCGTTTTCACGTTTTTTTATAGAGATCAACATACCTTGTTTGATTGTTATAATGGCTTCTCCTGCAACAAATACAAGTAATATTTGGTCTTTCATTAGAGATGATAGTAAATTTTGTCATTTGATCTTCAAAATTTTTACTAATAGTAGGTTCTACATTCTCTTCCACATTTTCTTCAATTACTGTGTCATTATCTGCACTTTCTTGTTCCGGACCAAAGTAACAAAACTGAATTTCATCAGTAACCTTCTCTACATCTGATACAGATCCACGGAACAGAGCCCTATTCAACTCATTTAACTTTAGTGCTGGACTTTTAGCAAAATACAATCTTCTCACAAACTTTCTCATTTCAGTATGATGAACTGCCAGCATCCTAAAATGGTGAAAAACACCAAACTTTCCTAGAAAGACAAGCCAGAGAATATCCTTGCAAACCAGTATTCTCTCTCACTCTACATGGATCTAGTCTTTGAAGCACCTTAATCTTCTGTTTAACACTTTTTTTTACTATATTCTCTTAGAAAGTCACGTCATTTATCAATAGATTCCTGTCGTACAGTACAAATACTACTACAATTCCAAGTGTACACTGGGGCTTTATGACGTCTCCCCATAACCTCATCAGCTATCACTTCTTCCTCATTTCTTGGAACCATTTTCTCCTTTTCCATTATACAACCATCGTTCACTTCATAAGCACGACCTCTGGTGTCAACTGCATGCAGCAAACTATTACTTTGAAGATAACTCTCTTCATTAAAAAATGGTTCAGTACTTGAACTATGCATCCATTCTCCTAAAAACACTTTACAAAAGTTATTTCTTTTCACTACTCTTTTCGTTTTGCTTTGTGACTTCATTACATTGACCATTTTATCTAATGTATGGATCCTGTTCAAAATTAAAATGAATAGTTTTCTTTTTAAATCTAAAGCCTTAGCTACAATTGATTCAATATCTTTTTTTCGCTTATAAAATTTTGCTTTCTTCTTATATTTTTTCACATCCTTTAGCAAATTGGACATCACTCTTCTCTGAAACATTTTTCTACGAATGTCTTTAAATGCTGTTTTTCTTTTTAAGTCAATATTTATTGCTTCTAATTGTACATTAGCATTTTGTAATTTCTCACTTTTGTCCTGTTGTTTTCTACTTGAAACTCTATTTGCAGTGGGGACATTTTTCAAATTTGTTCTTTTTTTGAAGACATTTTTTAAAAAATCCTTGGTTTGCTTACCAGAAGACTTTTTCTTTTTTCCATCATGAGGATCTTCAACTAATTTGGGTCCTCCAGTTGTCTTCAAATATAAATGTTTTTCTGTTCTTTTCTCTTCCTTGAGTTTATAGGCATCTTTAACTTATTTCACTATTGTTCAGCAATACCTGAAAGAAACAAAAAAAAAATACCTTTATGTAATTTAAATTTATTACTATATTTTTTTTGTGCTTTTCAAATCTTATAAAACTATCTACTCCTTTCCTACAAGTGAAAAACACAATAAAACCATCACAAATTAAAGCTTCCCCTTTCCTACGAATGTAATTCTAAAAGAACCAGAATACCACAAATTAAAACTCAGACAACAATTCCTGTGTGCGCACAGACTCATGTTGTGATTCCAGGCAGAAAATGAAATTGGATTTGCAATTTGAAAGCACACTTACTATTGTGGTAGAGCAAGTGATAATTACTGTAACAGTCTGACACATTTTCATTATTTCTTTCAGAAACAGAAAACAGCACTTGCCCAAACAGCTATTTGAGAGAATGAACATGTGCAACCTGAATGACATACTACACTCTACCAAAGGAAATGTGCCTTGGTGATGTTCACTGTATTAGCGTTACTCACTGCTATCTGAAACATTACACAGCGCTGAATAGTAAGCATGACTGTACATGAGAAACAGCTTGCTCTCTGCTAAGATTGTCCTTCTGGAGACTGTCTACTGTCAGGTGCAAAAGAGATCTGCATGGAAGCTTGCACAACTGCATAAACATTGGAGACATGTATGTAACACTACATGTGTGGTAAAAGTTAATTGGACTTTTGAACATGTACAAACTACATGACCCATTGCAGGAGTGCAAGGAAAATCTACCATGTTGATGTCAAATGTGTTTGCATTGCCCTCTCATTTGTGACATATTAATTTGGGCTCAGTGGTAGCCATCACAGTTCAATAAAACAAGCTTCCCCTTTCCTACGAATACAATTCTGAAAGAACCAGAGTAACATGAATTGAATCTCTGAGAACAATTCCTGTGTGCACACAGACTCATGGTGTGATTCTAGGCAGAAAACGAAATTTGATTTGCAATTTGAAAGCACACTTACGACTGTGGTAGAGCAAGTGATAATTACTGTAACCGTCTGACACATTTTCATTATATTTTTCAGAAACAGAAAACAGCACATGCCCAAACTGCTTTTTGAGACCATGAACATGTGCCACCTGAATGACATACTACACTCTAGCAAAGGAAATGAGCCTTGGTGAGGTTCAATGTATTAGCGTTACTCACTGCTATCTGAAACACCACACAGCACTGAATAGTAAGCTTGACTGTACATGAGAAACAGCTTGCTCTCTGCTAAGAGTGTGCTTCTGGAGACTGTCTACTGTCAAGTGCAAAAGAGATCTGCATTGATCCTTGTGCAACTGCATAAACATTGGAGACATGTATGTAACACTACATGTGTGGTAAGGGTTAATTGGACTTTTGAACATGTACAAACTACATGACCCATTGCAGGAGTGGAAGGAGAATCTACCATGTTGATGTCAAATGTGTTTGCATTGCCCTCTCATTTGTGACATATTAATTTGGGCTCAATGCTAGCCATCACAGTTCAATAAAACAAGCTTCCCCTTTCCTACGAATACAATTCTGAAAGAACCAGAGTAACATGAATTGTATCTCTGAGAACAATTCCTGTGTGCGCACAGACTCATGGTGTGATTCTAGGCAGAAAACGAAATTTGATTTGCAATTTGAAAGCACATTTACGGCTGTGGTAGAGCAAGTGATAAGTACTGTAACAGTCTGACACATTTTCATTATATTTTTCAGAAACAGAAAACAGCACATGCCCAAACTGCTTTTTGAGACCATACCGAAAGCCTTAAAGTTAGGATTTTTCTCAGTTTAGGAGTAGTAAAGTTAGGAGTTCTAACTTTTCTTCTCCTAAACTGAGAAAAATCTTAACTTTAAGACTTTCGGTATTCACAGAAGGCATTTAGGATTCCTAAAGTTAGGAGTCCTAACTATACTACTCCTACACTGAGAAAAATCCTAACTTTAAGACTTTCGGTATTCACAGAAGGCATTTAGGAGTCCTAAAGTTAGGACTCCTAACTTCTGTGAATACCGAAATGAGTACGTGCCTTCTGTAAATACCAAAATGGTAGTAAGTTTAGGATTTTGTTTGAAGTTAGTTCTGTGAATCGGGCCCTGAGATTTGTGGATAGTTACAGAGTATACTTGGGAAATTTCGAACTGCTTTCGTGGAACATACATGTAATTTACAAGCAAAAAACGTACAACACATCACTCAATTTGCTTTATGCCATGATTCTGATCAAATTTCACAGCCAATAATTCTGACCCTTGTTTGGAAAATTAACGAAATCAATAACTTTACCCATAGCATCATTTACTGACACTTACTCTACATTCATATTGTGCAGCAAAATAGCATGACTGTTTTTACACACGAGTAAACAGTTTTCCAAACCTGCAGTTTTCGATACAGACTTCTCCAAAGAATCCAATTTGTTTGTAGTTTTTCACTTAGTAGTATCACAACTCCCTGGTGTACCATTTTATGATCAAGAACTGTAATCTCCAAAATATTCAGTTCCAATTTCAGTAGTTCTTTATTAAATATGGAGCACCCTTGTAGATTAGGTATTAAACAAACTATGGATTTGTCTTCTTCAATGGAATTTTACTTTAGTTATGCTGGTGAGTTGTGAGATAAAAGTTTCTTGATTAGTTGACTTTCAAAAGCTTGTTTAACGACTTTTGTCAAAACTCCTAATCTAATGTCCTTTAGAATATCTCCATATTATTTCAGATGCTTGATGCATATTCTTCACTAGTTTCTTGTATCTGAAATGTAGCCAAATTTTACATTGCCAAAGCTTGTCAAAGAATTCCTTGTTTCATTATATAGAAGTGTTTTGAAAACAGGTTGGCCTTTCACAGGGGTAAGGTGCAGTATGTCGCCAAAGACAATTACATTATTTCCTTCAAACAGCTCTGTTTTTAAAATCTGTGGCATTCTCAAATGTACAAAGGCAAGCTTAGGCTTGAGACCATGCTCACCCCATCCATGATTAAATGCTTCAGTTTCTTCAGTACTCTTGAGACTTCATAACAAACGTCACCAGATAACATCAGGTATTCCAGTTTATTATCATGTTCAACAGGTAGCATAAGTAGTTCCTTTAATGTTTTGTGCTGCTAATCCAGTTGATGCTTTTACTCCATAGGACCATTTTGTTTCTGTAGTTCTATGTATGTAACTGTTGAGAACTTTAATTAGGAAACGTTTTCCTGTTCCAGCTTGACTGCTGATATATAATATGATAGGTTTAAATGATCAGCATTCACATTGTTTGTTCTGGTGGCGGAATTGATGCTCTATTTTCTCTTTTATTTCTATATAGATCTGTTTCTGTTCAGTGTTTAGTTGTCCTTCCATTTGTTCAAAATCAAGAGTGTCATGTCTTGCTTGTTCCATTTCAGTTTTTACCTCATTCATGGCCATTGCTGCTTCATTTGAATGATTGAAAGTCCAAGTGAATATGAGTCACTGCTTATGAACTTTGGCAACTTTCTCTAGCTATTTGAGCTGCAATTGATTCTTCTTGTTCAATCTCATCATTTACCATTTTCAAATAGATTTGGAAACACTGTCTTTAATAGAGTTGAAAGAATCTTTTGTAGCAGTCATAGCCTCCAAGTAATTCTGTTTCACTGCACCAAAGCTTGAGGAGTTGCAAAAGTGTTAAATAGAAAAAATCTCTCTTGTACAGAGTTTGCAACTGAGTGTTCTATGCTTAATTAAATTGCCCTTGGCATGTGTGACCAAACATCTGTCACATCAAACTATTGTGTACTTTTCTTCTTATATGTTTTCTGTTACATTCCTTTTATATCTGTAGTGTTGAACTCATTCATAGAGGCACATGTGTTCCAGATGTGGACACTTCTTGGATAGTATGTATCCAACATATTTGTTTTGACTAAATCAATACTTTATGGCTCAAATTCTGCTAAGTATTGGATTTCTGGGAAAGACATCAACACTTTTTACCTCATGCTGGCTAGGTCAAAACGTACCCATACAATTCCTCTTGACTTTTTTGAACAAACTCGCTGAGCTCAACTAATCCTATCTCTTTATTGGAATGCATCTTCAAGCTGGAACAGTACAATTTCTGGCTGAGACTCTTTTCCACAGAAATCTCCTCCTACATCTCTTTCATCTCTGACTTCTCTGATTTTTTGATATATGGTGTGATGTAATGAGCAACATCAATTGAGTTGTCTGTAACGAACTGTGGGCCTGATTCACAAATAGCCTCCTCCCTCGTGGTGGAGGCACCACAGTCATGGGGGAGTCTCCGTAATTGGGCTGAATCTCTGCAATGTGAATTCTCATGACGGAGATTCCACCACAAGTCTGGAGACCACACTCCCATGACTGTGAGGCCTCTGCTACGAGTGCGGAGGCCCTTTGTGAATCAGGCCCTGCATATCCATGTTTGGATTCCAAATTTTCAGAATTACTGGATTATAGTTATTAATATACTTTGAAGTTTCTTTTCTCATTAGGTTGTATGTGTTTTTTGGTGATTTCTGAGTAGTGAATGTCTTACTGCTGACAAAAAAGTTGTTTGCTATTCTTGTCATGGAAATGCAAAACGATATCTTGTATAAAATGCACATTTGCATCTGTATTTTTAACAGCAGTATTTTCAACATTTATGGCTTTGAATCCGTAAATCTTGTTGTCTCAACGTGTTTTACCACCACCTTTTGGGATGGCACAAGTGACATACCGTTCGATGAAGACAGGACAGCCTCATAGCTATCTTTCTCCAATATTGGTGCATCCTTTATCCATAACAACATGTGTATATTAGGAGCATCTCTTGCTTGGTACTCTTTATGTTTATATGTGCTTTTCACAAGAATTGAAGCAGATCATCCCATGCACACTCAGCACAACTCCATTGTTAGAAACCAAGTAGTTGCTCGTAGGTTTCTCACCATGCATTTGTATTCACCATGACAATTATACCAATGCTCATTAGTGCCAAATTGGCATGCCATCAAATTGATTAAGCTGTACTCAAAGCTTTCATCCGTGCCATGAACTTTATCAATGAGTTCCCTTGCAAAGCAATTTTTTGGATGTAGTCCTGCCTTCAATATATGGTTAGCAGCCTATGAATGTCTAGACAGGTCACTCTCAAACAGAAGATGAAAGATGTGGGGAATATAATGCTGAAATATTGGCGTTCTGAGTATAATCTTGTTGACTTGTATTCAGTTGCTGGTATCTTTACAGGGCGGTCTTCAAAGTGTCCACCTTTTCCAGTGGGAAATAGTTGTGGAAAACCGCAAACTTCTAACCTTTTCTTCCATACACTCATGGGAGCTCGTTTTGCTTGCTTTATTTGAAATAGTCCAATGGCATCACCGATCACTTCTTTGAATGCAGAGGATGGATGCTGTAATGTTCCTAAATGTCTTCTGATCTGTATCGATCCACTTTTTTGATCTGTCCACTTGATGGTAATCTTTCATCCTCTGCATATGTCGCCTCTTCAACTGCATCAACATTCTTATAATATATATTATTTTGTACCAGGTATATTGTTGCTTTTTTAACATTGCTAATATCTACTAACTCTTGCCAGATGTTTTTATTCTTTGTAAGCACACCATTTCCTAAAATGACAATTGGTTCCTTATCCTCTCTGTTTGCACCAACAGTTGTAATATTCTGTTTAAAAACTTTCTTCATAACTTCACTGTCTTAGGCTCAATACGACTATGGCCTGAAATTGGTGTACACATTGTATTAGAGTGTACTCATAAACACTTAAAGCTGTTAGTTTTTGAGGAATAGATATCAATTCTAAGTTGTTATGTACTTCTCTAGTTGGCATTTTGTTTTCTTCTAGCTCATTGTGGCAGTAGTTACATAGAACTTGCTGAGTGTACAAGCCAAACCACTCCTCTACAAATAAATAAACAGCAACTTGTTGCCACTTATCATTGTTGTGTTTTTCACTTTTTAAACACAAATCAAGATTCCAAGTTTGACTTTTGTAGTGAGTGTGTCAACCACAAATACAAACAGGACCAAAAAAATTAAACTGAACATCATTAAAAACATTTTCTACCTCTGGTACCATACCATGCAAAAGAGCTCTATTTATTTCTCCTAAACATAGTGTAGGAGTTTTGACATTGTAAAGTTGCCTAACTAACTTCTGCATTTCACAGTGGTTAACAGCTAACATTCTGAAATGATGAAAGATGATTTGGCACACTTTCTTTGATAGACACGGTAATGTCCTTGTAAATCACTATAGTTTCCTACTTTGGATGGATTTAAGCCCTGCAAATATACAAATGTTCTGCTTCAAACTTCTGCATGAAAACTCATATCAAAAGATTTTTGCTGAACACTATAAATACTGCTGCAATTCCACTTATATACACGGGCCTGTCTACGCATTTTCTGTACCTGTAAAGCTTTCACTTCTTAAACATTCCTAGGAACCATTCCCACTTTTACAACAGAAATACCACTTTTTCACCTCATAACATCGACCAGTTGTTTCACATGCACTAATGTATTCTCTTGGAAGTAGCTTTCATTTTTAAAAAAAGGCTCAGTTCTAGATTTATGCTTCCATTCACCTCTAAAGATTTTACAAAAGTTATTTTTATTCACAAGTCTTTTTTTTCTGGCTTTTTCTCCTCAAACTCAGCACTGATTAATTCAGTGTTTTCATTCTGTTTAATATTAAAATAAACAGTTTTCACTTGCCGGCAAAGGCTTTATCTACTCAAGTTTCTATGTGTTGTTTTTGCTAACAATCTGTTGATTTCCTCTTATATTGTTATATATTGCTTATAAAATTTAGCATTACTCTATTTCTCAACATGCTTCTTGTCTCCTTGTACTGTTTCTGCCTTGCTGTTAGATGGCTAACATTTTTCAACTGGTTTCTACTTTCAACATGAGTTACAGCTTTTCGTATCTGAGTGGTTGATATAGTTTCTTTTGTTGATATAGTTTTCCATAATTTTCATTTTTCTTACTACTGTTTAAAGAAACTGCTTAGTTCTCCTACCAGAAAATTGTTTTATCTGTAGAATATTCTGTCCATCATCCTCTGTTTTGTTCTGAGGTTTTTGAAAGTAGTACTATTTTTTTGTGCTTTCCTCTTCTGTTCATTTATTGACATCTTGAATTCTTTTGTTTGAACTGAAGCAGATATCTAAAAACAAGATAGAATACAAATTTTACATATGATAATTAAACCAACTAAAATTATTACTAAACCGAAGTAGATATATAATTATTTTAATATTTTATACAATTCTGGACTGCTGTACCATGTGGTCTAGCTACAGCCTTCCTTAGGAGTAAGTTTGATGTGGTAGAAGAGCAGGTTATGGCTTGTCAATGGCTTTTAAATGCCAAGTTGGCCTAGTAGTCGAACTGGATGCACTGCCTCAAGTGTACCAGACCTGAGACATGTTTAACGGGCTAGTTCTCTGGATGGGTGACTTGGTAGTGTCAGTTCTTTACAACGTATCTTTAGTAGACATCAGAATGAGTGTCTCGGTCTGTATGTGATGGTTCTGTTTCTATATATAAGAAAGTTTCTTGGTACATCACTGGCTCTGCGATTGTATGGCTCTGTAAATGTATATGTAAGGGGCAGTATGGATTGCCTCTTGGGTGTTTTAGTTACTATTGGGTTATTTAGTATTGGGTTATTTAAGTGAGCCTCCATTAGTGCTAGATATGTAAGAGTTGCGTCTGAGCCTGTGTTTAGATGGCTGTGACACTGTCTGAAGGGGTGTATTACTGGCTCTCCCCTTTTGTATGTGCTTACCTAACATTCAAAACAGGGTGAATGATGGGCCTGAAAGTGTGCACGTAGCTCAATGAAACTTCAATCTACATGTCATAGGTTTGATGCACATAGGAGCGAATAATATGGCATACGTACAGGCTACCTTAGGGGTGAGTTATATCTGGTAGAACAGCAGGTTAACGCTTGTTCAAATGCCAAGTCGGCTTAGCAGTAGAACTGGATGTACAGCCTCAAGTGTACCACGCCTGAGACATGTTTAAAGGGCAACTTCTCTGGATGCGTGACTTGGTAGTGTCAGTTCTTTACAAGGTATCTCAAAGAGTGTCTCAGTCTCTATTTGGCGGTCTGTTTCTATATGTTAGAAAGTTTGTTTGTGCATCACTGGCTCTATTTGCGAATGTAAATATATATGTAAGAGATGGCATGGATTGCCTTTTGGGTGTGTTAGTTACCATTGGGCAGCAGTGTGGTGGAAAAAGTGGTGTGGAAAAAGGGCATGGCCTCTGACCACATCTCAGCAATCCCACTGTGTGTGGCTTACTGGAGGTAACAGGTGGGCTAGTTGGCCCCTAAGGACCCTCAGCTAAGGTAAGGTAAGTTTATTATGCATAGTTAATTAAAACCAGTGCAAACATATTACAAAGATTTAAAATAGTATAAAAGTTTGTTCATTATAATCATCATTTTTAAAAGCGTACAGTAAAAGACCCAGAGTAATTGTCCAGCAGCATTTTTTCCCTGATGCAGGGCAGCATGTTCCTTAGCGTCCTAATGACATCCTACTTGTTATCTGTGTAGTTGTTCCCGGTTTTGGTGAGTTTAACAGTCTGTGCTCGGTCATCGCAAGGAACTTAACATATCTGCAGTTCAGTTTCGTATTTGCAGGATTCATGCAAGCAAGCACTGCTTGCCTTCTAGTGCTAGTCCCTAACTGCTTGAACTGGTCCTTTAGGAGGTGTTGGCGGGCTAGCCAAAGCTCTTCACAGAGGCAAGTCAGGTGGAGAATATCGCCCTTTTCTTGGTTACAGAGCGGACAGGCTTCTTGGCCTTTGCTCCTGAGCCATGGTGGAAGATGCTCTCTACTCGGCAAGACCCCTAATCTGAGTTTCAAAAACTGCAGTTTTATGGCCTTAGGATAGCCCTGACTGAAGTATGATTGTGGTGTCAGGGTTTTGTATGAGTTTAAGTTCATCCATGCGTGGTTTCTTTTTGTGAATGCGGCCTTGTCCTCTGATAAGGAAAGAGATTTTACGTTTTTCCAAACCAGTTTTTTAAACGTATTATGCCCAAGTTGCATATCCCAAATCGCAAATTGGTTGGTGACCCCCAGGCCTGCCTTCAAATAAGATCTTGCTTGAGATTCGTCCCTGCTTTGGATGTCTTGCCATAGCAGCGAATTTAGGGTGTTAGCCATGGCAGAGCGGAGTTTGTGGCAGCAGATGATGTAGGCTCCCTGTCTGGCAAGGTCTTGTTTTAGCAAACCAAACTCCAGCCTTATTTGGGCAGGCGAAGTGTAGTGCGGGAGCGAAAACATTATTCTGTAGGCTGTTGCTTGAGTTGTGTCCAGGTTCTTACGCTACGAAGGGGACTTCATCGCCTAAACAAGAGTGTTCCAAGAGGTGCATTTGCAGAGTAGTGGAAAAAGGGGGTGGGGCTTGGTGGCCCCATTCCCTTTACCATTTTGTGCCCCAGGCACCCCATCCCACAGGGCCTGACCCAGTTTTTAATTTTTTTATTGTAATAAAACAGGAGGGAGCCCCCGTCACAAGGCCGATTTCTGCCCTGGGGACCCCATCCCCAGGGCCCAGCCATTGTTTTTTTAAGGGAGGGGGCCGCATGGCCCCCCTTCCCTGAGACAGTTTTGGCTCAGGGAACCTATTCCCGATGCCTGCCCTGTATTTAATATACATATTTTTAAATTTGTGAGGGGGGCCACGCGGCCCCCTTCTGAGGCCTATTTCTGCCCCGGGGACCCCATCCCCCGTGTCAGGCCTTATCCTTTTTTAAATAGAAAAGGGTAGGGGGGTCTGCGCAACCCCCCTACACCAGCCTATATTGCCTGGGGACCACACCCCCAGGGCATGGCCAGGTTGTTGGGGACCAGGGGGGAAGCCTCAAGGCCCCCGCAGTCCCTGCCAGCTCCTTGCCTCCTGCAGGAGCTGGCATTGCTTTTATGCAGAGGGAGCTGCAAACTTGCACCTCCCTCTGCCCAAAAGCAATTCTGCTTGGCTTCATGGAAGCAAGAGCATTTTTCCTGCTCTCGCTTCCATGAAGCGAAGCAGAGTTTGTATAGCATGGAGGAAGCAGTGCTCCCACCATGCCATAGCAAACTGGAAACTGGAAACTGGAAACACTCCTGGAGCCAGCCCTGCGAGGTAGTGGTCCCCTGGGCCCCTCTCCTGTCTACTCTGTAGGCCTGGGGATGTGGTGGTCCCAGGGGCCCGCAACAGCCCTTGCCTTTATTTATTTTGTGCCTGGTGTGTGGAGGTGGCAGTCCCTGGGGCTGCAGGGGGGGGGCTTCAGCCCCCCCACGCATGTTGAAATTTTGCCCGGGAGAGGTGGTGGTCCCCGGGACACCCGGGAGGGTTGCATGGCACCCTCATTTTTTTGTAGTAGCATCATGAAGGAGGCAGTCCCCTCGGCTGCATTGGGGGACTGGAGCCCCACGCACATTCTATTATAAATATGGCCCCGGGGAGGTGGTGGTTCCCAGGGCTGCAGGGGCCTGTGCAGCCCCGCATTATTATTTAAATGGCCCCCGGGACCTGGCCCACCCGGGGACCTAATTAAATGAAGCGCAGAAGCCCACGCTTTGTTTTTTAAAAATTTTTGGCAGTATTCACAGATCAACAGCGACTTCCGCCAACATTTTCTTTAAAGAAAATGCTTTTTAGACCCTGGGGGTCCCACAGGTCTAGTGGGTCAGGGTGTTTCTATCGTACCCCCTTTTCTTGTTTCTTGTGACTCCGTTCAACCGAGTCACAAGATGGCTGCCAACACTTCCTGGTTTGAAGTGTTGGCAGCCAATCAGATTGCAGGCTCAAGATCAGGAAGGTTCACGAATCCACCGCAGCCACAGTTGAATATCTGAGAAATCTTTACATTTCTCAGGAACTACTGAACAGATTTACACCAAAAAGTGTGCTTTCTGAACTAAAAGCTACCTTTTTCCCAAATTTAGTGTAATTCTGTTCAGCAGTTCGGACTGTAGCTTTGTCTATGGAAATTAACATGGAGAAAACACAATTTGGTCCCCCCTTTTTTCTCAGCCCCCGCTTGACGAATCACCCGGAAATTTTCAACAGAGCAGCTGAAGTGAGTGGAATGTCGTAAAGAGGGGACAACGGCAGACACGATGACCGCACTCAACCTGTAGTGTTCCCTTAATATGGTTGTTTTAGGTGTGCACAGACTGCTCCAGCACCAGCCGCTGTTTGGTGCTATCTGCAAAGCAGGAAGATACAGAGCCCAAAGATTGGAGAGGTGCACCACCAGTGTGATATGGGAGGATATAGTTCCAATAAATCACGTAGTATGTTGGTGTCAGTCTTTTATTAGAAGATCCAGATTAAAGAAACTTTCAGCCAACGCGTTTCGTTCAAACAGATGAACTTCTTCAGGGCAAAATAAGTAAGGACATCCAAGTGGTAGTAGTCATGAGTCAATCAGCCTCGTAGGCCTCCTTGATAAGGGCCAGTGTACTGTTGAATCTCGGTAAAGAAGTGTCGAGCAGCCGTCCGCTCCGGTGGCAAGTGATAAAAAAAAGTGAGTGGACCATTAGTTTTTAAAATTAAAAATCTCCTTCAGAAAGACTTTGAGTGTGGGGCAAAAAAGAGAAACAGGCCGCCATGCCTATGCAGTGACAGCATGAACTTTTTTACTAGATTAGTGAAGCAAAACACCCGATGCATTGCAGAGCTGAGACTCCTTGTTCATGGGTTAAATTGCGTTTGTTTTTCCATTTTTTTTAAAAATCACCCTTGTGATTCAAGTGTTTACAACATAAAGAAAGGACTCTCCTGCTGTGACTGGGTTGGAGTAAAAAGTACGATCATATTGACACTGTGTTTTTAACATTATTCGACATCGAAATGTATCGCATGAGGGCAAAATGCTAATGACATATGTTAGACCCGGCCTTGTGGCATGGCCATCCCTGACCCCTGGCCACACCCCCTGACCCGTACACCTCATTCAGTCCCCAGTACACGGCCTAGCCGGTCCTGCCCACCAGGACCCACACACACCCGACCCGGACTTCCCTGTCCGTGCCCTCCATCTCCCCAGCATCACCGGGCCCGCGTGCCCACTTCCTGCACCTACGATGGCCGGCGGGCCCCAGCACAACCCCGGCCTAGAGGCGCCACCCCAGCTGGGGAACATCGCGCTCCCATAGAGTGAGAAAGGGAGGAGCAGTTTCCATCACACCTCTGGCCTCCCCTCGGGAGATGGGTTTTGATCGGCCCTCTGGCCTCCCTGAGGGCTGGCTCCACGCCTGCTGGGTGTCTGGGACTCCTCCCGACCCGGCCCTGAAAGGATCAAAGGACAACCTGGCAGGAAACTCCAACGAGCGGCCCCCAGGCACTAAGACCCCTGCCTACACGGACCCCGGACATCAAAGAGGAGCTGACCTATATCAAGGGGTGCTCTTGGGGCTATCTGGCAGATTCGACTCTGGAACGTCGAGAGCCCTGCTGATGTGGTCGCGGCTCCCTTGCAACCTTGGAACACCTGAGCCCTGCTGAGTGACTCGCGGCTCCCCTGAAGATCGTAAGACCTCCGAACTTGTGCTGAGCCCTGCTGACTGACTCACGGCTCCCCTGAAGATCGTAAGACCTCCGAACTTGTGCTGAGCCCTGCTGAGTGACTCGCGGCTCCCCTGAAGATCGTAAGACCTCCGATCTGGTGCTGAGCCCTGCTGAGTGACTCGCGACTCCCCTGCAGATCGTAAGACCTCCGAACTTGTGCTGAGCCCTTCTGAGTGACTCGCGGCTCCCCTGAAGATCGTAAGACCTCCGAACTTGTGCTTGAGCCCCGCTGAGTGACTCGCGGCTCCTAAAGACTCCTCTGGTCCGGCTGGACCGCAGCGTATCCCCCGGCTCGAGGATTGTGAGCTGTGCATTGGGTGCACCCCTGCATCTATCCGGATCCCCCAAAGACTGTCCCGCTACCCCCTTCCCTACCGAGACTCTCTGAGCCTGAGCTCTATTTTGTACATATCTACCTTGGTGATCATAAAGATCTGACGAAACTGAATAGATAAAGATCTGTTCCCAAGAACCTACCGTGTGGTGTCTCTTTGTCTTGTGGTGCCGTGTGTGCGATCCTAGATACGAGACTCTTCCCCCTGAGGAGTCTCCCGCCAGTGCCCAGCTTCGATACCCCGAGGGTAGGTCTCAGAGTGTTCAGGTAAACTCCCTGACTCCCCTGGGGTCGCCTTCTAACATTGGTGGCAAGCGACGAGATTCGGGCCCATCATCTAGAGATCGTACCATAAGCAGCGGACGCACCACTGGCAAAAACGGCAGAAGAAATCGACATGGGCCTCGCAGAAACCAACGCGAGTGCTGTGTTCCAGGCGGAACAACTGGAAGAGTACACGCACAAAGAACTGAAGCAGTTCTGCAAAGAACTAAAAATCGCTACCACTGGTCTCAACACCAAAGAAGATATGCAGAAGGCACTGAAAGCTTGGGTGGAATCCGGAGCCCCCCGCCCAGAAGGAGCGGTGGAGCTCCACGACGAAGCTGGACTCTCCCCAAGAGAAAGCAGCAGCAACCAGGTACGAAGCTTCGTACCAGACGGGGGTCTATCCCCGGAAGAACTCGCAGACAGAGAGAGAAGTCGCAATCACAAACTCGAACTGGCCAAACTAAAAATTGAGGGCGAGTTGAAATTAGCTGAGAAAAAGCTAGCAGTGGAACAGATGTGAGTACAAGGCGAACTAGAAGAGAAGAAACTCCAACGAGAGCACGAAGGACGAAAACTTCAACTGGAGCACGAACGAAGCTTGAAAGAAATCGAGCTCAAGTCAAGTAGCGAAGAAAATCGCCCCCCGGAGAACCGGGGGGTGCCACCACAGGCGGAACAGAAGGTCCACATCCCCAAAGATGTGGTCAAGGAATATTACAAGAACGATGACATCCAACAATGGTTCAAGGCCTACGAGGTCGCCATGACCTCCCACCGAGTCCCGCAGAAAGATTGGGGGGCCGGGTTGTGGGGACGATTTTTGAGCGAAGGGAGAGACACCCTGCTCGACCTCCCATCCTCCATGCAGACCTCCTACAGTCACATGAAGGAGGCCCTCCTCACAAGGTACGGCCTCACCCCGGAGATGTACCGCCAGCGGTTCCGGGACTGCAAGAAGATCCCCGGTACCACGTGGGTGGAGTATGTGAACTTTTTCAGCCGTGCATTCCCGAGAGGAGTTCTGCCAAGAGCAAGCTACCTGTCCCTCCCTGGTCGGACCCCGGCAGCAAGCAGAGGCCCAAGCCGCGGGCAACCAGTCTGGGACACACCGGCTATATTGGGAAAATGACCTTTTGTACAGTGAGCAGAAGTTGGTGGAGCTAGGATCAGCCCGGGTGCTGGTGGTAACCCTACGCTTCCGAGACTTCCTCCTGGGCTTGGCCCACTATGTCCCCCTCGCAGGCCACTTGGGCCAAGACAAAACATACAGTCACCTAGTGACTCACTTTTACTGGCTGAAAATGAAAGCAGATGTAGAAACCCACTGCAAGTCCTGTCCCACGTGTCAGGCTAGTGGGAAAAGTGGAGGAAAGCGCAAGGCTCCCCTCCAACACTTCCCGGTCATCAATACCCCGTTCGAACGGGTAGGGATCGATATCGTGGGGCCCCTGGACCCCCCAACCTCCCAAGGTCACCGCTTCATCCTCGTCCTAGTGGACCATGCCACCCGATACCCGGAGGCCATCACCCTACGCACCATCACCGCCCCCGTGGTGGGCCGGGCGTTGATGGGGATCTTTTCCCGTGTGGGTTTTCCCCGCGAGGTCGTAAGCGACCGCGGGACAAACTTTATCTCTAAATACATGACGTCCCTGTGGCAACAATGTGGAGTGTCCTATAAGTTCACCACACCGTACCACCCCCAAGGGAATGGCCTAGTAGAGTGGTTTAACCGGACTCTGAAGGGGATGATCGCAGGCCTGGAAGAGCTCCTTTGGCGCAAGTGGGACGTCCTGCTCCCCTGCCTTTTGTTCGCCTACCGGGAAGTCCCCCAGAAATCCCTGGGGTTCAGCCCCTTTGAGTTACTCTACGGGCACCCCGTCCGGGGGCCCCTCAGCTTGGTCAAGGAAGGGTGGGAGGCGGCGCCCCGAGGCCCCCCCCGAAATGTGTTCCGATACGTCCTGACCCTCCGAAACCAGACTAGGAAGTTTCGAGAAATGGCCGAGGCCAACCTGGAGGCGAGCCAAGAGGAAATGAAACGCTGGTACGACCAGAACGCCACTCTGGTCGAGTTCCAGCCGGGCCAGCAGGTATGGGTCATGGCCCCCGTGAAACCTTGCGCCCTCCAGGATAAATGGACCGGGCCCTTCAAAGTCGTTGAGCGGAAGAGCCAGGTCACGTACTTGGTGGACGTCCAGACCCCTCGGGACCCCCTTCGGGTCCTTCACGTGAACCGCCTCAAGCCCCACTTTGTGCGGACGGAGCTGAGTTTGCTGCTGGCCACAGATGACGGGGCCGAGGAGGAGTCAGATCCCCTCCCTGACCTCCTGTGTACCGAGGAGAAGGATGGCTCCGTGGAAGGAGTGAACCTATCTCCATCCCTCACTTCCCAGCAACGCGAAGACTGCCGCCTGCTCTTAGGGCAATTCCCTGACTTATTCTCTCTCATCCCCAAAGTCACCGACTGGTGTGTCCATGACGTGGACACCGGAGACAGCCCGCCGGTGAAGCAACGAGCCTACCAAGTACCTGATCGAGTCCGGTCCTGCTTCCAGGCCGAGGTCTCGAAGATGTTGACCTTGGGGGTGATCAAACCCTCAGACAGCCCCTGGGCCAGCCCTGTGGTACTGGTCCCGAAAGCAGCAGCCCCCGGTGTCGCCCCAGAACTCCGATTCTGTGTGGACTACCGGGGACTCAATGAAGTCACCCGAGCCGACGCTCACCCCATCCCCCGAGCAGACGAGCTCATTGACCGCCTCAGGTCGGCTCGTTTCCTCAGCACATTCGATCTGACCTGCGGATACTGGCAAATTGCGCTCACGGAAGGAGCCAAAGAGCGGTCCGCCTTCTCCACCCCGGATGGGCACTTTCGCTTTCGCGTGATGCCCTTCGGGATGAAAAATGCCCCAGCCACTTTCCAGCGACTGGTGAATAGAGTCCTGGCCGGGCTGGAAAAGTTCAGTGCTGCATATCTCGACGATATCGCGGTTTTCAGTTCCGAATGGAGCGAGCACCTCCACCACCTCCGGAGGGTGCTAAAGGCCCTGCGCCAGGCAGGTCTCACAGTAAAAGCCAGCAAATGTCAGATTGGGCAAGGTTCGGTGGTCTACCTCGGGCACCAGGTCGGAAGCGGACAGGTCGCCCCTCTGCAGCCTAAGATCAATGCCATCCTAGCCTGGGAACCACCCACTACCCAAACGGAGGTCCGAGCCTTTTTGAGCCTCACCGGCTACTACCGAAGATTCATCCGTTGGTACGGCAGCCTGGTCGGTCCCCTCACGGAACTCACGTCCAAGAAACAGCCCAAGAAGGTGCAGTGGACCTCTGCCTGCCAAGAGGCATTCGATGCCCTGAAAGCGGCCATGTGTACTGCCCCCGTGCTCCAGGCCCCTGTCTACTCCAAGGAGTTTGTGGTACAAACTGATGCCTCTGAGCATGGCATTGGGGCAGTCCTGTCACAGGTGAATGACCAAGGCCTAGACCAGCCCGTAGCCTTCCTCAGACGAAGGTTGTTACCCAGAGAACAGAAGTGGAGCACCATTGAACGTGAGGCGTTCACCGTAGTCTGGGCCCTCAAGAAACTACGAGCCTATCTGTTCGGCACCCATTTCAAGGTCCAAACCGACCATCGCCCCCTGCGATGGCTCATGCAGATGCGAGGGGAAAACCCCAAACTATTGCGGTGGTCAATCTCCCTCCAGGGGATGGATTTCACCGTGGAACACCGCCCTAGTACTGACCACGCCAACGCTGACGGCCTCTCCCGGTTCTTCCGCCTCAGCGAAGAGAACCTCCAAGAAGATGGGTAGTTCTCTCCGGCTTTCAGCTGGGGGTGACGCGTGTTAGACCCGGCCTTGTGGCATGGCCATCCCTGACCCCTGGCCACACCCCCTGACCCGTACACCTCATTCAGTCCCCAGTACACGGCCTAGCCGGTCCTGCCCACCAGGACCCACACACACCCGGCCCGGACTTCCCTGTCCGTGCCCTCAATCTTCCCAGCACCACCGGGCCCGCGTGCTCACTTCCTGCACCTACGATGGCCGCCCGGCCCCAGCACAACCCCGGCCTAGATGCGCCACCCCGGCTGGGGAACATCGCGCTCCCATAGATTGAGAAAGGGAGGAGCAGTTTCCATCACACCTCTGGCCTCCCCTCGGGAGATGGGTTTCGATCGGCCCTCTGGCCTCCCTGAGGGCTGGCTCCACGCCTGCTGGGTGTCTGGGACTCCTCCCGACCCGGCCCTGAAAGGATCAAAGGACAACCTGGCAGGAAACTCCAACGAGCGGCCCCCAGGCGCTAAGACCCCTGCCTACACGGACCCCGGACATCAAAGAGGAGCTGACCTATATCAAGGGGTGCTCTGGGGCTATCTGGCAGATTCGACTCTGGAACGACAAGAGCCCTGGTGATGTGGTCGCGGCTCCCTTGCAACCTTGGAACACCTGAGCCCTGCTGAGTGACTCGCGGCTCCCCTGAAGATCGTAAGACCTCCGAACTTGTGCTGAGCCCTGCTGAGTGACTCGCGGCTCCCCTGAAGATCGTAAGACCTCCGAACTTGTGCTGAGCCCTGCTGAGTGACTCGCGGCTCCCCTGAAGATCGTAAGACCTCCGATCTGGTGCTGAGCCCTGCTGAGTTACTCGCGGCTCCCCTGCAGATCGTAAGACCTCCGAACTTGTGCTGAGCCCTTCTGAGTGACTCGCGGCTCCCCTGAAGATCGTAAGACCTCCGAACTTGTGCTTGAGCCCCGCTGAGTGACTCGCGGCTCCTAAAGACTCCTCTGGTCCGGCTGGACCGCAGCGTATCCCCCGGCTCGAGGATTGTGAGCTGTGCATTGGGTGCACCCCTGCATCTATCCGGATCCCCAAAAGACTGTCCCGCTACCCCCTTCCCTACCGAGACTCTCTGAGCCCGAGCTCTATTTTGTACATATCTACCTTGGTGATCATAAAGATCTGACGAAACTGAATAGATAAAGATCTGTTCCCAAGAACCTACCGTGTGGTGTCTCTTTGTCATGTGGTGCCGTGTGTGCGATCCTAGATATGAGACTCTTCCCCCTGAGGAGTCTCCCGCCAGTGCCCGGCTACGATACCCCGAGGGTAGGTCTCAGAGTGTTCAGGTAACCTCCCTGACTCCCCTGGGGTCGCCTTCTAACATTATAAATCCAAACTAAGATACAAATTGGTATTTGTTCTGTGTACATACAGTTCTTGTAATCTGGGCAGACCTTGGTCTGAATTTCTAACACATATTGTGGTACCACACATTCTAAACAGTCTATAGTCATAGTAAACATCTTATATTGGATCACCTAGTGACTGGTCACACTTGCATGTTTCCACAGCCCCCAGAGAGACCACATTAAACTACAATGCATTATGAACATACCGCTTGGCCAAAGTTGTCTCAAAACATATAAATACTTTAAAAATATATATTTTTATTAAACTTACAGATCTATAGGAAAACATCACAGATTTATGACAGTCAGAATACCATGTACAATCTTTAAGGCTTCATCTATTGTCTACTTTCTATGGGTACTTCCTATTAGTTTCAGGTCATTCGGGTAACAGATCAATCATCGGGTAGTTCACAATGTCCCATTGTTAAAAGTTTCTCAGAGCCCTCAATATTCCACCCACCTATCACAGACTTTCCCCCACTTCGCAGGGCATCCCCAGCTTTGATAAACTACTTTCTCAGCAGCACTACACCAATCAATGTCTTTCTCCCAATCTGATACCTTGAGGGGGGGAGTGCAGCCCCCAGTTCCTGCTATATTCCTTCTTGCTATTACTGTTGCTAGTAATAACCACAGCTTGGTGTATTTTGGCCATTTGGTTCCCCCATAACACAAAGTATATGCTATTGTGCATCAGTGAAACTAACTGCCCCGGCACTGCAGACATCACCTGTATGACTTTGTTCCAGTATCTTTGTATTACCTGGCAGCTCCACAGCATATGAAAAAAGGTACCCTCTTTCCCACATCCCCTCACACATTTGGCAGAGTCGCTTTTGCTCATATAGTATAATCCTGTCTGAGTCATGTAGGATCTACGCAGGATTAGGAGCTGTACGAGGCAGATTCATGCTCTCATAGCTTCTTCCCTCTGGCTTTGTATGGCTTCCTCCCAGTCATCGTTCTCCATGTCTCCTTCCTATGCCTCCCGCAGGGCCCTTAGTGGGTCAGGGGTGTTATTCATGTTTTTATATATATGAACGAAGTGGCCTTCTCCACCAATGGTTCTAAAATAGCATGTATTCGTATATTTGGTCTCCCATTGTGATGTGCGACTTTAAGGCATTTTTCAACTGTCCGTATAGATACTGTTCGTGTCGTGCATTTGATAGTCTGTCTGCATATCCAGAAAGTTCACCATCTTTTGTCCCTTCCGAACATCCCCTATATATTCAATACCCAACAGTGCCCATGCGCGGAAACCCTGTAGTCTGCATGCCTCACCTAGGGCGTCATTGTTCCATAGAGGTGCACATTTGTTAATTTGCCCTTCCAGCCCAGGAATTTAGTCACCTCTCTCCAGATTATTATGGTTGTGTGTGTTTTGGTACCTGTTTGTGATTTCCTTACTACACAGTGTATCCAGATAACCTTTCTGTCCCATCGCCTGATGATCTACCTAGTATGTTGGTTCTTCCCTCCCCACAAAGACTCAGTCATTGAGCATGACCAGTTGTATTTTCAGATATCAGGGACTGCCATGCCTCGCTCATACACTCACCACTGCAGTTTATGTAGAGCAATCCTGGAGTGTCCCCTGTCCCACAGTAGTTGCCTCACCTCAGAGTCTAACTTGTGAATTCTTTTACCGCTATTCTATATGGGGTGTTCTGCAGGACATATAGTAGACATGGTAGCGCCATCATTTTGAAGAGGGCTGTTCATCCAATTAGCAGCAACTTTCTCCAGTGTAGAACATCTTTCCGTAGTCTATGTAACTGAGGGAATAGGTTATCATCCAGATATTCTGCCTCAGTTTGCAATATTGCAATACCCAAGTATTTGAATTTTTCCCTGACTGATATCATGCTTCCACTGGGTGGCACAATCGGTGCATCCCCTGCTAAGATGAATGAGAGGAATTTATCCCAGTTTATCTGGTATCCTGAGTAGCTGCCGAACAGCGGGAACATGTAGAGTGTACAGTGTATTGTAGATCGGGGTTTTGTGGCAAATAGGATGTCGTTGGCATATAGTACGATTTTTTCCTCCTATTCGCCCCCCACCGATATTCCTCTTATTAATGGGTCTCTTCTAACCCAATTATGCTAAGAGTTCAAATGCAATAGC
The DNA here is from genome assembly GCF_964204655.1 of Triturus cristatus. Lineage (NCBI taxonomy): Eukaryota > Metazoa > Chordata > Amphibia > Caudata > Salamandridae > Triturus > Triturus cristatus. The sequence goes on from NC_140591.1 coordinate 636,436,852, forward strand.
AAAGAGCATACGTGAGAGTGGGCATCCCTGTCTGATACTCTTGTATAATGCCACTTTCCTGGATGCCACTCTATTCACCCTCACTCAGGCTAGGGCACCTGCATACAGCAGCTGCACTCTAGTGCAAAATTTGGGCCCAAGAGTGAAGTGCTCCAGTGCCGCAGAGAGATATTGCCATTCAATGCTGTTGAATGCCATACGTGCTTCTAGGGAGAGCAGTACTGCGTTCCTTAGTTGGTTCGGTCATGCAGGACCCCGTAGAGACGTCGCTGGTTCAGTCTGGTGCTCTACTGTGGCATAAACCCTGATTGATCAGGGAGGATTAGGGCTGTTATTACCTTAGTTAATCTCATTGGGAAAACCTTGGTCAATATCTTTACTTCCACATTTAATAATGATATTTGCGGGTAGGAGGAACAGTCCTCCAGCGGTTTGCCCTGCTTCGGGAAAACCACTACTGTGGCCAATCTTTGGTCTTCCTGTAGTCTGCCACGATCTAGCTATTCATGGTACATATCCAACATATGTGGGGCCACCAAAGTTGCAAGTCCTTTATATAATTTTATCGGTATACCATGGGGGCCAGGTGCCTAACTTGACTGCAGTGCCCTGATCGCCCCACAGAGCTCCTCTTTGGTAACGTCTTTATCTAGGTCTTCACGCCCTCCTGTGTTATTGTGGGGAGATTTTAATCTTTTAGTAATTTGATACAATCTATTTTAGTTCTAGTTGAAGAGGATTGACATATCAGCTCATAGTAATTTGCGAATGCTACAGCTATGCTCTCATTCATCACACAGCTGTTACCATCTGGGGTTCTAATCTCTAGTACCAAATTTCTCACCTTGTACCTTTTTTACAGCCAAGCCATCAACTTGGTGGCTGTGTCTCCTACATTGTACATTTTCCTCTGGAATGCTCTAGTATAATCCATGGCCTTCCCCTCCTCAATATCCTGCATCCCTTGCTGCTTGATGCACATTGAATGCCTAGTCTGTGGGTTAGACTCTCCGGAGTCACTGAAGGTGGCCTGTGTTTATTTATTTATTTGCAAAGTTTTATATTGCGCTGCCTAGACCCGGAGGTATTAGAGCGCTTTACATGAGGATCAGCGAGTTGCAGGTTACATAATTCCATCAATTACAGGAGCCAAGTCTGCACATAGGAGAAAAACATGAGATTACACAATAGTATGAGTTGTTAGTGCTTAACATAGTCAAGACACACGTCTTGTGGAGAATGAAAGGTAGAGGGGGAATGGTAAACAGGGGTAAGGAATGCAGACCGGAAAAGGGGAAAAGTACTTTAGGGGGGACAAAGCAGTGCAAGAAAGACAAAACCGACCTGAGTATCGGTGAGAGTATAAGAAGGGAGGGATGTGGGAGACCATATGGGGGGGGTGGATTAGAAGAAAAGGTCAATCAGGCGAACAAGGAGCAGACCAGTAGCAAAGAGGATAGGTCGAAGCAGCCATGATGGAGGACCCAACCGAAGCCGATAGCATTATACCAAAAAGGCGGGATATACAAAATCAAACAAAAACAATAAAGGTAGCTGACTACACGGTTCCGGGCAGGGCTGGAGAAGGGGAGGCAGCAAAAGAATCACGGAGGGAGGAGGTGGGGAAGTCAAGGAAACACAACGAGGAGACGAGGAAAACAATGTCCAATGACTGTTCGGGTAGGTGACGGCCAAGGGGGTGAACCAGAGCCAAACTCCTCTATAGCTGTATAGGACAGCTCCACCGGGCATCGGCCAAGGTTGCTCGGGCTCCTCTGTAAGTACAGGCAGTTATGGGTTCCGACCAGGGGGCATCGTCAAAGTTCCATCAAAAGCACCAGTCCTGGTGTTACTGGGAAGTGCTGTCTGCCTCGTCCTCCAGCTCGCTCCCAGGTCAAGAGTGGTGAGAGGAGAGGTGGAAGGGACAGTTCCAAACTCTGCAGATGCATCATGGTTCGCTCGCTGTGTGGGTCGCTGCCCGCTGTGCTGTACCGACAGGCTGCCGGATTGCGGTCCCATTGTAACTCAGCCCAGGCTCTTACACACCTAAGATTGCAGTCTTCAGGTTGTCTTCACGTGGTCTTCTGAGAGCCAATGCAATCTCCACTCTCCCACCGGTGGCGGCGTCACGATGGAGCCCAGACACGGTATTCTATTATTTTTTTCCGCGCTGTTAGTTAGCCACCCAGGTAGAGTCACTGATGCCGTCCTCGGTATGAGGAATCTTCGTGCGGCCCAAGATGGCAGCTGCAGTCCCAGCCATGAGTGGTTCTGAGCTCGGAGGTGGCCGTTCAGTTCAGCAGTACACAATACTCGTGCCGCCAGCCCTGTGTCCTCTCCGATGCCTAGTAGGTCTCTTTTACATCATAGTTTTTTTTAGGCTTGCATTCGGCTTGGGTATCAGTATCTCTATCTGTTTCCATCCACTTTTTTTCTACAGCAAAGGTTTGCATGAGGCGTGCATGAGTATGAGTGTGTGACTTCCTTTGACTCATCTGGACTCGCATGGGCTACTTCAGACGCCAGGTTAATAGAGCCAGATGGGAGACGAAGAGCCTGCAACAAAACCTCTTGCTGGTAAGCTTTGTACACAGTACATGGTACTCGGTATTGAACACCTCTCTTTAGCTGCAGCAGTTATCAAATTTCAAATGCACAAAGGACAGTCTTTTTTCTAATTATTTTCAATAGCATTCTGGCATCCGTGAATGGCTGCCATTTTGTGAGCCACGAGCGGCCGCCAAGTAAAGCCGACGACTGAACCTCATTCTGTACACGTGTTTAACACCTCATTCTAGCCACAGGCGTTGTCAAATTTGAGATGCACAGAGGTCGCAGTGATCTCTAGCTATTTTCTGAAATTGTTTGGACCTCCATGAGCAGCCGCCCTTTTAGGAACCACTAGCTGCCGCCATGTTAGGGTCAGGCAGTCAGGCAGGTACAAGTCCGGCCGTAATTAGTAAGTTTCGTTTTTTGATAAATTACAGATACCGGCAACCTCACTTGGAGGACATTGTAGCTGTCAGCAGTCTGTAGTGCCAGTCCTAGGCCATTGGGACCCCAACAGCTCAGCGTAGCTTGCGCCCAGTGAGGCAGGCGAGACCCAGCAGCTTCCACAGTCTTTGTATCAGGTACAGTGCGAGTGTTGTCTGGTTTAATGAGAGGAATTAGCACACTACATCAAGCGGTAGACTCCAGCATTGCTACAGCTTTTTGGGAGACCTAAAAGCATGTTTTCCTGGTGAAAACTTGTCTTCAAGCTGCCATCTTCCTTAGGTTTGGGCTCCAAAAAGCCGTGCAAGTTCTTGTTCAAGTGTTTGTATTGGAGCTCCCTCTCCTTCTTCTGTCCCCCTGCTATGGTCTGTATGTGCCCCCTGTAACAGGCTTGCAAGCTTCCCATAATACACCGGGTGAATCCACTCTCCCTAGATTATCCTGAAAGTAGTGTTTAGTCCGTTCTCAAATTTTTTCCTGCATAGTTTTATCCCTAGGTAGCTACATGTCTATGCAGGGTGGCAGAACGCATTCGTGCCTCAACCTGTAAGTAGTCTGCTATACCCCTTGTCTTGTGTACTGTATCCCCGAAGTCTCCTGCAGCATTGGAATGTGTCATTATATAGTCCCATCAGGAATATCCCCCATGGGGGCCGAGAAGAAGGTGTATTGTTTTAATAGAGGATTATGTTCGCACTAGAGGTCTACCAGTCCAAGGGCTTCTACAAATGCCGTCAGTTACTATCTCTCTCCCTGTACTCAATAGTCTATCTCTGATCTGCCCATCAGGTGTGCTTCTTGCAACAGGACTACATCTGGGGTATTTCTCTGAATGTATTGCATCACCATTGTTTGCTTGATTTTATTCCCTAGTCTGTTGTCATTCCATGTCATAATTGTCAGGTCTCAACGCACAGGGTATGTTACAGTGGGTCGCGTCAGAGGGTGTGTGTCAGAGATTTGTGAGGACATTCATTTTGTCTAGTGGGGCTCCAATAGGAGCTGCTATTACTGCATTTGTTATGTGGTGAGGTGCATTACTAACCCCCCTCCCTTATCTAATCTCCCCTTGTGTTTCATATCTAAACATCTGTTACACTGTAAAATAAACAATCAAACTTTAAGCCCCAAACCATGTAATTTCCACCTCCCTGCTACCCTGCATGGTGACCATAAAACCTCCCACTCCCCCAACTTGCAGATCACTTGTCGCCCAATAACTAAACTTTCAAGGATCGGTGGACTTAAACCATAAATTCAGCAACTTGTGTACCATCCCCGCAGTTCAGTTCTCAAGTATTCTTCGCTCTTCCAGGAGTTATCGTGTGACTGGTCTTACTGAAAAACACTTCTCCTAAGTCATCAGTCATCTGGGTTGGTTGGGGAGTTTCCAAGTTGAGGGGACTCTCGGCCACTGTCTACTGATGCTTTCTCTGCATTGTGTACCTCTCCACCTTTGTCTCTTAATGTACGTCAAGGACTTCCCACTGTTTGCCATCTATCGATCCAATCCCAGGCTTCCTCTGGGGTAGAGAATCTCCACACCTTACCTATGGTGTGTTACCAAGAGCGTTGACTGGAAATGCATGGAGTATTTTATGTCTTCAACCTACAGGGCTTTTTTCACTTCTAGGAAAGTTCATCTTGCTTCTTGCACCTTTACAGAAAGAAGGTGATAACTGCATTATCTACTATGAGTGGTGGAACACTTTGAGCTGCCTGTAAGATCACATCTCTGTCCTGGAAGTTTAAGATTCAGGCAATTATGGGTCTCGGAGTGGCCCCAGGTCTTGGACAGGTGCCCGAGACACTGAGACCTTTCTACTGAAAAGTATTTAGACAGTCCCCTTCATTGGAGCAATTTCAGTATGAGTTCCTCTACAAATAGATCCACAGCCAATCCCTCCACCCTCTCTGGGACCCCTATGAAACAGACATTTTTCGAGCAGGATAGACCTTCTTGGTCTTCTAGTTTAGCCTCTAGTGATCTGGTTATAAAAGCGGTAAGGTCTTGCAATTTTTTCTTGAGCATCTTTTTGTCTACTACCAGAGAGTTTGTGAACTCCTCTACTTCCTCTACTCAGTGCCTAGGTTTTTTTTAAGGCTACAAACCAAAACTGGGTCCTGGCTCAAAAAGCTCAGCTGGACTGAGCCCAATTAACAGAAAAAACAGAACATACTGTCCAGGCTGAGAATCACTACAACCAATCCCTTTTTATAACTCCTATCATGAGAAGTAAAACATGAAAGGAGGGCTTTATGAATTTCCTTTTGCTTAGAAGAACATTTATTGTTTATTTCTCATTTTTCTCTTTTTGTGCGTTCAACAATTGTTCATTGCACATTCACATTTTACAAAAAACATCATGGTATATATACAAATGTATTAAACAACACTACACGATAGTCTTGATCCCCTGTGTAGAGGTTTCAAACTACATTCATTCATCAAACATTCATGGCCGATTCATTCATACACACACTCGACATACACTGAACAAAGCGGTCCTAATGACACCTCTCCTTTTGGAACAAATTCACTAACATACTCTATATATGTCATAATACTTTTTCTTTTTTTATACAATGAAAATCCAAAAGAACGTTTTTAGTAGGAGCCTCTCAAATGGGTGCAAAAAGGACCAATCTGGTCGACGCGTTTCGAACCTCTATCTTTTGAGGTTCTCTTCAGGACCAACCAATTTCTTAGAAAAGTGCGTAAATGAGGAACCTTAACTATCCGTGACTCATCCAGCTCGCCCTGGGGCCTTTGAAGTGAATCTGTTATCGTGATGGGACAGCCGAGTCCCAATTGTGAGACGGCTGTCTCCTTAGCCGGCTACCTTGGAGGATAAACTTCTTTTCTACCTATGTAAGTTTGCGTAATCGTGTCACGTTGAAATCCCGTGCCGGCATCGAGATAACTTCACTCCTCCAGCGTTTCGCAGCTCCGTTAGTCTGTCAGTGATGCTTCAGGAAGCACTGAGGTTTTTTTTAAGTCTGCACCTATTAATGAGACTGTCGTAGTAACAGTATTGATCTTCCGAGCAAGATCCGATCTTATACCTTGTAGTGCTGCCATGATGTCTTGTAGAGTGAGTTTCGCCGCTACTGTTGTGGGCTGCAAGTTGTGTTCTGAATCCGCTTCCGTTACACGTCTGGCCATTGCCTTCCTAGGTTGAGTGTACTTTTCCAGCTTTGTTTGATGCCCACCGTGAGTTCCCTTGCCTCCCCTCATGGCGCGACATTCTCAACCCCACCTGATCCTTCCGTGCCAGTCTAGTGTCATCTTATTGCTGGTATGGAGGAGGGTATTCCCCAGTAGTCCCAAGCAGTACTCGCTGCCTGCCCAGGTACACTCTTTGTTCCTGGTGGCCTGTCATTGTTCCTGCCAATGGTTCCTGGTGACCCCCATCCTACCTCGTCAGCCACAGCTCAGGCCTCTGGTCAGCAGTTGTCCCTCTCGTCTCCCAGCAACACTATTTCACTCCCCATGCAGGGTGCATATTGATCCCAACATCATGGTAGAATACTGGATCCCCCGGGTTTCTTAGGGGGAGACTTCCCTTTGCCACTATGCCTTTGATATTCCCCAGGGGGGACAAGGAGGAGGGGGGGACGGAGTCCTTTACTGGTGGGTGAGCCTGGTCCCACGGATGTGGTGACTATTCTCTGGGACCCCAGCGTCCACCCACACTGATCCCGACACCACCGATACCTGAGGAAGTCAGCACAGACTGAATTCAGGTCTGAAGTGGCTGGGATACACAGTGTGCACCCAGGATAGGCGCCGGCTTTCGTTATTCATCTCAGGGCTGCACTTCCTCTCGCATTATCGGCCCCACCCACTGGCATCAGTTGCAGGCCACTGGGATTTGTTAATGGAGTCTGTGGCTTCCCAGGCCCTATCTCGCTGCAACCCTCACTCGGTTTTATCGGGACAGATTTCATTCTTCTCGGCGTCACTGGCTGTCGGGTGTCAACGGGCTCCCATTCATTTGTTTTGCTTGCAATTTGTCCAACCACTGACAATTGCTCAAGGTAGAATCCCAACCCATTGTTCTTTTGCTCACCATTCCATTTCATTTTGGACTCAAATATAAGGAAATCTGTCTTGATCCTGCTCCTCATGGGAACAGTGCAGCCCGAACTGCCAGACCAGGTCTTCGCTGAATCGGAACACTAGCAACCCAGGAATGGTTATGCCTGAATTATGTGATCATCAGCCAGGTGCAGCTTGGTTCTAAAGACACAGTGAGCATGTAGACCATGTCTGGGCATACCAATGCCACTTAGAGCTGAACATGAAACACACAAAAGGTGATGGGAGGAATACTTGCAATTTGTCTGTTTGACGAATCTTCACAAAACTTTACCAAAAAAAGCAAATTCACTTTATCTCCTTCGTGGAAAGTTTTTTGGTAATCCATCAAGCGGGGGCTGAGAAAAAAGGTGAGTGCCAAAACAAAAATCCCATATATTTCATAGACTTTTTTAGGCAGCACTACTGCAAAAACTGCAGAACTGAATTACACCAAATTAGGCAGAAAGTTAGATCTTGGTCTGCAGACTGCTTTTTGTGATTTGGTGTAAGTCTGTCCAGTAGTGTCTGAGAAATGAAGGTTCAACAATCTTTGTATATCTGGATGGTTGGGCCCATGAGAGTCTTTTGAGGGTCTTGTGGGAGTGCCAATTTAAAAATAGAGCATTCTGATTGGCCCAAGGAGCTTTTTTCCCCTTGGGCCGTCTCATTCCCATGGATGTCAGACTCCTGCAGGAGCGAGTGCTCTGATTGGCTACCAGCAACATGAGAAAAATGTTACTGGCAGGCATTACAATCCCCAGTTCTGAAGTTAAAAAAAAATAGGCGGGCAGGGTAGGGATACCCTGCCCCAAAGGACCCGTTGAGGGTACACAGAAGGACCCCTGTTGGGCCAAAATGCAAAAAATCTTTACATTTTGCTGCAAACCTGTGGAAATTCTGTGGATATCATAGCAAAAAAAGAAAATCAAATTGCAGCAGCCATTCTCTATTTATATATGGGGATGCCGTATGACCAGTCCCTCCTTTCCAGCCTACTTAGGACCCTGGAGACTCCAAGCACTGGGGCTGGGATCATTTAAGGGGACGGGTGCATGGTCCCCTCTCTGAGTCATTTTCGGCCCCATGGACTCCATCCCGTTGGGCCCAATGCATTTATTAAGGGGAGGGGGCTCACAGTTCCCCTCCCGAGCCCTTTACTGGCCTGAGAACCAATACTCCTGGGTCTCAATGCACTTATGAAATTCCTGAGGTGTTTTCGGCCCGAGAACCCTACCCCCCAGGGCCCAAAGAATTTATTGAGGGGAAAGCGGCTGCATGGATCCCCTCCCTAAGCCTTTAATGTCTTGGGGCACTCACCTCCTGGGGCTGGCTCACTTACTATGTCCCAGGAAGCTCGCCCCCGGACACCGCAGTTTCCCTGAACACACTACCATGGCTGGGGAAACGTGTTTGCAGTCATTTCAAATTTTCAAATGTCACGCCAAACCGGAGCAAACACTAAGGGGCATTTTTATAGTAGAATGGAGAAGCATGGCATTAACCCCTTCGGTGCTCATGACGGAACGGTTCCGTCATGAGCCACGGTTGAGCTGTGCTCATGACGGAACCGTTCCGTCATGACCACGCCCGCGCAGGAAAAGATCAGCACAGCAGGGGAATCCGTCCAGCATGGAAGGGGTTAAGCAAACATTGCTAATGCCACGCTTCTCCATTCTGAAACGCAGGGATGTGCCGTATTCACAAGAATGCGGTGCACCCCATCGTTTTCCCTAGCTCTGAGTTCAGATGCCTAGCTACAATGCAGGCACCCTTCCTGCACATAAACAATCTTTTAATGCCATTTTGTAACTTCTATGTGAGCTGCATTAGACGCCAGGGGCCAAGCACCCTGCCCGTGTTTTCCCAGATAACAGGGACCTCCAGGTTAGAACTTATTCCAGGCCAGGTCTCCTAGAGTTACGCCCTCAACTTTATTCCAGGGAATGCACAGCTAAACTGGACCTCTCCATTATCAACACTGCAATTTCAGACTCACCAACAGTCTAATGCCTGCTCTTAGCTCCCGCACAGCACCCCAGAAATAGGGGGCGGCAAGACCAGCACTAGGACCGACATCCCTACTGGTCTCAAATCTAGATCTATTAGGGGTGCACTGTTTAATGCTCGCTCCATGACCAAACATAAAACTGAAATTGCATTGACTATCCAGACCCTTAATTTGGACTATCTATTTGTGACTGAGACATGGGCCAAAGACAACTCAGACCCTGACCAGGTGGACACTGTTCCCCAGGGATACACTATCCTCAGATGTGACCGCATTGCGTGCAGAGGGGGTGGTCTGGCTCTGGTGGCCCATGACATTCTTAAATGCACCCTCACCATGGTGGATGGGGACTCTGGTTTGCCACTGGAAGCTGCTTCTTTGAGGATTAGGCTGCCCAATAGCTACAGTTTCTCTGGCCTGCTAGTGTACGGCCCACGGGGACCCAGACCTGGGTTTCTTGAATCATGGTGCAAAATTCTGGAACCATTAGTCACTAATTCTCATGCCACCATTCTTGATGATTTTAATTACCATCTCGAAAAGGAACAGAACAGTGACTCACAATACTTCTTGGAACCCATGTCATCCCAGGGACTTGAGCAACTTGTTCAATCCCCCCCAACATCGCCGGTTATACCTTAGAAGGCATTTTTACCAAACACTATAACTTAGTGATTGAAGATGTTCAGCCTCTGAGCTGTGTGGACCATTGGTTGAGTATGTTCAAGGTTTGTCCTACACTCCCCATAATTGCGGAGGAAAGCACCACCCCAAGGTATATTCGTTGCAGGGGACTGAACCAGATTTCAGCCCCCAAATGGGAGGCTGCTTTGGCCTTAACTGGTGCTCGGAGGCACAGCCCATTCACCCCCACGGCAGAGAGTTTTCACAACTGAATCACCGAGGCCCTCGATACTGCTGCCCCTCTTGAAAACTGCATTTTCAAAAGAGTTAAACCAGCGGCGCCATGGTTCTCTGAAGAACTTAGATCACTCAGAAGGGAGTGTCGCAGACAGGAACGCAGATGGTGGTTGGACCCTTGTGCTAGGGAAAAAGCCAAACAGACAGACCTGCTACAGAAGTACAAACTCGCCATCTTTCAAGCTAAATCACACTTCCTCACCAACAAGATCCTCGCAGCAGACAATTCTTCTAGCATTCTATTCAAGGTGATCAAGGAGATCTCCGAACCTTCAGGGACACAGTTGTTGCACCCCTCTCAAGACATCTGTTACAGAACAGCTGACTATTTCCATGACAAAGCCCTTAAAATCTATCAGAAGCTTGACCATACAGAAATGGAAGAACCTGATGTCGAGGAGGTCACGCAGAACCAAGGAAATTATGATCTTTCACTCCTGCAGCCTTTCCACCGATCACTGTTCAACAAACCCTGGTTCTCCTCATGGGCCTTAAATCCGGCTCTCCATCAAACCCCTGTATACCCCTCACCCTTAAGTTGGTCCCTAATCCGATTGCAGACTTCCTGTGTGAGGTGTTTAAGAAACATTCACCTATCCGACTGCTATCTGGACACTCGGAAGGAGGCCATTGTCACACCACTTCTCAAGAAACCCTAAACTGATCACTCTAAATTGAATAATTTCCACCACATCTCACTCCTCCCTGCCCCCGCAAAAATCCTACAGAAATTAACCAACACTGAGTTGATGAACAATTTTGAATCTCATGAGATCGTAGATTAGTCTCAAAATGATTTCCGCGCCCATCACAGCACTGAGTCCGCCCTTATTGCTGCCACTGATCAATTCCGCATGCAGGTAGACCAGCGTTGCTCGGCAGTGCTGATTATGCTCGATCTGTTGGCTGCTTTTGACACTGTTTCCTCTACTCAGATGGTCCAACGATTGTGGGAGAGGGGAATCTCAGAAAAGGCCTTGCAGATTCTTGACTCCTTCCTGACAGGGAGAAGGAACATTGTTAGCTGGGAAGGTTTCAGATCTAAGTCATTCAGGCTACCCGGTGGGGTTACCCAGGGCTCATCTCTGATCCCCACTCTCTTTAATGTGTATGTGACCCTGCTAGCAAAGCTGGTAAGATCTTTTGGGTTTAAGGTGATTTCTTATGCAGACGACATGCAGATCATTGTTTCAATCTCCAATGATCCGCAGATAAATCTAGCAACTGCATGGCTAGCACTATCGGCTGGATGAAGCACAACTCCCTTAAGATCAATGCAGAGAAAACTGAGGTCCTAGTTTTTGGTCCGCAAAACTCGATCTGGTCGAACGCCTGGTTGCCGGCAGATTGCAGCCCCCTCCTTGTTCTGGTTAGGACAGTCAAAAACCTGGGAGTCATGTTTGACGAGGGTTTGACCTTCGATTCTCAGGTCAGCCGCACTGTTAGCCTCTGTTCCTATATTCTGAACACCCTCAGAAAGGTGGTCCCGTATATTCCAGCAGATTTGCATCGACCAACCATCATTGCACTAGTTGTCTCCCGGCTTGACTACTGCAATGCCCTTAATATCAGCATGGCCTCCCTGAATCAGCTTCAGGTCGTCCAAAACGCAGCAGCCCGGCAGATCCTCAATTTCCCTAAACATCAGTCAGCGAGGGAGGGGCTTCGTACTCTGCATTGGCTCCCTGTTAGGAAGCACATCTCTTCTAAAGTCTTGAATACGGTCTACAAGGCTTTGCACAGCAAAGGCTCACAGCAGCTGAAAAACATGTTTCAATGGTACATTCCTGAGAAGACTTTGAAATCTTCCTCCCTGAGAAAACTGATTTCCCAGAAATTCCGCAGGGCCAGATTGGGCAGACGCTCCTTCTCTGTGGCGGCCGCAAAACTTTGGAATACCCTACCCTCTTCTATCTCTCATGTGGAATCGCTCCCGGTGTTCAGAAAGCTGCTGAAGACATGGCTTTTTTCAACATATTCAGCAGCTTTGCATTCTCCTTCTGTCCTTGACTGCCCAGCGCCTTGCCACCTACAGGTTTTAGTGTGCTTTATAAATCCTCATCCTATCCATTAAGCAGCACACATAAAAGTTACAAAACTGCATTTTTTTTAAATGATTGTTTAGGTGCAGGAAGGAGGACCTTCCTGCACATAAACAATCATAGGCAGTTTGCTGTTTCTACACACATGGAAATAGCAAAAAAGAGGATAAATGAAGCATTTCCCCTTGTTTTGCCTGTTTAAGACAAGGTTTTCCCTGGTCTTAATTTTGGTGCTGCCTCCTATTTATGCTGCCCTTGTATATAGGGTGCTGCGTAAAAATCAATGGGTGTTGTGGTGGAACACCCACCTCAACACCCATTGCCCTCCCTTTACAAGGCAGCGTTAAGCTACATTAAGTGGCTTAACGCTGACTTGTAAATAAGGCAAAGCCCCTATCGCCATCACAACGTCACTGAAATTGACGTTGTGTGGCAATAGGAGGTTGTAAATATGCCTCTAAATCTGCTCCCAGCTGATAGAAGCTTCAAAAATGCTCCCACTGGCTGTGAGCAGACTTGTTTTCTGTTTTCCCTCCTGCACTCTTGCAGGCAGGTAAACAGAACCCATATTGCACATGCCCTGAGAGAACAGCATAAATAGTTTCTCCCTCTGATGGGGAGCAATGTCAGCTCCTGCTCCTTGTGGGAGCTCAGCTGGGGCCCTGGGGGCTCTGGGGCTTCCTCCGCAGACCCAAAATGTTTTGGTTGGTGGGTGCAAGTGGTTACTTGTGCACCCATCTATTACTTTTGCGAACCCAAAGGTATGGGCCAAAATATGCTCTGGGAGGAGGCCATGCAGCCTCCTTCCCCTTGTGATAAAGGTATGGCACCAGGGGAATAGAGTCCCCGGCCTTTAAATGCACTGGTAGGTCAGCCTTGTGGCCCCCTTTTATTTAAAGGCCATGCGGCCTATTTAGGCTTGGGACAGGGGTTGGGAGCCCCTCTTTCTTTATTAATTATGGGGAGCAGGTCTCTGGGGCCTAATAATGCTCAAGGTGGGGGGGATGCATGCCTACTCCACTTTTTCATAAAATTTCACCCGCAGAGTATGGGGTCCCCAGGGCCCGAGAAGGCTCAGGGATGGGGGCTGCATGCCTCCTCCCTTTTTTAATGAACTGTGGTCCCAGGAGGCGGGTCCATGTGTCCTGAAAAGGCTCAAGAAAGAGGCCATGTAGCCCCCCTCCCTTTCAAAACAAGACAGACCCTCAGGATGGTCTCCCCAGGGCCTATGAAGGCTCGTGGAGGGGAAACACATAGCCGTCTCCCCTTTTTTATTGGTTTGGCCCTGGAGGCTGGGATCTCAGGGGCCTAATAAGGCTTTGGTGGGCCTGCACTCCTCCTGTCTTTTGATTTTGACCCTGTAGACAGGGTCCTGGAGGCCCAGGAAGGCTTGAGGAGGGGGGAAGTGTGCTCCTCCCATTTTTATTGTATTTGGCCCAGGGGGATGTGGTCACCACAGCCTATTAAGGCTCAATGAGGACAGTTAACTCCCTCCTTCCCTGTTTAATTGTGTTTGGCCACAGGAGATTGAGTCCCTGAGGCCTCTAATTTCTTGGGGAGGGGTCACATGGCCTTCCTCCAATGTTTAATTGCAGTTTCCCCCGGTATGAGGTCCTTGGAGCAATTTATGGACAGAGAGGGGCAGAATGCTCTCACTTATTATATATGTTTGGCCACAAGGGATGAGGTCCCAAGGACCCTAATGCCAACCCTACACTGTGCCCGCTAATGACTGTGTGCAATGGGGGGTTGGCTGCGTGCTGGGGGTTTGACCACAGAACCTTGTGGCAGGCCAAGCCTTGTGGTCAACCCCCTACTAATCATTGCTAAAGGCTATGCGCACTATGGGGGTGACAGCCTGTGGGGAGTTGAAAGCAGGGTCTGGCTACAAGACAGGCCCTGCAGTTAACCCTATGCCACGCATGACCGAAGGCAGTGGGCAGTCTGGGTTAGGCTACCTTCAGATGTCTCAAACATCAGAATGTCCATGGGTCTACTCGAGCCTAAAAATAACTCGCAACGCAACTGGCACAAAGGGAGAAAAGAAAAGAAAGGACCCTCTGGTGTGGTCTGTGGCAAATCTTTTAAAAAGGATGGAATCCCATCACTCACCATGGTAAAATGCTTCATCATCTGGGATCTCCTTTTGATTGCATCCTAGTGCAACCAAGGGCTACAACCCCCCTCTCTAAGAGGGAGGAGCTCAGGGATGTTTTAAAAAAAGAGTGTCTACAGGATTTGCCACAATCCAACAGATGCGAAGACCAGGAAGTTGTAAGAGTGTTGGGCGCAGTGCAAAAGTGTCAATAGCAGTGTGCAATTTAAAATTGGTTAATAATAGAGAACACCTTATTCATCATCTATTGATCACCAAATTAAAAACCAGTGCAAAAGTAGTTTGAAATAATAACTGCCTGAGTTCAAATTAAGGTCTACATGTTTCAGCCAATCAGATTGAAGATAATCTTGGCCTTCCTCGGGACCTAAAACAGACAATGCTACTGCGTGAAAAAAAGTGAAACAATGAAAAAACATACGGGTAGGTTGAACCAATTCCAACCTACCAGATTCATGTGAGTTCTCTGTGACATATGGTGTAATGATGACACATATAATGCACGAGAGAACAGCCTCACCTCCCCTGGTTACAACTCAGGAAAAGAGGCCCCGCTCTGTCCGTCGGTACCTTGGGCCACATCTGGCTCAGAAATACAGAAGCAGCCAGGAAAGATACACCTCAGCATCAATATGCGCTTGCCCAATCAGGCCATCAAATGGGAAGGATAAATAATGCCCACAATGGATGATATCGTCGCCAGCCTTAATGGATCAAGGTGGTTCTCCAAATTAGCCCCCAATGCAGGGTACCACCAACTACTTCTCTCCAAATAGAGCAGGTATATCACAACGTTTTGATGCACCTAGGGCCACACCAGTATAAATGGCTGAACTTTGGCATTTCCTCTTCAGCAGAGGTGTTCCAGGATGCCATTCAGGAGACACTGTCCGGCCACCAGGGCATCATGAACATCAGTGACAATATCCTAATATACTCTGCCACAGCAGAAAAACACAAAAAGCATTTGTGAGCCACATCATGATCCCTTTCACAGCACGGTGTCACCTTGCACCAGGAAAAATGGTCCTTCTTCTGAAACTCTATCAAGTTCTTCAGCTATGTGTTCAACCAAGATAGGGTGCAAGATGGGGTGCAAGTCAATCCCCGAAAATCGCAAGGCCATAATACAGGCCCCTGCCCTGACAACCATTTTGGAAGCAGGAAGTTTTCTAGGGATGGCCACCTACTGTAGCAGAATCATGCCTAATCTGGCCACCATTGCCGAACCCCTGAGAGCTCTTACCAAGGTTGACTTCCCCTGGAAGTGGGGTGCCACTGAAGAGAGTTTGTTCAAAGCATGGAAAGCAGCCCTACTAAGCAAGACTACCAGGTTTACTTTGATCCAAAGAAACAGACTGAACTACTGGTCGATGCCAGCCCAGTTGGACTAGGTGTCATGCTCACCTAGGAAGCAGAGCCAGGGAGGTGGACTCCACTAGCTTTCATTAGCAAAGCACTCACACCGACCGTGTCACAGTACTCAAAAACTGAGAGAGAAGCCCTAGCGATTAAATGGGACTGTGGATACTTCAACATGTACCTCTGTGGGAAGCCGTCCAGAGTCATCAATGTCCGACAGCCTCTTGTACCCCTTTGCGATGGCTCTGCTCCCAATTCGCTGCCAAGGATTGAACGCTGGGCTATCCAACTACAGCATTACCACATGGATGTCAACTACCTGCAAGGGTCCAAGAAATTGGAAGATTTCCTCTCACACCATCCACCATCACTGGCCAGCACACCTGATGAGAACGTGAACAGCATTGAAGCATATATCACATGGTCTCCAGAAGAAAGTTCCCCCAAGCACTCAGTCTACCAGAAATCAGAGATGCCACAATGACGGATCCAGTACTAGAGAGAGTGCTGAATTCTCTGCAAAGTGCCTCATGGCACTCCTTCCTACTCAACGCCAATGGGTGGCAAGTCTTGGACAGAGAACTGCTCACAAAAATGTGGCAAGTGTAAAATGAATTAAGTACTACAATGGATAGGCTCATCCTGAGGGAACAGCACCTAATAATACCAGAGAAATTGCAGCATCAAGCAACAGAACTGGCTCATGGGGTCATCAGCGGACAGCAAGAATGAAGTCCTGCACGAGAGCTTAAGTCTTGTTTCCAGGACTCGAGGCTGCTGTTGGCAACATGGTGAGAAAATGCCCCTTGTGCCTGTTTACCAGTTCTCAAGAAGTGCCTGCACCCATCATAACAGAATAGCCATGTCATGCACCATGGTACCGAATGAGTCTCGACCTAGGAAGTTTCCCGGACAGGGGAACAACCATAGTCGTTGTCGATGGTTACTCGAAGTAACCCCCATGTCGAAGTTATTGACTCCATTTTTTCTGCAACGTAGCACCAGCACTGGAAAAAGCTTTTGCACTCTTCGGCTTACTTGAAGAGATGAAGATGGAGAACGGACAACTCTTAAAAGGCTCAGAAATCCAGGACCTAAAAGAACAGTAAAAAATTCAGCATCGCCGCATCATGTCCCAATGGCGGCCAGCAAATGGGGAAGCGGTTCATGCAGACACTGACTAGGACTCTCAGAATCGCTGTAGTAGAAGGGACCAAGCCTGAAGTCGCACTCCAGAAGTTCCTGGGTGAATAAAGCAGAACTCCACATCATACCACCCAACACTTGCTGTGGTCACTGATGCTCAATGGCCACCAACGGTACACGATCCCAGTACACTCGGAGTGGTCTCACCACAGTATGACCCTATGAACACCCAAGCTCGACGCATTCGAGCCAATGTACATGCAAGCCACAAGCAGTGTGACGCTTCACAGGTGATCTCGCCAGGTGTCAAAGTGCTGCTCCAAGACCGCCAACCAGGATGGAAGTTCCGAACACCCTTTGAACTGGGAGAATGGACTGTCACCCTGGTAAAATGTACCATGATCACAGCCTGTAAAGGAAACAAACTGGTCATGAGGAACATCTCTTGGATCCGAGTAGTAGATTTCACCCAGTCACCCTTAACAGAGGAGGGAGAGAACGATACAACATTGGGGAGATCCCCCCTGAGACCACGAAATCGAGAAGAAGAAGAAGGAGATGCTAGCTCTGGCAATGAAACCCCCAGCTAGACCTGGGGAAAGCTCAACGCTGAAGCTGACTTCAGCGGTAACCAGATACTGGAGGAAATGAGAGGTCATTCTCAGCAACACCGATATCACAGCCAGACCCACCACTGAGCCAGGGGCAAAGAGACTTTGCATGCTGAGTTCATTACCAAGTTGGGAGGGGATGTAATAGCCCACCAACCCCTTCCCCACGGGGACTAGGACCGGAAATGCACCTTTTACATCCTCTGTACAGGCGTAAGTAAGTATTTATTGTACAGTTCATTAAAACCTTTACAAACGGGCATCTCCTGTCAGTTTCCAAAACCTCAATAAAAAAGGCTGTTAGCCACCGTTGAAAACACAATAAAATAACATTAAAAATGAGCCCCCCAAAACCTTAGTGGGCCAAAGTCCTGATTAGCGACTTTTATAAACAGAAATTTAGCAGCAATTCAGAAAATAAGCTATCCTACTTAGTCAGAGTCTTAGCAGCAAGATGGCGGAAGCAGCAAGAAGAAAGTGCCAGAGTGCGCAGATGAAAGTGCAGAGTGCATAAGTGACTTTTTTTTTAGCTCAGTGCAGGGCAGCAAAAGTTAACCCTCTGTTGTTTTCTTCATTTAGCTCTCAGGGTCAGCCCAGCTGCAATGCTAGAAGTGCCAGGGCTTGACTCTGCAAGGGTTCTCGGTGTAATAGAGATGCAGTCAGAGTCTTTTGCATGGTGGGTCAGGGAGCAGGTTCCAGCCCAGCTGCAATGCCACCTCTCAGGTAATCAGGTTGTTTCTTGATACTGACCAGGTGTGGCCAGAAGCTATATAATAAAATGAGGGAGACTGCTCGGGTTCTTTATGGCCCAAACAAGCATACCACTGTGTAGCTGGTTTTATGTTGTGTGCCTCCTACCGTGCCTGTAAGCCTCTCTCTGCGGGCCCCTTCACCACAAGGGCGGCCCCCAGCACAACATGCAGTAAATATCGCATATGTTAAATAGTGCACCTGGACTACAGACATGTAGTATTTCACACATATGTTAAACACTTGCAGTTTTTAACTTGTGAACAGACGATTTGTTAAAGTCATGCAGTATTTTCCCCTGCATGCTGTAGTAACTACTACGCCTAACTCATAATCAGGGCCTGACCCTGCACTCAATAAAGCATCGTTTAGCCCTACATCCTCTTACAAAGGGAAATTCAAAAATACCACACAACCAATTTTGCCTGCTTGCTAGAAATAGCTGAAATAATATATAAATATAGGCTTTTCATTTAAATGAATGATATTTAAACACACATATATTGATGCATATTTTGCAGTGTACAGACCATTTGTTTGGGCAGGTTGATATTTTATGCATCATATATGGCAAGATAAATAGACTAGGGACCTGATCAGTTTAAAAAAACAATTCCTGTGATTTGTGCTTGAAGTGCTACATATTTTGTTTGATGTGTGGAGAATCAACTCTGTCATGAATATTGAAGAGCCATGCTAATTTCACAAGCAGATTGTCCAATGGAGAATGATTCTAGGGAGAGAGTTTTGCATTTATTCATCAAGCTGAGGGATTTTGTAATACCAAATGCTCCCAGTGACTGTACATGGTCACAGCTTTCCTCTAATACCACTTAAGAAATACCTGAGAAAATATTGTTAATTAAATTCACAAAGAATATTGTAATACAGTTGCAAGAGAAGAATCGGGAAAAATACCTCCTCAAACCACACATCCCAGACTGGATTCAGCACTGAAATACTGGCCGATAGGTTCTTACAAAACAATTAATTGCTGTCCTTTTTGAGGGTGCATCTAGTAGGTTAGTAATTTGTAAGGGAAAAAGTAGTTATAAATGTAGAGGAGAAAGGTCTGCCAAGAGGGCAGTATTACTATAAACTAATGTATCTAGACCTATGAAAGGTGACAGGACATATCGGTTGTAACAGAGAGAATGAATACAACCGTGCTCTCTTCTTAGACATACATCATGATTAAGTCTCCCAGTTTTACGTTTTTACTGATTTTTACAGATCAATACAGACAGAAAATAATCTATGGGACATATTATCAAGAAACGGCGTTAAAATTATCGCCGCTTTTGCGGCAGAAAACTACTGCTAAAGCGGCGATAATGGGCTTGATAATATGCCCTTGAGAATTCCCATAGAAGCCCATTTTCTGGTGTCAACATGGGCTTCTATTGGAATTCTCTACTGCATATTATCAGGCCCATTATCGCCGCTTTAGCGGCAGTTTTTTGCCGCTAAAGCGGCGATAATTTTAACACAGTGCTTGATAATATGCCCCTAAGTTCCTGCCTGAATTTATTTTTAAAGAAAATAGGTTTTCTACTGGAAGAATCTCATGATTGTCAATAGGCCAATAGCTTTGCAAACTGACAGGTAGGAAAGTAAATAAAAAGTATAATGATTTCCTAATGAAGCTTAAATAATTGCAGTGGTAAAGCTGTTCAAGCTATTCTACAATGCAGATGATTTCATATCTCTTTATTGCAGTGTGAATAGCTAAAACTAAACATGGAAATATGCTAAGCACAAAATAAATATGGATAAATACAGATAAAATGAGCAAAAAAGAATTATGTATAAACATCGACAGAAATGCCCAAAAAATAAATACCATAAAGCTGGGAACCCTAATCATGTCCCACACTGGTCTCTACTTACAACCTCTTGGGTGCACCATACAATGACTACTGGACGAATGGTGACCACTTCTCTCATTAACTCAGTGTCAGAGACTTGGACCTTTCACAACAGAAATCAAGGATATCCATACAGAAGGAGAACAGGGAGTCCAATGGACATCAAACCAATGCATTGTGAAGTGTGGACTGGAATTCATACAAGGAGTGTGACAGGAACACGAGGGCAGAGAGACCTGTAGACTAGCAAATCAAAGTTCTTTCAGAACAAAATCAATTGGAGAATGGAACAGAGCTAACTAAAACGGGACAGGTGTTGAGAAATCAGCAGAGGTATTTTCACAAAAATTATAATTGCAAAACATAAAATTGGAACGAAAGAATGTGCAAAGTTTTCCATTGTGCACAGAAAATTCACTACAAGCTACAGTTGCAGTGAATAAAAGTTTTTCAACATTTTCCTTAGCTGAATCTCATTATAATGAACTTAGGGGCATTTTATCAAGAAACAACGTTAAAATTATCGCCGCTTTAGCAGCAGAAAACTGCCGCTAAAGCGACGATAATGGGCTTGATAATATGCCCTTGAGAATTCCCATAGCAGCCCATGTTCTGGTGTCAACATGGGCTTCTATTGGAATTCTCTGCGGCTCTAAAGCGGCGATAATGTTAACACCGTGCTTGATAATATGCCCCTTAATTTTGCAGCGAAGCGATTTTACCCTATGAAAGTATGAAAATTGTGAAAATTTGAAGACAAATACTGTTGTTAAAAATAATAATAAAATACAGAGCCCTAAGTCTGTCATGGGTTTTTTATGGTTTGCTCTTAAGGCCACGTTAAAACAGACGTACATACAACTATTGTTAGAAAAAATACTAGTCCATACATGCCAACAGACCCAATTCAGCCAAAAGACTCCTGATTTTTTAAACCAAATGGCATTATTTTAGCTATCTCCCGCCTGAAACTGCCTCTGCTTCAATCAAAGTAATCTTTATTTCGGTCATAGACCATAAAAGATAATCGATCCAAAAAACGTACATTATTAAAAAGGAGAATATTACAATTCATAAAAGGTATATACAATAAAGATTACATTAATTCATAAGCAATTCATTAAAACAGTGAGCAAAAGAGTAAAAGTTTAAAATGATTATAAAAACAGTGGTACGTAAAATCAGGGGCTGTTTGGTTGAGCC
Source organism: Triturus cristatus (assembly GCF_964204655.1). Lineage (NCBI taxonomy): Eukaryota > Metazoa > Chordata > Amphibia > Caudata > Salamandridae > Triturus > Triturus cristatus. The sequence goes on from NC_140591.1 coordinate 636,457,957, forward strand.
TAACGGTTAGACATTAGAAGAGAACATCTCCTTCGCCACGTGATACCGAGAAGACTATGGGTAATGATGTATCAGCCTTCAAGATTCTGTAGGCAACCTTACAGTGTGTAGTCCCCATGTTCCTACAGAGTTGGAGAAGCCAGCGTTTTCTGATTAGTTTGTATGTGGGACAGAAGAAAAGAACGTGTAAGTCAGTTTCACTGTTGGCTCCGCAAGTTGGGCAATCAGAAGGGTTGTCAGTCGACCACTTTCCTGTAAAAGCTCTCAAGGGCAATGTGCCATATCTAAATTGCATGTACAATTTTCTAGAGACATTAGGCTCAATCAGGTCTAAAACGGGTTCTATTTTGAACTCCACCTTGATGTTAAGAAAATCCATAGTCAGTGGGCCTAATTTTATTGGCTAACATCATATTTTTGTTGTTTAACCAAAATGCATTAGCCAATTCGGCTCTAGAGAGTTTAGGGGCAGTTATTTCAGGATGATGCCATAGAGCAGGAAACCCTAGTCTAATATGCTCCCTTTTAATATATAGCAGCCACGGTATATTGGCTAGGCCAGAAAGGGTCATTAGTGATTTTAGGTCGTTTTGGTAGTTCACTAGCTCCGGTGTTGCCCACAGCCTACGCCAGTACAGTAATGGCCTTAATGCAATTTCATCCTGGATAGGCCTAACTCCCAAGTCCAATCTAAGTGGTGTGAGAGGTGTGCTAGGTGGTAGGGACAGTAATGACCTTAAGAACGAATTCTCAGATCTGCCGATGTCTCCAGTTAGGCAGTGCCCCCAAAGTTCAACCCCATAAAGAGTTGCAGCCCGTGCTTGTGCTTTGTATATCTCAATGGTGGGTGCTATGGGTTTGGAGGTGGTCGCTCTATACATTTTGAGGATCCCACCGCCGGTCTGCGTGAGTCGTAATTTAGTTTTTGCTAACTGGGGACCCCATTCCATCCTATCCGAAAGTGTGACTCCGAGATATTCAAACACTGTGACCCTGTCCAATGTAGCACCATTAAGAGAAGGATTAGGGCCATTTTTTTTTGGCGGGTTGCACACCATAAATTTTGTTTTCGAGGAATTAACCTCGAGCCCTCTGTGGGAACAAAATTCAGAAAAGCTGTCAAGGGCACGCTGTATCCCCATAGGGGATTTTGACACCAGCAGAGTATCATCGGCAAACATTAGTGCCACCACCTGCTCGTTGTTGAGTTTGGGGGCATCGATGTCCTTAACTCCCCTCAGGTGGGGCACTAATGCGTTAGTGTAAAGGGAGAATAGGGTTGGGGCCAGGACACATCCCTGTCTAACTCCACGATTAACAGGGAACTTTGGAGTCAGATTGCCCCTCTTGCCACACCTGACTTGGGCAAAGTTGTCGTTGTGGAGCCGTTTAATAATCCCAAGTAGGCAAGCGGGCATCCCCATCTCAGCCAAGACCGCCCAAAGGGTTTGCCGGGGAACTAAGTCAAAAGCTGCTTTGAGATCGACGAAGATAAGGTAGAGGCTGCCACCCTCTACCTTCACGGTTTTCCAGTAGAGAAGTTGTAGGCGAAAAAGTTGGTCCACCGTGGATGTCTTCTCTCTAAAGCCAGCCTGGTAAGGAGTTAGTATTGATTTTTTATCCATCCAGGCTTGCACTCGATCTAGAATGATACGGGCAAAGAGCTTCTGGCTAACGTCAATTAAACTAATCGGGCGGTAGTTATTTGGCAAGAGTGGGGAGCCCTTCTTGAAAACCGGGACTATCTCGGCGCCAGCCCAGGTGTTGGGAATGGGAACACCGTGGAGTATAGCATTATAGAGAGAGCAAAGGTAGGGAATCCACACCTCAGGTTTATGCTTATATAGGTCCCCAGGTATTTTATCAAGGCCTGGCGCCTTTCCTACTGGGAGTCTATTTACAGCCTTTTCTACTTCCTTAAGGGTTATATTATCAATGGGTTCGTCATTTGAATCAGAGAGAAATGAGGCCTCAATAGCGGGAGCCGAGGGAGCATATAAGCTCTGATAATGATCAATCCAAAGGCTCGGTGCGATGTTGGGGTCATCGGCTATTAGGCCTTCCTTTGTGTCTGATCGAATGATTGCCCAGAATTCGCTCATATCTTTTTTAGTAAGAGCTCTTTTAATGTCCTCCCATTTATCATATTCCCAATTCTGCTTAGCCACTTTTACAACCTGCTTATATTCGGTTCTCCTCATAGCCACCCTGGTCCTATCACCAGATTTTAGTGAAGCCAATAGAGCTAGTTTGGCCCTCCTGCATTCGGTGTTAAACCAGGAAAGGGCCTTCAAGGTTTTCTTTTTCCTAGATACCAATGGGTTTAAAAGATTACCCAATGTAGAAACTAACTCAGTATGGATTTGAGGCACATGAATTTTCCTAATATCGCTGGACTGGTCAAAAATGTAACACATTTGTGCGAGAGCTTTACATGTGGCCGAATAGATAGAACAAATTTTGTCCGGGGATTTAAGAATCATCGGCCACTTAAGACGTCTTCTATCGCCAGAGATAAATAGGGGTCTGGGCTTCCCGCTATTTTGGGTGGGACTATTCTCCATCACTAAAGTCAGATCGAGGATCAAAGCATTGTGGTCACTATCATGGCGAGGGTGAATCACAAAATCCGTAACCCTCGACCATGTTTTGACCTCGACCATGATGTAGTCAATACGTGAGGTCCGACCGGGACGATTAAAAGTGTGGTTCCCCTCTAGATCCGACAGGGAACGCCCATTGCAGGCTCTAAGTGAGTTAGTCAGTGTTAGGGAGTTAATTTGCAAGGCTAAAGGTGTCCAACCCTTGGTAGGTGGAATTTGGAGGGCCGGTATGGACCACTGTTCGTCCTCCTCCCTAGTAATAGGATCAATGAGCCCCGGTAGGGGCTCGAACTGACAATTAAAATCACAAGCAACAACCAGGATGCCCTTATCTGCTACTGATTGGATAAATTTGTCCAGAATTTCTAGCGTGGGAGATTCACTACCTGACTTGGTGGGACGGGAATAAACATTAAGCAAAATAAGGGCAGATCCTGAGGGAAATGTAAGTTGTAAGCATTGCAAATCAATAGTTTACGTAGCAATTTCAGAGATTACACATCCCAAATGTGACCCTATAAGAATAGACAACCCACCAGATGGCCTACCCCTAAGACCCGCAAGGGCTAAGCTATTAACTGTAAGAAAGCCCTTTTTTGTAAATTCTTCTTTTGCCCAAGTCTCCTGGAGCAAGCAGATGTCATGCTGGTTGATGAAAGAATTCCAGTCCGGGCAGAGAAGTTTGTTAACAATGCCTGCGACGTTCCAGGATAATACTTTTAATTGGTTATTTGGGTGAGTATTCTTTCTTTCTGGTTGCGGGACAGTAGGCAAGGGGAAAGAAGAATGACGAGTCACCTCGCTATGTATGGGTCTGGGGGGGAGGGAATCAATGGAAGTAATAGTATTTTGGGGAACAATGTGTGGAAAGGAAAAAATAGAACTAATAGTGGCATTACCTAGCGTAGGGGAGGGCAAAGCCCTTTTATTTAATGTTAGGTCAGTTGAATCATCCAGTCAATCGACGTCCTCTAGCGGAGCAAATCGATTGTGTACGGGAATTCCGAAGTGTGGAATATTCGAATTAGTTCTCTGTGGTACATTTAGAGGTAGCCCAATATCTGTAGGGATAGAGCCAATTTGATGAGGGACAGGGGTCCAGGGTGCCTGAGGATAGAAAAATTCGAGGGGGAACGCGTTGATTGAAGTTTGGTGTCCTAGGGATAGTGTAGGATGGATAAGGATCTTTTGATTGGTCTGCGGATATCTGAAATGAATGCCCACGCAATCCCCCCTAGAGCTTTTTCCCGTTGTTCCTATCCATGCAACCCTTCTCACCATCAGGATCTCATTGGCCATCTCATAAGGGAATTGTTTGTGTCTTGCCAGCCAGAAAAGGACTTTATTTCGCAGGTCAAGATGATTTTCTTTCGTACCTTCCCTAAGTTCGGGGACACCAGTCAGTATGGTCACATACGGGGATGCGGCTGGGGGAAGATTGATAGTTGGCAGGTTTGTGGCAGAAATCACAGTGTTGTTTTCCAAAGGTTTTTTGCGAGCTATAGTAGAAGTAGCTAAGGGCTCACTTGTCCTAATAATCTGGGTTGAAGGGGTTTGTATATTAGGACATAGTTCTTGTGCGTGAGAAGCATAAGAAGAGGGCCTTCTAATGCTATTATTTGTGAGGGGTCCCTCTGTCGATGTGCAGGGCTGGGTTGCCTTAGTTTGCCCAGCCTTACATTGGGTGAACACTGGGGCTAACAATGGAGTCTGGGATGTAGATAGGCCGTCCTTTTGGGCGTTTGATGTACTAAGCGTAAAGTTACAGGGAGGGTCAATATGTGCTTTCGTAAGGCTTTGGACTAGTTTTAAAATGGGGGCTACCTCCTCCTTTATAATAGACCTGCATTGTTCAACAATATTGGTCACCACTGAATGCACCCAAGCAGGGTACGATGTATCCTGAGAAGATGTAAGTAATGTGGTGGTGACAGCAGTTTGAGTACTAGAGTGTGTAGATTCCTTTACCGGGCTCCCTTCAGTCTTCCTGCTCTTTTTACAAGCCCTTGTAACTTTCCTTTTTCCCTTAATTTTAGGGGGTAAAAATGTAAAACCCTCAGTGGCCGTAGGTGCTATTGTAGAATGTTGGGTAATTACGACCGATGGAGGGCAGGACTGACTGATATGGGATTCGTTAGAATCTAGCTCAATGAGGTGGACAGGTGACTCCAATGGTGGAAAATCGGGGGTTAAGGAGAGACGGCGCTCAGTTAATTCAATTTCCGAAGTGACCACGCCAATAGCTTTTTGAAGCATTAGGTCTATTGCAGTGGGGAGTTTGCCCTCAGAAACTAATGGTTTCGCTTGTTGTTTTGTTGCACATGCACGAGCCCCTTGCACACGCTTAGGAAGAGTAGGTTTAGGCATGATGTACCTGTTGGGGACCTGACAATTCTACACCCCCAAATCGCTTACACGGCACAATGTCAAATCTCAACAGTACCTTGTGTCCTTCGTAAGGGGATGTTTGATGCTGGATGAAAGGGATGTGGCCCTGCCCAGCCTCTTCCAGTCACTGACGGCCACAGACGGCCCACCCTTTGCCCGGGCTTAGCCGGCGCGGTCCCACGGCGCGGTCCCACGGCGCGGTCCCGCGGCGCGGGGGGTGGAGTTGGTTTTAAAGCGCCTTCGTGCGCGAAATACAGAGTGTCCGCTTCCGATAGGCTGGAGCGAAGGAGCCTGGGTAGTGTAGTCTTCAGGGCCCTCCACACGGCGGTCGCGGTAATTACCAGAGCGATGGCGGGAGGGAGATGGAAAGGCAATCGCCAACAGCAAAGGCAGCAACCCCAGGAGCCAAGGAGGCGCACAGGTGAGCACAAGCAGGTGATTCCGGTGGTCAATGGGGAAATAGCGAACAAAGGTGAGGTTGTTGTACTTGAGTTTTGTAACAGCCAATAGAAAGAACACTGAGCTTCCCAAGTCTACTGTAAGAGATGTAGATGCAATTCAAACAGGCAGGAGCAGCTTGGGAATGGGCACTTTTGACCAAATTTCGCCTACGTTGCACTAGAGGTCATGTATGCTTTCTACTAGGTCAGTGTGATACAAAATCTATCTTGATTTGCCAGTATGATGAAACTTCCCCCAATCTCTGGTTCAGTTCTTCTTTTTCTGAAAGTTTTATCAGACGTCCAGGCGTAAATACCTGCCACCTGCCTCAAACTTTTATGGAGTTTACCAATATAGACAGGCTTTTTATTTCCTATCGCATGTTGCGTGGCCCACATGTGTGTTATGCAGTGGGATATTTCCTGAAAATGGCTCTGCGCCATTTAAAATCAATGGCTATTCAATGATGCTTCCTAATGTGTATGTGCAGCTTGTGTTTTTTTCTTGCAACTTCTCATAAAGCATATGATTTTATTGGTTGACATTGTTAACATTAGAAACTTATCGTTTGATCTAATGTTTTCTAGCTAATGTACTTTTAATCGATTTTAGTTTATGTTATTATATAAGTCTATTAATAGGTCTAATGCTTTTATACAGGCTTCTAGAAATGATTGATCCCAAGGAGAGTTTTCCATGTCTGACAAAGATATATTGTTGAGATTGTTTCGCTGATTTTATACTTGTATTTGTATAATCGAATAAAGAATGAGCAAAATATATTCATTCCCCTGATTTTTTTTCAAAGTCTTCCACTTTCATGTTCTGAAATTTTACCATGTGTGCTAGTCTGCACATTTGCACTGTTTGAGATGAACAGACGGTAGCCAGGATATTTTTGTACGATCACATACCATTTATAATCAGGTCAGTCTCATTGACATCATTTAGGCATCGCTAAAGGTCGTGGCTGGCCCTTTGCGACTCCCTGGCACTGACTTGGCGACCCCTGACCTCAGAGGGGGCAAAGTTAGTGCCAGGACCACAGAGGCAGCACTTCCTTATGAATTTTGTTTGAGGCACCATTTTCCCTTTATTCAATCAGTCTTTTTTTTATTTCACTAATAGTGCATATTATCATATCATTCACTGTTAGTGTGGTAAATAAATGGAGTACAGTTAGGCAGAATATGACCCTATAGTAGGCGCACAACGTGACATTCACTCTTCCCATTTGCCCAAGGACTCTCAGAAACAGAGCGTGTTGTTCATGGCGTAGCCTTTTATTCACGAACAGGTAATTCATCAGTGACCAACACGAGAGTAACATTATCTCTTTGGATATAGAATTATCAAAGCATCACTCTTTAGTGGTATTAACTTGACGAAGGCTGCCGGGCAATTAGGCACAACATTACACTTGAACTTGAGCTTGGCCGTTACACTTGAACTTGAGCTTGGCCGTACACTTTAGTGGCCTTGGCCTGTCAAAGGCAGTAAAGAAGATATGCACCAGATTACATTTGAACTCTTGAACTTGGCCATACACTTGAACTTGGCCATCTCGGCCCACCAAGCCCCCACTCCGCTGTGCACATTGTGCCAGGAGGCCCCAACGCGCTACAGCGAACAGTTGCACTTCTTGTAAACCAGGGCCCCTCATGGCACACTGGCATGCCCACCGGGGTACCTGCACTCAGGCAGCCTCCCCAGGGTTCACCTCAGTCCATAGGTTGTGGGTTAGGGCAGAAGAGTCAGGGACCACCAGCAGGCCAATCCCCCCTTCCGCCTACCCTCTGCACATGTGGCTCCTACCCCTTTCTGGGGGCCATCCAGTTGTTTTACCGCCATTGTTGCGCTTGCTTGTTAGCTGTCACCGTTCCGCCCTCGCTCTCTTGCCGGGTGGGTGGGTGGTCGACGATGTGCCCCTGCAGCTTGCCAGAGGTTCGAAGGGACAAAGAGGCTGAGGATCGCAGGGCGCAGATTCAAATAAGCCTTCCAGCGCGCCCTGACGACGTCACTTCGTTCAGCCCCCTTTTCCTGCCCTGGAGGAAGGTCCAGTCCCGTGGCGCTACTAAGGGCGCCCCGCCTCTAGGCGCGGGGGGCGCCGGTCATAGTAGGCGCACAACGTGACATTCACTCTTCCCATTTGCCCAAGGACTCTCAGAAACAGAGCGTGTTGTTCATGGCGTAGCCTTTTATTCACGAACAGGTAATTCATCAGTGACCAACACGAGAGTAACATTATCTCTTTGGATATAGAATTATCAAAGCATCACTCTTTAGTGGTATTAACTTGACGAAGGCTGCCGGGCAATTAGGCACAACATTACACTTGAACTTGAGCTTGGCCGTTACACTTGAACTTGAGCTTGGCCGTACACTTTAGTGGCCTTGGCCTGTCAAAGGCAGTAAAGAAGATATGCACCAGATTACATTTGAACTCTTGAACTTGGCCATACACTTGAACTTGGCCATCTCGGCCCACCAAGCCCCCACTCCGCTGTGCACATTGTGCCAGGAGGCCCCAACGCGCTACAGCGAACAGTTGCACTTCTTGTAAACCAGGGCCCCTCATGGCACACTGGCATGCCCACCGGGGTACCTGCACTCAGGCAGCCTCCCCAGGGTTCACCTCAGTCCATAGGTTGTGGGTTAGGGCAGAAGAGTCAGGGACCACCAGCAGGCCAATCCCCCCTTCCGCCTACCCTCTGCACATGTGGCTCCTACCCCTTTCTGGGGGCCATCCAGCTGTTTTACCGCCACAGGGCGAGACGCTCCCTGGCGTGGTCGCCCTCCCCCCGCGCTAACTGTGCCCCCAAATGGCCCCTAGCATTGTTTGTATGAGCCACTGCCCGTCTACCGAAATTCTGACCTCCATCCTGATTCCACCTCTCTCTTTTGTTATCTGGGCCGTCTTGTGATACATTACCTGCCCCCTTACAGTGACCATCGAATTGTGAAGAGCCTAGTTTACACCATCTCCTGTTTGCCCTGAATTAAACCATGACCCCCTGCCCGGAACCTGTCCCCAGCTGTATTTCCCACACCGTTATCCTAAAGGGAACTACTATCCCAGGCCCTCCATAACATTTCCGCCCGTACGGGTGCGTAGATACTAGCGCCACCCAATTAGACTCCCCTGGACTCCCAGGACAGCGGAGGAAGTGTTGGACCCGCTACCTTCCTCTTACTGGTCGCCCGTATCACTTTCTTCCCTAGCTTGTCCTTGGCCTTAACCAGAACCCCTTTAACTTATACTGCCTGCGTTATCCTACCGACCACATATAGAAACTTCCCTTCAGACCATTGATCATTGAGCGGTGGCGTAATAACGCTCCCTCTTACAGCCTTGTGATAATTTACCAGGCCCAAGAATGCATTAGATAAACATCTTGGCAACTAACCTCAGTAGCAGGCACATTGTCCAGAAGCCTCTCTTAATGCCCACCTAGTTGGGAAGGCCCAACCCTATCTCCCGCAGGTCATAGGGCAGATGAACAGCTCATAGATTGTGCCAGCCACACTTCAGTATCTCAACCTTTCTTTACAAAGGAACCTTTCAAAGAGGTTAAAGTCAAGTGCCAGCAGGCCCCTTAACCGTATTCATCGCCCTCACCTTAAACCAAGGTCATCCCTTGAATAGTAACTTCCAGGGCACCGCAACGCGGTCCATCCCTGCCAGGGGAGACCTACCACTAGGCCAAATCCCCCAAAATGTTCAATTTCTGGCATCCCAGGGTAGGGCAGAAAGGCCAGGACCACCAGCAGGTCAGTCCCCCCTACTGCCTGCCCAGTGCCCACATTAATTCAACCCCCTTCCAAGGGAAAAGTCAAGTAAATCAGTCCACATTTGGGGTAGCCCCCATTTCTTCTGGAAGAAAATCTGCCCTGAGTTACCATGATAATGTAGTACCTGCCGGGTAGTTACCCTGTGCCCGAGGTGAAGTTTGTACCTTGTACCCCATAACCACCTTTACTAGGGAGCCTCCGGTTACCGTATCCTCTGCTATGTGCTTCTTTATATTAATTCCTCCTACCCCCGCATGGCCTACATATGTGAAGGTGTCGTTGCCCTTGGTCGAGGGAAGCAGCGGCTAGATGATTTAATTTCTTGCCTGGTAACTAATCAGACCCGGTAGCCCACGCCACAATACTCACCGTTCCGCTCCAAACTGACTACTACCCTAATAGTTATTATGTCCCTTGCAAAAGACCCCCTACGTGAAGGGATAAATTATCTGTTCCATATCGGCACAATCTGGCGATTGTAACTTTGTGTTTGTAAGGGTCCTCCGGCAACCAGGCCTTGAGAATGTTTTTTCAATGTCTCCTAACACTTATTGGCATCACCGTGAAAACATAACAAGAAACTACATCCATGCCAGAATTGGTTCCCCCGCACTAGCGGCTCAAGGGTAATTGTAAGCAGACAAAATTTCATCTGTTTCCTGACTTCTTAGCAGCGCCATGAGCACTTGATGAGACGTTCCCCTTCAGGCCAAGGCTGATTCCCCCTATACTGTGATTCCCCTTATACTATCACACCAGCCATGTGATTATGTTGGCAAGACAGAGCTTATGTCCTGAGGAAATATGAATTTTGTGATCAGTTATGTCCCCTATCGTAGACCCCAACGGCTCCATGTGCATGCTATAAGTACATGTATGTTCCCTCCAGTTCCAGTTTTGAAGACGCAAATACATGTGCGTCCACCGTCAACATGTCCTCTTTCAGATCCGCCATGAATGGGTCAGATATTCCATTCCTAAGTATGAAAGGCCACCGACTTTATGTGGTTCACTTTCCACATTTTACAGATTCAGGCGAGTAGGCCCAGAATTCTGTCATCAAGCTTTTTCCTGCCTTCTGCCTCTGAAAGCTCCAGTCTGAGCCTGCATCTGTATCCATGAACTTTGTCCTACTCCCTGCGCGGCTAACGGTGCCTGATCCAGCCTGTTGCCTGCCAAAAACTGTATTTCACCTTCAAGATTATCTGCTCCGCTCCTCATCCGATACATTCCTGTCTAGTAGTTTAGGTAAACATTCCCCCAGCTACCGTGCAAAGGGCCAGGCCTCGCTGTCCACATGCAAGTAATTCATAGCCCCCGTTATCATGGAATATTCCTACCCCCTCGCATCTCATGTAGACACTTAGACGCTTGTACACGCACTAACAGTCAGTATAGAATAGATTCTATCCTAGAGACCTTTCCTTTTGGATAACACAGTTCTTTAAACATAGGATATTAGATATGATTTGGGATTAGGTTGACATGACCCCCCAGACTTCTGTCTCCACATGTAGAGCTAAATGTCAAGTCCCCTTCACCCTCTAGTTGCACGTCAATCACACGTCATGCGGCTGCGCGCGCATCTCTGCCAAATATTTCTGCTGACATTGCAGGATTCTTTTATGGATCCACCCACTTGTGACATCATGTATAATGACGTTTATTAAATTACGCCCATATGTCCGCCTTTATTAGTTACGTATGCACATTTTATCTGTGTTATCAGCTGTTACGCCTCTTGCATCTGTTTCACTGTAATGCATTTCCTATAAAACTAATTATCTGTCAATAATGTATGCCCTTCCTTCCTGAACTTTCGTGGTGATGGAATAGAAGCCTGCAATTCGAATTGTATTCCTTTGTATAGGAATAAAGCCTTTTAGAACCTCTAATACCACGGATTCTGCCTCTTATATTTACTGAGTTATTCTTACTAGACTTTACCGCATAAAAAATAGTACCGGTAATGAAATATTTACCACATAAATTGGCGCCCGAACAGGGACACTTTCTCATCTCACACGCCGGAGGTGCGTTGCAGGCCCGGTCTCCTGCCACAGCTGAACGGACAAAAACGCGTACCTGCAGGATTTCCTGTATCTCCCTCCGGCCAAGCGGGGGCGACTGAGGCTGCGATCAACACCCAGACGAGGCGGTGAGAAGTGCGAAGTATCCCGACCAGAGCCTAGCTGAGAGAGCAAGATCCGAGGTATACAGAGGCCCACCAGGTTCCGAAGTTCCGAGTCCAGTCGAGTCGAGTCCAGTCCGGTCCAGTTTCAGTTCGGTTCCGAGGCCTTCCGTTCCGAGCTACCCGGTGAGTACCATTACCGGGGAGGCATTTAACGTGCACATAGTCTGTGCCGGTCAAGACGGGTTTGGGTACACAAATCCGGTCTGCACTGTTTTAGCAGTGTATCTGTACTGTTTAGCAGTATATATAGTATGTCTTGCATATAAATAAGTATTATCTAGTGTCAGTATTATGTCAGTAACTAGTTTTCTATTAGTTATCATCATTCGTTAAACTGTTAAGTGTTAAATGTTTTAATACGTTATACATATTGTGGTGTGAATGACTGTTCATTATTGTGTTTATTGTATAAAGTGTGTTCTAGTAATAAGGTCTAAAAATGCCGCTCTTTTCGAAATTAAGACAGATCAAAACCAGAAAAGGGGTACTCGAAGAAGCTGTTCCCATCCCACCTAGGGACACTCCAGGGTACTTTATGTATCATAAACATGGCCTAGATGCCGTATTATTTCTTGATTTATGGGTGGACTACACCAAGGATTTGCCAGAAAATCAGAGATGGCCCGCAGCGGGGACCTGGGATGCAGATTGCATCATGAGAGTAGAAGAAGAATTATGGAAAAAGAAAGCCAGACAGTCACAGAAAGATGCCATTGAATTATGGCGTAAAGAATCATATAGACGTACAGAAAAAGCGCTCAGACAGGAAGAGAAAGGTAGAGAGAATTCAAATAAAACCCGAGAAAATCTATTAATTGAGGAAGGTACCCGAGTAAAATCAGAACAAGTAGATAGACAAAGAAACACTCTTATGAATGGTATGTATCCTCTTCTGGCCGAAGGGTTACCTAAGGCTACCCCGGAAATACCAAAAGACTTAACTCCTCCATTGCTCCCGATAAAAGCACATCCCAAAACACATCCCAAAACAGCAAAGGACGTTTTCCTTTCCTCCTATTTAGATGATGTAGCTCCCGAGTATGCTAATGCCATGCCACCCACACCGCTTGCCGATGGTGTTCAACACCAAGAGCATTCGTCTGTACCCCCGCAACAACAAACTCCTACGCAAGTCCCAACAGGTCCGTCCGTTTCTACAGTTTTTCCCGCATCTACAATCTCTATCCTACGTCCAACGAATCCTTTCGTGCCTAGCACCTCAGATGGTGCTACAGGAGGTACGACAGACATGTTTGCCACCCCGCCGCGAAATAAACAGACCCTTAGAGATTTAGCACTCCAACGTACACCCCAATTAGCGACATCCGACATGTTTAAAGAACAGCTTGTGGATTGTAGATACGACCCAGTACCAGGTAGACAGGACAAATTGCTCATATCATCACTACGTATACGACGAGCTACATTGTATTTAATGACGATACCAGGAATGGTTGAACACCTAGACGATATATATCGCTTTGTCCAAACAGGGCGAGGTCCAGAAAGTATTAACGAAGCTATGGAATACCAGAAAGTGGATGTACAAAGACAACTACTACGCTTTTTCATAAATTGCGTGATTAGGAACCAAGACAGGCCTGGGGCAGATCATGATACCATGCAAAAACTTGCCAAATGGGGTCAGAACATATCAGAAGAGAAACATGATAGGCAGGCGTGTATAATCGCCATGTATCGAAAGATCCGCAAGGAAGTAGAACGAATACATAAAGAAAGACGAGAAGCAGACAGAGTTGAATCAGAGGAAGAGGAGGAGCAAGAATCAGAACAATTAGAAACGATAGCTTATGTAGGTAGAGGAAGACCCCATAATAATACTAGAGGCTTCAATGATCCGATACGTCCGATACGTCCAGAACATAATAGATATTTTCAAATCCCGATGTTAAATACAAGATCCCCTGAACACCTATTCCAAGCCGTTGATAAATTACTCCGAGATCGAAGGGGGTACCATATGCTCGATTCCATGGACGAACAAGAATTAGCCAGGTCAGCAGTACAATGGGCTGATAGTCCCAGCGAATACAATGATGATGTACTTGCACACACGTTTCTGAATCTTGACCCATACGAACAGCGTTTAGCTAGTATATACATGATTCAACACCTCCTTATATTATATAAAAGCCAACACTCCGATCCAGGACCCTTACCTGACATATTGACAGAACTACTCACGAATATATGGAGAGGGTCAGGTACTGATTTGATTAAAGAAATTCTAGAATTTCGAAACCAATATTTAACTTTCGTATGCCCAGAACACGTTCCAGTTCCCATCATGGGAAGAAAAATGTATCACATAGATAGACAGAACCCGTTACGCGAAGTACACCCAATCAGAGGTGACGGTAATAACTTTACACGCGTGTTTGTGTACACGCCTATAACTAAAATGGAATTATTAGAAATGAAGAAAGTAGTACCCAGCCATGACAAGGATCCAGCAGGTTTCCACCGTGAGATAAAAGACATGTTACTCATGGGAGAGTATACCTACCCCGACATTATGAAAATATTAAAAGTCCTATTACCCGCCGGTGTTTACGAGAAACTCAAAGAAAAGGAATGGGAGGTGGGAGACCAAAAGATAGATTGGACAGCATTAGAAAACGAAGAAAGGGCCCGAGCTGCAGGAGCAGGGCTTGGGGAAAAGACTACAGCACTACCAGGGCTACTAGTACAGGTACTGCCACGTTTATTAACTACGAAAAAGGAAGACTGGGGTGCAATATCAGCCTGTAAACAAAAGCCAGATGAAGACACTAGTGATTTCTATTCCCGATTTGAAAAATGTTTTGGTATAAATAGTGGCATAAAAGCCAGTAGTGAGTCATATCCACATCTGTTTGTGACAAAATTAGTTGAAAATTCTCTGCTGCAAGTCAAGAATAGAGTATTGAAATTCGAAAGTACCTGGCAAGGTAATACCCCGTCACAGATGTTGCAGATGTTACAATATCACCACAATAGAATTAGAGAAGAACAAGAACACGAACAAAGACGTATGAAAGATACAAAAATGAAAATGCTTGTTGCTCAGTCAGTTCCAGCTGATGGTCATCAAAAGGGTGATTCCGCAGGTCCAACGAAAAAGACATGCAACTATTGTAAACAACAAGGTCATTATATACACGATTGTCCAGTCCTGAAACATAATATTGCCACAGGTAGAACCCAGGAAAGACCACGTCCACCTAGACAGGATCAGAATCAACAACAAATCCCTCAGCATGCACCACCTAGGTTAGCTCCGCAACAATTAGCTCCGCAACAGGCAGCTCCACAACAGATCGTAGCACCACCACAAGCGCAGCCTATTGCTGCAACACAAGCAACGACACAACAGATGTATCAGTATGCACAAGCAGATTATCCCGATTATCAGCGATACACATGAAATAGCCTAGAGAGGGAAGTTGGCTTACCCCTTATAGAGGTTCCTGTAGACCAAGAGGGACCTTATGTACATAGTGAACTATTAGGGGAAGACAGAAAGTTTTTACTTGATACAGGGGCAAGCAGAACAACTATAAGACGCAGTGAAGTTCCAGGGGCACCCCTCTCAGGCTCACAAAATATTTCCCTTGGATTCTCAGGAAAACCTATAATAAATGACGTAACACAACCTCTTCCACTTACGGTCGGTCCATTGACACGTACTACAGATTTATTGCTTACTAAATCATGTCCAGAAAACTTGTTAGGTATAAAAACATTGAAAGCTCTAGGAGCCATAATATGTTGTTCTCCGGAAGGAGTACGACTATTTTTACGTGACTTTAAAGGTCACTACGTGTCAAGAGACATGGATCACCGGTTACAGAATTTACCTACACATTTATGGGCACAAGACCCCACTGATGTTGGTTGCATGAACATTACACCATATCGAGTCACACTGAAAACAGGAGTAGTACTACCACGAATGCGACAATACAAGTTACCACCAGATGCTGTTGTGGCTTTACTGCAAATCATTGACGAGCTCATTGCACAAGGAGTGGTTGTCGAAACCGACTCCAATGTATGTAATTCCCCGATAATTCCGATTCTTAAAAGAACGGATCCAAAAGCACCACCAGTATATCGATTAGTTATTGATCTGCGCGAATTAAATAAATGTATTATACCACAATACCCTGTGGTCCCAGATATCTCTTCATTACTAACAGCTATTGACTCGGAAGCAACGTTCTTCACTGTAATTGATCTCAAGAATGCTTTCTTTAGCGTCCCAATAGATCCGGAAAGTCAATATCTGTTCGGATTCAGTTTAAATGGACGAAGTTTTAAATTCACACGCGCACCTCAAGGATTTACAGAAAGCCCCAGCATCTATAGCCAAGCACTGAAACGAGAACTTGACAGTATCCACATGCCCGTTAACACTGCCTTGCTTCAATATGTCGATGATCTGCTGATCACCGCCCGAAGTGAACATGAATGTGAAAAAGCGTCACTGACGGTTTTAAAATTTCTGGCCGACAAGGGGCACAAGGTGTCCCCTTCTAAGCTGCAATTCTGTGTCCAGCGAGTTGTTTACCTTGGGCACTCGCTGTCCAAGGAGGGAAGGCAGCTTACATCCGACCGCATCCAGTTAATTGCTAACATGTCACCACCCAAGACACAAAAGGAGGTGCAGGCTTTTATAGGTCTCACTTCATACTGTAGGCAGTGGATCCCTCAATATGCATTTCTAGCAAAACCACTCATCCAGTTGACAACACAGGAGGCAGCCACATCGACTGTCCTCCCTTGGACTCAAGAACATACACACGCCTTTGAAAGCTTAAAGAAAGCTTTATGCCAAGCACCTGTTTTAGCAACACCATGTTACAGTAAACAGTTTACACTCTTTGTTACAGAACGCGAAGGTACTGCCTTGTCAGTACTCACTCAGGAACAAGCAGGATCACACAAACCATGTGCTTATTTCTCTAGTACATTAGATCCAGTAGCTCAGGCTCTTCCTGCGTGCCTGAAATCGGTGGCAGCAACAGCTTTAGCAATCAGACAAAGCGATGCCATAGTGTTAGGACACCAATTGACAGTACAAGTACCACACGCAGTAGAGGTTCTCTTGAACCGCACACAAACACAACACTTGACTATAGCGAGACTCACGGGTTACGAATTAACATTGTTTCAGCCACACATAGAAATCAGACGTTGTAATACGTTAAATCCTGCCACACTGTTACCAGTGGGCGGAACAGACCCATTGGCACATGATTGTGTCGAAGTCATTACTATCACGACGAAACCCAGACAAGACTTGACAGATATCCCTTTGTCAGATCCAGACTTGACATTGTATGTAGATGGGTCATGTATGAGAACAAGTACAGGAGAGTTAGTGGCCGCTTACGCAGTCACAACAGACACTGAAGTCATTGAAACAAATTGTATTAACACTTTGTCAGCTCAAGCAGCAGAGCTCATCGCTCTGAGACAAGCCTGTATTCAAGCCAAAAATAAGAAAGTCAACATATACACAGATTCACGTTATGCATTCGGAGTCGTCCATGACTTCGGCGTACTGTGGCGAGAGAGAGGTTATTTAACTTCTCACGGTGCCCACATCCAACACGGACCCCTCATTCAAGCCCTATTAGACGCGATTCATCTACCTACTGCAATATCGATTATGAAATGCAAAGCCCACACAAAAGTTACCGATATCATTTCTCAGGGTAATGACCTAGCTGACAGAACAGCTAAACAGACTGCTCAGAATCAGACTCACACAACTGACATGACAAAGACAATAGTTCCGACACCAACACATTGCATGACAGTTAAGGATCCCACCCTTGATGTAATTGACATACAGACACATGCTACACCAGAAGAAATAAAGAAATGGACTGAATTAGGAGGGATCCAAACGGATCAAGGATGGATGACGAAGGAAAAATCTATATGGTTTCTTCCCGACTCCATGGTTCAAGTCATCATTAACACAATACATAGTCCAGCGCACCTAGGAGAAAAAGCTATGCTAGACAGCATTCAACACATTTGGTTCAACAAACACTTGCGAGCAGCAGCTAAACAAAAAGTTCGTACCTGTATGATATGTTGTCAGTTTAATCCAGGTAAAAGCATCCCCGTAGAGCAGGGTGGATTTCAACCTCCCGATCATGCTTTTGAAGTCCTCCAGATGGATTATATCCAGAAGGAACGATGTCGAGGATTCAAATATGTTCTCGTAGTTGTCTGTGCTCTTTCCCGTTGGACAGAAGCCTACCCGGTTTCAGATTACACTGCCCCGACTACTGCCAAACAGTTAGTTCGAGAATTCTTCCCACGGTACGGTTTACCACGTGTTGTCTACTCAGATAACGGCCAGCCGTTCTCATCCGAACTAATGAAACACGTTTCCCTTTTGTTAGGCTACCAATGGAAATTCCACTGTGTCCGACATCCCGAGGCAGCAGGTCTCGTGGAACGCCATAATCAAACTCTGAAAATTAGATTGTCCAAAATATGTAGGGAAAAAGGTGTCGATTGGATAGTAGCCTTACCAGTTGCGCTCTTTTACATGAGAATGGTAGCACATTCTCGAACAGGGCTATCCCCGTACGAGGTGATCTTCGGTAGACCACCAAATATGTGGGGGATGCCTATACCTCGCAAAATCACTGATGTTGACTGTAATATGCTGACAGATTACCTGGCTTCCTTGATGTCTGCACTACAATCTTGTCGTTCACAGGTAGCCGCAGCTTTTCCCGATAATACTGAGGTGAAGCCCCATGACGTGGTTCCTGGTGACCTGGTTCTGGTCCGGAATTTCGACCGGAAGACCCAACTGGAGCCTAGGTGGAAGTCGCCGAAGCTTGTTCTACTAACTACAAGGACAGCCGTGAAGATCGAGGGACGTAAAGGGTGGTTGCACTCGAGTCATATCAAGAAATTTTATGGACTACCATCTAGTGTGAACGCTCAGCCCTGCATTCCCTCACAGACAGACTCAAAGCTCCCCTTGGTTGAACTAACAAACACTGAACTTTATAAACTGAAGTTAAGGTCTAGCAAGTCAGACAATTTGATTGTTTAAGTCCTCTCCAAGGTGAATCGGTTGAATTTGTCTCTGACATGTATCCTCTAGACCGGAATAGAGAAAGAAATCAACAGATGCAGCTTAAAAAGCATGCGTATTGTAAATCACTTCGTAGTCACTGCACAGTAACATTATTAATTCTGTTTTTTCTAAGTCTTCTGATCATCATTTCCAGAATACTATTGCACATGTATTACCCTATTCTTAAGCGTGCTTACAATGTAACTGCAGAACATTCTTTTAGCGAATTACCTCCGCATGAGTTGTCCTATAGATTTGCGCTGCGCAACAACACATTCATTAGTATGTTACATCATTCCCATCAGACCAGCAATGCCACAAATTGTTGGATATGTGGCCGACTCCCTCCCTATCAGAACTATAAGGGAGTTTTGCCCCTTTTTCCCTATCCGTTCACACACAATGGCTCCTGTGGAGCATGGTTTAGTTTGATTAATTCCCTAGATTCAAATTCCGCAGTTTATCAAGACAACTGGGTATGGGGAAACCTGAACCTAGTTTTGCTTAAAGTCTGCTACCCTAACAAGGAGGGACTTCCCAAAAGAACAGGAACTGATCTAGAAAATGAAGTATATGGATTAGGTAATTTTACACTTAACCTCATGATCCTGAACGTTGAATCTGAAGCTACACCAATCTTGCCCGCCATGTCAGTTTTCCCAGTAAAAGGGGAATTATGTGTAAGGAAGAATGGTTCCATACACATGGGCCATAGTAAATGCACCACTGTAATAAAATTCAGTGATCAAGGCAAGTCTACATTTAGAGCTTCCCGTCATTCCTACTTCATATGTGGCCAGACCGCATATATACGTCTACCTCTAGATTGGGATGGTACCTGTTACATAGCATTCCTTCTGCCACCTGTTTTCCTAGCTCCTCCTGATTATCATAGAAATACCCATTTAGTACACAATAGACAGCAGAGAGATCTCCCGATTGTCGATTACACTGAAACGGCATGGGAACAATACACAGATTTCAATAAAGGTTTCTTTCCCTATATAGGTACAGTCACTAATAGTAAGCTGATACGTAGATAACCCAGAACCCTTGAAGCAGTAGTGAACGAGACTACTTCCGCCTTAGGCAATTTAACAGAAGAGCAGTCTGCTATGCGGATTGTTGTGCTTCAAAATCGTCTTGTCCTTGACGTCATCCTGGCCGATAGGGGCGGAGCTTGTAGGGTCATCGGATCAAGTTGCTGCGTTTTCATACCAGAAAATTTGCCGTCAGTATATAAAGCCATAACTCGCCTTCATAAGATTGTGAGCCAGATACACCAGAGTCCAGGCACCTGGACTTGGTCCGGTTGGTTTTGGAGCGTGTTGTCAGCCTGGGGATGGAGAATCCTATCCTTCCTAGGTATTGGCTTTCTCATACTATTCAGTTGCTGCTTATGTCTACAATGTGGGCCAGCGATTTGTGGTCTGTGTGCCACATCGTGTATCCCACATCCAAGTTTTCGTTCAAGATCCCGGAAGAAGAAAGAAGAACAAATGATGCTATATGAACAGATCGATGGATTGATGAAGATCGATATCTCCTGAGGGTCCGTAGGGGACAAGGAGGGAATGAGGAAATATGAATTTTGTGATCAGTTATGTCCCCTATCGTAGACCCCAACGGCTCCATGTGCATGCTATAAGTACATGTATGTTCCCTCCAGTTCCAGTTTTGAAGACGCAAATACATGTGCGTCCACCGTCAACATGTCCTCTTTCAGATCCGCCATGAATGGGTCAGATATTCCATTCCTAAGTATGAAAGGCCACCGACTTTATGTGGTTCACTTTCCACATTTTACAGATTCAGGCGAGTAGGCCCAGAATTCTGTCATCAAGCTTTTTCCTGCCTTCTGCCTCTGAAAGCTCCAGTCTGAGCCTGCGTCTGTATCCATGAACTTTGTCCTACTCCCTGCGCGGCTAACGGTGCCTGATCCAGCCTGTTGCCTGCCAAAAACTGTATTTCACCTTCAAATTATCTGCTCCGCTCCTCATCCGATACATTCCTGTCTAGTAGTTTAGGTAAACATTCCCCCAGCTACCGTGCAAAGGGCCAGGCCTCGCTGTCCACATGCAAGTAATTCATAGCCCCCGTTATCATGGAATATTCCTACCCCCTCGCATCTCATGTAGACACTTAGACGCTTGTACACGCACTAACAGTCAGTATAGAATAGATTCTATCCTAGAGACCTTTCCTTTTGGATAACACAGTTCTTTAAACATAGGATATTAGATATGATTTGGGATTAGGTTGACATGGCCCCCCAGACTTCTGTCTCCACATGTAGAGCTAAATGTCAAGTCCCCTTCACCCTCTAGTTGCACGTCAATCACACGTCATGCGGCTGCGCGCGCATCTCTGCCAAATATTTCTGCTGACATTGCAGGATTCTTTTATGGATCCACCCACTTGTGACATCATGTATAATGACGTTTATTAAATTACGCCCATATGTCCGCCTTTATTAGTTACGTATGCACATTTTATCTGTGTTATCAGCTGTTACGCCTCTTGCATCTGTTTCACTGTAATGCATTTCCTATAAAACTAATTATCTGTCAATAATGTATTCCCTTCCTTCCTGAACTTTCGTGGTGATGGAATAGAAGCCTGCAATTCGAATTGTATTCCTTTGTATAGGAATAAAGCCTTTTAGAACCTCTAATACCACGGATTCTGCCTCTTATATTTACTGAGTTATTCTTACTAGACTTTACCGCATAAAAAATAGTACCGGTAATGAAATATTTACCACAGTCCCTTGTGCTGAACTGACCCTAGCGTTTCACAGATAACTGGAAGAAGGTAAAAGGTTTGAACTGTTAAACCATTTTTTTTTTAATTTTTTTTTTTTTTTGTTATTTTTAATATATGGTCTGGTACGCCCCTAGGGCTACAGCCATTTTTGTCCTTCCTTTATTGAGAATTGTTGATCTTTAAATGTTTACTTGGCTCTAATCTCCTCAAGTGATTAGTAGAGTATATTTAGCAATAAATATATATCTATTTGACATAAATACCTGTGTAGTGTCTTCTCATTTTGGTAATTCAAGAGATTATAAGGTAAACAAGCTGTTTTACATTCTTCAGAGACTTAGCCACCAGGACCATTATGACTGGCAATTTTTTCCGTACCGTGTTACCCCCAGGAAACTTGGGATAAAACACCGGGGATAAAACACATATCACAGGCAACGTAGGGAGAGCACGCCTAGGGTTCCCGCATCGCTCCCACCCGTGAAGATACATAGTTCAGGTCCTGCCCTTCCCTGTGACACGCTAACAGAAGTGTTCTAATTGTGCATGTTTCAAAAGCGCGATGGAAAGGTAATTTGCCCCCTGCGCCACTTACACCCTTTCCAGTGACGAGTGTGTCCCGTCGGTCAACCGGACACCAGACACGATCTAGGAGAGAGAATGGAGAGGTGAGCATAATTTTTTATTTTTTTTTAAAAATTATTAATTGATTAGATGCGCCACCCGGGCGCGATTGAAACAAGGTATAGGAAGCGCTCGACCTGGTTCTCTGGCAGGCATGTCCAGATGGCCGTGCAAACATACTCTCCGTACCCCCTCAAGCCTGCCTGTTGTGTTTATATAGCGCGAACCCGACCCGAAGCTCTTGGGTCGCTTCAACATAGCCCACATTTTACATTACGCATTCAGGCACAGTGCGGTTGGGAGGGTTGCCCAGAATCAAGGGATGCGGGCTGATAAAGCGCGAACCCGACCCGAAATTATTGGGGCGCAAAACAACGCCCGTATTGACAGTACAGTCAGGCACGGTGCAATTGAGAGTGCCCAGAATCACAGGATGCAGACTTATATAGCGCGAACCCGACCCGAAGTTATTGAAGCGTTTTACAATTCGCCCGTATTCACATTAGACCTTCAGGCACGGTGCAATTGAGAGAGTGCCCAGAATCACAGGATGCATACTTACATAGCGCGAACCCGACCCGAAGTTACTGGGCGCATAAACAAAGCCCGTATCTACAGTACACCTTTAGGCACGGTGAATCGAGAGAGTTGCCCGGAAACACTGGATGCGGGCTTAAATAGCGCGAACCCGACACAAATGTATTGCAGCGCTTTAACATATCACGTATTCACATTACACATTCAGGCACGGTGCAGTTGAGAGAGTTGCCAAGCATCACAGGGTGCAGACTTGTATAGCACGAACCCGACCTGAAGTTATTGAGGCGCTTTAACAGAGCTCGTATTTTCATTACACATTCAGGCACGGTGCGGGTAGAGAGAGTTGCCCAGAATCACAGGATGCGGACGCGTGCTCGAACCCGAGGTTTCCGCACCATGGGTGGCAATGAACCCGCGGACCAGGCCCACTCCCGGTTTTGCATGCGGTGCATCACGTCCGTATGAGAAGGGCCGCTGGGACGCTTCGCCGGCGATAAAGCCGCGATGGGCGTTCGTCCCCCAATGCGGGCGCGAACTCGGAACCTGCGCAGCCCATCGGTTCAGAGGGCTAAGTCATCCATACTCATCTAACCGTGCCCCCGGTATCGCCGACATGCAAGTAAAAGAAAAAGAAAAAACAGCCATGATTATGATCCCCTACACCATTGTCTTGTGAACCCCCCAAATTATTTACCGCACTTTCGTTGCATTACTGCAGCCTTGCCGCAGGCTACGTCACTGGTACTCCTCCTCCCCCGCCTTTCTCAAAAGTATACTGGGTGATGTGCGAGCCGCCATTACCTCTGCAACCCATGTACGGGCGCGGCCCCGCCTCTTGCAGCGGCCTCGTTATCCCGCGAATGTAATTAAAGGTATTGCCCATGCCCCTATCGTACGGGGACGGCCTCCTAAACTGCTAGAGTTCCACCTTAAAATGTATTTATTTATATATATATACATATATATATTTTTTTTTTTTAAACTGTTGCGCGACCTTATACCGCCACTCCATAAAAGAGGGCTTGCCCCCACCCCCGTAAATCGCAGTGGCTTCGACTCTACCGCCGCTCTCACCGCATTTCATCCTACCGGGGGAGTACTGTGATTCTGGCGCGAGGTCAGAGCAGGATGGCCTGTAGGGGCCTCATTGTCAGTCTTTATTTCTTTTTCGGCAAGCCTGACCGCATTTTCATTTCAACGCGTGCATTTTACCAATATGCGTAACTGTCTGTCAGCTTTGATGTAAAATAACGTCGGCCAATTATATAAAAGTGTTGGTGCCCTTATGGAAAGTATAGTTAGCTAACACTCTAAGACTTTCTCTATGTGTCACCAATGGTATGAGGCCACTTTACAGCGATGAACCTATGCTTTCCATATAGCCCTTAGTGACACGGTAAAAACTGACCATACAACCTGATCTAGGGATGTCAATTGATAGGTATCGCCACCATCTTGCTGTACCTCTTTAACATTCTTGTTGAGCCGTTATAACTATTTCTCTTGAATGTTACCCGCTAAATCCCCTCTATACGTAAATCGTTTTTATATAGCAATTAATTTAAAAAGGATTGAAAGCGCCGAAAATTACCCATGAATGAACCGCTGCACAACTCGAAACACAGCATCTGCCGAAGACCGGGATCGAACCGGGGACCTTAAGATCTTCCGTCTGCCGCTCTCCCAAGTGAGCTATTTCGACCTGCCTCCTTAGAGCCTGCCAGCCAACGTCCAAACCATGAGTCCTCTGCCACTGGCGTTCTGTTTCGCGCAGCATTTCCTCGAAGTCAAGCAAAGCAGTGATTAGTTTAGCGCTATAACGAATATCCCACTTCTGAACATGTACTGGTGCTCCCTGAGAATTCTACACGTAAATACCCACAGCCACGACCGTGCTCATCTAGACGACAATGAAAACCATCTACACTTCTTTACCCCCACCATCTACCACAGCGCCCCTCGACATAAAAGATATCATCCCTTCGCATATTGTGGCGAAATGCCTTACCCTATCGTATCTTTCCTGTAATAGCACGGAAAGGAAATACACAAGAAACAAAGGCGCGCCCCACCGCATATGGCGCTGAGACACTTCGCTCTCTAAAAGGCAATATTTATTTAAATATATGATCGTCAATCCCTCCTAAAACTACGCCTAGGGCCCCTGCAAACCTCCTGTGCCACCCTCGGCACACCGCCGACTCGAACTCTCTCCGCGTCGACGATGTGCCCCTGCAGCTTGCCAGAGGTTCGAAGGGACAAAGAGGCTGAGGATCGCAGGGCGCAGATTCAAATAAGCCTTCCAGCGCGCCCTGACGACGTCACTTCCTTCAGCCCCCTTTTCCTGCCCTGGGGGAAGGTCCAGTCCCGTGGCGCTACTAAGGGCGCCCCGCCTCTAGGCGCGGGGGGCGCCGGTCATTTTGCAGCTTAGGTAAGTGCAAAATGCTTTCAACTGTATGGTATGTGCAAGTTTGCAGCTGAGAGCATCCATATGTGAGGGGAGTATGTGTATGAGTGTGTGAGTGTGTATGTGTAAGTATGTGAGTTTGTGTGAAAGTGAAGGTTAAACGGCATGTGCTGTCACTTTCGCTACCCCTGACATTTTGGCGCATTGACGTCCATGGTCTGTCTATGTCGAAAAGCTAACTTTCCGGAGAACGAAAGAAATACTAAGGGGCAGATTTACAAGCCCCTTGCGTGACTTATGCGCTGCAGTTGCGTCACTTTTTTGACGCAACAGCGGCGCAAACAATGCGGCCTATTTACAACGTGACGCATCTAGGGAGATGCGTCACGTTGTAAAGCCCTGCATCACATTATACCTGCGTCAGGTATAATGTATGCAGGGTGGGCGTTCCCACGCGTGAAGGCCTCGTAAAAGTAACTCAGTGAAATCTACAAGATTTCACTGCGCAACTTTTAGGACACCACTGCGTCAAAACCTTACGCCTGCTTCAAGCAGGCGTAAGTAGTGATGCAGTGTAGTGGGAATAGGCCTCAACACGCATAGCTGGAGTTGCATCATGCTTGCGACATGACTCCAGCAATGTGTGACTTTTCCACCAACAGATGCATCAGAATTTCTGACGCATCTGTCAATCCTTGCGCCATAGTGCGCCATATTGTAAATACGGCGCATCTATGGTGGCGGGAGGGTTTCTAAGGGTGGCGCAGGGAAAGTGACGCATCTGTAAAGATGCGTCACTTTCTTGTAAATCTGCCCCTAAAAAAGTATTAATGTATCGGTTTAATTCAGGTATATTTTTGCGAGGACCATAGCGACAACCTATACATCATGTTCAATGAGACCGGTTCCCGGAAGTATAGGGGGTTCACTCCACCCCATTTATTGTTCTTTATTACTTTCAAACCGGTGAAAGGTCCAGTTTCCATTAGGGCCTACGGCAGCATTGTTACACCACTGATTTGTCTGCTTTTCTATGGCACTAAAAATACATTTGAGCAAAAATAGAACAGCATGCATGCATTTGGGATATTTTTACATTTCACTATGCGCTGTGTTTGGGTTTTGTGGTCGAGCAGCTCGGATTTATTCAGCAGACAGTTCAAGCTAGGACACGGCGGCAATCTCAGTGTAGAAGTACATTAACGATGTCATACTTGTCTGTACAACTTTCCTTTTTTTGTAGTCAACAGAAATATTGACATTTAATCATAATCCTTAAAATTCCACTTTGTCAAAAAGAGACATTTAATTACCAAGACCGGCATTAATGTAACTGGTACAGATCTATAAAAAGCGAAGGTTGCAGAAAATCTTGAGCTTTTGTAAAAAAAGTTAACACAGAGAACTCTGAATATAAAGTACATCACGGTCAGATAAATGTTCGCACGTGCACGAGATTAGCTTTGCCTTTCATTAACTGTACCGTGGATTATTGAAAACCCGACCTTTTGAAAAGCCAATATAACGATACATATTTACGACAAATGAATGTAAAACATGACTTTATACAGAAATATAATTAAAAGAAAAGACAGCATTGAAGTGACGCTCAGGGACGCGGCATTACGACAAAGACAAGGGCGGCTGATTATGTCGTGGGTACAGTTTCCATGTTGTTTTGTTAGGTGGACGAAGGTAAACAAGGCAAAGTCACCATGGAACCGTCTAAGGGGGGATTCAATCACATTTGTCAGAATTGATTAATTGAACTGTATACTTCTTTAAGACACAGCTCACACCGCTAACACATACTCTGCAGAAGATGTTTTTTGTATGACTCCTCGAGGATATTAATGAAGTCGTTAAGACTCTTACCACTAAAAATGTGTTCTAATGTGTTTGGATGCATGTGGCATCTCAATTGGCAGACTTAATTTGAACTATGTTGTGTATATGTTCAGGACGAATACGAATGTTAGAAGTTCAGTCAAATGTAGACTATGATGTGAGAGTTGTGAATTTTTGTAATCACAACGAATACAAAGTGATACTGGTTCAAGAGCCCCTAAGAGTGAGTTTGTATGTGTGTATGAGTGGGTGTATGAGTGTCTCAGTGGATCTGCGTGGGTGTATTAGTGCCTCAGTGGGTCTGTCAGTGGGTGTGTGAGTGTATCAGTCAGTCTGTGAGTACATATGTGAGTGTGTGAGTGGGTCTGTAAGTGAGTGTGTGTCTCTGAATGGGTCTGCATATGGGTGTGCCACCCTTCATAGGAGTCTGAAAGTAGGTGCATGAGTATCTTAATGGGTCTGTGAGTGGGTGCATGAGTGCACAGGTGGGTCTGTGAGTGGGTATGAGACTATGTGCATAAGTCTACGAGTGGGTCTCTAAGTAGGTGCGTCGTGAGTCTTTGAGTGGGTCTGTACATGGGTGTATCACTCTGTGAGTGAGTCTGCAAGTGGGTGCATGAGAACCTGGATGGGTATATGAGTAAGTGTATGAGTATCTGACTGGGTATATATAACTGGATGTATAGGTGTGTGAGTGGCTATGTGAATGGGTCTATGTGTCTGAGTGAGTTTGAGAGTGCGTACATGAGTCTGTGACAGTGGCTAGTGAATGTGTATAAATATATATATTTGTTTTATATCCCTCCCAATATTCGCTAAGACGTCTTGATAGTCGTGATGTCTCCCCCAAGGGTACAATGGGGTCCGCGCTGGTGATCGCGTCATCGTTGCAAATATTGCACATAATTAAAAAAATCCATTTTGGACACATAACTTATGTCACTAACACCCCCATTTCTCAAACATGGGGTCAGAGTATCTCTACCCTGACCCCTTATGTTAGCTTTGACACAAATTTTCAGCCCCAGGAGCCGTTCCAGATCGATACAATGATGGCTGCAACTTTCTGTTCAGGTTGTGTCCAGCCAATCAGAGCATTCCCGCTGGTGCAAGCATTCATGATTTACCAAAGGAGCTGACGCCCAAAAATCTGTGACCATCGAGAAATCACAGTGAAATATTCACAGCCAGAGAAATCACTAAATTGTTTTGCTTTAATTTCACAAAAACTATTGAACGTATATATATATATATATATATATATATATATATATATATATATATATATATATATATATATATATATATATATATATATATATATATATATATATATATATTACCTACTGGCGGTCGCCAGTAGGTAGTTATAGTTAGGACCACGTTTCCATAGGAAATCCGCAACATTCTATTTTGAATAACTTTGGCGCCGGTCGTCGAATCCTCGCGAATTTTTCAAAATAGGTGGGGCGCTACGCTCCGCTCCTACCCTGAAAGTCTCGGGGGGATTCGTCAAGCGGGGGCTGAGATAAAAGGGGGGTCCCAAAACACGTTTTTCCCATGCATTTTTCCATAGGACCTTTAGACAGAGCTACAGCCCGAACGGCTGAACAGAATGTAATGAAATTTGGCAGAGAGGTAGTCCCCAGGTCAAGGAAGTGCCTTTTGTAGGTTTGGTGTAAATCTGTTCAGTAGATTCTGAGAAAATAGCATTTAAATCAATATATATATCTGTGGCAGCTTACGGTGCGCTTACCGTGCGCTTACCGTGCGCGTACGGTGGCGTGCGCGAGCTCACTTCTGATTGGCTGTTAGATCTTAGTAAACATTCGAATCGGAAGAAAGGAGGAAGTGTTGGCCGCCATTTTGTCACTCGCACTGTCAGGGGGGTGAATAAAAAAGGTGGATAATGTGAAAAGGGGGCAGGCTCGACAGTTCCTGACCCCCTAGCCTTGGTCAGGGGGTCCTAGAAGGACCCTCAAGGGCAAAAATGAATTTTTTTTTTTTTTCGAAAAATCGCCGAATGCGCGTAGCGTACGCGCACGGTGCAAACTGCGAAATTCCGCGAAATTCGCGGAATTACGCGTACCGTGCGCGCACGGCAAAAAAAAAATTTGCAAAAAGGAAAGCTTAAAAAAAAATAAAAAAAATTGTGAGGTAAGGTTGGCTCTTATAAGAGCCGTTGGGTTAATACAGGGATAGAGGAAAGAAAGAATGGGAATATTATAAGCGTCTACAAACATGCTGGTCTATCTTATTGTTAATAAGGGGAAGACTGATCTCCCCATAAACAATAAGACCACCACATCTTGTACACCTCATTTCAACCCTCCCAAATCGAGGGTTAATGTCCACAGGAAAAGAAGAAGGTGATGCTCCCACCTCAGAGGAAGGGCTCAGCTGAGCTGCCGATGATGTACTCGGCTGAGCATCTGAGGTTGGGCTCAGGTGACTTACTGAAGAGTTTTCTCCAGTATGTCGAGCAAAGGTCCTGGGATGTCTATCCTGCAGGCGTCTTTTCATAGAGTGATTTCCAAAGGAATATTTCTTCCTTGGATTTCCTCTAGATAAAACACGGCCACAAAGTGTGCAAGTGACCAATTGAGCATTCACCTTTTTCTCCCCCTCTGGAAAAGTAAAATACTCCCATACAAAAGAAGTCTTTTGTTTCCTCCTTCTCTGGATCATGGTGGTGCTGCTGGCCTCACTCTCAGAAGAGCTCTGCTGTTCTGCCATTGTATCCCAATGTCAATCCAGCTCCTTCTCCTAAGGGATCTCAAGCAGTAATGAGGGGAATGGGTGTGGTGTTTGAAGTTTCTGGAACTGAAAGTAGTTTAAACCAATGAAAAGTGTTCTTTCAAGCAGTAATGAGGGGAATGGGTGTGGTGTGGGAAGTTTCTGGAACTGAAAGTAATTTCAACCAATGAAAAGTGTTCTTTGTGGATCACATGACCTAGCGTGCGCGCTCCGTAAGCTCACGGTACGCGCTCGTAAACAAGTACCCATGCGCAAACGTGACGCTTACGGAGCGCTTACGGAGCGCGTAAGTAAGATGCACTCGCGCATGCGCATTACACGCCCCTGCGTAACTGCGACGTTGCTTCAGCGTGTACGCGTATGTCACACACGTATCACATAGGCGCGCTGTACTTATGACGTAGCGTCAGCTTACGGTACGCGCATCCTATTACGTACGCGCACCGTACTTATGACAGAAAAAAATGCATTAAAAAAAAAAAAAAACCTTTCCATAATGCAGGATATAGTACATATATCATTTTATACATAGGTTTTCAAAAAATGTCAAAAAAAAATTTGCATTTAAAAAACCGTACAAATTCACTGAAAAAACCATGGGTTTCACACACGTTATAGTTAGGAATTAGCATTTAAAAAACCTTGCAAATTCACTGAAAAAACCATAGGTTTCACACATGTTATAGTTAGCTGGAAATTTTACTGATAAAAAACCAATGAAATTCCCCCGTTATAGTTACTGCAGGCAACTATAACTCACGTGACCGTAATCCTCTGCTGATGACATATGTGTCTTTATGAAAAAAAAATATTTGTAATATATGTATAGCTAAAATTTAATGGAAGAACACATGGGCAAATAATTGTCTAAATACAGTATTACCATCAGCAGAGGATTACGGTCACATGAGTTATAGTTGCCTGCAGTAACTATAACGGGGGAATTTCATTGGTTTTTTATCAGTAAAATTTCCAGCTAACTATAACATGTGTGAAACCTATGTTTTTTTCAGTGAATATATATATATATATATATATATATAGAAATATTGCCAATAACTTGTCCTGGTGGTCCGTTTCTGTCATTTCGCCGAAAAGGAAGTGCTGAGAGGTGTTTGAGTGTATATATATATATATATATATTCACTGAAAATACCATAGGTTTCTGGGACGTTTTAGTTAATTGGACATTTCACTCGTACAAAACCAGAGAAATTCTAACGTTATAGTTAGTAGAGCTAACTATAACTCGCGCCCCCGCAATGCACTGCTGATGACGTCACATATTACATCACTCATTACATGGTCAGTGACATCACTGATGACATCACTGATGACATCTCAGATGACATCTCTGATGACATCACTGATGACATCATCCAGTGAATGTGTGTTTCTGTAAAGCTTAAATATATTTTATATTTGTTAATGCCAAGGTGTATTGAAGAATGAGTTGGTGTATAAGTGTGTGGGTGGAGGATTTAATAGGTGTGTGGCTGACTGTATAAGTTAGTGATTAAATGTGCCTTACTGAATGCATGGGTTAGTGACTAAACTGTGTGAATGTCTGTATCAGTCTCTCAGTTGTTGTGTAAGCTGCTGCATGGGTTGATGAATAGGTACATGACTGTCTATATGGGTTACTTATTGGTTGCATGAGCATCTGTATGGGTGCCTCAGTGTTTGTGTGTGTGGGTGGGTGGTGTGTGACTTTCTGCCTACATGTGTGAGTGGATAATTTACTGGGTGTATGGGTTCAATAGTGCATGTGGAAATAGCTGTATAGGTGAGTGAATGTGTTTATCAGTGTGTTGGTGAGTGAATGTATGTCTCACTGGTATATGTGTGAGTAACTACATATGTGAAAGGCAGTATATGTGAGTGTTGGAGTATATAAATGACTATATGTGAGAGTGAGTAATTGTGAGAGTGGCTGTAAAAATGAGAGTGTGCTTGTGTCAGTGATTGTATAGGAGAGTAAGTATATGTAAAGGTGGGCGACAATTTCCGTTCCGCTCGGGGGAATTGTGAAAATGCGACATTTTTGCCGTTCCGCGCGGAACGCAAAAATGTCAAAACTTCCGCGAACCGCGAGGGAACGGAAATTGCCGCCTAGGCAGGTGTGCGGCTGTCTCCCCATATCTATCGTCAACAATTTGCTATCATCCTTGATGGAGCTCTGTGCATCCATGAGTTTCTCGAGCGCAAGGTTCTGTCTCCTCATCTGCTGCTCTGATCCGTCTCTGGCCCTTTATAAACAAGAGGCATGTGAACTGCATGGAAGCCCTGCCCGTTTGACCCCGCCCCACACACCAGTGGTGTGCAACGTCTTCCCGCCCTTTCCCTTTCCGGTGCCTAGACCTCGAGGTTCCTACAACCTGGAATCGGAGGATCATTCACCCGCGATCCACACACGCACCCGGTAAGACTGTTCCTCGCTAACTACAACTTTAATAAGTTGCTTGTAGTCACACTAGGCTTACTCCACCCCCCTGTTTTTTACTTCAGAGTGCTCGTCCTAATTCGGAGGATCCACCACCAGCAATCCTTATACGCACCCGGTAAGAATCGTTTCCCGCCAGCATCACTTATCTTCTCAAATCCGTATTTCGGCTCACTTCTCCTCTTTTTCCACCTTAGAGTGCTCAGCTGATTATCCAAGCTGTGTTTACACTTCGCCGCTTACCTCACCTATGTGGATCTATGACGTTTCATACCGCACCTTAATCTTGCCATACTCACCACGAATCTGAAGCCTAACTGTTTATCAGCAGCAGGTACTTGGACTATTCTCATCGTTTTCACAACGGCCTCGCTCCACGCGTTTCATTGTGCATGCTCTTTTTTATCCTTTATCCTTTCTGTTTCTGTTTTTCTTCT
The DNA here is from genome assembly GCF_964204655.1 of Triturus cristatus. NCBI lineage: Eukaryota > Metazoa > Chordata > Amphibia > Caudata > Salamandridae > Triturus > Triturus cristatus. Next base: position 636,490,314 of record NC_140591.1, read on the forward strand.
CACAGCATACGTTTCACTGATGCCTAATGTGCTCCTTTTTACTTAAATGTTTCGAACCTCTGCTTCAGTCTAGTCTGTACAGTAGAATAATTTAAGTTCTATTTTTTGTGCTGTGTCACATACATATAGGTTGTTTTCGCAACAACACTTAAGACTTACTTAAGAACACGACCTTTTCACATACTGCCGAGTGACTGACTTTTCCCCGACCATTGTGTCCCATTACTGCTCTATCAATTACATGTATGATTTTTTGTATTATTCCATGGATATCCGTACAAGTTTTCATGTGCTCTCACCTAAGACTCCGTGTGCAACCTAGTGCTACTCACTCAGGGAGAGTCTCTGTGTCCTAGACCACTGTTCAGTATATTTCTGTCTTCTTCTAACCTATCAATCGCTGTAATTGTTTCTAAATACCGTGTTCTAGCATTATTTATTCAAATGTTTGAGCCTCATGTGTTCTCAACCCTATCATGTTACTAATCCTGGCACTCTTCCAATGTCCGTACATTTCACACATAGTGTTTTTCTGTGATTGTGACCGGTTTTAGCCCATTCTCGGTATATTCTGTCTCCTCACTACCTCTTCCTAGTACTCCTTTCGCGCAATATATCCAAATAGCATGGCTGTTGATTTTAGGATGATACACCTGTTTAGACATGCGATTTCTGTTCGCCCAAAGGTGCTTCTTCCATTTCTACGCATTCTTCATCCAAACTAGTACTAGTTTTGAAGCACTATGTGTTTAACTCTTCCACACATGAGCATCTCGTATCGTACCGTTTCAAGTATCCACAGCCACTTCAATTCACTTTTGGTGTCTTTTTTTGTGTTTACGCATGAGGTACACCACCCTCTATGCATTTCCTCTGAGCAACACATTGTCACCCGGTCCACTTTTGTAATATCCGGCATCCTGGACCCTTGCTGCATCATATGTGATATGTATAGAATTTTTGTATAAGTTTTCCATGTATATTGATACATTTATGCTTTGTTCTTCATGTCCTTCTTAGCCCTGAAGAGTCACAGCTACACACAGTGTGACGAAACACGTGTCGGCTGAACAATCTTGTGCTATGTATTGGTCAAACACTATCGTACATAAAGAATACCTTTCTCAAAAATTCTGCTGATGTCGACCTTCATCTTTGAGAAAAAGTCACAGTCTCTGATCATTGTTCATTTTGCTTTTGAATGCTATTGATAGCACTATCCTAATTGTGTGCGCAGGACTTTGTCTTCTGTTTTCCTTAGTGGGTTCTCCCACTTACTCGCAGGGGTTTCCTTGGGTTGGTATCCCTGACCTGGCAGCACCACACTTACTCTTTCACAGTGGAAACTCACAGTGCACACGCTTGAGCGCCACCTTCCTTCATCCCCATCCAACCCCGCCACATTGTGAATATTTCATCTTTTGTTCCATACACCCACACTGTGGTCAGCAGAGCTCACAATTTACATTGAGACATGATTTATTAATTGCACACAGAATTGTACTCTATGTCCTCGGATTTTTCAAGAGGAAGTGTCAAAAGCATTCCTAGATGTCTGTGCTGACTACTGCCTTAGATCTACATTGCGGACAGCAGGGCTCACAATTCAGATTGAGTTGTGATTGCAGATGACGCAGTCCAGTTGACAACAGACATTGCTACCAGTGCGGCCCTCCCGGACCACGCATCATCACTAGCTGTGCACACGCGGAATGCTTTTGATGCCCCTACCTCAGTGCACCACAACTCCTCATGGACCCTTTGTGATAGAATCTTTTGTGTATGATTTAAGATCTGCTGCCCCTGCCTCAGTGTACCACAAGTCATGAACCCTTTACAATAGAATCTTTTGTGTATTATTTCACATCTGGTGCCCCTACCTTAGTGGAGCACAAGTCATGGACCCTTTATGATTGAATCTCTGTGTGCGATCCGATGATTACTGTTGTACTTGTTGCCAGCACCAACCATTCCATGAGGGCTGGCTTACACTCACCCCACACGCATCCAGCACAGACGTCACTGAAAATGTGACCCTGGTAATAAAAAGGGGCCGAGCACATTTGCCCGTACCCCGTTCCACTATCTATCTAACTGTGTCCGTGTGTTCATTATGTATGCATGATGCTGCCCCTGGGCCCTACCATATTACAGTCTGCTGTGGACAGCGCTCACAACCATGTTACCTCTGGCAGTGGGGAAAACTTTGGTTATGTAACTTTGTCTTGGTCATTGTATAAGTACATAGGTAGGGACTGGATGATTAAAGTCCTGCAAGGAGAGTGTATAGTGAATTCATAAGTGCTTCGGAATTGGCGGAGTGATTGGATAGGTACATATGTTGGCAGAGTCTAACCCCCGAGCACAAGCTTGGCTCTAATTGGCTGCCCTCCATGTGCCAAAATGGAAATTTGGGCTTTGCATGGCCGTGTATTGCTACAGCTGCAACACTCCACTGAATGTGCAATAAACATTCATATCCACACAGATATGTCATGTGCACGATCTTTCATGTGTGGAAGTATGGATGAATGTAGGGTCATGTTTTGGGACTTGGGTCACAGGGTGACACATTGGCACTTGCGGCCCAGGTGGCGGCAGCACTACAACAAGGACACCCGCATCAGTTGATTCCTCATACTGTCCAGGACGGAACCACGCTAAGAGCTCCAGAGTCATTGTTCACAGCCTCACGCAGGACTGGCATATGCCAGGCCAGTCCACTCCGCTTACGAATGTAGGGAGGGACAACAACGCTAAATGGCCCAGATTTTCATTGTAGTGTTCTGCTGCTCACAGGTCTAGTTGTCAATACGCCACAGCCACTCCCTGATGGCTGGTTTACACCCACACCACACCCATCAAGCACAGGCATCACAGGACACGAGACCCTGCCAATATAAAGGACCAGGCGCACTTGCTCCACGCCATTTCCATTTCAGACTTGGTGACACCGGATGCACTGTGGCCAGCACAGGCACACCGCCTCGGGACAGTGACTTTCAGTGCAAGGAGGTAGGGCACTGTGAGTGCTGAGCGGGTGTGCAGCCTGCAATGATGCCCCGTCTCGGGGGTCTGGACAGGTCAGGTTTTGTGTGCCCTGCTGGACCACAGTGTAGGCCTGAGCCATCGAACAGCAGGGGCCTACCACCACATGGTGTGGCCTCACTGGTCACAGAGTTAGTGGCACCGCAAGGGCAGAGCGGGTGTGCAACCTGCGATGATGGCGGGTGCACTGGTATGTCCTCTGCCATGGTAAAATCAAGACGCAGCACCAAATGTGAGACCTGGTGGCCTGCGGAGCGGGGCTGCATGATATGCAGGGTGCCCTGTCCGCGGGTCCCGGGTTTGGGGCTTGCAGCAGCACGTGGTAGGCCCTCTTTTGTACACGTAGGTTGAGAAAGGTGAGCAGAGAGGCTTGTTTGTGGAGTGGCGGGCAGTCACCTCTGGGCAGTGGAAGTGGATGTGGTGCAGCAGACTGGGTGCGCAGCGGCGGGCAGTCACCTCCAGGCAATGGGAGTGGATGTGGTTGCAGCAGCCTGGGTGTGCAGCAACGGGCAGTCACCTCCGGGCAGTGGGAGTGGATAGGGTGCAGCAGCCTGGGTGCGCAGCAGCGAGCAGACACCTCTGGGCAGTGGAAGTGGATGGGGTGCAGCAGCCTTGCTGTGCAGCAGCAGGCAGACACCTCTGGGCAGGGGAAGTGGATGGGGTGCAGCAGCCTTGCTGTGCAGCAGCGGGCAGACACCTCTGGGCAGGGGAAGTGGATGGGGTGCAGCAGCCAGGATTCACAAAGGTGGGACAGCGATTTAGGCGTGCGCAGTCGTATATACTCTGCCATTACTGATTCTGTACTATGTTTCAGATGAGTGAGCTTGAGGGCTCCACTATGTCCCGGCATGTGGTTAGAGACACACCGGTGGTGGAAAGGTGAGCTGTGAGGGTTTGTCCACAGTGTGGGCACTCACTGTCCCTCTCCATCTCTTCCTTTCTCCCCTCACACTCTTTCTCTCTCTCTTCCTCTCTCTCACACTGTTCACTCTTTATCTCTCTCTTCCTCTCTCTCTCACTCTTTCTCTCTCTCTTTCTCTCTCACTCACTCTTCCTCTGTTTCTCTCTTCCTCTTTCTCACACTGTTTCTCTCTTTCTCTCTCTCTTCCTCTCTCTCACTGTTTCTCTCTCTTCCTCTCTCTCTCACTCTTTCTCTCTGTCTTCCTCTCACTCTCTCTCTCTCCTTTGATGGACGCATGACGCACAATCTTATCTTGCTTTTTGTCTAGCAGGCTGTGATTCACAGATTGATGAACCCCCCACACGGACCTCCCGCCATGAGGCGATGACTTCAGTTCCACTGAGTTAGTGCCACCAGAGCTGAACACGTGCGCAGCCTGCGATGATGCATGGCCATCCTGGCAATCTACACCCACTCTGAATTGTGAGCTTGGCTTCACCGCATGTACGCAATGGCTGAGGAGGTTGCTTTGGCACATGGTGGACCCTATTACACACATGCCGGTGGCGGAAGGTGAGCAGAGAGGCTTGTTTCTACAGCAGCAGGCAGTCACCTCTGGGCGATGGGAGTGGATAGTGTGCAGCAGCCTGGGTGCACAAGAGCGGGCAGACACCTCCGAGCAGTGGGAGTGAAAGGGGTGCAGCAGCCTGAGTGCACAGGAGCAGGCAGACACCTCTAGGCAGTGGGAGTGGATGGGGTGCAGCAGTCTGGGTGTGTAGGAATGGGCAGTCACCACCGGGCACTGGGAGTGGATGGGGTATAGCAGCCTACGTGCGCAGAGGCGGGCAGACACCTCTGGACGGCAGGAGTCAATGGGGTGCAGCAGCCTGAATGTGCAGGGCAGACAGGCACCTCTGGGCGGTGTGAGTTGATGGGGTGCAGCAGCCTGGGAGCGCAAGGGCAAAACAGAGAATTACGCGTGTGCAGTTGTATGTACTCTGCCATTACTGATTCTATACTATGTTTCAGATGACTAAACTTGAGGTCTGTACTATGTCCCGGCACGTGGTTGGAGACACACCGGTAGCAGAAAGGTGATCTGTGAGGATATCCTCCACAGTGTCAACACTCACTCGCCCTCTCTATCTCTTCCTTTCTGTCACTCACACTCTTTCTCTCTATCTCACTGTCTATCTTTTCCTGTCTCTCTCACACTCTTTCTCTCTTTCTCTGTCCCTTCCTCTATCTTGCATTCTTTCTCTCTCTCTTCCTACCTGTCTCAATCCTTCTCTCTCTTCCTCTCTCTCACACTGTTTCTCTCTTTCTCTCTCTCTTCCTTGTATCTCACTCTTTCTCTCTCTTCCTCTCTCTCACTCTTTCTCTGTCTTCCTCGCTCACTCTTTCTTTCTTTCTCTCTCTCTCCCTCTCTCTCACTCTTTCTCTCTCTCTCCTTAGATGGACTCATGACGCACAATCTTATCTTTCTTTTTGTCTTGCAGGCTGTGATTCACAAATTATCGAGGGATGACACGCCATGCATGTACCTACTTTTATTTTGTTGTTTTGTTTAAATAAAATGTTTTATATGTAAATCCATTGATGACTGAGATTCGTAATTGTCCAACCTCACATGCATCTTCTTTATTATAATTGTGCGACATCAGCCAATTTGATATGTTCCAGATTTTCTAAGGTTGCTGTCGCATTTGTTTGTGGGGGTTAGGGGTGAGGGGGGATGGCGGACAAGGGGCTGGTGGTGGGGGATGTCAGAGCAGTGTTGGGTATCCGAGCTGCCTGATCGTTTGCTCCATTGCATCTGTTGTCATTCAGGTGTGGCTCTGGGCTGGGCTCCCTTTCATGTTGAAGATTGTAGTCCGACTTTACACCAGCTCAGAGCAGGTGTAAACGTCCTGCTACTAACACACCTTATTGCCTGTTTTGTACTCTCTTCGACAATCTTGCTGGTGGTTGAGAAACTTGTGAAGTGATTTGTTTGCTGCTTTTTGCATGGGAACGCCTACTCTACATCACATTTGCAATATTTGCCGGGGTCATCCGTGACGATGCTTTTTGAGGCTGCTATCGCTGGTAATCTGGTTATATGGGCTGTTTGCTCCAGCTCGTGAATGGTGCGTTAAACTTATCACCATTTTGGTTACGATAAAGTGCCTTTAACTCAGCGATGTGTCCTTCAGAATATACCCCTCGGTGTTTGCAAGACTTAAGAAGAACTCGAGTGCCCTGCTGAGAGCCGCGCACCCATCGCTTTCACATGGGGGGCCATGCTGAGAGCCGCACTAGAGTCGCAAATCCTCTTTTTTTTTAAACGTCCACTTTCACTAATTTGCATTCGCCTCGGGGGTCCCATCCCCTGAAGCATGCCGACATGTTTATTATTAAAAAAAAAAAAAAACGAGAAGAGGGCCACGTCAGCCCCCCTCCCACGGCCAATTCCGACCCCGAGGACCCCATCCCCCTGGGCCTGGCCTCACCGTTGGGGACTGTGGGGGGAGCCCCAATGCCCCCGCGGTTCCACCGGCTCCCCGCGTGCTGCAGGAGCCGGCATTGATTTTCCACATGGGTAGCTGCTGACATGCAGCTCCCCGTGTGGAAAAGCAATCAGCTTTGGATTTTGGAAGCGAGAGCAGGTTTCCCTGCTTTCGCTTCCAAAATCCAAAGCAAGTTTACTATGACAGGGCGGGAGCCACGCGGCTCCTGCCCTGTCATAGCAAACAGCAGGGCACCCCGGGACACTGCAGGAGCCGGCCCTAAGGAATGGCGGTCCCCGGGGCCATCACGGGCTCCAGGAGGAGGGCCGCGTGTCCCCCTCCCAACATGAGTGAAGCCCCGGAGAAGTGGTGGTCCCCTGGGCTGCGGAGGCCCTAGCGGGCCCCTGCTATTATTTTTTAAGAAATGCCTCTGGGACCCAGCCCACCCGGGGGCCTCATTAAAATAAAACGCGGGAACCCGCGCTTCATTGATTTTAAACAATTTCAGCGGAATTCTTGACCCCAGCGCGTATTGTGCCATAATGCAAAAAATAAATGCTTTTTCTGGCCCTGGGGGTCCTTCTAGGACCCCCTGAGCTGGTCTAGGAGGTCAGGGTGTTTTTACCATGCCCCCTTCTCTTGTTTTCTATCTTTGTTTCTCTGTTTTCTGGTGACTCGCTTCTACTGAGTCACAAGATGGCTGCCAACACTTCCTGGTTTGGAGAGTTGACAGCCAATTAGAATGAAGCTCGTGGCAGTCAATTAGAATGAAGCTCGTGGTCTGGAGGGGTCACGACTCCACCGCTGCCCTAGATATCGAAACTTTTATTTTTTGAATTTCTCAAAAACTACTGAGCGGATTTACATCATTTAAAAAAAGTTTGCTTTCTGAACCAAGCACTACCTTTTTGCCAAATTTGGGTTAATTCCGTTCAGCAGTTCGGGCTGTAGCCTGTCTCAAACTTTCCTATGGAAATTAACATGGAGAAAATGCGTTTTGGGACCCCCCTTTGTTCTCAGCCCCCGCTTGACGAACCCCCCCCCAAACTTTCAGTATAGGAGCTGACCTGGATAGACTTTATTGGGGAGAATTTCACGGAGAGGTAGGTTATATATGTATATATATATATATCAAAACAAACCCCTTTCAGGCATAGAATGATGAATAAATTATGCAAAAAAGAAGCAGGGAACTCTGGGTAGTTCTCAAGTGTAGGTGGATAGCAGCTCCATTATAGAGCACTCTCAACACCAGTGACTCTCTAAATCTGCTCACCTGAGCAGCAGTGCGCCAGGAGGCGTGTTTGCAGAGTGGTATAAAAAGGGGGCGTGGCCTCAAACCACTCTCAGCAATACAGCTGTGTGGGGCTTACTAGAGATAACAGGAGGGCTAGTTGGCCCTCAGGGACCCTCAGGAGGCAAGTGACTTCATCTCCCAACCAAGAGCACACCAGGAGGCGTGTTTGCAGAGTGGTGGAGAAAGGGGGCATGGCCTGTGTCCACATCTCTGGCATCCCACTAACTGGGGCTTACTAGAGGTGTCAGGTAGGCTAGTTGGTCCCTTACGACCACCAGCAGCAAAGGGGACTTTAATCCACATCCAAGAGAGTGCCAGGGAGTGGTGGGCAAAGGGGGCGGGCCTGCTTTGAGAACTTACCAATGCTGCTGTGTGGGACTTACTGGAGGTAATAGGAGGGGTATTTGGCCCCCAAGGTTGTCTCTGGGGGCCAACTACCCCTCCTGTAACCTCCGGTAAGTCCCACACAGTGGTATTGCTAAGAGGTCTTCAGAGGCCATTCTCCACTTTCTCGAACACTCTGCAAACGTGCCTCCTGGCATACTACGGGTTGGGGGAGGAAGTCCACTTTATTCCTGAGGGACTTTGGAGGCCAAAAAACCCTCCTGGTACCTCCTGTAAGTCTTACGCAGCAGAATTCCTGAGTGCTGGTCAGAGGCACAGCCCCCTTTCAGCACCACTATGCAAACACAACTACTACATTAGAGCTATAAATTAGCATTTAAAAAACCTTAGAAATTCACTGAAAAAAACATAGATTTCAGGGACATTATAGTTAGTAATTAGCATTTTAAAAAACCTTAGAAATTCACTGAAAAAAACAAAGGTTTAAGGGATGTTATAGTTGGTTGGACATTTCACTCGTACAAAACCAGAGAAAAATACAAACTTTAGTTAGGAGGCTTTACAGTGTCAAAATTCCTCCACACAAATCTACGCGCTGTGTAATTGAGCGGACATTTGGGATACTGAAGATCATTCCAGTTGAACTTACTGATACAGATGCATCTGAGGATGAGGGCCCAGGTCCACGTTGCAGAACAGCAGGTGGTGTTGGGGCAGCTGCCAGACAACAGAGACGTAATGAGATAACACAAAACTTTTCTAGGTGAGTAATGATGACACAATGCAAGTTTTGTGCACAGCTGTGTTTAATTAATCCTTTAGCAGCAGGAAGATTTCAGTCACACAGCCTGACAGACACTTTATGTTCGTCACAAGATGTTGTACATGTTATGGCCACAGTGCATGTATGATGGCCAAACACAAGTCCAAATGCAATGGGTTGCATCACCCATTGGCTTTCCTCAGTGGTGGCAGTTTATTTTTTACAGAAACAGCCTGCTGACGCACGCTCAAGGTGCTGACTGCTCTCCCTTGACTCATCAGGTGTTGTACCCTGCCTCCCACTGCGCCGTCTGGTTTCGGGAACTGGTGGGTGATGCTGCTCCTGCTTGACAGCTCCTCACTATCCCCTGATCCCGGGAGTCCTGTGCCACCTGTGGTAGCTGTCTGTAGCTGTTCCATGGCAGTCGTCACCTGCACCAGGCCTTTGGCCACATCCTATCTGCAGTGGGCAATTTCAACCTGCATGCTTACTGTACAGCGTGACAGCAGGGACATGGCAGTACCCAGGCAGTTGACCGCCTTGCTGTAGGTGTCCAGACGGCTGTAGGGACGTGTCTCCCCATGTGTCTGGCTGCCTGGTCTCTCTTCATCGTGGCACACAGTTCTTTGATTGCGCCCGTCATTTCTCTGATGACCTCCCTCATGTCAGTCAGGTTGTGGTTGACAGAGACCAGTTGCCGGTATATTCACTGCAATGATTTTGTTTTCAGGTGCTGTATCTTGACCATGCTGCCTTCCAGTCTGGCAAACACTGTGTGTTCCTCATCAGCAGCAGCGCTGGTGCTCGCCCTTGGCCTGCTTCTCACTCATGTTTCCTCCCTACGGTGCAGAGTGAGCTCTTCTTGGACCTGTGCTGCACGCTGGCCCTGGTCTGGCTGGGCATCATCCCCTAAGGACTGTGGTTCCGCCTCTAACAGTGGGAGTGGAGGCACAATATTACGCAGTCTCCGTGGGACAGGTATTGTCACTGTGGTTTCCTCGGTGTCCTCTTGCCCTGCCTGCTCCTCTGTATGTGCTGTCTCCTCAGCTTCTGAACTGTCATCCTGTGTTTCAGGTGATACTGTAAATGAAAAGGAACCTTTTAATTCTGTGTTCTGCTCCACATTGTTCACTGAATAAAGTTTTCTGATTTTGCGTTAGCTAAGTACTGTCCAGCATAGTTTGCCTTTATTGATTTACTTATACTGATTCTACATTGCTGTGCCTCATTGCTCCACTGTATGATGCATGTGACTACATCTCCCATGATGCATTGCTGGATGTGCTGGGAAACATGTACTGGAGTAGCATTTTTACCCTATAGTTGGTGCATTCCTGAGTGTGATGGTAATGTGTGAGGCATGATTTGGCATGCATCTTACCTTGTGTTGGGAGAGTCAGAGCTGTAGATGTTAGCTACACCACTGACGCTCTCTGTTTGAAGGGTAGACTCCACCAACTCCTCGAGGGGCGTAGACTCTGTTTCTGTGGAAATTCCCCCACCAGTTTCCTTTGCCTCTGCCAGCCTGGTTGCCAACTTGTCCTTGGACCTGGAGCGCATATCATACCATTGCTTGCGCAGGTCCTCCACAGAGCGCTGGGTCACACCGATGGCATTGACTTTTGCCTGGATGTCCAGTCATATTTTTATTTTATTTTACTCTGGCACACAGAGTGATTTTTTGCCAAACAGGAACTCATGGCTGTGTACCATTTCCTCTATGAGCACCTCCTGCTCCCTCTCACTTTCCTTTCCTACCAGCCTCCTCCGTGTCCTTCTCTTTCTCCTGGGGATCCATTTGTAAACGTTGGAGTTGCAGTATACAGTATTTTGCCTCTCCTCCTAGCCTCTGACACAGTCTCAGGCAATCAGGAACAGCATGGGCAGTCACACTTCCTGGGCGTGATGTCATCAAGCTGCACCTGAATTGCAGATTCTCTATTTTTGCGATTCCTTAATAGCAAATTCACAATTAAATTCTGCAATTTTTTGGGAATTGCAAATTATTAGCGACTTTTTATTTACATCACATTTTGCGATTCTCAAAATGCGATTAGCTAAAAATCGCATTTTGAGAATCGCAAACTCCGATTTTCATACATATACCCCATTGTTGTCATGGTGAGCTGAAATGCATGTTGAGAAACCTAGGAACACCAAATTGGTTTCTAACACTCAGTTGTGCTGAGTATGCATGGGATCACCTGCTTGAATTCCTGCAAGAAGCAAACTCAAACATAAAGGACATCAATCTAAAGACACCAGAAGAACTTTGTTTGGTCGCTGGACATTGCAAACGTTTGTAGATATTTTAAACACATGTTTCAACCGATTATGGGTTTCGTCAGCAAAAAAACGAATCCTCCTCTCTGTGAAGTACCTGATTTCTTTTGGCATAAAAAGTACCAAGCAAGAGGTGGTCCACATATATTTACATGCTGCTATGGGTAATAGATGCTCCAGAATTTGGAACAGATACTAATGAGTCTGTTTTGTCTTTCATAGAATGGCATGTGACATGTGCCATCCTAAAAGATACTGCCGAGTTTAAGATAAGTTTTACAATTTCCAGATAATAGGTGTGGAAAATATTGTCATTTGAAATACAAATTCAAAGGAAACTTTTACACAACATTTTGCTTTGGATTCCCATAACCTGTTATCTCAGAAGGAAGAGTGAACAGCTTTTTGTCTCTAGTCAGACACACCCTCACATGGAAATCACTTAAAAATGTATACAATTGTTATTATGAAGATGTGGAATGCAAATATGGATCTACAGGTTGTTGCAGACAATTACATCGCTGTAGTTTGCTAAATGACTTCATATATAATGAAAGAGATGTGGGAGGAGATTTCGGCAAAATAGAGTTTTACTAAGAAATTGTACAGTTTTAACTTGAAAATGCTTTCCCATGGAGAAATATGTTCATATGAATGCTCGGACAGGTTGAGCTTGGCTAGTTTATTCTCCAAGTCAAGAGGAACTCTGTGGGCAAACCTAAGCCTTTGCATGTAGTTGTAATAGAGTATTAAAGTATTTTCCAGAAGTTCAATACCTTGTAGGATTTGAACCTGAGAGTACAGACATACTGACTACGTACATGCTGGATACATACTTCCCAAGAAGGAGCGCTCATCTTGAAAACATATGTATCTATGAAGTACTTCAGAACTATGCATATAGAAGTAATGTAACTGAAAACCTATAACAAGGAAGATATGCAGTTCTTGGATGTGATGTGTGTTTAGTGAGACGCAAAAAGGAAATTAAATTAACCACAGAAGACTTAGTAGCCAAACTCCAGAGAAAGGATTTTATTTCTACATGGCACTTTTGCAGTTGTTCAAGCCATGGAGTGCAGAATCAGAATTACTTGTACACAATAGGGTAGATTTACAAATGTATTCCACTGGGTTAGCGTCAAAAAGTGGTGCTAACAGCACAAAATGTTTTCTTCCTAATTTATTTTCCAGTGCAAAACTTGTTGTGGATTTGAAAGTTCTCTAAAAGTAACACACAGCAGAGCGGACTACTGCTTGGACCTACTTAGCGCCAAGGGGGCATTTTATGAGTGGCGCATGGGAGTTCCCGTGCTACCACCCATACTTTTCAATCAACTCCCTACCTATTATCATTTGTAGACAGGGTTTAGTGCCAAAAGTGGATGTATGACGTTACAACGCACACTTTTACAACGCATGCACTTACAACGCATTTTTTACAACGCATAATCCATTACAACGCACTACACTTACAACGCATGACACTACAACGCATTTATAAAAACTACCTTTACAACGCATACCATTACAACGCATAATATTACATTGCATTTAAGGTAAGTATTAGATAGTATAGGGGTAAAAATTACTTTTCTAACTCCAGGGGGTGCAACAGTAGGGTAAGTGTTGGATAGTGTAGGGGTAAAACTTACTATTCTAACTCCAGGGGGTGCAACAGTAGGGTAAGTGTTGGATAGTATAAGGGTAAAAATTACTATTCTAACTCCAGGGGGTGCAACAGTAGGGTAAGTGTTGGATAGTATAGGGGTAAAAATTGCTATTCTAACTCCAGGGGGTGCAACAGTAGGGTAAGTGTTGGATAGTATAGGGGTAAAAATTGCTATTCTAACTCCAGGGGGTGCAACAGTAGGGTAAGTGTTGGATAGTATAGGGGTAAAAATTACTATTCTAACTCCAGGGGGTGCAACAGTAGGGTAAGTGTTGGATAGTATAGGGGTAAAAATTACTATTCTAACTCCAGGGGGTGCAACAGTAGGGTAAGTGTTGGATAGTATAGGGGTAAAAATTACTATTCTAACTCCAGGGGGTGCAACAGTAGGGTAAGTGTTGGATAGTATAGGGGTAAAAATTGCTATTCTAACTCCAGGGGGTGCAACAGTAGGGTAAGTGTTGGATAGTATAGGGGTAAAAATTACTATTCTAACTCCAGGGGGTGCAACAGTAGGGTAAGTGTTGGATAGTATAGGGGTACAAATTACTATTCTAACGATAGGGGCAGCGCCTTATGTACAAGGCAGCGTTAAGCTAACTTAACGTGGCTTAATGCTGCCTTGTACATAAGGCCTCCTTTCACGCTATGGTTAGCATGAAAGGGGTGTGCAGTGGCTGTTGTGGTGGGCGTTCCACTGCAACACCCATTGTATTTGAAGCTGTCCCCTATGTACAAGGGTGGCATACATAGGAGACAGTGCCAAAACAAAGACCAGGAAAACGCTGGTCTTACATTGGTGAAACGAGGAGAAATGCATTATTTCTCCTCATTTTTGTTTTTGCCACATGTGCTGCCTTGGGCTGCACACATGGAAAAGCAAAATCCCATGGTTTGTTTATGTACAGGAAGGTGTCCCTTCCTGTACATAAACAAACCTTTAAAAAATGCCATTTTGTCACTTTCATGTGTGCTGCATGAAGAAGCACGCATGAAAGTGACAGGGTGGCATTTTAGGATTGTTTATGTGCAGGAAGAGAGACCTTCCTACACATAAACAATTCTCCTCTGCACACAGACACCCTTGCCCTCTGGTGCAAGAGTGCATGCGTTGACACTCAGTTGCTAAACTTAGCGCCATTGCAGGGGAAACACATGGCTGCACCACATTCTTGTAAACGTGGTGCAGCCTTGCATTTTAGAAGTGGTGGAGCGTGTTGGTAAGCCAAGGATGCTAACGACACTCTCCACCACTTCCTTGTACATATCCCTTTGAGTTCATTGATCAAATAGCTTTTTTTGCTCTCTTTAGATAGATGCAATAGTCTCTGGGTTAGCATAAGAATTTCACACCACTCTCATTCAAAACAACAATAAATGGCAACCTTTTCAACTTTGCGCTGTCTGATACTGCAGAAGGAAGCAAATGAAAACATTCATTTTAGTGTTGTAACTGCACTTCTCCATGGTTAGTAAGTGTTAACCCTTTCACTCACTTTTACAAATACCACTAAAATGGATGCCAATTTGTGTATAATCACAACTTATTTGTGATCCTCAGGGTTAATCCACACAAAACAAACATTTGCAATCCAATAGGTCTTGTATTCACACATGTTTGAGCTATAGGCATTGTAATTGACAATGCCGCTTATTTATGTTTTGGGTTTTATAACATAAATAAAAGGCATTGTCATTTACAATACTAACAGCCTAAACTCTCGCAAATGCAATACCTATTGAATTGCAATAAAGGACCTTCTCTACCGCTTGTTAGATTGTTAATATCAGAGGAAGAGACCAGCCTGCGACATCTTCAAAGTAGTGATAAATAGTGCAGTTAGGAAGATGTGCAAGTGTTGTAAATTACACAGACATAAAGTGTGAAGTGAGAGTTTCATATGATCTGAGCTACAAACACTAACAAAGTGCTCCAACACATTTCTCTGTGATTATACTGTTGGTCGCCACTCACGAGGAAGAGCAGGGGGGGTATTTTTTCTGCCCTCTCCGTGATTTGAGTGTGCACTGTGGCATTACGTAAAGTCATTGCTATTTTTGGCGTAATAAAAAACACTCTCACTGTAGTAAGACACTGGTTTCACCTCCTGGTGCAGGGCGGGCTCTGCTTTATGGCAGGCATGTAGGGAGAGAGGGATGGTCTCTGCTTCAGCTAAGGACATGTACAGTGCCCCTGCTATTACTAGTGAACAAGAGGCACTGAGGTGATGGTATTGTTATTTGTGGTGGTGGTATTGGTGGTGGTGGTGGCATTGCTGATGGTGGTATTGGTGGTACTGGTGGTGGTGGTGGTATCTCTGGTGCTATTGGTGGTATTGATGGGGTGGTATTGGGGGTGGTGGTATTGGTGTTGGCATTGGTGGTATTGGTGCTGGTGGCATTGGTGCTGGTGATATTGGTAGTGGTATTGATATTAGTGGTGGTAGTACTGGCATTGTTGGTGGTGGTATTGGTAGTGGTGGTGGTAGTATTGGTGGTGGTATTGGTGGTGTTGGTGGTGGTATTGGTGGTGGTGGTATTTTTTTCATGGTTGCATTGGTGGTGGTATTGGTGGGAGTGGGGGTGGTGTTGGTGGTGGGAGTGGAATTAGTGGTGGTGGTGGAATTGCAGATGGTGGCATTGGTATTGGTGGTGGTATTGGTATTGGTGATTCTTGTATTGGTATTGATGGTGGTGGTTTTGGTGGTGCTATTGTTGGTGGTGGTATTGGTGATGGTATTGGTGGTATTGGTGGTGGTGGTATCGATGGTGGTATTGGTGGTGGTGGTATTGTGGTGGAGGTATTGGTATTGGTGGTGGTATTGGTGGTGGTGGAGGTGCTGGTATTGGTGTGGTGGTAGTGGTGATGGTATTCGTGGTATTGGTGGTGGTGGTGGTATTGGTGGTGGTATTGGTGGTAGCGTTACTGGTGGTGGTGGTATTATTGGTGCTATTGCTGGTGGTATTGGTTATGGTATTGGTATTGGGATGGTATTGGTGGTGGTGATATTGGTGGTGGGGGTATTGGTGGTGGTGGTTGTATTGGTGATGGTGGTGGTATTGGTGGTGGTATTGGTATTGGTGGTGGTATTGGCATTGGTGGTGGTGGGATTGGTATTGATTGTGGTGGGATTGGTTTGGGTGGTATTGGTGGCACTGGTATTGGTGGTATTCATGGTGGTGGTATTGGTGGTGGCATTGGTGGTGGTGATGGTATTGGTGGTGGTGGTATTGGTGGTGGTGGTTTTGGTGGTGGTGGTATTGGTGATGGTATTGGTATTGGTGGTGGTGGTAGTGGTATTGGTGGTGGTGGTGGTATTAGTGGTGGTATTGGTGGTGGTATTGGTATTGGTGGTGGTTGTTTTAGCATTGCTGATGGTACTGGTATTGGTGGTGGTGGTACTGGTTTTGGTGGTGGTGCTATATTTTGTGGTCGTATTGGTGGTATTTCTGGTATTGATGGTGGTGGTATTGGTGGTATTCTGGTGGTGGTATTGGGGGTGGTGGTGGTGGCATTAGTGGTATTGGTGGTGGTAGTTTTGGTGGTGGGAGTATTGATGAGGGTATTAGTGCTGGTGGTGGTATTGGTGGTGGTGTTATTGGTGACGGTATTGGCATTGGTGGTGGTGGTATTGTTATTGGTGGTGGTGGTTTTAGTATTGCTGATGGTACTGGTATTGGTGGTGGTGGTACTGGTGGTATCTGTGGTGCTATTGGTGGTATTGATGGGGTGTGTTGGACTTGCCCCTTTTGGCAGGTTCACCCCCAAACCTTTTGCCTTTTCTGTGACCTGATATTGGTAGTTGTTGGCCTCTGTGCACTTTATCACTGTGGCCCAGTGTAAAGTGCGTGCACGCTCTGAGGGCATGTGGTGAGATTGGCCTGCCCTCCCATAGGAATGAATGGGGGATATGTGTGTCCATGGTAATTCCTGGTATGAAAGGAGTGCAGGGGTGAGTTTAATATGTATGAGTTCATGAAAATAAATGCTGTTCAACGGTGTGCACAGATTTATGGTGACTGGTGGAGAAGTGCCACTTTTAGAAGTTGACATTTCTGTGTGCTATGTGTCTGCCTGCCTGATGTGGAGTGCATGTCTGGCTTGTGAGTGACAGGAGCTGAGGGGTGTGGGTGGCTCCAGGAGACAGGGTGAGTCAGCTGAGGGGTGGTGGTGGCTTTGCTGATGGTGGTATTGGTGGTACTGGTGGTGGTGGTGGTATATCTGGTGCTATTGGTGGTATTGATTATGTGGTATTAGGGGTGGTGGTATTGGTGTTGGTGGTGGTATTGGTAGTGGTGGTGGTAGTATTGTTGGTGGTATTGGTGGTGGTGGTGGTGGTCTTGGTGGTGGTATTTTGGTGGTGGCATTGGTGGTGGTATTGGTGGGAGTGGGGGTGGTGTTGGTGGTGGGAGTGGAATTAGTGGTGGGGGTGGAATTGCAGATTATGGCATTGGTATTGGTGGTGGTATTGGTATTGGTTGGTGATTCTCGTATTGGTATTGATGGTGGTGGTTTTGGTGGTGGTATTGGTGATGGTATTGGTGGTGGTGGTATCGATGGTGGTATTGGTGGTGGTGGTATTGTAGTGGAGGTATTGGTATTGGTGGTGGTATTGGTGGTGGTATTGGTGGTGGTGGAGGTGCTGGTATTGGTGTGGTGGTAGTGGTGATGGTATTTGTGGTATTGGTGGTGGTGGTGTTGGTATTGGTGGTGGTGGTGGTAGTGGTAGTGTTGGTGGTGGTGGTATTAGTGGTGCTATTGCTGGTGGTATTGGTGGTGGTCTTGGTATTGGGATGGTATTGGTGGTGGTGGTATTGGTGGTGGGGGTATTGGTGGTGGTGGTTGTATTGGTGACGGTATTGGTATTGGTGGTGGTATTGGTATTGGTGGTGGTATTGGCATTGGTGGTGGTGGGATTGGTATTGGTGGTGG
This sequence comes from Triturus cristatus, assembly GCF_964204655.1. NCBI lineage: Eukaryota > Metazoa > Chordata > Amphibia > Caudata > Salamandridae > Triturus > Triturus cristatus. The sequence goes on from NC_140591.1 coordinate 636,508,045, forward strand.
TGGGATTGGTTCAGGTGGTATTGGTGGCACTGGTATTGGTGGTATTGATGGTGGTGGTATTGGTGGTGGCATTGGTGGTGGTGATGGTATTGGTGGTGGTGGTTTTGGTGGTGGTGGTATTGGTGATGGTATTGGTATTGGTGGTGGTGGTAGTGGTATTGGTGGTGGTGGTGGTATTAGTGGTGGTATTGGTGGTGGTATTGGTATTGGTGGTGGTGGTTTTAGTATTGCTGATGGTACTGGTATTGGTGGTGGTGGTACTGGTTTTGGTGGTGGTGGTATATTTTGTGGTCGTATTGGTGGTATTTCTGGTATTGATGGTGGTGGTATTGGTGGTATTCTGGTGGTGGTATTGGTGGTATTCTGGTGGTGGTATTGGGGGTCGTGGTGGTGGCATTAGTGGTATTGGTGGTAGTATTGGTGGTGGGAGTATTGATGGTGGTATTAGTGCTGGTGGTGGTATTGGTGCTGCTAGTAAGAATAACTCAGTGAATATAAGAGGCAGAATCCGTGGTATTAGAGGTTTTAAAAGGCTTTATTCCTATACAAAGGAATACAATTCGAATTGCAGGCTTTCTATTCCATCACCACGAAAGTTCAGGAAGGAAGGGCATACATTATTGACAGATAATTGGTTTTATAGGAAATGCATTACAGTGAAACAGATGCAAGAGGCGTAACAGCTGATAGTACAGATAAAAGGTGCATACGTAACTAATAGAGGCGGATATATGGGCGTAATTTAATAAACGTCATCATACATGATGTCACAAGTGGGTGGATCCATAAGAGAATCCTGCAATGTCAGCAGAAATATTTGGCAGAGATGCGCGCGCAGCCGCATGACGTGTGATTGACGTGCAACTAGAGGGTGAAGGGGACTTGACATTTAGCTCTACATGTGGAGACAGAAGTCTGGGGGTCATGTCAACCTAATCCCAAATCATATCTAATATCCTATGTTTAAAGAACTGTGTTATCCAAAAGGAAAGGTTTCTAGGATAGAATCTATTCTATACTGACTGTTAGTGCGTGTACAAGCGTCTAAGTGTCTACATGAGATGCGAGGGGGTAGGAATATTCCATAGTAACGGGGCTATGAATTACTTGCATGAGGACAGCGAGGCCTGGCCCTTTGCACGGTAGCTGGAGGAATGTTTACCTAAACTACTAGACAGGAATGCATCAGATGAGGAGCGGAGTAGATAATCTTGAAGGTGAAATACAGTTTTTGGCAGGCAACAGGCTGGATCAGGCACCGTTAGCCGCGCAGGGAGTAGGACAAAGTTCATGGATACAGATGCAGGCTCAAACTGGAGCTTTCAGAGGCAGAAGGCAGGAAAAGGCTTGATGACAGAATTCTGGGCCTACTCGCCTGAATCTGTAAAAATGTGGAAAGTGAACCACATAAAGTCGGTGGCCTTTCATACTTAGGAATGGAATATCTGACCCATTCATGGCGGATCTGAAAGAGGACATGTTGACGGTGGACGCACATATATTTGCGTCTTCAAAACTGGAACTGGAGGGAACATACATGTACTTATAGCATGCACATGGAGCCGTTGGGGTCTACGATAGGGGACATAACTGATCACAAAATTCATATTTCCTCATTCCCTCCTTGTCCCCTACGGACCCTCAGGAGATATCGATCTTCATCAATCCATCGATCTGTTCATATAGCATCATTTGTTCTTCTTTCTTCTTCCGGGATCTCGAACGAAAACTTGGATGTGGGATACACGATGTGGCACACAGACCACAAATCGCTGGCCCACATTGTAGACATAAACAGCAACTGAATAGTATGAGAAAGCCAATACCTAGGAAGGATAGGATTCTCCATCCCCAGGCTGACAACACGCCCCAGAACCAACCGGACCAAGTCCAGGTGCCTGGACTCTGGTGTATCTGGCTTACAATCTTATGAAGGCGAGTTATGGCTTTATATACTGACGGCGAATTTTCTGGTATGAAAATGCAGCAACTTGATCCGATGACCCTACAAGCTCCGCCCCTATCGGCCAGGATGACGTCAAGGACAAGACGATTTTGAAGCACAACAATCCGCATAGCAGACTGCTCTTCTGTTAAATTGCCTAAGGCGGAAATAGTTTCGTTCACTACTGCTTCAAGGGTTCTGGTTAATCTACGTATCAGCTTACTATTAGTGACTGTACCTATATAGGGAAAGAAACCTTTATTGAAATCTGTGTATTTTTCCCATGCTGTTTCAGTGTAATCGACAATTGGGAGATCTCTCTGCTGTCTATTGTGTACTAAATGGGTATTTCTGTGATAATCAGGAGGAGCTAGGAAAACAGGTGGTAAAAGGAATGCTATGTAACAGGTACCATCCCAATCTAGAGGTAGACGTATATATGCGGTCTGGCCACATATAAAGTAGGAATGGCGAGAAGCTCTAAATGTAGACTTGCCTTGATCACTGAATTTTATTACAGTGGTGCATTTACTATGGCCCATGTGTATGGAACCATTCTTTCTTACACATAATTCCCCTTTTACTGGGAATACTGACAAGGCGGGCAAGATTGGTGTAGCTTCAGATTCAACGTTCAGGATCATGAGGTTAAGTGTAAAATTACCTAATCCATATACTTCATTTTCTAGATCATTTCCTGTTCTTTTGGGAAGTCCCTCCTTGTTAGGGTAGCAGACTTTAAGCAAAACTAGGTTCAGGTTTCCCCATACCCAGTTGTCTTGATAAACTGCGGAATTTGAATCTAGGGAATTAATCAAACTAAACCATGCTCCACAGGAGCCATTGTGTGTGAACGGATATGGAAAGAGGGGCAAAACTCCCTTATAGTTCTGATAGGGAGGGAGTCGGCCACATATCCAACAATTTGTGGCATTGCTGGTCTGATGGGAATGATGTAACATACTAATGAATGTGTTGTTGCGCAGCGCAAATCTATAGGACAACTCATGCGGAGGTAATTCACTAAAAGAATGTTCTGCAGTTACATTGTAAACACGCTTAAGAATAGGGTAATACATGTGCAATAGTATGCTGACAATGATGATCAGAAGACTTAGAAAAAACTAAATTAATAATGTTACTGTGCAGTGACTACGAAGTGATTTACAATACGCATGCTTCTTAAGCTGCATCTGTTGATTTCTTTCTCTATTCCGGTCTAGAGGATACATGTCAGAGACAAATTCAACCGATTCACCTTGGAGAGGACTTAAACAATCAAATTGTCTGACTTGCTAGACCTTAATTTTAGTTTGTAAAGTTCAGAGTTTGTTAATTCAGCCAAGGGGAGCTTTGAGTCTGTCTGTGAGGGGATGCAGGGCTGAGCGTTCACACTAGATGGTAGTCCATAAAATTTCTTGATATGACTCGAGTGCAACCACCCTTTACGTCCCTCAATCTTCACGGCTGTCCTTGTAGTTAGTAGTACCAATTTTGGCGATGTCCATCTAGGCTCCAGTTGGGTCTTTCGGTCAAAATTCCTGACCAAAACCAGGTCGCCAGGAACCACGTCATGGGGCTTCACCTCAGTATTGTCGGGAAAAGCTGCGGCTACCTGTGAACGACAAGATTGTAGTGCAGACATCAAGGAAGCCAGGTAATCTGTCAGCATATTACAGTCAACATCAGTGATTTTGCGAGGTATAGGCGTCCCCCACATATTTGGTGGTCTACCAAAGATCACCTCGTATGGGGATAGCCCTGTTCGAGAATGTGCTACCATTCTCATGTAAAAGAGCGCAACTGGTAAGGCTACTATCCAATCGACACCTTTTTCCCTACATATTTTGGACAATCTAATTTTCAGAGTTTGATTATGGCGTTCCACGAGACCTGCTGCCTCGGGATGTCGGACACAGTGAAATTTCCATTGGTAGCCTAACAAAAGGGAAACGTGTTTCATTAGTTCGGATGAGAATGGCTGGCCGTTATCTGAGTAGACAACACGTGGTAAACCGTACCGTGGGAAGAATTCTCGAACTAACTGTTTGGCAGTAGTCGGGGCAGTGTAATCTGAAACCGGGTAGGCTTCTGTCCAACGGGAAAGAGCACAGACAACTACGAGAACATATTTGAATCCTCGACATCGTTCCATCTGGATATAATCCATCTGGAGGACTTCAAAAGCATGATCGGGAGATTGAAATCCACCCTGCTCTACGGGGATGCTTTTACCTGGATTAAACTGACAACATATCATACAGGTACGAACTTTTTGTTTAGCTGCTGCTCGCAAGTGTTTGTTGAACCAAATGTGTTGAATGCTGTCTAGCATAGCTTTTTCTCCTAGGTGCGCTGGACTATGTATTGTGTTAATGATGACTTGAACCATGGAGTCGGGAAGAAACCATATAGATTTTTCCTTCGTCATCCATCCTTGATCCGTTTGGATCCCTCCTAATTCAGTCCATTTCTTTATTTCTTCTGGTGTAGCATGTGTCTGTATGTCAATTACATCAAGGGCGGGATCCTTAACTGTCATGCAATATGTTGGTGTCGGAACTATTGTCTTTGTCATGTCAGTTGTGTGAGTCTGATTCTGAGCAGTCTGTTTAGCTGTTCTGTCAGCTAGGTCATTACCCTGAGAAATGATATCGGTAACTTTTGTATGGGCTTTGCATTTCATAATCGATATTGCAGTAGGTAGATGAATCGCGTCTAATAGGGCTTGAATGAGGGGTCCGTGTTGGATGTGGGCACCGTGAGAAGTTAAATAACCTCTCTCTCGCCACAGTACGATAAGTCATGGACGACTCCGAATGCATAACGTGAATCTGTGTATATGTTGACTTTCTTATTTTTGGCTTGAATACAGGCTTGTGTCAGAGCGATGAGCTCTGCTGCTTGAGCTGACAAAGTGTTAATACAATTTGTTTCAATGACTTCAGTGTCTGTTGTGACTGCGTAAGCGGCCACTAACTCTCCTGTACTTGTTCTCATACATGACCCATCTACATACAATGTCAAGTCTGGATCTGACAAAGGGATATCTGTCAAGTCTTGTCTGGGTTTCGTCGTGATAGTAATGACTTCGACACAATCATGTGCCAATGGATCTGTTCCGCCTACTGGTAACAGTGTGGCAGGATTTAACGTATTACAACGTCTGATTTCTATGTGTGGCTGAAACAATGTTAATTCGTAACCGGTGAGTCTCGCTATAGTCAAGTGTTGTGTTTGTGTGCGGTTCAAGAGAACCTCTACTGCATGTGGTACTTGTACTGTCAATTGGTGTCCTAACACTATGGTATCGCTTTGTCTGATTGCTAAAGCTGTTGCTGCCACCGATTTCAGGCACGCAGGAAGAGCCTGGGCTACTGGATCTAATGTACTAGAGAAATAAGCACATGGTTTGTGTGATCCTGCTTGTTCCTGAGTGAGTACTGACAAAGCAGTACCTTCACGTTCTGTAACAAAGAGTGTAAACTGTTTACTGTAACATGGTGTTGCTAAGACAGGTGCTTGGCATAAAGCTTTCTTTAAGCTTTCAAAGGCGTGTGTATGTTCTTGAGTCCAAGGGAGGACAGTCGATGTGGCTGCCTCCTGTGTTGTCAACTGGATGAGTGGTTTTGCTAGAAATGCATATTGAGGGATCCACTGCCTACAGTATGAAGTGAGACCTATAAAAGCCCGCACCTCCTTTTGTGTCTTGGGTGGTGACATGTTAGCAATTAACTGGATGCGGTCGGATGTAAGCTGCCTTCCCTCCTTGGACAGCGAGTGCCCAAGGTAAACAACTCGCTGGACACAGAATTGCAGCTTAGAAGGGGACACCTTGTGCCCCTTGTCGGCCAGAAATTTCAAAACCGTTAGTGACGCTGTTTCACATTCAGGTTCGCTTCGGGCGGTGATCAGCAGATCATCGACATATTGAAGCAAAGCAGTGTTAACTGGCATGTGGATACTGTCAAGTTCTCGTTTCAGTGCTTGGCTATAGATGCTGGGGCTTTCTGTAAATCCTTGAGGTGCGCGTGTGAATTTAAAACTTCGTCCATTTAAACTGAATCCGAACAGATATTGACTTTCCGGATCTATTGGGAAACTAAAGAAAGCATTCTTGAGATCAATTACAGTGAAGAACGTTGCTTCTGAGTCAATAGCTGTTAGTAATGAAGAGATATCTGGGACCACAGGGTATTGTGGTACAATACATTTATTTAATTCGCGCAAATCAATAACTAATCGATATACTGGTGGTGCCTTTGGATCCGTTCTTTTAAGAATCGGAATTATCGGGGAGTTACATACATTGGAGTCGGTTTCGACAACCACTCCTTGTGCAATGAGCTCGTCAATGATTTGCAGTAAGGCCACTACAGCATCTGGTGGTAACTTGTATTGTCGCATTCGTGGTAGTACTACTCCTGTTTTCAGTGTATATGGTGTAATGTTCATGCAACCAACATCAGTGGGGCCTTGTGCCCATAAATGTGTAGGTAAATTCTGCAGTCGGTGATCCATGTCTCTGGACACGTAGTGACCTTTAAAGTCACGTAAAAATAGTCGTACTCCTTCCGGAGAACAACATATTATGGCTCCTAGAGCTTTCAATGTTTTTATACCTAACAAGTTTTCTGGACATGATTTAGTAAGCAATAAATCTGTAGTACGTGTCAATGGACCAACCGTCAGTGGAAGAGGTTGTGTTACGTCATTGATTATAGGTTTTCCTGAGAATCCAAGGGAAATATTCTGTGAGCCTGAGAGGGGTGCCCCTGGAACTTCACTGCGTCTTATAGTTGTTCTGCTTGCCCCTGTATCGAGTAAAAACTTTCTGTCTTCCCCTAATAGTTCACTATGTACATAAGGTCCCTCTTGGTCTACAGGAACCTCAATAAGGGGTAAGCCAACTTCCCTCTCTAGGCTATTTCATGTGTATCGCTGATAATCGGGATAATCTGCTTGTGCATACTGATACATCTGTTGGGTCGTTGCTTGTGTTGCAGCAATAGGCTGCGCTTGTGGTGGTGCTACGATCTGTTGTGGAGCTGCCTGTTGCGGAGCTAGTTGTTGCGGAGCTAATCTAGGTTGTGCATGCTGAGGGATTTGTTGTTGATTCTGATCCTGTCTAGGTAGACGTGGTCTTTCCTGGGTTCTACCTGTGGCAATATTATGTTTCAGGACTGGACAATCGTGTATATAATGACCTTGTTGTTTACAATAGTTGCATGTCCCTTTCGTTGGACCTGCGGAATCACCCTTTAGGTGACCATCAGCTGGAACTGACTGTGCAACAAGCATTTTCATTTTTGTATCTTTCATACGTCTTTGTTCATGTTCTTGTTCTTCTCTAATTCTATTGTGGTGATATTGTAACATCTGTAACATCTGTGATGGGGTATTACCTTGCCAGGTACTTTCAAATTTCAATACTCTATTCTTGACTTGCAGCAGAGAATTTTCAACTAATTTTGTCACAAACAGATGTGGATATGACTCGCTACTTGCTTTTATGCCACTATTTATACCAAAACATTTTTCAAATCGGGAATAGAAATCACTAGTGTCTTCATCTGGCTTTTGTTTACAGGCTGATATTGCACCCCAGTCTTCCTTTTTCGTAGTTAATAAACGTGGCAGTACCTGTACTAGTAGCCCTGCTAGTGCTGTAGTCTTTTCCCCAAGCCCTGCTCCTGCAGCTCAGGCCCTTTCTTCGTTTTCTAATGCTGTCCAATCTATCTTTTGGTCTCCCACCTCCCATTCCTTTTCTTTCAGTTTCTCGTAAACACCGGCGGGTAATAGGACTTTTAATATTTTCATAATGTCGGGGTAGGTATACTCTCCCATGAGTAACATGTCTTTTATTTCACGGTGGAAACCTGCTGGGTCCTTGTCATGGCTGGGTACTACTTTCTTCATTTCTAATAATTCCAGTTTAGTTATAGGCGTGTACACAAACAAGCGTGTAAAGTTATTACCGTCACCTCTGATTGGGTGTACTTCGCGTAACGGATTCTGTCTATCTATGTGATACATTTTTCTTCCCATGATGGGAACTGGAACGTGTTCTGGGCATACGAAAGTTAAATATTGGTTTCGAAATTCTAGAATTTCTTTAATCAAATCAGTACCTGACCCCCTCCATATATTCGTGAGTAGTTCTGTCAATATGTCAGGTAAGGGTCCTGGATCGGAGTGTTGGCTTTTATATAATATAAGGAGGTGTTGAATCATGTATATACTAGCTAAACGCTGTTCATATGGGTCAAGATTCAGAAACGTGTGTGCAAGTACATCATCATTGTATTCGCTGGGACTGTCAGCCCATTGTACTGCTGACCTGGCTAATTCTTGTTCGTCCATGGAATCAAGCATGTGGTACCCCCTTCGATCTCGGAGTAATTTATCAGCGGCTTGGAATAAGTGTTCAGGGGATCTTGTATTTAACATAGGGGTTTGAAAATGTCTATTATGTTCTGGACGTATCGGACGTATCGGATCATTGAAACCTCTGGTATTATTATGGGGTCTTCCTCTACCTACATAAGCTATCGTTTCTAATTGCTCTGATTCTTGCTCCTCCTCTTCTTCTGATTCAACTCTGTCTGTTTCTCGTCTTCCTTTATGTATTCGTTCTACTTCCTTGCGGATCTTTCGACACATGGCGATTATACACGCCTGTCTATCATGTTTCTCTTCTGATATGTTCTGACCCCATTTGGCAAGTCTTTGCATGGTATCGTGATCTGCCCCGGGCCTGTCTTGATTCCTAATTACGCAATTTATGAAAAAACGTAGTAGTTGTCTTTGGACGTCCACTTTCTGGTATTCCATAGCTTCGTTAATACTTTCTGGACCTCGCCCTGTTTGGACAAAGCGATATATTTCGTCTAGGTGTTCACCCATTCCTGGTATTGTCATTAAATATAATGTAGCTCGTCGTATACGTAGTGATGATATGAGCAATTTGTCCTGTCTACCTGGTACTGGGTCGTATCTACAATCCACAAGCTGTTCTTTAAACATGTCGGATGTCGCTAGTTGGGGTGTACGTTGGAGTGCTAAATCTCTAAGGGTCTGTTTATTTCGCGGCGGGGTGGCAAACATGTCTGTCGCACCTCCTGTAGCACCATCTGAGGTGCTAGGCACGAAAGGATTCGTTGGGCGTAGGATAGAGATTGTAGATGCGGGAAAAACAGTAGAAACGGACGGACCTGTGGGAACTTGTGTAGGAGTTTGTAGTTGCGGGGATACAGACGGATGCTCTTGGTGTTGAACACCATCGGCAAGCGGTATGTGCGGTATGGCATTAGCATACTCGGGAGCTACGTCATCTAAATAGGAGGAAAGGAATACGTCCTTTGCTGTTTTGGGATGTGTTTTGGGATGTGCTTTTATCGGGAGCAATGGAGGAGTTAAGTCTCTTGGTATTTCCGGGGTAGCCTTAGGTAACCCTTCGGCCAGAAGAGGATACATACCATTCATAAGAGTGTTTCTTTGTCTATCTACTTGTTCTGAGTTTACTCGGGTACCTTCCTCAAGTAATAGATTTTCTCGGGTTTTATTTGAATTCTCTCTACCTTTCTCTTCCTGTCTGAGCGCTTTTTCTGTACGTCTATATGATTCTTTACGCCATAATTCAATGGCATCTTTCTGTGACTGTCTGGCTTTCTTTTTCCATAATTCTTCTTCTACTCTCATGATGCAATCTGCATCCCAGGTCCCCGCTGCGGGCCATCTCTGACTCTCTGGTAACTCTTTGGTGTAGTCCACCCATAAATCAAGAAATAATACGGCATCTAGGCCATGCTTATGATACATAAAGTACCCTGGAGTGTCCCTAGGTGGGATGGGAACAGCTTCTTCAAGTACACCTTTTCTAGTTTTGATCTGTCTTAGTTTCGAAAAGAGCGGCATTTTTAGACCTTATTACTAGAACACGCTTTATACAAAGAACACAATAATGAACAATCATTCACACCACAATATGTAGAACGTATTTAAAACATTTAACACTTAACAGTTTTAACGAACGATGATAACTAATAGAAAACTAGTTACTGACATAATACTGACATTAGATAATACCTATTTATATGCAAGACATATTATATATACTGCTAAACAGTACAGATACACTGCTGAAACAGTGCAGACCGGATTTGTGTACCCAAACCCGTCTTGACCGGCACAGACTATGTGCACGTTAAATGCCTCCCCGGTAATGGTACTCACCGGGTAGCTCTGAACGGAAGGCCTCGGAACGGAACTGAAACTGGACCGGACTGGACTCGACTCGACTGGACTCGGAACTTCGGAACCTGGTGGGCCTCTGTATACCTCGGATCTTGCTCTCTCAGCTAGGCTCTGGTCGGGATACTTCGCACTTCTCACCGCCTCGTCTGGGTGTTGATCGAAGCCTCAGTCGCCCCCGCTTGGCCGGAGGGAGATACAGGAAATCCTGCAGGTACGCGTTTTTGTCCGTTCAGCTGTGGCAGGAGACCGGGCCTGCAACGCACCGCCGGCGCGTGAGATGAGAAAGTGTCCCTGTTCGGGCGCCAATTTATGTGGTAAATATTTCATTACCGGTACTATTTTTTATGCGGTAAAGTCTAGTAAGAATAACTCAGTGAATATAAGAGGCAGAATCCGTGGTATTAGAGGTTTTAAAAGGCTTTATTCCTATACAAAGGAATACAATTCGAATTGCAGGCTTTCTATTCCATCACCACGAAAGTTCAGGAAGGAAGGGCATACATTATTGACAGATAATTGGTTTTATAGGAAATGCATTACAGTGAAACAGATGCAAGAGGCGTAACAGCTGATAGTACAGATAAAAGGTGCATACGTAACTAATAGAGGCGGATATATGGGCGTAATTTAATAAACGTCATCATACATGATGTCACAAGTGGGTGGATCCATAAGAGAATCCTGCAATGTCAGCAGAAATATTTGGCAGAGATGCGCGCGCAGCCGCATGACGTGTGATTGACGTGCAACTAGAGGGTGAAGGGGACTTGACATTTAGCTCTACATGTGGAGACAGAAGTCTGGGGGTCATGTCAACCTAATCCCAAATCATATCTAATATCCTATGTTTAAAGAACTGTGTTATCCAAAAGGAAAGGTTTCTAGGATAGAATCTATTCTATACTGACTGTTAGTGCGTGTACAAGCGTCTAAGTGTCTACATGAGATGCGAGGGGGTAGGAATATTCCATAGTAACGGGGCTATGAATTACTTGCATGAGGACAGCGAGGCCTGGCCCTTTGCACGGTAGCTGGAGGAATGTTTACCTAAACTACTAGACAGGAATGCATCGGATGAGGAGCGGAGTAGATAATCTTGAAGGTGAAATACAGTTTTTGGCAGGCAACAGGCTGGATCAGGCACCGTTAGCCGCGCAGGGAGTAGGACAAAGTTCATGGATACAGATGCAGGCTCAAACTGGAGCTTTCAGAGGCAGAAGGCAGGAAAAGGCTTGATGACAGAATTCTGGGCCTACTCGCCTGAATCTGTAAAAATGTGGAAAGTGAACCACATAAAGTCGGTGGCCTTTCATACTTAGGAATGGAATATCTGACCCATTCATGGCGGATCTGAAAGATGACATGTTGACGGTGGACGCACATATATTTGCGTCTTCAAAACTGGAACTGGAGGGAACATACATGTACTTATAGCATGCACATGGAGCCGTTGGGGTCTACGATAGGGGACATAACTGATCACAAAATTCATATTTCCTCAGTATTGGTGATGGTATTGGTATTGCTGCTGGTGGTAGTGGTATAGGTGGTGGTGGTGGTATTAGTGGTGGTATTGGTGATGGTATTGGTGGTGGTATTGGTATTCGTGGTGGTGGTTTTAGTATTGCTGATGGTACTGGTATTGGTGGTACTGGTTTTGGTGGTGGTGGTATCTGTGGTGCTATTGGTGGTATTGATGGGGTGTGTTGGACCTGGCCCTTTTGGCAGGTTCACCCCTAAACCTTTTGCCTTTTCTGTGACCTGATATTGGTAGTTTTTGGCCTCTGCGCACTTTAGCACTGTGGCCCAGTGTAAAGTGTGTGCGCGCTCTGAGGGCATGTGGTGAGATTGGCCTGCCCTCCCATAGGAATGCATGGGGATATGTGTGTCCATGGTAATTCCTGGTATGAGAGGAGTGCAGTGGCGAGTTTAATGTGTATGAGGTCATGAGAATAAATGCTGTTCAACGGTGTGCATAGATTTATGGTGACTGGTGGAGAAGTGCCACTTTTAGAAGTTGGCATTTCTGTGTGCTATGTGTCTGCCTGCCTGATGTGGAGTGCATATCTGGCTTGTGAGTGACAAGAGCTGAGGGGTGTGGGTGGCTCCAGGAGACAGGGTGAGTCAGCTGAGGGGTGGTGGTGGCATTGCTGATGGTGGTATTGGTGGTACTGGTGGTGGTGGTGGTATCTCTGGTGCTATTGGTCGTATTGATGGGGTGGTATTGGGGTGGTGGTATTGGTGTTGACATTGGTGGTATTGGTGCTGGTGGCATTGGTGCTGGTGGTATTGGTGGTGGTATTGATGTTAGTGGTGGTAGTACTGGCATTATTGGTGGTGGTATTGGTAGTGGTGGTGGTAGTATTGGTGGTGGTATTGGTGGTGTTGGTGGTGGTATTGGTGGTGGTGGTATTTTGGTGGTGGCATTGGTGGTGGTATTGGTTTGAGTGGGGGTAGTGTTGTTGGTGGGAGTGGAAATAGTGGTGGTGGTGGAATTGCAGATGGTGGCATTGGTATTGGTATTGGTGATTCTCGTATTGGTATTGATGGTGGTGATTTTGGTGGTGGTATTGTTGATGGTGGTATTGGTGATGGTATTGGTGGTATTGGTGGTGGTGGTATTGATGGTGGTATTGGTGGTGGTGGTATTGTGGTGGAGGTATTGGCATTGGTGGTGGTATTGGTGGTGGTGGAGGTGCTGGTATTGTTGTGGTGGTAGTGGTAATGGTATTCGTGGTATTGGTGGTGGTGTTGGTATTGGTGGTGGTGGTAGTGGTGGTGGTGGTATTAGTGGTGCTATTGCTGGTGGTATTGGTGGTGGTCTTGGTATTGGGATGGTATTGGTGGTGGTGGTATTGGTGGGGGGGTATTGGTGGTGGTGGTTGTATTGGTGATGGTGGTGGTATTGGTATTGGTCGTGGTATTGGTATTGGTGGTGGTATTGGCATTGGTGGTGGTGGGATTGGTATTGGTGGTGGTGGGATTGGTTCGGGTGGTATTGGTGGCACTGGTATTGGTGGTATTGATGGTGGTGGTATTGGTGGTGGCATTGGTGGTGGTGATGGTATTGGTGGTGGTGGTTTTGGTGGTGGTGGTATTGGTGATGGTATTGATATTGGTGGTGGTGGTAGTGGTATTGGTGGTGGTGGTGGTATTAGTGGTGGTACTGGTGGTGCTATTGGTATTTGTGGTGGTGGTTTTAGTATTGCTGATGGTACTGGTGATGGTATTTTTTGTGGTTGCATTGGTGGTATTTGTGGTATTGATGGTGGTGGTATTCTGGTGGTGGTATTGGTGATGGTATTTTTGTGGTTGCATTGGTGGTATTTGTGGTATTGATGGTGGTGGTATTGGTGGTATTCTGGTGGTGGTGGTGGCATTAGTGGTATTTGTGGTGGTAGTATTGGTGGTGGGAGTATTGATGGCGGTATTAGTGCTGGTGGTGGTATTGGTGGTGGTGGTATTGGTGATGGCATTGGTATTGGTGGTGGTGGTAGTGGTATTGGTGGTGGTGGTGGTGGTATTAGTGGTGGCATTGGTGGTGGTATTGCTGGTGGTGGTTTTAGTATTGCTGATGGTACTGGTGTTGGTGGTGGTGGTACTGGTTTTGGTGATGGTGGTATCTCTGGTGCTATTGGTGGTATTGATGGGGTGGTATTGGGGGTGGTGGTATTGGTGTTGGCATTGGTGGTATTGGTGCTGGTGGCTTTGGTGCTGGTGGTATTGATTGTGGTATTGATATTAGTGGTGGTAGTACTGGCATTGTTGGTGGTGGTATTGGTAGTGGTGGTGGTATTGGTGATGGTATTGGTAGTGGTGGTGGTGGTTTTAGTATTGCTGATGATACTGGTATTGGTGGTGGTGGTACTGGTTTGGGTGTTGGTGGTATTGTTGGTGGTGGTATTTTTTGTGGTCCTATTGGTGGTATTTGTGGTATTGATGGTGGTGGTATTGGTGGTATTCTGGTGGTGGTATTGGGGTGGTGGTGGTGGCATTAGTGGTATTGGTGGGGGTAGTATTGGTGGTGGTATTAGTGCTGTTGGTGGTATTGGTGGTGGTATTGGTATTGGAGTCGGTATTGGTGGTATTGGTATTGGTGGTGGTATTGGTGATGGTGGTATTGGTGGTGATGGTATTGGTGGTGGTGGTTTTGGTGATGGTAATGGTAATGGTGGTATGATGGTGGTATTGGTGGTGGTGATATTGGTGGCAGTGGCAATATTGGTGGTGGCCTTGGTTTTGGTGGTGGTGGTATTGATACTGATGGGGTGGTATTGGTGGTAGTGGTGTTGGTGGTTTTAGTGTTGGTGGTATTGGTGGTGGTGTTGGCATGGATGGTGGTATTGGTCCTGGTGGTGGTGGCAGTGGTCGTATTGGTAGTGGTGATATCAGGGGTTAGGTGGTATTGGTGGTGGTGATATTGGTGTTATTGGCGGTTGTGGTGGTGGTATTAGTAGGGGTATTGATGGTAGTTTTGGCGGTGGTATAGGTGGTGGTATTGGTGGTGGTGCTATTGGTGGTGGTGGTATTGGTGGTGGTATTGGTATTGATGGTGGTGGTATTGGTATTAGTGGTGGTATTGGTACAGGTGGTACTGGTATTGGTGGTGGTGACATTGGTTGTGGTGGTGGTGGTGGAATGAGTGGTATTTGGTGGTATTGGTGCTGTTGGTGGTATTGGTAGTAGTGGTGGTATTGGTGGTGGTGGCATTGAAGGTGGTGTATTGGTAGTGGTGGTATTGGTGGTTTTATTGGTGGTGGTGGTATTGGTGGTGTTGGTGGTGGTGATGGTAATGGTGGTAGTGGTATTGGTGGTGGTATTGGTGGTGGTGGTAGTGGTATTGGTGGTGATATTATTGGTGGTATTGGTGGTGGGGGTATTTGTGGTGGTGGTGGTACTGTTGGTGGTATTGTTATTGGTGGTGGTGGTATTGGTATTGGTGGTGTTGGTATTGGTATTAGTGGTATTGGTGATGGTGGTATTGGTGGTGGTAATGGTGGTGGTGGTATTGGTGGTGGTGATGGTATTGGTGGTGGAGGTATTGGTGGTGGGGTTATAGGTTGTGGTGGTGGTATTGGTGGTAGTGGTGGCATTGGTATCGGTTGTGGCATTGGTATTGGTGGTGGTATTGGCATTGGTGGTGGTATTGGTTGTGGTGGTATTGGAGGTATTGTTGCCATTGGTATTGGTGGTGGTATTAGTGGTATTTGTGTTATTAGTGGTATTGGTGTTATTGGTGGTGGTGGTATTGGTGGTTGTGATAGTATTGGTGGTATTAGTGGCCATATTGGTGGTGGTGGTATTTGCAGTTGTGGTATTGGTGATGGTATTAGTGATGGTGGTATTGGTGGTGGTATTGGTATTGGTGGTGGTGGTATTGGTGGTGGTGGTATTGGTGATGGTGGTATTGGTGGTGGTAATGGTGGTGGTGGTATTGGTGGTGGTGATGGTATTGGTGGTGGAGGTATTGGTGGTGGGGTTATAGGTTGTGGTGGTGGTATTGGTGGTAGTGGTGGCATTGGTATCGGTTGTGGCATTGGTATTGGTGGTGGTATTGGCATTGGTGGTGGTATTGGTTGTGGTGGTATTGGAGGTATTGTTGCCATTGGTATTGGTGGTGGTATTAGTGGTATTTGTGTTATTAGTGGTATTGGTGTTATTGGTGGTGGTGGTATTGGTGGTTGTGATAGTATTGGTGGTATTAGTGGCCATATTGGTGGTGGTGGTATTTGCAGTTGTGGTATTGGTGATGGTATTAGTGATGGTGGTATTGGTGGTGGTATTGGTGGTGGTGGTGGTGGTATTCGTGGTGGTGGTGGTATTAGTGGTGGTATTGGTGGTGGTATTGGTGGTGGTACTGGTGGTGGTGGCATTGGTATTGGTGGTGGGGGTACTGGTTTTGGTGGTGGTGGTATTGGTGGTGGTGGTGTCAATGGTAGTGGTATTTTTGGCAGTGGTACTGATGGTGGTGGTGGTATTAGTGGTGGTATTTGTGGTGGTATTTATGGTGGTGGTATTGCTGGTATTGGTGGTGGTATTGTGGTGGAGGTGGTTGCATTTGTTGTATCGGTGGTATTGGTGGTGGTGGTATTTGTGGTGATATTGGTATTGGTGGTGGTTGTACTTGTATTGTTGATGGTATTAGTGTCAATATTAAAATTGGTGGTGATAGTATTGGTGGTATTGGTGGTGGTGGTATTTGTGGTATTTGGTTGTATTGATGGAGGTGGTGGTACAGGTAGTTGGGGTGGTATTGGTGATGATGGTGGTATTGGTGGTGGTGGTATTTGTGGTATTTGGTTGTATTTGCGGTGGTAATGGTAGTGGTGGTGGTACTGGTGGTGGTGGTGGTGATATTGGTGGTAGTGGTGGCATTGGTGGTAGTGGTGGTGGTGGTACTGGTGCTGGTTGTGGTATTGGTGGTGGCGGCATTGGTGGTGGCATTAGTGGGGGTGGTGTTGGTGATAGTAGGGTTATTAGTGGTGGTGGTGGTATTGGAGGTGATGGTGTTGGTGGTGGTATTGGTATTGGTATTGCTGATTATAGTATTAGTATTGATGGTCGTGGTTTTTGGTGGTGGTATTGTTGGTGGTGGTATTGGTGATGGTAGTGGTGGTATTGGTGGTGGTGGTATTGATGGTGGTATTGGTGGTATTGGTATTTGTGGTGGTGGTATTGTGGTATTGGTATTGGTGGTGGTGGCATTGGTGGTGGTATTGGTGGTGGTATTGGTGGTGGTGATGATATTGGTGGTGGTGGTGGTTTTGATGGTGGTGGTGGTATTGGTGATGGTATTGGTGGTAGTATTGGTAGTGGTATTGGTAGTGGTGGTGGTATTAGTGGTGGTATTGGTGGTGGTATTGGTATTGTGGTGGTGGTTTTGATATTGATGACGGTACTGGTATTGGTGGTGGTGGTACTGGTTTTGGTGGTAGTGGTATTGGTGGTGGTGGTGGCATTGGAGGTGTTTTTTGTGTGGTATTGGTGGTATTTGTGGTATTGATGGTGGTGGTATTGGTGGTATTCTGGTGGTGGTATTGGTGGTGGTTGCATTAGTTGTATTGATGGTGATAATATTGGTGGTGGGGGTATTGATGGTGGTATTAGTGCAGGTGGTGGTATTGGTGGTGGTATTGGTATTGGTGGTGGCATTGGTGGCATTGGTGTTGGTACTGGTGATAGTGGTATTGGTGGTGGTGGTGGTGGCAGTATTGGTGGTGGTGATGATAATGGTGGTAGTGGTATTGGTGGTAGTATTGGTGGTGGTGGTGGTAGTGGTATTGGTGGTGATGTTATTGGTGGTTTGGTGGTGGGGGTATTGGTGGTGGTGATGGTACTGTTGGTTCTATTGGTATTGGTGGTGGTGGTGGTGGTATTGGTGGTGTTGGTATTGGTATTAGTGGTGTTGGTGGTGGTGGTATTGGTGGTGGTGGTATTGGTGATGGTATCAGTGGTGGTATTGGTGGTGGTATTGGCATTGATGGTGGTGGTGTTGGTGTTGGTATTGGTGGTAGTGATGGTATTGGTGGTGGGGTTATAGGTGGTGGTGGTGGTATTGGTGGTGGTGGTGGTATTGGTGGTGGTATTGGCATTGGTGGTGGTATTGGTGGTAGTGTTATTGGTATTGGAGGTATTGTTGGGATTAGTATTGGTTGTTATATAGTGGTATTGGTGTTATTAGTGGTATTGGTGTTATTGGTGGTGGTGGTATTGGTGGTTATGGTATTTGTGGTTGTGATAGTATTGGTGGTATTAGCGGTCATATTGGTGGTTGTGGTATTGGTAGTGGTGGTATTGGTTGTGGTGATATTTGTGATGGTATTAGTGTTGGTGGCATTGGTCGTGGTATTGGAGGTGGTGGTATTGGTGGTGGTTGTGGTATTAGTGGTGGTATTGGTGGTGGTATTCGTGGTGATGGCATTGGTATTGGTGGCGGTATTGGTATTGGTATTGATGGTGGTGGTACTGGTTTTGGTGGTGGTGGTATTGGTGGTGGTGGTGTCAATGTTAGTGGTATTATTGGCAGTGATACTGGTGGTGGTTGTATTGGTGGTGGTGGTATGTGTGATGGTATTTATGGTGGTGGTATTATTGGTATCAGTGGTGGTATTGGTGGTAAAGTAGGTGGTTGCATTGGTGGTATTGGTGGTGGTGGTATTTGTGGTGATATTGGTATTGGTGGTGGTTGTACTGGTATTGTTGTTGGCGGTATTAGTGGCAGTATTGAAATTGGTGGTGGTGGTATTGGTGGTGGTGGTATTTGTTGTATTTGGTTGTATTGATGGTGGTGGTGGTACAGGGAGTGGTGGTGGTATTGGTGGTGGTATTTGTGGTGTTTGGTTGTATTGGTGGTGGTGCGGGTAGTGGTGGTGGTATTGGTGGTGGTGGTATTGGTGGTAGTGGTGGCATTGGTGGTAGTGATGGTGGTGGTACTGGTGCTGGTTGTGGTATTGGTGGTGGCGGTATTGGTGGTAGCATTGGTGGTGGTATTGGTGGGGGTGAGGTGGTAGTGGTGCTGGTAGGGTTATTAGTTGTGATGGTGGTATTGGAGGTGATGGTATTGGTATTGGTAGGGGTATTGGTATTGGTGATTATGGTATTGGTATTGATGGTGGTGGTTTTGGTGGTGGTATTGGTGATGGTATTGGTGGTATTGGTGTTATGGTGGTATTGGTGGTGGTATTGGTGGTAGTGGTATTGTGGTGGTGATATTGGTGGTGGTGGTATTGGTAGTGGTATTGGTGCTGGTGGTGACGGTGGTGGTATTGGTGGTGGCGGTAGTGGTGATGGTATTGGTGGTATTGGTGGTGGTGGTGGTATTGATGTTGGTGGTGGTGGTATTGGTGGTGGTGGTATTAGTGGTGCTATTGGTGGTGGTATTGGTATTGGAGGTATTGTTGGCATTTGTATTGGTGGTATTAGTGGTATTGGTGTTATTTGTGCTGGTGGTATTGGTGGTGGTGGTATTTGTGGTGGTGATCGTATTGGTTGTTTTAAAGGTCATATTGGTGGTGGCAGTATTGGTGGTGGTGGCATTGGTGGTGGTGGTAGTATTGGTGGTGGTGGTCATATTAGTGGTGGTATTGGAGGTGGATTGGTGTTGGTGGCATTGGTGGTGGTATTGGTATTGGTGGTGGTTGTACTGGTTTTGGTGGTAGTGGTATTGGTGATGGTGGTGCCAGTGGTAGTGGTATTATTAGCAGTGGTACCGGTGGTGGTGGTGGTATTGGTGGTGGTGGTATTTGTGGTGCTATTGGTGGTATTTATGGTGGTGGTATTGCTGGTATTGGTGGTGGTATTGGTGGTGGGGTTGGTTGCATTGGTGGTATTGGTGGTGGTGGTATTTGTGGAGATATTGGTGGTGGTTGTACTGGTATTGTTGGTGGTGGTATTAGTGGTGGTATAGAAATTGGTGGTGGTGGTATTGGTGGTGGTGGTGGTATTTGTGGTATTTGGTTGTATTGATGGTGGTGGTGGTACAGGTAATGGTGGTGGCATTGGTGATGATGGTGGTATTAGTGGTATTTGTTTGTAATGGTGGTGGTGGTTTTGGGACTGTTGTTGGTATTGATATTGGTGGTGGTGGTGGTATTGGGGGTGTTGGTATTGGTATTAGTGATCTTGGTGATGGTGGTATTAGTGGTGGTATTGGTGGTGGTGTTTGTATTGGTGGTGGTGTTGGTATTGGTGGTGGTATTGTTGGTGGGGGCATTGGTGGTGGTGGTGGTATTGGTGGTGGTATTGGTAGTGGTATTGGCATTGTTGATGGTATTGGCATTGGTGGTGCTGTTGGTATTCATATTGGTGGTGGTGGTATTGGTATTGGAGGTATTGTTGGCATTGGTATTGGTGGTGGTATTAGTGGTATTGGTGGTATTAGTGGTATTGGTGGTGGTGGTACTGGTGGTGGTGGTATTGGTGGTGGTGGAATTGGTGGTGTTCGTGGTATTGGTGGTGGTGATGGTAATGGTGGTGGTGGTATTGTTGGTGGTGGTATTGGTGGTGATGTTATTGGTGGTGGGTGTAATGGTGGTGGATGGTACTGTTGTTGGTATTGGTATTGGTGGCGGTGGTATTGGTGGTGTTGGTATTGGTATTAGTGGTGTTGGTGGTGGTGGTATTAGTCATGTTATTGGTGGTATTGGTAGTGACAGTCTTGGTGGTGGTATTGGTGGTGGTATTGGTATTGGTGGTGGTGTTGTTATTGGTGGTGGTGTTGGTATTGGTGGTGGTGGTGGTATTGGTGGTGGGGGTATTGGTGGTGGTGGTGGTATTGGTAGTGGTGGGGGTATTGGTAGTGATATTATATTGGTGATTGTATTGGCATTGGTGGTGTTGGTGGTATTGTTATTGGTGGTGATATTAATGGTATTGGGGGTATTAGTGGTATTGGTGTTATTGGTGGTGGTGGCATTGATGGTGTTGGCATTTGTGGTGGTGATGGTCTTGGGAAGATACAGTCAAAGGAGGCTATATATGTATCACAATAGATCAAAGCAAGGCCACCACCTTTTTTATGGGTTCTGTCATGTTTGAATACCGTGAAGCCCTGTGGAACAGCAACACAGAAATCAGGGCCTGTTGCCTAATCAGCCCATGTTTCTATATTAAGATGCATGTCTAAGCCCTGAGCATCAATCAGCTCAGCAATGTCCAACTTTTGTTTAGGCAAAGACTATGCATTGATAAGGGCACCAAGTGCTATTTGAGGAAGTTTGGTAGTGTCAGTCAAGGATGTTATGTTTTTAGAGAGGAGCGTGCGGGATGTTGGACTTTGAGACAGAGACAAGCTGCAATTAGTGCAGCTGGTCAGCTTCTTTATACACTATTTGCCAGGATCGAAGCATGCACACTTGTTGAGCCTAGTAGAAGGTATTTAATTCAAGTCACGCAATTCCTTGCCTGTATGGGGCATGAATAGTCAGATGCCCACATGGCCCACTTGGGTAGAACTGTATGCATGAAGGAAAGCATGTTGTCAAAAAAGCTACATGGGGTTGAATATGCCCACAGGGGGGAAATTGTTGACAAGTTTGAAATAGTGAAAAATGCTTGGTGTAATTTCAATATCAGTACATGAGCTGTGCTAGATGAAAGATTCCGAATGTAAGAGATGACGTTTATAATGCCTTTCTGTGCAACCTATAAAGTCTTTGGGGAGTTTTCTAAGCGAGTAAATAGCACCTCCCAAGTATACGCCTTTTATTTCTTCAAATAGTCATGCGGTGCATAGGCTAGGGAAGCTAACACCCTAAACCCTCAGATATAGACCCAAGATGAGGTCCACTATAAACAAACACTCAAATCCTGTGCACACGGTATTCGTTTAGTACACACGACACTAATTGGGCCAATTTCTTGATAATCAAACACTTATATTCAACACAAGTATTCTTAGTGATGTTCTTTGTTTCTTTATTCGATTTGAACGCCCAGCCAACACGTGTTTCGTCATGGGTGATTGCCCAAGTGGCTATGTATGGGATTAACCAATCCACCACAAAGTCATTGGTCATCAGCAGTGAAAATTATTCACCCAGTGACTTGTCAACAAACTATCATATGCACATATTAGTGAGGTGATGCTACCTCCAGTCTGTACCGTCTTACACCTTAAACCCCGTTTGAGTGAGCATTTTTGTTTTTGATCTTCATAATAACGGTTTATTTACATATTAATTACAAGCCTTCATTGTGCATTTATTATGTTTATCTAACACCATGTAATGTCATTGCGGGAGGTGTGTCCAACTGTATACAGAAAATATATCCTATAAAATAAAGAACAAATTATTCTCAAGTAGAATGCTAATGAAATTAAGTGGTGACATTCATTGATTATTTAACTACGGTGTTTTATGTAATTTCAAGGCATAAGAAACCTACCTGTCAGGAAGTATAAGTTAACTGTGGTTCTGTAATCAGAGAAAGTAAAAGAAGTTGTGAAAGGCCACAGTTAACTGTTTAACGGTGTGTATATTTATGTGAAATAAAAGGTACGGCACAGTGGTAGCACACTCACCTCCCCACCGGTTTTACTTCCGTCCCGGCTGTGTAATGAGTATGTCTCCCGATTCAGTGAATTTTAAAATAATAACAGGTGCTGTAATCCTAGAACAAGTAAAATTAAGTGTGAGAGGCATGTTGAATTTCCCAAAGTGCCCCAGTCCCTATCGCGGGAATGGTCTCTTACCGGAAAGCGAAAATTCTTATGAAAATAATAAGGGCGTTTGATTCTCCAAATAGTGTTCTTGCCTGTTTTGTAGGCATGTGGTGATCTAAAATTAAATTGTAAGTATAGGTCAGAGCTACTCTATTACCATGCTAACTGTTGTAAGTGTGTGCACGGCCCAGTTCTAAATAACACTTACCTTGTAGCGAGTACGCTAGATCTGTGACTGTCTCCGTGCGAGCACGATGGTGAACCGGAAGGTAATATAATGTTCACCCGGATCTATTTCAAGCCGCTTCTGGATTTCCTGACAAAAGCGCTAGAACGCGCACCTCCCCGTTTATGTTGCATTAAATGTATCTCCGGAAGTTAGTTGACATGCCCTCACACAGTGGCTAATTTAATTCTTTCAATGAGATATGATTTCGGGAAACCCGTTACGTTTTATATTGTCGCCAGTTCTAGTGCATGTGTGCCCGAGTAGCCACAGCTAAAGTCAAATTTGATTATAATCACTAGCACCATATTTATTTTGTTTTGTTTATATTTTATTTTTGTTTCTTGATTTTTACCATGAAATTCAGCGATATAAGGTTTTGATTTCTCATGGGATATTCTCGATTCTTAAATTAAGTTACGCATGTTATTCAAAGTGAGACTGTAACATGCGCGGTATCTAATGATTATATACCGCAGTATATCAAGTATTATGACGGGTCTGTATTTCCATGAATGTCATCAAAAAACTTCACAACATGCCCACCATTGTACCTGGCCGCATTGAGAATAGAGTTCACGATTAGAGTGCTTAAATATATACACCTGCGTAAGACAAAAGGTCATTGCTTTTTTCTCCATTTATGTCTAAACATTGTAGTTTCATATTTGTCACTTGTTTCTATACTTTGGACTAAAGGTTCAGAATTATGGACATGAAAAAATGTAATCTGAAAAATACAAAACATTCATATCAAACAAGACAGGTATAAATATTCTGATTCATATATATATGATCCAATATCAGTGTTTTAGGACACAGTATTCAATTCATATAACTTCAGCATATACTCCCCCACGTATAGTTAGCATCTAAATCTCCTCAATTCTCTAAGAAATATTGCATTTCATGATCAGTGTTTAGGCCGTCTTCCACTGCCCTGATGCGCATAATCCGAATCGCCGCTGTGCGGCGCAATGTTAACTCTCTATTGCCACCTCTTGGGATCAGTGGTACATGGTCGATTCCAAAGAAAGAAAATTGTTTGTATGGTCCTTGTGATTTACATGTATTAGCATGTATAGCCACTGGATATCTCTCATCTTTTTGTTTAAGTGCCCTGGTGTGTTCACTTATCCTCTCTTTTAAACTTCTGATCGTGCTGCCTACATACATGCGTTCACATGTACAGACAATTATGTACACTAAAAGTTGTCATGCAATTGATACTGTGTCTTATTGTGTAGGTGCAACAATTGTGTCCTCTAAAACTCTTTTTCTTGTTATGAGCCCATTTGCATACCCCACAGGATCCACATTTATGGAAACCTAATGAGAGGTCAGTTAACCAATTCGACTTCTTTCTGCTTTCTGGGAAGCTAGGACTTAAAATATTTTTCAGCGTTTTGTTCTTTCTGTAGGTAATAAGAGGTTGTGTGGGGACACACTCATCTAATGTTCTGTCTGCCTTAAGAATGCCCCAGTGTGTGTTCATGATTCTTAATAATGTTTTCGAAACATCATTAAACTTGGTTATTAGTCTCACTGGTTGTGGCGTATCTTTGGATATGTTCCTGTCTTTCAATCTGTCACTCCTTGGTATATTCATAATTCTATTTTCTGCATTTTTGAGTATATGTTCCTTGTATCCTCTTTTGCTAAATCTATTTTTCATTTCCTTCAAACTCGAGATGAACTCTGTTTCCTCACTACAATTTCTCCTTAGTCTGGTAAATTCCCCAAAAGTTATTGCTCTGACTTGATGGGGTGGATGTGCACTCCCTGCATGCAGGAGTGAGTTGCAGGAAGTGGGCTTACGGTATAATCTGCTCTGAAGGGTGTTGTTGTTAACATATAACTCAAAGTCAAGAAATTCTATTTGTTCTTTGCTGTATTTCTTTGTAAACTTGATTCCCATGTTGTTAGAGTTCAAATGTTGACAGAAATCTAAAAGCTCTGATTCTGTACCTGACCATAGTAAAATACAATCATCAATGTATCTTCCCCAATATGTTATCAATCCACTTGCTGCCTCTTTCTGCCCATATCCATGATTCTTCTAAGTATCCCATGAAGAGATTTGCGAAGGACGGCGAACATTTTGAGCCCATTGCCACTCCTTGTTTCTGCCTGTACCATGTGTTGTTAAAGATGAAAACATTATTGTTTACAATTACATCCATCATAGTTAATACCATTTCATTGTGTTTCTATAAAGATGCAGGTCTTCTTTCTAACAAATTTCTGATGGCAATATGTCCCAGCTCTGATTGGATGCTGGTTAACCCTGGGCGTAGTGGGCGTAGTGGGGCTACGTGGAGCATCGCATAGTGTGGCCAAATCTACGCACGCTCGGCCGCTCCGCGTAGCCCCACTACACACCGCCCACCTCCCGCCCGCCCTCATTTTAAAATAAGTTAAACTATGTTAAAAATAAGATAAAATGCCTTACCTGTGGTGCGGCGTCCCGGGGCTCCCTCTTCCTCATTGACAGCAAATTATTTTCACAAATGCGCATGCGCAGACGCCCGCGCATTTCTTGCGCGGCCTATATCGCTGATCTTCGTGGTAAAAATCAAGAAATAAAAATAAAATATAAACAAAACAAAATAAATATGGTGCTGCATATTATAATCAAATTTGACTTTAGCTGTGGCTACTCGGGCACACATGCAGTAGAACTGGCGACAATATTAAATATACCGGTTTCCCCAAAATCATAACTCATTGAAATAATTAAATTAGCCGCTGTGAGAGGGCAGATCAACTAACTTCCGGAGATACATTTAATGCAACATAAACGGGGAGGTGCGCGTTCTAGCGCTTTTGTCAGGAAATACAGAAGCGGCTTGAAATAGATCCGGGTTAACATTGTATTACCTTCCGGTTCACCATCGTGCTCGCACGGAGACAGTCACAGATCTAGCGTACTCGCTACAAGGTAAGTGTTATTTAGAACTGGGCCGTGCACACACTTACAACAGTTAGCATGGTAATAGAGTAGCTCTGACCTATACTTTCAATTTAATTTTAGATCACCACATGCCTACAAAACAGGCAAGAACACTATTTGGAGAATCAAACGCCCTTAATATTTTCATAAGAATTTTCGCTTTCCGGTAAGAGACCATTCCCGCGATAGGGACTGGGGCACTTTGGGAAATTCAACATGCCTCTCACACTTAATTTTACTTGTTCTCAGATTACAGCACCTGTTATTATTTTAAAATTCACTGAATCGGGGGACATACTCGTTACACAGCCGGGACTGAAGTAAAACCGGCGGGGAGGTGAGTGTGCTACCACCGTCCCCTAACTTTTATTTCACTTAAATATACACACCGCTAAACAGTTAACTGTGGACTTACACAACTTCTTTTACTCTCTCTGATTACAGAACCAAAGTTAACTTATGCTTCCTGACAGGTAGGGTTCTTATATCTTGAAATTGCATAAAACACCGTAGTTAAATAATCCATGAATGTCACCACTTAATTTCATTAGCACTCTACTACAGAATAATTTGTTCTTTATTTTATAGGATATATTTTCTGTATACAGTTGTACACCCCTCCCGCAATGACATTGCATGATGTTAGATAAACGTAATAAATGCACAATGAAGTCTTGTAATTGATATGTAAATAAACCGTTATTTTGATGATCAAAAACAAAAATGCCCACACAAACGGGGTTTAAGGTATAAGACGGTACAGACCGGAAGTAGCATGACCTCATTTGAAAGTCACTAATATGTTCATATGATAGTTTGTTGACAAGTAACTGGGTGAATAATTTTTACTGCTGAGGACCAACGACTTTGTAGTGGATCGGTTGATCTCATACATATATATATATTTTACCTTGTAGCCCTGAAGAGGTCGCTTGGGCAATCACCCACGATGAAACACGTGTTGGCTGGGCGTTCTAATCGAATAAAGAAACAAAGAACATCACTACGAATACTTGTGTTGAATATAACTGTTTGATTATCAAGAAATTGGCGCAATTAGGGTCGTGTGTACTAAACGAATAGCCTGTTCACAGGATTTGAGTGTTTGCCTTTCTGTGCAATATGGTTGGCTTTTATTCACAATATATGACAGCACAAATCATATCTTTTGAATTTGAAAACACACTATGATGTTTTTTGAACCCTGTTGTTATTTAATCAAGTATGAATCAATGCAAAAATACTCCATTGTATAGACCCGTATACATCTGTTATCTATTTTCATTTGTTAATCATGTGGTGTAATTTAAAAATGGTAGGACGGGAAGGTGACGTTACTGGTGAGCAAGGAGCCAGGAGCTGCAAAACGTGTTGAGTCGTGGAATACCTGCAATGTGATTAAAATCATGCTTGTGAAAGCTGACAAGCTCCTGTGTGTTCTGAAGTGATTGAAGGTATACGTTGATGGATTTGTGGGGGCTCGCTACCCCTACCGTTTGAAGAGGATCAGGATAAGCTATGGTTCACTGGTGAAATATATCAATAGTGGTTGTATGAGTGGTTGTATGAGTAAGTGAGTTAACCGGTGTGTGAGAGGCTCTATGGATGAATGAGTAGTTATGTGAGTACTTGTATAGTTCTTTGAATGGGTATGTGAGTGGTGATGTTGGTGTGAGGGTGTATTGAAGGTTGGATATCCATGGGTGTCTGAGTGCTTCTGTTGATGATGTCATCAGGGATTTAATTTGAGATGCCATCAGTGATGTCACTTGCCATGTCATAATTGATGGAACATGTGAGGTTATAAGCAGTGCATTGCGCGGGCGTAAGTTATAGTTAGTTCAGGTATCATAACTGCTGAGTTTCACAGGCTTTGTACGAGTGATATTCGACCCTTACTATAATTTCCCTGTAACCTTTGTTTTTTTCAGTGAATATATATCTATATATTCACTAAATATATATATTATATCTTACCAAAAAACAATGGCCCTCATTATGATGTCAGTGGTGGTTCTAACGACATCTATGGCAGCCACTCGACTGCAGGATTACAATAACGGTGGTCCGAGCACAGTGCCGCCTCTGACATGTTGAAGGACCGCTTCGGGGCGGCGGTAGGACACTAATCCCTACAATGGAGGTGGTGGCTGCGCAGTCACCGCCATCAAGATCCGGATAGCCCTTTCCAACTGCCATGAAAAGGCCGCCGGAAAGGGACTTTGGGATCCCCAAGCAAGGCCCCAGTGCTAAGTGGCCAGGGGGGCAGATGTGGTGCCCCTCGAAACATCCATGCACCATGTGCCAGGTGCCACATGATGCCTGGCACATGGATGTTTAAAAAGTGCCTTTTTTCTACTGCGGCTTCTGCTGTGGACATACTAATGCATAACATTTCGGGAGCTCAGAGATCAAGATGAACTATATATAAAACATGAGATACAGACAGAGACTGCATCTCTACCTCTTTTTACTCTCACATTTGAAAGCTTTTTTTGATTCCTGATTTATCTTATTTAGTTACATCACTTTCTCATCTTCCTTATATACTTTCCAGTGAACCGCAAGGTGCTGAAGAAATGGACTCCGGACGCAGCATTGATAATGAAATAACAATCACAGGGAGTTTCACAGGAAGAGAGGATGAGCAGTGTTTTCTTCTATTTGATTTGGTAAAATGCATTCAACCGGTGAGGAATTCTGCAATACACGTGTGTACTTTTCTTAATAAAGCTGCAGCTTCTGAAATCTCTTTTCCTACCCCTGACATTGTCTCAAGAGCAGGCATTTACAAAACAGATAAATACATTTGAGCATGAGGAGAAGCACGAGATTAGAAGACACCTTCTGGGGACCCAACATAAGCTGTTCTGAGTTCAATTAGGAGCTTTTCTTTCTGGGAGAGATTAAAATAATCGTCACTGCCAGGAACCTAAGGGTGCACACGTGGCTAGCATAAAGCCAACAGAATGGGTTTTTGAATTCTGAACTATAGCTGCGAGGTCTTTTTTTCTTGTCTTACCAGCCCCGAGTCCGAATGTTTCAAAGGGCTTTCTAAAGGGCATTTGAATAGCCTAACTCATGCAATAGCAAGGCTCTGAAACAGTTTCATTAAATAGAGTTTGTAGCAAAGGACTTGATGGTTAACTGATGCGATCTTGTCCCGTTTGCACGCACAGTGACTTCCTTATTTACGTATGCCATTCATGAACAAGGTCCTAGAGATACAACTAGAAACACAAGTGCGTCATGCGTCATGTGTCTGGAGAAAGGGTTCAGCAAGAGAATCGTATTTTTTTCCATGGCATCTAAGTGGGCGTATCACATAAAATGAACAATGGGAGCACGAAATTAAGACTCAATTACTGCCCACTTTAACCACTTGACAGTTAAGGACTTTCCTCCTGTTGCTGATCCTTGTTTAGGACTGATGTGTGTTGCATTGAGATTTACATTGCGCTTCTGTCCACAACAGCTTATACCACTGGCCCGAGGGGTCAATTCATTGGATTCATTGGCTTTCCTCTCTGGATTTTGCCTGTGCACAATGTGGATATCTGCCAGGAAATTAATTCACTTCTGTGCATGGAGCTGGTGGCCAATATTATATTGTATAAAATGATTTTGTATTTGCAATTTTTATCCTTTGATAATTTCCTGGTCATTTTTGTTCTTTTAAACCACGTCTTCATGTAACACTACATCAAAGCCACCTTTTTGAACCAATAAGTATCATACTACCCTTTGATGTGATTTAAACCTAATAAAATGCTTTCTATGCCTGTTCTAAGTATGCTTGCTTGCACATAAAGGTGGATCTACCAACACACTATGTAAATGCATCTGCTAGGCAATTCTGGTGACAGAGGGATATTGTTTGTCGGTTGCATTAAAAAAAAAACACGCAATACCCAACATCATCAATTGAGATGTTACTTGCACGATTTTTTATTGCGGTTTAATGATGGATCAATTCGTGACCGAATCACTATACATACCTCTGAGGAGCAGAACAGTATCCTTCACCATCTTTACCAAGGCGCGTTAGCCGCTATTACATTCAATGGTTACCTCGACAAGAGGAAGGGGTGTGGGGGTGTGGGGGTGGAGGAGTTTTAAGGCATGGGGAAAGTGAGCAGCTGCCTGGGACACCACCTACCGAGGGGCCCCATAGGAAAGTGAATTTTCTCTCTATGTGACCACTGTCTATCCTATTTCACTATCCAAACGTCACTCACACTCTGTCTAACTCTACTTCTGACTCTAGCTTCCAGCCAGTGTCATTTTAAGGGTTGTTGGGGTTCCAAGCACGACATATTTCCAAAGTTTTGGTGTGACCCGCTTAAAGTTTAACATCTAACTTAGTATTATTTGGATTCATTTAGGCTTGACTTATCAGGAAATGAGTAATACCATTCAAATTTGTTCCGTACAGGAGCCCCTAAATATGTCTTGCCTGAAGCACCGAAAATCCTTAAGAGGACACTGGGGAGCGGATAAGGAAGGGGACTCCAAGAAGATATCCTATGAGAGTAAGAGCTCCTTGCTTTCTCTGTTCCTCAGTGGCAATCTTCAGATTAGGCAAAATTCTGATAAAAGAGCACTCCTACCTGATTCCAAGGTAAGGAGGATACGCATCAGATTAAATGTATTTTTAACTCCTGGAGAATTGCAGGAGTGTGATTGAACAGTCTTGGGTTGAAGCAGAGGTGAAACCCGGTAGAATCAAAGTATCATCGAGACAATATAATCAATGTGTACACATCTGCATAGACTCCAACCGAACACAACAAAGAATATGCTGAGTTCTAGCTGTTCATGCACCTTTATGCTGCAACTTGCTCTATATCAGGATTTTTCTACCTTGCTGATGAAAATAAGCTTTCATTTATCTATTTATCAAAAGCTCCTATGGATCCTAGGTGTTTCTCCCGACATAAGAGCAAGTTTTACAAGGGGGGGGTTTAACTTCACGTGAAGTCAAGGCTATTGTACCGTGACAGTATTCCAAAAATGTAATGCTCACTCGTCTTTTCCAGTAAGGTAAGATTCCTCAGATCTAGTACTAGAAGGTTTGGCATGAAACTCTCTCAAATGGTCCCTGCCAGTCTCTTAATAGTAACAACAAATGCTCTCTTAATACATTGGGTTAGTTTATTGTTCTACACTTGTCAAACCCAGTCTCTTTAGCCAAAGAACAATAGTATCAACTTCTCTCTCTCTTTCTCTCTCTCGCTCTTTTAATACTGTCTCACTGAAGAGAAGCAATGCATCAGAAGAGTACAGTCTTCTACTATTCATAGTCTCTGAGATAGAGGGCAAAGAAGAAGTATTCCACTGTGAGGTCACTGTAAACAAGAACACTAAATGACTGAAAATGGATCATGGGCTGTGTGGGCTTTTATGACAACGGCTAACCAAAATGGCCTCTGCGAAACCTTGTTGGAGGTTTTAATCTTGTGAGATCTTGTAATTTGTTTACCTCCTTGACACCTTTTTTCAAGCAGGAAAATGTATTGTAAACTAGCACTTTGCTTTGTGGAAAGTTGCATTGGACATAGTGAGCTGTCCAGAACAATATTTTAAACCCCACGTCTTTCTTGGACACCATGAAGCTCCAACAGTGTGTTGTCTGCCATGAAAGGTTGTGAATGGCCGCCCTCTTTCACCTAGTTGGTGGTGTAATAGAGTGAAGTGTTGTGATTCAAGAAGAGGGACTTATCTCTCCCTGTGGTCCTGGGGGATCCTAACAATTCATAAGTTAAAATCTAATGAAAGAAGTACGTAGGGAAGATATATTTTTTAGATGTGCCCTGGAAGCTGAGATTAGGAAGAAAGGTTATTCATACTACTTTGCGTTTGCGTTTGGGATTGGCCATACCATCTGGTGATTTTGAGGACTTCTCACAAAATGTGTCTATTGTCTGCACACTGACTTACATTTGGAAAACCAAAATGAGCGAAATTCACTGCACAGTAACAAATGTTCTATTATTCTCCCAATAAAAAGTATAACACACCTGCATGAGTGAGCCTATTGCACTGGACATGAGTGCCTAAAAACACACCAGGACAAAGTCCAGTTTTTCAATTTAAATCACACCAATTCCTGTGATAGAGCTAGCGGTAGTATTTAGGCCACAGGTCAGTTGGCACCAAGGTGACCTACCAAACCCAGACTTTTATTTATACTGGACACATGGGGCAGACCAGGGTAGTTTGATTTGAATTGATCCCACTCTTTTTTCTTACTCAAATACAGTATAAACATCGCACGCAGGCAAAAAACACTGACTTTCTTTACATTCCTGTGCTGAAAAGATCCAGAACCAGCAGAAATCTACAGAAGTCATAACAACCACCTTTTCTATCTTCACCCTGATAAAAACGACACCCTGAATGTGTGGGTTGGCTTTTTGAAGAGGAAAGGAAAGGGCTCAAAATTCAGCATTGAAACATCAAGCTTTTCCTTCGAATTTCTATCATTTTGTGACTGTGAGGAGCTGTTTCTTTGGGCATATTGTCAGACAGTACAGATAGAAATCTATCATCCCCAGACATTTCTGAAAAGTAGAAACCCGCGGCAGTTCAGGGTGGTGCGGCCTATATGGATCCTTATTGAGACAAAAATGTCACCTGTATATACAGGCTCATGTACCCCTGTCCTAAATGACATTACTGCAGGTGGAACTTGTAGTCTAATCTTTTATTGGCCTATTCAGCATGATAATCTAGCAGGTGTGCTGATGCCTCAGAGGGAACAAAACGTTTCAGAACCTGCTCTGTGACCTGGAGGTAAGCACTGAGGTGTGCCCTCTTTAATGACATAAGACTACTGTCCATGTCCTGGGTTGCAGATAAAAAGTGGAAATGGTGGGAATCACATACAGAATTTGATAGATTAAGAGCCATGAGTAGAACAGAAAGGAATGTGGTCTACCATCTCCTCTCATATAATGTTCAGCTGAAATGTTATACCTACAACCTTACACTGACATTCTATTTGTGTGCCAAGTGTGTAGATGCCTGGTGGATGTGTGGCACATGTATGTGGGGAGCATTGCTAGTACCAGGGGGATCCATTTTAGGATGGCCCATGGTTTAACATGGCACAGGATGGAGTATGGAATACAGCTTCCTCAGACAGTGGAAGTGTATTGCCAGCATTGATGAAGTGAAGACAGGGTGCCCTTAAACATGCTATGAGGACCATTAAACAGGGAATTTTTAATTAGTTTTACCGGAGCTTAGTGATTTTGTGCATGGTAGCATAGAGAGAGTGAGTTGGCAGAGTCTGTTAAAGATAAGTTTGCATTTAGGCCAGGCTAATCTCTCTTTTCTTATGCAGAATCTTACTTCAGGAATACTGAATACCACTAGGTGGCAATTTTTGACATTCCCTTGTACCCTGGATTTGGATAGTCCTGCTCAGAGTTACTTGTTCAGAGATTATCACTTTGTGCAAAGGCTGTGTCTGAAAAGCAGACAGGAATTGACATTTGAAAGGGGAGCTCTCAAGACCTGTTTTGGGACATTGGGTAGTGAATCTGCATCCCTTGTCTGAAATGTGAGCATAAAGATGGGATCCAACTATCACATTTGGTTGTAGTTCCAAGCTGCTTCACTAATAAAAGAACGGACTGCTCCACAGAGTATTAGAAGATTGACTTTGAGACTACGATTAGTGTCTGCATGACAGCCTCTCTCTCAGAGGTGTCAGGACAACACCAGAAGCCTGTGCAAGTCACTCAAGAAGCTGTGGGTCTGACTAGTGCCTAGAACCCTTCCTGCTTGTTCAGTGAGGGAAGGAGAATACTTGGCCCTCAGGAAGAGAACCTGTCTGGGAGAAGAACCCAGATATATTTTTGGTGTTAGAAGCACCCAAAGGCAACTGACTAAAATCAAGAATGCAATTAGTGCTGACTAAGATTTAAGAGGTCACCTTGTCTCTCTGTGCAGCTCATGTGGAGAAATGGGGTAAGAAAACTGCAAACTCAAACAACTGATTGTTGTCTTGCACCATTAAAGAGCATCTGGAGTGAAGGTTTCTGCCACTCACTAATTTACTTAGGTATACAGAAAAGTGATGGATGAAATGCTTGAATGTGCAGCATATTTTGTGAAGATCTTCATTATCACCATTATGGAGATTCAGCCAAGGGCCCTGAAGGCCATGTATACCAAAAGCAAGCACCTACTGACCAGGCCTGCCACACTGAATCATCCAAATGCCCAACTGCTGCCATCCATGGTCCCATACCGCCCCTGAAGATTCAGCTTTCATGAACCCGACAAAAATGCAAGCCAGTGCTACACTGAGCTATGTCCCATGTGAACAGGTTACATGGCTACTTAAGTAAAAGTATAGAAAAACTGACTCTTGAAATGCAAAGATTATCCTCTCATCAGGAAAATAATTTTGCTAACAATAACCTTTTGAGCTCAAGATCAAACAAACTAACCTACAGGATGTCTAAATGGGTGGTCACTTAGTGAGCTCCCACCTGTGCTTGTTGTTACCTATGAAATGTAAGTCCTGCTAGGTAACATTGATATTGGGGGCACTATAGGAAATAGGAGCAGGATATTACAAGTTGTGAGAAACTTAGCTAGAATCTATAGACAGGATCATCAAACTCTATATTGAACTCTTTCTTTTTTAATGAAAACAAGCACTGGGATTGACAGTGACGTTTTGCATCTATTGTTTAACTGTTGAGTTCTGCATCTTTACCCCTGGTTCTATTAATACTATATAAGGATAAATTATATTGACCTGCACAAATATCACAAAAAAATTGCAAAGGCATAAATATCTTGACCCTGTATGTAAAAAGTCAACACAAAAAAATTGATTACAACGATAGAATGGATACAATATATAAAATACAACAATACCATAAGCAAAAATGAATCAATAACAAGTCTCACCTACACATTAAAACTAAGAAAATACAACAATCCTGAAAAATTAAATATTAGACATTAGAAAATGAACATAATTCTAACTAAAACCCAAAGTGACCTATTATGATGTTGGTTGTAAGGCCGACTGACATAGTCGGTTTTAATTCCAACCAGCTGACTTTGATTCAGCCAGTCAGAATTGAAACCGGCTGGTCGTTCTTGCTGGCTTCCGATGCCAGTCGGAACCGTCCTGTAATCCAAAAGGGAAACAGTTTACGCCGTCTGGATTATGATGGCCAGTTTGGCCTTTCTGACATGGAGACCCTGTCGGAAAGCATGTTTGGGGGCCCCTCGCGGAGCCCTCTTTCCTTTGCTGCCTACGGTATGGTGCCCCCCGTTAATCCCTGCACCCCATGGCAGGCACCTTGTGGGGTCTGCCACGGGGTGCAGGGATTAACATCAACTCACATTTCCCTATGGGAACATGTACTAAGGCCGGTTTACAGCCATAACAGATGCTCCCATAGGGAAAAGTCAGAATGCAACCTCACCATGTGCGATCACATCCTAATGAGGTGGTCGGGACTGCCAACCAGAGGTCGGGCGGTCAATCAATCAATCAATCAATCATATCATTTGTAAAGCACAGTACTTACCCGTGAGGGTCTCAAGGCGCTGGGGGGTGGGGAACGCTGCTACTGTTCAAAAAGCCAGGTCTTAAGGAGTCTTCTGAAGGTCAGCAGGTCTTGGGTCTGCCGTAGGTGGATGGGGAGGGTGTTACAGGTCTTGGCGGCGAGGTGGGAGAACGATTGGCCACCGGAGGTCATTCTTCGGATGTGGGGGACTGTGGCGAGGGCGAGGTCGGCGGAGCGGAGCTGGCGGGTGGGGGTGTAGAAGTTGAGTCGTCTGTTGAGATACGCTGGTCCGGTGTTGTGGAGTGCCTTGTGTGCGTGCGTGAGGAGCTTGAAGGTTATCCTCTTGTTGACGGGGAGCCAGTGCAGGTCTCTCAGGTGGGGTGTGATGTGGCTGTGGTGAGGGATGTCGAGGATCAGGCGTGCAGAGGTGTTCTGGATGCATTGAAGCCATCTCAGGAGTTTGGCCGACGCTCCTGCATAGAGGGGGTTCCGTAGTCAAACCTGCTGCTGACGAGGGCCTGGGTGACCGTTCTTGTCATTTCGGTGGGGATCCACTTGTAGATCCTGCGGAGCATGCGGAGGGTGTTGAAGCAGGAGGAAGAGACGGCACTGACCTGCTTAGCCATGGAGAGGGTGAAGTCGAGGATGACCCCTAGGTTGCGTGCGTGGTCAGTGGGTGTAGGAGCTGTTCCCAGTGCGGTTGGCCACCAGAAGTCGTCCCAGGCCGAAGGAGTGGATCCGAGGATGAGGACCTCCATCTTGTCCGAGTTCAGCTTCAGTCGGCTGTTCCTCATCCATTCGGCGACGGCCTTCATTCCTTCTTGGAGGTTGGTTTTGGCGGTGTGGGGGTCCTTGGTGAGGGAGAGGATCAGCTGGGTGTCATCGGCGTAGGAGATGATGTTGAGGTAATGCAGTCGGACGACGTGGCCGAGTGGTGCCATGTAGATGTTAAACAGCGTTGGGCTGAGGAATGAACCCTGGGCTACGCTGCAGATGATCTCAGTGACTTCGGAGCGGAAGGTGGACGCTCTGTGTTCTGCCGGAGATGAAGGATGTGGTCCAGTCCAGGGCCTTCTTTTGGATCCCGGCGTCGTGGAGGTGTGTTCGTAGTGTGCGGTGGCAGACCGTGCCGAAGGCGGCTGACCGGTCCAGGAGGATGAGGGCCGTGGTTTCTCTGTTGTCTAGCAGGGTCCTGATGTCATCGGTGGCGGCGATGAGGGCAGTTTTGGTGCTGTGGTTGCTGCGGAACCTGGACTGGGAAGGGTCCAGGATGCTGTTCTCCTCGAGGTCATGGGTCAGTTGTTTGTTGACGGTCTTCTCGATGACCTTCACCGGGAATGGGAGCAGGGAGATGGGCCGGAAGTTCTAGAGGTCCTTGGGGTCCGCCTTGGGTTTCTTGAGTAAGACGTTGATCTCGACGTGCTTCCAGCTCTCCGGGAAGGTTGTTGTCTTGAAGGAGTTGCTGATGACTTTCCGGAGATGGGGTGCGACGGCTGTGCTGGCTTTGTTGAAGATGTGGTGTGGGCATGGGTCTGATGGAGCTCCGGAGTGGATGGTGTTCATGATCTTGATGGTGTCATCGTCGTTGATGTTGGATCAGGAGAGCAAGCGGTTGGTGCAAATGGTTGTTGTGGGGGTGGAGGTCTCAGTGGTTGTCGGGGCGGTCGGGGCGGTCGTGGCGTTGAAGCTGTTGTGGATGTCTGCGATTTTGTGGGGTAAGAAGGTGGCCAGCGAGTCGCACAGGTCTTGTGAAGGTGGGATGTCATTGGTGTTGGAGCTGGGGTTGGAGAGTTCCTTCACGATGTGAAGAGCTCTTTGCTGTTGTGTGCGTTGTTGTCTAGGTGGTCTTTGAAGGAGGCTCCTTTTGGAGGATCTGATGAGGTTGCGGTGTTTGCGGGTGGCGTTCTTATGGGCTGCGTAGCTGTCTGGTGT
Organism: Triturus cristatus; assembly: GCF_964204655.1. Classification (NCBI taxonomy): domain Eukaryota; kingdom Metazoa; phylum Chordata; class Amphibia; order Caudata; family Salamandridae; genus Triturus; species Triturus cristatus. The sequence goes on from NC_140591.1 coordinate 636,545,062, forward strand.
TCGTTCACTGAGCCAGTTCTTCTCTAGCTGCCGGCAGGTTTGCTTGGAGGCCTGTAGGTCTTCGGTGAACCAGCTGGCTTTCTTGCTGGTGTGACTGTTGGAGGATCTTTTGAACAGAGCAAGGGTGTTGGCGCCTTCGTCGATCCACTGTCTGCGGCTGCGGGCGGCGGTCTCGCGGTCGATGGGGTCGGCAGGTGGGATCTGTGCGAGGGTGGTGGATAGCTGGTCTTCGGTGACTTAGCTCCAGCAGCAGCGAGGCATCTGTTGGGTGCAGTGGTGCGTGGTAGGTTTCTGGTAGGTGAAGTGAATGCAGCGATGGTCGGTCCAGTGGAGTTCGGTGGTGTGATTGAAGGAGACGTGGGGGCTTGCAGTGAAGATGGGGTCAAGCGTGTGGCCGGCGGAGTGGGTGGGTGATGTGATGAGTTGTTTGAGTTCGAAGTTGGCTAGGTTGTCGATCAGGGTGGTTGAGTTGGTGTTGTCGTTGTTCTCGAGGTGGAAGTTCAGGTCTTTTAGGAGGATGTAGTCCGTGGAGGCGGTGCTGAGGGTTTCGCCGGTGTTGGTCGAGACTCTAAGAGTGTTCCTGTGGACGATGGCAATTCCTCCTCCTACTCCGTTGGTGCGGTCTTGTAGCCTTCTGGGACATCTATGGCGATGTCGGGTGCTGAGGAGGGGTTCAGCCAGGTCTCCGTGAGGAAGGCAACGTCTGGGGTATTGGAGTCGAGTAGGTCCCAGAGTTCAAAGGCGTGTTTGCAGAAAGAGCAGGTGTTGAGGAGGATGCATCTGAGATGGTTGGGTTCTTTCCTGGTCGGTGGCTTGGTGGGGCGGATGCTGGTGAAGCTGCAGTTCTGGCAGGTGAAAGACCCGTGGGTGTGCTTCAGGGTGGCCAGGAAGCAGGTGTGTGATAGTCCAGTGTTGAGTGTGTGGAGGGTGCTAGCATTGTAGTGGTCTTGGGCATTGTGGCGTATGGGGGGCCAGGGGTCCTGGCACTGGGTGCGGTCCAGGCACGGACGGGCGCGGACGGGCGCAGACGGGCTTGCCTTAGGCTCCCCTTTGGCACGCCAGTGGCGCGGACGCACAGCAGCCTCCATATAAGGGAAGGTGGGAGGGAGGAGCAGCTGGGAGGCGGGAGCGGGGCGGCGAATGGGTGAGCGAGGAGGCCTGGCCACAAGGAGGCAGCGGAGGGAAGAGACGGGGATACAGAAGGCAAAGGGGACGGGGAAAGGGGCACAAAACAGTTAATAAGGGGCAACAAAAGTGATCAAAACAGCACAAAAGTATCACAAAAACAGTCAACAAAAGTCAGCACAATGAATATAGCGAAAGGCAAAAAATACATGCAGCGAAGGGGGGAGGGGCAAACGCACGGAGTGGCAGCAGTGGGCACAAAGGCAGGGACACACAGGCGGAGCTGTGCGGCGTTGGGAGCGGCTTAACCTGCAAGCAGGGTCAAGGGCAGTCCCTTTCCTAAACTGTCCGCCGGACATCGTAAAAGGCCCCACAATGATACATTATACATATACAAATATATAATATATGACAACATAAAATATATGTACATTAAATAAATATCAAAAGCACTGAATATCAATTGCCATAAATAGTACAAAAACTTAAACTAGTCTCCAACCCACCAAGCAAGTTAAACTTAAACACAGTTAACAAATAGAAATATTTTTCCACTTAAGACACAGTATAAAAAAGTCACAAACTCTACAACAAAATGATTCCGAAAAGTTAAATTACAGAAAGGCAGAGCAAATCTGCTGGCATGCAAATCGCCAAAAGAAAACTGCAGCACTTCAATAAATCACTAAATACTACAAATAAAGTATGTTTGACAATAAAAGAATGCTGCGTTAATAAATAACTAAAAGTATGTTAATATAACAAATAAATAAACTATGCTACATGATATTTTTTCCAACCTCAAGGTGAATCCTCCACAAGAAGTTAAAAATGCTAAGAATAAAAATGAAATAAAGACACAAACACAAATTTACTTGAAATTCAAAAGGAGTGAGAAAGGGGGCGGTAAGGAAGATGGCGGACTCGTGCCGCTGCGTCTTGCAGCACCACAAAGCTCTGGCTGGCCAACCCGGCAGCTTTCAATATTGCAAACAGCAGCCTAAGGCTTACCAACCTAATCGGGTAATGTCTTAGATAATACACTTTGTTACTCCCCTCACGCTGTGGCGGATTTTCGCAATCATTGATTGTTGGACCCGGGTGCAGTCTCCGGTGGCATTGGCGGACGTCGAGGTGGGTCTGCTGGCGAGTTTGCTGGTTGTCTGCTCCCTGCAGCATCTACGGATCAGGGCTCTACTGGTGGTGCCTTTCTTCTACAGAGGCTGTGCTAAGGAGAGACATGGTGCCGCTGAAAAACACGGTGAAAGCAGCTCGTGTTACTAGGAACGCAGGATTACCAGCCCCTTTACAAAGCGAAGACAGCTCGATGGCGCTGAATAAGAGGCATGGAGCTAAAGCTGCTCCTAAACAGTTCATCTCGGAGGGCGAACTCTTGGTCCAAACGGCGGATGAAATAGCAATTGCATCTATACTTTGTAGCGCGGCGAAGAAAGATACATAAAAGAAAGAACACCTAAACATAGTTTGATGTACTTTACATGGAACAAATCTTTTCTGTTTTATTGGTCACTTCAAATCAAATTTAAAAAAGAATCACATTTAAAAAAGAAGAAAATCATTGACTTCCAATATTTCAATATTTCAATAACACATTAGGGCAATCAAAAATAACAGTAACAATTATCCTTTAGCTGCCCATTACAACAGTGTACATCAATCTTCAGAAATGCTTAACATCAGGTTTCACGGAATAGCTGTAGCAGAGGCAGACCCAAGGGGAGGGAACCGTACATTGCCCCTACGCAAACTGGAATCTAGGTGGTTGATTAAATTGAGGGCTGTTGACCAGGGAATAAATATAGACAGGGAACTGCACGTATTCCTACAAGACTGAATCTTCAAAAATTGTTATTGAGTTTAATGTCCTAGCGTATCCATCTGTAATCAGCAATAAGAGGACATAGTATGTTTAATGGATATTTCATGGAAGAACATCTTGTCTATGCTTTAGAAACTGATGCTAAAAATGTAAGATAGACTTGTATCCATATAGCTTTAGACTAAACAAAATATGTATATGTGAATCACTATCAAGAAATGCAGTTTTTTAATGAATTATTCTCTCTCTTCTTAACAAGTGTAATGAGTTTAACTACTCTTTATATCTTTTCGCAATCTATCCTTTTTACTTGTTTCGCTCATGTTAAAGGTTCACACAAGAGAAATAGAAAAATAAGGGAGTATGTTTTTATTGTATTTTTTTGTGAAAATAAATAAGATTAGCTAATAATATGCTTTTATACAAATATGGGAGAACACTGGAAAGATTATAAAATCTGCGTAAACAACCCTATTTTCAATGGCTGATAGAAACACAACACTATATCATATAATCGCAATACATGTCATGTGGACATCTTGCTCGACCGATTAAAATGATCCAAATAGTCAGGATCAATTGAGAAATAAATATTTTAGTATTAGTACTGGTCATCTGATTAAGTAATTAGGTATATAAATCTTAGGATGAAATATAAGATGACGCCATAACGAAATAAATACATCCAAAATGACGTGGGTTTTTTGCAATTTGGTGAAGAAACGTACACAGTATTCCAGTGTATGGTCACATGACATGTCATGTGGCCGAAGACGCACACCGCGTACGGTCTTCCTTACGTAAATACGGGCAGATTCAAGCATTTGCTCGAACTCAGAATAACGAGCACGTAACAGGATACGGACGCTGATGATCACATTCTCGGTAAACTTTTCAACAACTGGAACGCGCGGGTTGACGCATATGGCGGGCTTTGGTTGGGACTAACTCCCATTGTGTTGTTTGAAGGAAATATCTCAATGTACTTTTCCTTCCCTCTTTTTTTGAAGAAATGATACTTATCAAGGTTGATTCAATTGTTGGTCGGAGTTTAACTTGATTCTTCAAATATAATTTTAAGGTGAGACTTGTCCGTTAATAGCGGGGTTTGTTCAAGTGATAATTATTAGAATTGTAATATATGGTTTACTGACCTTTTTTACAAAAAATCTTTGATTGTTAAGTAGTCATAGGTGTGCAAGATGTCTAAGGTTTATTCTCCAATGGATGTAATCGTTATCGCGTTGTGCTTAAATTACCATACGAAGGATTTTTGGCCAAAAATGAATAGGAAAAACTCATAGGAGGTTGTAGGTATTAGAAAATTGTGCTAATATCATGGCTATCTCTATCATGGTTACATGTACAGTGAAATATTGTTTTGAACTTCAAAAAATATTAGTATTATTTGACAGTAGAAATAACATGCGAGATATAATAGGTTCGATTGCGCTTTGACTCTTGATTTTCTTACTTTTATCATATAGATTTGTGAGGAATATTATGGCAATAATGTGAGCAACTTACACAATTGCCCTAGGGGATACAATGTATGGTCAGAAAGCAGTTTGCTTTTAGTAGGTGAGCTACCGTTTATTCACTATAAATTCTGGGCACTTTTTGGTATCGGGTTATTTTTAGAAAATTATAGGGTCAACATAGAGTGTTTCCTGTGAGTTGATTCCTTCTCTTAACAAACTTTGGGTGTCTACGTATTCTTTTAGCATTATTTTGTGGTGATCCTTTCGGGCTTTTTATCTCCTTATACACTTGACTATTGTCGGATTCTTTGATCTCTTTCTTTAATCCTTATAATTTGTAGGGACAAATAATGAATATGTTTGTTCAATTTTGAGGATGCATATATCTTTAATATTTATGAAATATTGGAGGACAATGATTTTCTTCTTTTTTAAATTTGATTCTTTTTTAAATTTGATTTGAAAAGACCAATAAAACAGAAAAGATGTTTAGGTGTTATGTGTTAGATGGTTTATCAGACTTTTATCCTCTGAACACATTTCTCTCACCTGGTAAACTACAAATGAGGCATATATCTTGTATTACAGCCTTGACAAAGTCTAAGGGGAGACGAAACACATGTTGGCAGTTCTGTTTTGGATGTATCATCAAAGAAAAATAAAAAGAAATATGTTTGTGAAGACAAGCCAGTGATGTGGAGTCTGCTTTTTCGAGTAGCATTGAAGAATCTGATTATTGGCTTGGTATCAATAAGCCATTGGACTGGCCTATACTTCAATGTGAACTGTTTTGAAAAATGTAAGGGTGTGCTGTACATTTCTTTCAATTGTTATAATTTTGCTTACCTAACCCTTGGGTTGTGGTGTTTGGCACCACTTCGTAGTAGGTGCTAGAAAGAACAGATTAGCACCCTGATAAAGATACAAATAAAAATACAGACATATATTACTGTCCCACTTAAAACATTGTCGAGAAATAACTAATGATTGTGCGATTCCATTTTCCGGAAAGGAAAATACTACTACCAAAAAAAGTTGTTAATAAAACACTTGGCAGGATAGCCTGATACAAATTGATAAAGTTGACAATGGTGTATCATAGGTTTTTTTTTTCTGGGTTCTTGCAAGAGAGACTGGGAGGGGTGGAGTCAGTGTAGCTGGGTGGCCTCAGGGGTAGCAAAGGGTTTAAGATTGTTTATACTTTACTTTCTTGTCTGCAGCTGTGGGGGGCAAGCTGGGCTGCGGCTTTGTGGTGCGCTGAGACGTTAGCTGCCATATCCTCCGGCAGCTTTTGGGGGAGGGTGATTCCTTCTTTAGGAAACTGGGAGGGGATGGGTAGGGTGTTAATGTGGGGGGTGCGGTTGGGCACTCTTGGGTGGGTAAGGGGTACAAAAGGAAAAAGTCAAAAAGAAGGTTTATAGTTCTATGTTTGGTGGTGGGAATTCTGGGACTATCATTTTTTCCGGTTTAAGGTTTTGCAATTTAATTAACGGTTATGGCAAGGATTAGGTGTCTATCTTGGAATGTGTCAGGACTGAATAGGGGATCTAAAAGACAATTAGTGGGGGAAGAGCTCAGAGCTTAAAAACCACATATAGTACTTCTAAAGGAAAAGCAATTAGCATATAAAGATTGTGGCCTTCTTAATCAGTTGGGATTCTATAATATAATATGTACTTCTCAAAATGTGTCAATCAGGGGGGCTGCTATTTTGGTGTCTAAAACATTGGATTGTCAAATGCATAAGGTATTGGCAGATCAAACAGGGAGGTGGGCTATCGCTGAAATTGAGATTAATACTTTGAAATATGTGTTTTGTGTTTAATATGGCCCTAATACTGATGATCCGTCAATATTTGATGATATCTGCCTAGAACTAGTGGGATGGCAGGGTGTGTTTGTCTTGATGGGAGATTTTAACTGTGTTATTAACTATGGTATGGATTTTACTGGCCAGCCACTGACCCTGAGAATGACGAAGGTGAGGGCTTCTATTTTAGAAATAGGTCGATTGCACTCGCTGCAGGATGCGTGGCGCTACTTATATCCAAATATACCGGGGTACATGTACTACTCTATGCCACATCGGCAGTATTCAAGGATTGACATGTATTGGGTTTCAGATGCTATATTGACGGGGCGGATATGGAGATCTACCCTAAGATTACATCTGACCATAATCACATAATATTTTCTTTCTTGGCTTATCCCACTTCTAAAATTGCCCACTCTTTTACTTCTTAACGCTATCTGGTTACGGACTCTGAATATTTGGTTTTTATTTCGGAAAAAATATCGGAATATCTGAAAGATAATATAGGGTCTGCACCGCCGTGTGTGGTATGGGATGCTATGAAAGCATTTATTCGGTGAGTTACTCAACAGTTTGTTCGGCAACAAAATAGAGAACGGAAGAAACAAACCAAGGAAGCCTATCTAAGGCTTATTACCTGTAAGCTTCAACATGCTGAGGCCGTTCGATTGCGAAAGATTGACCAAGATTCTTTGTATGCTTCCCTCCTGGGGTATAGGGCTGCGATAAATAGGGTGTTAAAAGAAAAAGTAGCGGCTTGTTTTATTAAGAATAAGACACTGCAATATGAGTATGGGGATAGGATAGGGAAAGTTTTAGCACATCAGCTCATGGATAGGAATCTCAAAACTTAGATTAAGGCTATTAAAGGTGAGGGTGGTGTTTTATATATTCGCCCCCAGGAGATTGCCGATCAGTTTTCCATTTTTTACCAGCAAATATACTCCCCAGATTGAGCACAAGATTTGACTGGTATGCAGAGCTATCTACGGGGGAACAATCTGCCGACATTGACAGAAGAGGATTCTTTGTTATTCGAGCAGGAGATTACACTGGAAGAAGTCATGGAAGCAATCGGGGGGCTTCCCCCAGGGAAGGCGGCGGGTGATGATGCCCTCCCTGCTGAGATTTATAAATGTTGTGAAAGCCTCTTGGCTCCGGTCCTCCGAGATGTAATTTCTCAAATTGGGGTTACTGGGCGGGTTCCAGATTCATGGAATATAGTCAATATAATTTTATTTCTAAAAAAAGATAAAGCTTCAGAGGAACGGGCATCATACCGCCCAATTTCAGTAATAAATGCAGATGCCTAGGTGTTTGCTAAGATACTGGCCACCCGGTTTGCTTTAATGATGGCCAGACTCGTTTCTTCCAAGCAGCATGGGTTTATTCACGGGAGAGACACCACCGCCCATGTCAATACGGCAATAGCTGCTTTTGATGCTGCTGGGAAGTTAAACATTTATCTGGTTATGGTCTTATTGGATGCAGAAAAAGCATTTGACCGGGTGGCCTGGGAATATCTTTGGGCAATACTTATCGCATTTGGGGTTAAGGAAAGATTTTGGAAGCTGGTTGAAGCCATATATTTTAACCCTATGATCAGACTACTAAATTCTAATGTTCAAACTACTCCTTTTCTCATCCGTTGCAGCACAAGACAGGGCTGTCCCCTTTCTCCTCTTCTTTTTGCTCTCTATATGGAGCCCTTTATTCGGGCACTCCTGGTCAATAATTCGATTTGTCCATTGAATATTGATCAGCACCCCTTGAAACTCACGGAATATGCAGACGATATTGCTATTTTTTCTGAGGAACCAAGGGAGGCTATAGAGGGTATTAATAGGGAGGCAAGGAGGTTTGGACTTTTCTCTGGCTCTAAGCTAAACAGCAATAAAACTCAAGCCCTTCTTAATTTTCAGCCGGACGTTCCGGTCGAAGGGGCTTGCTCGACGGCTATATATCTGGGGGTCCGAATTTCGCCTAGGATAGAACTCACCCATTTGTTAAATTATGAGTCTTTATTAGCCACTGTTACTAAACGACTGAAGCAGTGGCATAAGCTCCTATTAAGTATTTTAGGCAGATGCAATGTCATAAAAATGAAGATACTTCCTAAATTCTTGTATCTATTTAGGTCAATCCCGCTACGAATTCCTAACTTGTTTTCAGAAAGTTGGATGGGGTCCTGAGTAGCTTCATTTGGGGCTATTAAAAAAATCAAGGTGTGCCATTGGGTTAATGAAGCTCCCATGTAATCAGGGCGGTTTAGACCTCCCTGACTTCAAACTTTATTTTTGGGCTGCGTTCGTTGGCCGTTTATGCAGCCTCCTAAACCCTGAGCAAACGGATTACTGGCATTGGTTGGCCCTTGGGTCAGAGAGTCAGATGTTTTTATATCGAATCAATGATCCTAATTATTTTAAACGTATACAGTTTAAGACCATTAGAGACTCTGGCAGGGCATAAAAACTAGAGTCTCTCTATCTCTTATACATAGTAAGCTTCCCCTATGGAGTAACCCAATGCTGAAAGGAATTTTTCAGGATGCTACGGCCCATCAATGGGCTAGCTATGGGGTAATTGTATCGGGCAATTATATGATTGCAATGACTTTAAGACATTTAAGAATCTCTAGCTAATGTTTGATATTCCTCAACGGTAATTTTCTAAATATATACAGATCAGGGATCATTTTGTCAGAAATGTAGCAATTCGGAGTGATATTAGCTCAGTGATGTGGGAGTGTCTGTATGACCAGAGCCGACGTGCTATCATTAGTAAGGCATATCAAATTCTCTCCCAGCTTAGAGCAGAGGGCTGTGAGAAACTATTCTCCAGATCGAGCGAGATTTTGGGGGAAAATATTGTTATAGAGAATATGAAGACAGCCTTTGATACTATCGCCCTCTCTGTACACTCAGTGAACTTATGACTTCAGCAATTTCGGACACTTTGTTTACTTTATTACACCCCAGGACGGATTGTTAGATGGTCTCAAGGTGGGGTGGGAGTGGAAGGAATTCTTGGTGGGTCGTGCCATAATTGACCTAAATGTGGACTATATGCGGCCGGCATCATTCACATGTTTGTTACATGTCCCGCATTAAGTCTTTTTTGGTACAGGATATCAGCAGCAATTAAACTTAGACTTGAGGGCGACTTCATACTTTCGACAACTGAAAAGATGTTAGGTTTCAAGGAAGACAGTGGTCCATATAGTTCTATATTGGCAATTATACTGGTTGCTGCTCGGCTGGTGATTGCTCGAGTGTGGATCTCTCCCAAACCCCCCACTGAGATGGAATAGTGGCTAATTGTTAATGGAACGGGGGAAAGGGAAAAAGCACTTGCTAAAGTAAGGGGTATTCAAGCCTTGCAAAAGTATAGGTCTATATGGGGCAGGTTGGAAGAGCCGTAAAGCTAATTTGGGGATTTGATTCCTTTTTTTTTTTTGAGTGATCCCTTGGATATTTGTATGTTTGCTTATAATTTTTTTTCCTCTAAATGTATGTTTATAGTTTAATGATTATCATATGCAAATATGGTTGTGATATTTCAGGCGAATTCCCACCTTTTATTTTATTGTATTGTGTTTTCCCGTTTGACTGTACTTCTTCTTGACAATAAAAATATTTAAAAAAATAAATACATAAATTCAAAAATCACTTCAAAAGTAAGCATAGAAACCAACCACAGCATTAAACAACCAATAACCCTTTATCACATTAAAAACATAAAATAAAACAAACAAATCCCTAACTAAATTTGAGATTGAAGAATAAACTTACATAACTAAAATGTTGTCCTCGCAACAGGCTGTAACCAAAGAAAACTGTGGCAAAAATGACAACAAACAGACCTGCAAACCCAGCTTCCACAGCTAAAATGAAGTAAAGACAACATTCAGAATGTATGTTAAAATGTGCAATTGCAATGTAAGAAAGTTAAATTAAATATAACATCACATTTATTTAATCAAATGAATGTTTATTTTTTATGCTCTGAAACCAACAGATAAACGTTTGGGAACAGCAAAATAAAAGAAACCTCAAAAACAGAAGCTGTCATTAAATTATAGTGGATATACTTATAGTAAAGAGAGAGCCACCAGTTACAAAACTCACCCGAAGTGCACCTAATATTATTTAAAAGCATGCAGGGCTGCCACTAAAACCGATACAGTTGTTAGGGAACATAAGCACTCCCCTAACAATACTAAAATAGAAATATGATATATTTCACAAGTAACAGGCTAACTCATTGGTGTTCCAAACCTAAAAAGATTGCTTGCCAGAACAACCAGCCAAAAATCACTAGCAACAAACAAATATAAATATAAAGACATTCATAAACACACAAATCACCACACAAAATGACACCTTTGTATTATATGACAACCGCAATAATGATAGAAAATAATCATTAATGCTATCAATAACAATGTACTAACCTTAAGTCAATGTATCACATGGATGATGGGTGGCACTTTTAAGTTACACCAGAAACATTCACTCAGATACACACATTACATGGCCAATATCAAAATACAAACATTCAACTAGTGTATGCATTGTTACTTAACAAAGTGCAACTTACAATGAAATGTAAACACATATAAAACAACACACTAACAATTATAACCGAGAAACAAATCATCAAAGATTTTGAACAGGCAATGATTTCACCCAAATTTAAAATCTAACAACATGCTGTAATGCAGGGGTGCTACTGCCATTTTAAATAGAGCATGAGGAGGCTCCTACTAAAATCTACCCTTAGCGTAGAATGTGCAACAAACCTAGGATCTGCCCACAAAATAAAAATGTTGATATCATTACCATAATAGAAACCACAAAAAAGTATGATATGGCAATAGACTCCCCCTATTACAAACAACATGATATCAAACTAACTCCACTAATGAATTATTATGAGGATACTAGGGTTGTTCACCTGCACCAATCAGACATCAGATGCCACCTCAAGCATTGAATTCCATGATGGAAAGCCTATGACAGCACCATGTCACATAACCAAAGGCATATATTGCAGCGAATGGTGGCTCAATTCCCTCCTGGAAGATTTGAAAGAAGCTAGCGAAGACTCCAGCAATTCCTATTAATACTTAAAAAAGAACAACGCTACCAGGAACTAAGAATAGAACAATCCCTAGCCTAACTCAAACAAAAACTCTCCAAGCAAACTAAACGAATGCATGACCACTTAGAAGCCACCCAGTGCTACCATATCTAGAAGCAACAGCACGAAACCTGCTTTACAAAAACTAACCAACATCATTAGCCTTCCTAAAACACAAACATGTATTTATTATTAATATTTATTTCTAAATATTATTAAAGGAAATTTATAATACCAATCTGAATAAAATAGAATTTAAAAGACATAAAATCAGAGTGATAATTAAACATTACTACAATAAATATCGAAAAATAAATAACTACACAATGCAGCAAAATAGAAAACATTATTTGAAGTAAACAAATTATTTTCTATCATCTATAAAAATATACTAGCACCAGAAGAAAAAATAGTCATAGACACAATAAAGAAACAAATACAAGATCAAAAATTTACCATGGTCCAGCTATAACATACCATAACACTTACGGTTTCGCAGCTAAAGTCCAGGTCACTGAAAAAATAACCAAATACATTTCCAAAAATAATTTATGAAAATGATCTAAAAAAATGCAAAAATAAACAAGAGCATAAATAAAATTATATAAGAGTCCAGTAATACAAATACTATATCCAAATTCCTAATAATTTTGAAAAATATATAAATGCATCAGGAAAATGGAAACAATCAAAGGAAATGTTAATAAAGCATTGGTTGAAAAATAAACAACTCGTTTTTTATAAAAAGGAAAATAAAATGAACCCATATTAAAAATAATGCCCTATATCTGAAATTAAAAACCTGTAAAGAAAAAACATATAAGCACTCCTAAAAGGTACTAACAACCCTAGCACAAACCAAAGCACAGTACAAAAGCATTTTATGCAATGTTAGACACATAGCGCATACCTATAAAATACAATTAAACTTTGCATTTCCCATTAAAGCCTACCTAAGTACCGTACACTAACACATAGTGCACTAGAAACAAAACACCAAAACAGCATTGCTTTACAAATAGTAGCCTTATTAAATCAAAACACCTCCTGCTACTATTAAATACTTTAATAAAATAGTTTTATCTGAACCAGGGACCAGAAGCTGGGAATCACAACACTCAACATCAGCTATAAATTACGATGAAAGACTGCTAAATAATTTCACCAATTGAGTAGACATATTCCTGGTGGCAGAGCTAGACAGCTTGTTCTCATTAAAAATAAGTATACATTTGTAGTAAAAAGGCCATCAATATTGTAGCCAATACAACACAGATATTTTAAAACAGCAAGCCTTTACTCTTTTACCAGAAAATATATGCCAACAGAAAATAGGACGGTTGTAGACCATGACAGCATAGAAGAAATGTATCAAGAGAAATATGCCATTCCTTTCCAATATAAATGTGACACATTTATATAGGTAACATAAATGCAGCACTAATGGTTAGGTTGGCTACATGTCATTGATGGCTTATTTTCTACTTTTCACTTCAGTGGACATTTTTATTACATCTGTAACATTCACTGAACCTGGGTATGTACAGTAACATGTTCAGTTGAAAATATGTTGGCTTACATCACAAAAAGAGGGGAAAAATTACAATATTGCAGGAGCCTGAACCAAATTGTCCATAACATGTGGTGGGTAAAAGAATGAACTTGTTGAAAAATGATGATTGTGTGAAAGACTTCTGGATTTGCTATCTGTAAGAAAATCTCTCGTGCCTTGAGCTTTTATTTGCTATAAAACTACAGAACAAAGTTGAGCTCAACTAGAAGTGTCACTATTAGAACGTCACTTGCTTGGATTCTTGTATCAATAAAATATAACATTATACAGTACATTTATTATGTATATTACAGGAATACGATAGGAGGACTTGCCATCATTTACAAATACACCCTCAAATTCACAACTACCAAACTCCTATCTTAGAACACATGCATTTCAACCTACAATCAAACAACAGTCCAACCCTGAAGGGCAGCCTGGCTTGTCAACAACCGGTCCACAAGGAAACTTCAGCACTTCATCTAAGACTCCTCGATCCCCTCAAAATCAACTCCAAGGACTTCATACCTCTCTGCAATTTCAACTTCCACCTGGAAGACTCTTCTGATAACTGCTCCACCGACATCATTGAGAGGCTACATAACACAGATTTTTCCCAGCTCGTTATGGAACCCATACACAATGCAGGACACACGTTAGATACAAAAATCACCTCTGGCAACCGCATCAGCTACCACTCTGCCATGCTACTCACACTGACAGACCACTACATCGTCCATTTCAAAATCTCCACCCCACAAGCCAAAGCTCCTATTAACATCAAACAACCCAACTGGAAATGGAACAGAATAAAAGAAACTGACTTGTCCATCACACTTAAAACTTACCAACACAATACCACAAACAACCTAGTTGAAGATATCACCAACTTCAACCAGTGGATCTCTGTTAGAAATCGGGGTCTCTAGTTGGCAATGGTTTGCATCTTTGTCCAAGTAGGGACCCTTCCTTCTAGTCAGAATAAGGGAGTTACACTCCTAAAATAACCCCTGTTCACCTCCTTGGTAGCTTGGCATGGGCAGTCAGGCTTATCTCAGAGGCAGTGTGTGAAACATTTGCATATAACCAACAGTAATACAATGAAAACACTACAAAAGTACACCACACCAGTGTAGAAAAATATCCAATATTTGTATAGAACCAAAACAAGACCAAAACAATTAAAATTCAACATACAGTACTTAAATATATATACTTTGCAAGATATCCTTTAAAAATTCAGAAATATCTCAAAAACACAGTTCTTCCGAGTCGGTAGCTCTGTCTGGGGCTACCGCGATAGTGAAAGCAACAGAATCCAACAGTTCCGTCTGACCACGTTGATCGGGTGTGTCTGCAGACTCATAAACAGTACCTTTTGCATTGCGGCTGACACGTTAGTGCGAGCCAGTCGTGGCAACCATCGAGCTTGAGATATGAAGTGAAGCTGTGCAGTGTGTGGTGCCCTCAAGTTGCCGTGGAGGCAGCGGCTCGGTGACGGTCATCCAGCGGCATCGGTAAGACCAGGGTTACGATGCAGAGTGAGTCAGTAATTGTTGCAGTCCTGGCAGGTCACAGTGCATGCGGCAGAGCCGATTAGGTGGAGCTGGCATCGGTTGGGCCAGACTGCGGTGAGGGACTAGGCAGTGCTTTGCGAAACTTATGATTGTTGCCCCCAGCCACGATGCGGTCGTGGGTGTTGAAGTAAGCAGGCAGCGATGGTGTTTTTTTTAATTTTATTTTTTATTGTTCTCATTTAGCCTAAATAAGTGAGCAATCTTTAGGCAAACCAAGGTTTATTTAAGGGTCCCCATGTATGTATGATGATACTTTTAAGTCACTGGGCTCCCCGGGGATCCAACAAAACCAGTTGCCAAGATTCTGATGGTGATTAGTGACATATGTAGTGGGTAGACATCTTTCAGCACCACAAGATAGAAACACTACCTCAACTCTCACTTATTTAATCATTGGACTTTTATATGCAGAAAGACAAATAAAAAAACAAGTTTTATCAAACCTTTCTCTCCCAATCAACCCAATTCCTCCATATTTTACATCTTTTCTTTGATGAATTAGCCATATCTAACTTATGAATACGCCTAACCGAAGCCACCCAATCTAGAGCTACTGGGGATTGTGGTAAAATCCATTTTAAGCAAATTTCCCGCCTAGCTAGAAGGACCAACAAAAATAAGAAATAAGCCTGTGAACTAGACAAATTATAACTAGTACCCTCCTCTTGTAGGACCCCAAATATAACCAGACTTAGGCTTACCTTAATAGCACGCCCCAGAACATCTGAGACAGTCTTATCTATATCTTGCCAGAAGCTCTAGATAGAAGGACACTGCCAAAACATATGCTGATCATCCGCATCAACAGACTCGCACTTCGGACAAACCTTTTGATGGGCACCTCCCAATTTAGCCAGTTTCTTTGGAGACCAGTATGCCCTATAGAGTGTGAACAGATGGTTCCTCTTGAGATAGGCAGCTTTAACCACATTCCAAAGAGTGCGCATTGATACTTGCCATAGGTGTGTCATGTTGGTCGATGGCAGGTCTCTTCCCCAGGACTCTTACACAGGTACTGAAGGTGGTTCACTCTTAATTAGAAGCCAATACCATTTAGAGACCTCCTTTTGTTGAAATAGATGTCCACAAATAGAAAGTTCATACTCTACACTACCTCCTTCTTCTTTATCCAAATGAGAGGCCCAGCTAGATAATTGATAAAACTTCAATCTTGCAAGTCTTTGGCTAATGAGATTGTACAACACGTCCCACGAGAGGAGTTTATTCCCTTGAAGCAGTTGACCCCAACTCATAATACCTTCCTCCTGTAATACAGTAGATAGGTAGTCTTTTAAGCAGGCTGGCATGCCTGGGGAGTTCCAGATGGAGGCCCCTGCACTACAATAAGTAATCTGCAGGATCATCCTGAATTGAAACCAGACTTCAGAGGCTGAACTTAGAATCTTTAGTCTAATTTTTGTTAAAACTTTTTGGTGCCCAAACTTAAAACGAACTCCGTCGCCCCCTTGTGGGATATTTTTAGACATGGCAAGCACCATAGGAAGGAAACCAAGAGAGTTGAAGAGGAGAGGTCTTACATTTTTTAATTGAAAGGCAAGACAATAAAAACGGAGGTCCGGGCTAGCAATACCCCTCTCTACCTTTGAACATCTCAACTTCCGCCAAGCAATCCTCACCTCCTTACTAGCCAAGAGAAAACTATTTATTGACCTGTGTACTCTTTTCAAAGCAGACTGGTGAAAAGATAGGGGGATCGTGTTAAAGATAAAGGTAAACGTTGGCAAGATTGCTCGATAGAATGGCCCAAAATAGATAAAGCGAGGCTATTCCAAGAATTTAAAAGCAAAACCATTTCTTTTTATTTTTAATATCTAAATTTACTAAGGTCGTCTTGGTGATATCATGAGTGATTTGGATGCCAAGATAGCGGATTTGCTGTTTTGTTGTAACTGAGCTCTGTTTTTGAGGATTAATTAGATAACCTGAAATCCTTCTGAAATTCGTCAATAGTTTGTCCAGACAGGGTAAAATAGCAGGAGACTCATAAGAGAAGATCATCAAGTCATCTGCATATAAGGTGACTTTTTTCTCCCAACCCACCCATCTAAAAGGTGTAAATCTGTTACCGGACCTAATGCTACAAGCCAAGGGTACTATGTATAAATTGAATAATAACGGGGATAACGGACATCCCTGCCTCGTCCCTCATTCCAGCTTAATTGATTTGGAGAGATTGCCATTGATAATAAGTCTGGCAGTGGGCGTATTGTAGATGTTTTTAATTGCTCTAATAAAATAATCGGCCAACCCAAACCATCGAGTCATATATGTTAAAAAAGGCCAGTTCACTCAATCGAAAGCCTTCGCCGCATTGAAGGCAAAAATCAAGAGGGGACAATTATGGGCAGTGGCTATATCGATAGCCCCAATTAGCTCATGAGTTAACTTGTGAAGCTGACGACCCCTAATGAAACCCTTTTGGTCCAGATGAACCAAAGAACTCATGGCCAAATTCAACCTGCAAAATTTTGTCCAAATATTTTATAGTCGCAATTTAGCAGGGAGACAGGTCGATATGACTCGCATTTCGTTGGGTTTTTATTTGGTTTAAGAATCAAAGAAACTGCGACCTCATCCCATGACTTAGGGGTTGGGTTATTTTCTGAGAAGATACTATCAAACAGAGTCACAAGAGCGGGAGCGATCTCGTCAGCCAACGCTACATAGAATTCATTCGGGATAGCGTCCATTCCCGCAGCACTGCCCTTTTTCAAGTGTTTCCACACAGTCTTCAGTTCTGCTAACTTTATATTTTGATTCAATAGACTAGTTTGACTTTCTATTAGGCAAGGGAGAGGTATATCCTCAAAATAGTTCTTAATTTGCGGATCTGAGACCACTGGAGCTTCTGTATACAGATCCTGAAAAAACACCTCAAATGCCTTTTCTATTTGCAGATTATCTGAAGAGGTCTCTCCCGACTTCAGTGTTATCTCCTTTATTAGGTTCTTAGTTTGATTTACCCGGGACTCCCAAGCAAGGAGTTTCCCACATCCCTCCCCAACACTCATTTTTAGATAATTTACTAATCTCCCATTTTTTTCTAAATATATTGTCCAGATGGCTTTTTAATAACTGCTTCATAGACATTAAATCTGTGTCTTGTTCCCATCCGAATACTCTTCCTGATGGAATTCACTCTCAGCTCTTGCTCTAGGGATATCTTCCTCCAATTTCTGAACAGCCTTCCTAGTCTCCTTATGTTTCTTAGCTGCCAAATTTATCACCACCCCTCTAATAAATGCTTTATATACATCCCATATAGTTTCTATTGAGGCAGAATTTAAATTAATATCAAAGAAGGTTTGTGTTTCTTCCTTCAACTGTACTATTATTAAGGGATCAAGGAGTAGCGTTCTTTCAAAAGTCCATCTCCTTGTAAATTCACCTTTGGGTAATTGGAGGACTAATGCAACAGCAGAGTGGTCAGAGAGATGTTCAGGGACGTGTCTAATTGAAAATGTGTGTTTGCAGCAATCTTAAGTCAATCAGGAAGAAGTCAATACGGGAAGAATGTCCGTACATTTTGTTATGGAATGTATAATCTGACGGTGCACCCAGGCCATTATATGTTTCTCTCCAAATATCTATCAAACCTAGGTCTCTCATCAACATCTTTATAAACAAACCCATTTTTGAAGAGACAAGACCTATCTATGACTGGATTCAATAGAATATTAAAATCTAACCCCATTATTATAGGATAATTAGATGAATCAAGTGATTATAGATTGTATTTAAAGGGGTTTCATCGTCTATATTAGGACAGTAATAACCAACTATGGTATACCACTCCTTTTGGATTTTAACATCACAGATGACCCAACGCCCTTTAGCGTTTACCTTAACCTCACCAAATGTTACTCTAGCTGTCTGTTTAAGAATAAGTGCTACACCTTTAGTACAACAAGATTGTGTTGTGTGACAGGGAAATTCGATCCATCTCTGTTTATCGCAGATGGATTTCCATTCCTCATGTGTTAGGTGAGTTTCTTGAAGGATAATAATTTCAAACTCATATTGACACAGATATTGGAAGATTCTCCTCTGCCTGGTTAAAACTCTTAAGCCGTTAACATTCCAGGTTAAAAGTTTAATTGTGGTTAAAAAAAGAGTGGCAATAAAATGCACTTCATACAGATCCGCCCACATTTATATCTTCAGTCTTGTCTATTTATCAAAGGAGGACTTTTTTTCTCTTTTTTCCCTAACTTGCTCTCTACCCAGTGAAAGAAAAGATAGAGAATTAGCTTCCTCCAACTGTACCCACCCCATCCTCCCATTGGAACCCTCCCTAGCATTAACCTGGGCTTGATGATGAGCCACCCAGTCGAGTTCCCTCCCCTCCCCACCCTTCCGGATAATATATATTACAATGCAAAATCAGCTTCAGCCCTGAGCCTTAATTGAAATAAACCAATTACATTGGAAAAGTAATTAATAACACACTATATAAACACACACAAATTAAACTTTATTTTACCTTGCAACCAAAAAAACACCAAGGAGAAACTCTGCTGATTACTGACACAAAACTGAGCTGCACTACAGAAAACTCTGATTATCTTTCCACAAAGTAAGTAAAATTGCATTTTAAAACTACTGCTTCTAAAAATATTATTCTATATATAAAATAATTAATATGTACTCTTTATTTTATATCTCCTCTACAGATAATTTTGAACAAACTCAAGGAACTGCAAAAGAATGTGAACATTTAATTTACAAATAAGGCAACTATTACTCTCAACTAAAAACATTTTTTAAAATAGCAAACAGACTATCAAAAGGTGGTGGACTGACCTCAAGGCCCGGGTCATGGCTCAGGCACAGAAGAACCACGAGGCGGCCCAAACAACTGGTTGCGGCCCTCCCATTCCACCACTAACATTCACCAAATGGGAAGAGAAGGTGCTTGCCATACTGCATCCCGAGAGTCTCACGAGAAATGAGGGGGGAGTGGAGGCTGGTAAGTACAAATAAAATGATCACATCCCACTGTAATGTACTGTTGCGCACAACAAGTGAGCCACAATTGCCAGACCAAATCAAACTCTTGTTGAATGCACACTTTCAATATGAATGTCTCGCAAGGCTAGCATTTCCTCACAATGACTCACCTGGAGCCACATGACCACCAAATTCTACACTTGTCAGCCAACCCTGTAAAGCTCCATAAGTTGTGGCCAATGCACACACAGCCTATCCCATTGAGAGGTCAAATTAATCACAGCGTCATTGATGAAGTCACATGTAACTGCAAAGCAAATCCCAGAATCACAATGGCCAAAATCCAATGTAAATTTCACATTGTCTCAAACCATTAAGGCTCACATCAAAACAACACATGCATGGACACTCAGTCACCCATCACTAAACACAGTGGGCCCGATTCACAGAATTAACTTAAGACAAAATCCTAAACTTACTACTTTTGGTATTCACAGAATGCACTTACTACTTTTGGTATTCACAGAATGCACTTACTACTTTTGGTATTCACAGAATGGATTTACGACTACTAACTTTACGTCCGCACTCGGGCCGGAAATTCCGGCCCGGAGGCGGAGCTTCCGGCCTGAAAGCAGAGCTTGCGGTCCGGAGGCGGGCTTCTGGGTCGGAGGCGGAGCTTCCGGGCCGGAGGTGGAGATTTTGGCCATGGCTAAATCTCTGCCACTGGCCGGAATCCCCACCTCCGGGCCAGAAGCTCCGCCTCCGGCCCAGAAGCCCCCCCTCTGGGCCGGAAGCTCTGCCTCTGGCCGGTGGCTCCGCCTCCTGGCCGGAATTTCCGGCCCGAGTGCGGACGTAAAGTTAGTAGTCGTAAATCCATTCTGTGAATACCAAAAGTAGTAAGTGCATTCTGTGAATACCAAAAGTAGTAAGTGCATTCTGTGAATACCAAAAGTAGTAAGTTTAGGATTTTGTCTTAAGTTAATTCTGTGAATCGGGCCCAGTAGGTCAGTACAAGAAGCACAACAGAAACCTTGGATTTCTGGCATACTAGTTAGACACTCATAGAAAAATCTAAAATGTCCTAGACTAAACTGAAGTGGATGAGCAACAAGTTTCGACTAGAGGACATGTCCTTGCAAATACAATCTATCTACATATGAAATTGTGCTTACGTCATGTTACATTGCTAACAAACAATGTATGAACCTCTACATCATGTTCGAATGCTGACAATCTGTAATGAATGCAAAAAAATGTCAATGTCAAAAGTCATGTCATCTCAAATGAAATGTGCAAAACATGAACTTCAAAGTTGTGCTGTGTACTGAATATGCTGACAATATAACCTTGGTTCAACAGGTGACTCACTAGCAACAGTAGTCGCCCATGCCAAGGATGAGCCAAACCAGTATCCCCCCCAGGAAGGTGAACTCTTGGACGCAGATTCCCTGGTTTTTTCAGGTGAGGAGGACCAACCTGGCCCCTCCGGCGTGCCCAGGCAAGCTCAGTTTCCGGCCCTCACTGTCCCCACGACCACCACCACCACCACAACTCCCACAACAACTTCACCTACGACGCTGACACCTGCAACAACGACCTGTGCAACAGCCACCTCCAACATCACTACCGCAGCCTCCAACACTGTTCCTGTGGCAGTTGCCAACAATACCACCAGCCAGCCTGGAAACGCTGGGGTCAGTGTGCGGGGCCATCGGCAGGCAGCACCACAGGCCCGTGTCTGTAGGGCAAGTAGGAGGGCAACTGGGGGACAGTCACAGAGGACACTGAGGCCCTGTCCATGTGGAAACTGTCCTTGGTGCATACCAGCAGAACCAGGGACAGATGGGACAGATCCTTGAAGAAATGCGTGATCTCTGCCTGCTGCAGAGGTCCATAGACACAAGCTTGGATCAAATTGCTGAGTACATAGGCCATCTTGTGGGTGTACTGAGGGACATCCATGCAGCCTGATGACACTCACAACACCTCAACAGCGGCCACAGGGAGGGGTGAGGCAGAAGGCACAGACTCCTCAGACACCTCTGACCATGCAGCAGGTTCCCCCTGCCAAACAGCAGAGGGGACGTCCGAGAAAGACCATGGGAGGATCACGTGGCAAAGCACCTTCCAAATCAAGTTTAATGAGCCACCATTGATGACACCAGTGTTGCACAGAGCATTGACTTTGTTGTACATCCGATCCCACATTGTCACAATGATGGGAGTGTTCTGTAGGACTGTGGAATTCCACCATTGTGGGTTCTACTTTGAGTATCTATATACCAGCACTTCATCCCTCACCTGTCACTCATGTAGAAATAAACACAATTTCCATCACTATGCCTTTATGTCAGTACAATGTTTGTCATAGTAATTTGCATGTTAACTCACATTGCAATGTATCACAAGATTTGAATGCAACAATCCATTGAGAGAGCAGAGGAATCTAGAATGACAAAAGAAAATAACAGTGAGTTGACATATGATGGCATGACAGCTAAAGCACAGCACTAAGCAACACTGTTCAAGAAGCTTTCAAGATCACACTGGACAACACCATCACCATGCACAGTTCAACCCTTAGCATCCTGGTAAAACCCCTTGTGTTTAAATGCTTAATTGATTTTCCTTTGAAGTGTTACTCCAAGGTTGTTGCAGTTTAGTGCTGTGAATCTCCATTCACATGTGTACCTGGATATTATCCTTCATCAGTAGAGGTAAGATAGGAAATTCTGTGTTTGCTGAGAAAACTGCCACAATACTCTGAGGTCCCTGTACCTCTGCCTGACCAACTTTGGAGAAACACTTCAGCTACATTTCAAGTACGCATTTGAACTGAACTGCATTTACCAGGATGCTAAGGGTTAAACTGTGCTGGGAGGTGAAGCAGTGTCCTACCACCCCCACCCCTACCATCAACATGGACATGACGTAAGTGGTAAAGATTCACAGAGCCCTGCACAATGTAACCCTTAGCAGTGCACCAACAAGAGCCAGCATCCAAACACATCATGTTAAATGTCCGTTGGGGACATTGCTGTGGTCAGTAAGTCAAGTACAGTCACACGGGGCTTGTAAGGTATCATTGGGGTTTTTAGCCTGTTTTCACAAATGAACACCAGTCCCAGCCAAATGTTCCACGCTAAATCTACTTTATTTTCTGGAATTCATCTATTCATGAATCACCCAAACAGCTGCGGTTTACGGGCAGGCCTCACGTCTACAGTAACAGTTTCACCATGCATCACTTGCTGTTGCAATGTCCTTTCACTCCCCCACATGTGAATGTTGCTAGTGAGATGTGGCCTCACATTCCCACTATAAAAGCATACTTCAAAGAGTGAAGCAGGCTGAAAGCGCCTTTGTATCTACAAGAATGCGTTCACACATCAGCCTCTGAGACCTTCAAATTGCAGGTGGCTCGAACGTCCAGCGAGATCCAGTCACTGAGAAACAGGACACTTCTACTTCATTTTGGGGAACTGCTACACCAAAAATCCAAAGCTTCAGATACTGAAGGCCTTGCACATATAATTTTTAACTTGTGGGCTATGGCCTTGTTACTTCATTTCAGGCTATTTCAGGAGTACTACCTGGGGTCATTCCAACAATATTTGTAGTGCAATGGGCAGTTGAGTATCATTCCTCTGGCTGTTCTGAAGAGTGCTGGTTCACTTACAGCCCTTACAGAATGGCTTCCCATACTGTGGTCAAGCCCAACCCCGGTCAGTTGCAACTGTACCGTGAACGAATGCAGCATATTTTCGAATGTTAGCCATTGGCTGTGCTACCCATCACTTATAGGCTTACCTTACGCTAGGCCTTTTTCACCTGCATGCAACCTGTGTTCCACAGTCACAGATGCCGCTTTCAATGGGCCATGGATGTCTGCCTTTCAAGTACATCTCTTGCTGATCTGGATTATGACCTGTGGGTGAGTCCTTTGTTGGCCCACGACCGGGACTGTTCCGGGGAATGCCTTTTATGGGATGCCTTTCAACATGGCAGACGGGCTGCCAGCTGCGCATGTACGTTTGCGCGTCTCCTGTGCCATGCCTACATGGAACCTCTTCCATGTTGCCCTGAAATGCTCCTTTCGCCCACGGGGTGCGAGGAGCACATCTGTTTCTTCATACTACTGGATTGGATGGCAGTCCTTTTTGCTGATACTGAATATGATCGTCTATTGGAACTGATTGCCTACGAAGCTGCAAGGGCTTTCCTGGATTAGTCACCACTTACCAGCATCCCTAAATGTTTGTAACTAAATCAATATTGTTTGACCTTGTCTCGCCTCAGATTTGTCACAAAATTGGCCTCTGCTTTCCTCTGCGGTCGGTTTCTCTCCGTAACACAGACCTGAGCAAGAAGAGTCTGTTACATGCCCGTTGTGGACATTGTGGCCTACTACGAGCCCAGCATCCATCATGCGTCTGTAGCACATGTTAATAAATGGCTTTGTTGTTTTGCAAGTACCTTCGTTTTTGTCTTTCACATGAGAACTGTCCACAGAGCTTGTTGTCTGTGCTGTCCTGGAGTACAGTACATATCACCATCTATAGGCTGAGGATTGGGCTCTGCTGACAAAGCCCAGAGGGCTTTTGGGATACATTACATGACTTCTTCTGGCAAGGGTGAGGGGGGATAGGCCCATAGGTCTTCCTCATGAGGGATTTTTAACATGACTTCTACCTCCATAACATCTGGACATGTGTCTATGCGGACTGTTTATATATGATGCATTAATCTGCTTGTTGTGGCACGTATGCTGCCTGTTCAGACAAGTTATTTGAAATAAACATTTAGAGATGTTTCTTGAATTCAAATGATATAATTGTGGAGAATTTTAAGAGTGATGGTGACTCGGTGTGTCTTTTTACCGCGATTCCTTAGAGATCTAAGAGTGTTTTGTCATGGGGTACATTAGCGCTTGTTCCACTATCAGTGAGTAGGAGAGCTAGTGGGGCACTTTAGCCATTCGGTCCTGTGGTCACGGGTACTCAGGTGGTATCATGATTCAGTCCCAGCCTGCCCAAGTCCTATAATCCTAAGCATATTGCGATCTGTGGGCAGAAACCCTGCAACAATCATCCAAGTTTGGCAGACAACAGCAAAGCGCACAGACACAGTCACATTTGCTCATTGCTAACTTACACTCAATGGAAGTAGTTGGCGATGGGCTGTGCACACAGGTCAAGACCTTCTTCCTCACCACTATCATCATCACTGAGCATGTGTGGGTTTGCAGCAGGGGGATGCTGCTGCTCATCATAATCCTGAATCAGGGGGATCCTTTTGTGCAAGGCCAGGTTGTGGAGCATGCAGCAGGTGACTACTATCTGACACACCTTGTGGGGTGAGTATAGAAGTGCACCACCATTCTTGTCCAGACACCTAAACCTAGACTTCAGAAGTCCAAAAGTACTCTCCACCACACAACGTGCCCTACCATGGGCCTCATTGAAGTGGACTTCCCCGGGCATAGTAGGATTCTGCAGTGGGGTCAGCAACCACGGTCGACTGGGATACCCTGAGTCAGTAATATGTGGCGAGAGCAGCATGTCACACATACAGCACACTCGTTGACACAGCCCACTCACCAACAAGTCAGGCACGCTCTGGATGAAGATTTGCCATCACTTGTGGTATGATGCTGTTCTGCAGAATGTAAGAGTCATGTGCCGATCCGGGATACTTTGCACACACATGTGAAATGATCTGATCCGCGTGGCATACCACTTGCACATTGATGGAGTTGTAATGTTTACGATTTCGATATATGTGTTCTTGTCCCTGTGGTGGAACTAGGCCAATGTGGGTTCCGTCAATGGCTCCCATTACATGTGGGATGCGTCCCAGGGCATAAAAATAGCCCTTCACATCTGCCAATTCATTACGCCTTGGGAAGTGTATGTAGTTGTCCTTCTATGTCATCAATGCAAACATGGGAGAAGCGGGTAGAAAGAACACACGTGGAGTTCCCGTTCATGATTGCGGAGGAGGGACTATCAACATCTATTTAAAGCTTGAGAGCAATGTAGCATTTTCACAAACAACGAGCGAGAACAGGGAGAGCTAAAACGCAATACGCTTCACATCAGGTATGCAGGGGGAACCGGGACATTGGTTGAATACGATAATGGGTGAAGTTGTTTTAGGATGAAGTGATTCAGTTTAGGTTACGTAGTAATGGGGACGTTTTAGGTTCATAATGTATGAGTTAGTTTTTGTAGTGACAACGAGCACAGGTTTAGAGAGTAGCAATTGGGTTAATGTGTATTTGTGGAGAAATCGTAAAAGATAAATTCAACACGGGCACGCAGGTAATTTACACGTTGTGAATACGTGGGTTGTTAATGCAATGTTACTGATACACACACGTTTTTAATTCGCAGATACTCCTGATGAAGGTTACATAAACCGAAATGCATTGAGTTTGATGTGTATTGAAACAGATGGAGGACATGAAAATTCCAAGATTGTTCACTTATAGGCCTGGATGGGCAATATTTAGAACAAAAAAATGCCAAAAGTAAACTAATGAATTTTGTATACTCTTCGACGTGTTGAAAAACAAGGATAAATATGATGAAAAACAAAGAAAATAAAATGGACAAACTACGGATTACTCTGGTGGATGTGTACTAATTTGAAGTACTAAGTGCATAAAGATGTGCATCCGGATTGTGACCTACTCCACTGTTGGCCACTAACTTTCAATACATAATGCTTTGGTACGAAGGAACGGCGCACCATTTCTGGTTTTGCACGCGAACTGAAATACTAATGGATATACATATGAACTACCTATGAATAACGAAGGGTGTGCTTTAGGACATCTTCCGTCTTGTCGTCATAACCACCGTTTCACTTCCTGGTAGCACCCCAACACAAGGAATAAATGGAAAAACATAATAAACAGCAAGTCTCACGTCAAATGAGTTCGTCTCGCTTCCATCATGAATAATCATCAGCAATGGATTTTTACCCCCTAATTTTGTCTATTGTATACAAATATGTTTTAATTGCTTAGTTTTCATTCATAGCACACACGATAGATAAGTCTTATGTTGCATCAGGGAAGGATTGTGGGTAATGTAGTTTTGAATTTAAATGTGTCACTTTAAATGGGAGAAGCGGGTAGAAAGAACACACGTGGAGTTCCACGTTCATGATTGCGGAGGAGGGACTATCAACATCTATTTAAAGCTTGAGAGCGATGTAGCATTTTCACAAACAACGAGCGAGAACAGGGAGAGCTAAAACGCAATACGCTTCACATCAGCTATGCAGGGGGAACCGGCACATTGGTTGAATACGATAATGGGTGAAGTTGTTTTAGGATGAAGTGATTCAGTTTAAGTTACGTAGTAATGGGGACGTTTTAGGTTCATAATGTATGAGTTAGTTTTTGTAGTGACAACGAGCACAGGTTTAGAGAGTAGCAATTAGGTTAATGTGTATTTGTGGAGAAATCGTAAAAGATATATTCAACACGGGCACACAGGTAATTTACACGTTGTGAATACGGGGGTTGTTAATGCAATGTTACTGATACACACACGTTTTTAATTCGCAGATACTCCTGATGAAGGTTACATAAACCGAAATGCATTGAGTTTGATGTGTATTGAAACAGATGGAGGACATGAAAATTCCAAGATTGTTCACTTATAGGCCTGGATGGGCAATATTTAGAACAAAAATATGCTGAAAGTAAACTAATGAATTTTGTATGCTCTTTGACGTGTTGAAAAACAAGGATAAATATGATGAAAAACAAAGAAAATAAAATGGACAAACTACGGATTACTCTGGTGGATGTGTACTAATTTGAAGTACTAAGTGCATAAAGATGTGCAGCCGGATTGTGACCTACTCCACTGTTGGCTACTAACTTTCAATACATAATGCTTTGGTATGAAGGAACGGCGCACCATTTCTGGTTTTGCACGCGAACTGAAATACTAATGGATATACATATGAACTACCTATGAATAACGAAGGGTGTGCTTCAGGACATCTTCCGTCTTGTCGTCATAACCACCGTTTCACTTCCTGGTAGCACCCCAACACAAGGAATAAATGGAAAAACATAATAAACAGCAAGTCTCACGTCAAATGAGTTCGTCTCGCTTCCATCATGAATAATCATCAGCAATGGATTTTTAACCCCTAATTTTGTCTATTGTATAAAAATATGTTTGAATTGATTAGTTTTCATTCATAGCACACACAATAGATAAGTCTTATGTTGCATCAGGGAAGGATTGTGGGTAATGTAGTTTTGAATTTAAATGTGTCACTTTAAATGGGAGAAGCGGGTAGAAAGAACACACGTGGAGTTCCACGTTCATGATTGCGGAGGAGGGACTATCAACATCTATTTAAAGCTTGAGAGCGATGTAGCATTTTCACAAACAACGAGCGAGAACAGGGAGAGCTAAAACGCAATACGCTTCACATCAGGTATGCAGGGGGAACCGGCACATTGGTTGAATACGATAATGGGTGAAGTTGTTTTAGGATGAAGTGATTCAGTTTAAGTTACGTAGTAATGGGGACGTTTTAGGTTCATAATGTTTGAGTTAGTTTTTGTAGTGACAACGAGCACAGGTTTAGAGAGTAGCAATTGGGTTAATGTGTATTTGTGGAGAAATCGTAAAAGATATATTCAACACGGGCACACAGGTAATTTACACGTTGTGAATACGGGGGTTGTTAATGCAATGTTACTGATACACACATGTTTTTAATTCGCAGATACTCCTGATGAAGGTTACATAAACCGAAATGCATTGAGTTTGATGTGTATTGAAACAGATGGAGGAAATGAAAATTCCAAGATTGTTCACTTATAGGCCTGGATGGGCAATATTTAGAACAAAAATATGCTGAAAGTAAACTAATGAATTTTGTATACTCTTTGACGTGTTGAAAAACAAGGATAAATATGATGAAAAACAAAGAAAATAAAATGGACAAACTACGGATTACTCTGGTGGATGTGTACTAATTTGAAGTACTAAGTGCATAAAGCTGTGCAGCCGGATTGTGACCTACTCCACTGTTGGCCACTAACTTTCAATAAATAATGCTTTGGTACGAAGGAACGGCGCACCATTTCTGGTTTTGCACGCGAACTGAAATACTAATGGATATACATATGAACTACCTATGAATAACGAAGGGTGTGCTTCAGGACATCTTCCGTCTTGTCGTCATAACCACCGTTTCACTTCCTGGTAGCACCCCAACACAAGGAATAAATGGAAAAACATAACAAACAGCAAGTCTCACGTCAAATGAGTTCGTCTCGCTTCCATCATGAATAATCATCAGCAATGGATTTTTAACCCCTAATTTTGTCTATTGTATACAAATATGTTTTAATTGATTAGTTTTCATTCATAGCACACACGATAGATAAGTCTTATGTTGCATCAGGGAAGGATTGTGGGTAAGGTAGTTTTGAATTTAAATGTGTCATTTTAAATGGGAGAAGCGGGTAGAAAGAACACACGTGGAGTTCCACGTTCATGATTGCGTAGGAGGGACTATCAACATCTATTTAAAGCTTGAGAGCGATGTAGCATTTTCACAAACAACGAGCGAGAACAGGGAGAGCTAAAACGCAATACGCTTCACATCAGCTATGCAGGGGGAACCGGCACATTGGTTGAATACGATAATGGGTGAAGTTGTTTTAGGATGAAGTGATTCAGTTTAAGTTACGTAGTAATGGGGACGTTTTAGGTTCATAATGTATGAGTTAGTTTTTGTAGTGACAACGAGCACAGGTTTAGAGAATAGCAATTGGGTTAATGTGTATTTGTGGAGAAATCGTAAAAGATAAATTCAACACGGGCAACGCAGGTAATTTACACGTTGTGAATACGGGGGTTGTTAATGCAATGTTACTGATACACACACGTTTTTAATTCGCAGATACTCCTGACGAAGGTTACATAAACCGAAATGCATTGAGTTTGATGTGTATTGAAACAGATGGAGGACATGAAATTTCCAAGATTGTTAACTTATAGGCCTGGATGGGCAATATTTAGAACAAAAATATGCTGAAAGTAAACTAATGAATTTTGTATACTCTTTGACGTGTTGAAAAACAAGGATAAATATGATGAAAAACAAAGAAAATAAAATGGACAAACTACGGATTACTCTGGTGGATGTGTACTAATTTGAAGTACTAAGTGAATAAAGCTGTGCAGCCGGATTGTGACCTACTCCACTGTTGGCCACTAACTTTCAATACATAATGCTTTGGTACGAAGGAACAGCGCACCGTTTCTGGTTTTGCACGCGAACTGAAATACTAATGGATATACATATGAACTACCTATGAATAACGAAGGGTGTGCTTCAGGACATCTTCCGTCTTGTCGTCATAACCACCGTTTCACTTCCTGGTAGCACCCCAACACAAGGAAAAAATGGAAAAACATAACAAACAGCAAGTCTCACGTCAAATGAGTTCGTCTCGCTTCCATCATGAATAATCATCAGCAATGGATTTTTAACCCCTAATTTTGTCTATTGTATACAAATATGTTTTAATTGATTAGTTTTCATTCATAGCACTCACGATAGATAAGTCTTATGTTGCATCAGGGAAGGATTGTGGGTAATGTAGTTTTGAATTTAAATGTGTCATTTTAAATGGGAGAAGCGGGTAGAAAGAACACACGTGGAGTTCCACGTTCATGATTGCGGAGGAGGGACTATCAACATCTATTTAAAGCTTGAGAGCGATGTAGCATTTTCACAAACAACGAGCGAGAACAGGGAGAGCTAAAACGCAATACGCTTCACATCAGCTATGCAGGGGGAACCGGCACATTGGTTGAATACGATAATGGGTGAAGTTGTTTTAGGATGAAGTGATTCAGTTTAAGTTACGTAGTAATGGGGACGTTTTAGGTTCATAATGTATGAGTTAGTTTTTGTAGTGACAACGAGCACAGGTTTAGAGAGTAGCAATTGGGTTAATGTGTATTTGTGGAGAAATCGTAAAAGATAAATTCAACACGGGCACGCAGCTAATTTACACGTTTTGAATACGGGGGTTGTTAATGCAATGTTACTGATACACACACGTTTTTAATTCGCAGATACTCCTGATGAAGGTTACATAAACCGAAATGCATTGAGTTTGATGTGTATTGAAACAGATGGAGGACATGAACATTCCAAGATTGTTCACTTATAGGCCTGGATCGGCAAGATTTAGAACAAAAATATGCTGAAAGTAAACTAATGAATTTTGTATACTCTTTGACGTGTTGAAAAACAAGGATAAATATGATGAAAAACAAAGAAAATAAAATGGACAAACTACGGATTACTCTGGTGGATGTGTAGTAATTTGAAGTACTAAGTGCATAAAGATGTGCAGCCGGATTGTGACCTACTCCACTGTTGGCCACTAACTTTCAATACATCAATGCAAACAAGACATCATGCAACACCATGCTGAACATAGGCTGTGACATCCCACCAGCGTTGGACACGGTGTACTGGAAAGACCCAGGGGCAGATTTATGAGGCGCTTGTGATGCATTTGAGCCGCTGCTGAGTCACTTCTATGACGCAGCGGTGGGGTAAAGTAGGCGCCATGCTGCGACAGATTTACAACGTGACGCATCTCAGGAGATGCATCACTCCGTAAACCCCTATGCCACATTATAACTGTGTCAGGTATAATGCGGGCGTACCATCGCAGTGTGGGTGGTCCATCGCAGGAAAGCCTCGGAAATGTGCCTGAGTGAAATCTACCACTGCATCAAAACCTTGCGCCTGCTTGAAGCAGGCGTAAGGCGAGACGCGGCATGTTGGAGATAGGCCAGGTTGGAACAGTGCTGGAGTTGCGTCACGCACGTGACACGACTCTAGCACTGCACCAACCATACGCCAGCAGATACGACACGTATCTGCCTATCCGTGCACCATGGCGCACTGCATTCTAAATGCGGCGCATTCGTGGTGGCGCGCGGGTAATTTTTCATGTCACAAGTTTTCTGGTGCACCCCTGCTCATTTGCAGAGATGCACCAGACCTTGTAAATCTGCCTCCCAGTGGCAAAGCAATGCAGCGCAGCCATAACTTTGACTGTGGCAAACAATGCAGCAGGACATGTTTTGTTTGGCTTCAAATGGGGCTCCAACTGAGCACATAGCTCTTGCAGTGTGAGGCGATCCAGACGGAACTTCTTAATGATATCAATGTTTTCAGGACTGGGACAGGGCGGTAGATAGGTGGTCTCCTCCTACATACTCTGGCTGATGACACATGCAAAAGATGAGAAAAAGATGATATGTGTGAGAAAAGCTTAAGCAAAGACTCACACCAACATAACATTGCCATGACTCATGAAGAAGTTAAATGCACAAGTGACCTGCATGCAGGCCTCCATTTCATACACTCACTCGACATACTAACTACTACAACATCTAAAGAAGTCAATGGGTATGACATGTGGTACACTGCTACAGCACAGTGTGAGAAGCCCTGTGGGTGTATGGCACATCACATGTGGTTAACCGCATCAGTGCTGAGTTGCATTATCTTCTTTCATTGCACGGTCGCTTCAGTCCCACAATACACATCAACTTCACAAAATGATCTGGCATCCACAGCGGTAACATGCAATGGCCCTCATAGAAAGATGCCGGATAGCGGTGGACGCTTCCTGACCTCCACGGTGCGTCACCGCCTATAAGGAATAGCCATCAGCCAATGGGAACTGCCAGCGGATTACATTTTTGAAAACCGCGGTATGCATGCTCCGCCACTGTGGGGCCTGCCATTGGCCCCAATTGAATGATGCGAACCAGGCTGGCTAATGGAA
The DNA here is from genome assembly GCF_964204655.1 of Triturus cristatus. Taxonomy (NCBI): domain Eukaryota; kingdom Metazoa; phylum Chordata; class Amphibia; order Caudata; family Salamandridae; genus Triturus; species Triturus cristatus. Next base: position 636,577,437 of record NC_140591.1, read on the forward strand.
TCAGCAGAGCCACATTGGAACTAGCCTAGGGCACTATATAAATGCCTATGAAATGTCCACACCTGTCACATGCCTAGAGACAATGCTACCTGCCACTCCTCACCATGAACTACTGCTGTACCTCCTCTCTGGAGCAGTTATGGCTGGTACTGAGAACCTGAGGGCCCGTCCCTTCACCACAGAGGAGCTGGAGGTACTGTTGGATGAGGTCCTTGGACAGTACGGCCGTCTCCATGGGGCTCCCGAGGTACTGGTAAGTCTATGACAAAATTACTTAGGGTGGTCCGAAGGCTCACAACATGTCACTGTACAGTGCTCAGTGGACAGTGCTCAGTGTCTCAGGCTGCAAGCCTATATTTGTGCTTCTTGATCTTATCTGCATTTCCCATACATGACGTCCTACTTGATGCACTTCCGTTTATGGGGAGGATGGCACGCTCATCAATGTTGCAGCTCCATAGTTAGGACACATTCGACATGTGAATCTCAGAAAGGATGATGTATACGTGTTGTAGTCTGTGTAGCCAAACGAGTTCAAGTGCATAGAGTTGAGCCTTGTTCCCCCTGAGCCCTGAGTGCATGCAATGATGATTTAGCATGAACCTGGTTTCTCTGTAGTACAGTTACAATGATGAGTCAATGGAATCTCTTTTCGTACACACATTCCCTGTGCCATATCCTCTATAAGATCATTACATGTACTTATGTACATCAGTGAGATGTTAAGTTTCGAATGAACAGGGGTTAGTGATTTTGGGGTGTGCTCATTCTACAGGGATACAATAGAGGTGAGCCCAGTATGCATGAGGGTACAGGACCTGTTACTGTCTATGTTAGTGAGAAATAACCTCTCGCATCTGATACATGTACAGTGGACATGCCATACTTCTTTTGGTGTCATTATGTGTAGACTCACTCACGTGTGTGCACTGCGTACTGACACTACAAAGTGTTATAAATGTCTCCTCTTGTCTACCACGCCTACAGCTGAAGGTCCATCAGTGGAAGGCAATATGGAGGTCCATTGCCCGGAAGATGCGGGCCCGAGGGGTATCTAACCGTCAACACAACCACTGCCACAAGAGGTGGGATGACATCTGCCGCCTTAACATTGCCGAAATAACGCTGGGCCTATTTCCTCAGACTGGTTGTTTGGCGTGCCGGAGCATGACCCCACTTTTGGCCCGCATCCTGGCAGTGACCCAGCCAGAGCTGGATGTGCGCCTGAGGGCCCAGCAGCAGCAATTTGGGGGTGAGCACTGTACAAAATGTGAGGTTACACATGAAAGACTGCAAGAATCGTAGCCCAGAGCAAGGCAGTAACCTATGAGTTGTCTCTGGTGTGGGGTAATTGCCTATCAGTCAACTCAGTGGTGAGTGCAGATCACTGCTGCCCTGGAATACAGTGACACTGAGGGGACCAGCGCATCGGAGGGGGACAGGACTGCCCTGGAGGAGTCAACTCCTGAAACCCCTACCTCCACTACCTCACACTCCAGTGGTGACTCCTTTGTGTTGTCAAAGGAGGATCAGCCTCTGCTTCATCAACCACCACACCCCGTTGTGTGTCCATCCTCCCAGATGCTCCCCCAACTGGTATCCAGGCCTGCTGCCCTAAGAAGGGTTTGGTATCTTTACCCCCAGGCACCGCTGCTCCAGCCCCTCTGTCACCTGCTGCCCTCAGTGTAGAGGCCATAGACATCTTGTGTCAGGTGTCTGTGGTGCAGACTTTGCTCCTGAATACCCTCCAGGATCATGGCAACAAGGTGTCACAGGTTGTTGCATTCGTGGAGGGCATCCATTCTGATGTCGGTGGCCTTCACAGTACTGTCCAGTCTTTGGCCTCCACATTGACGGCAGCAATTCTGCAGTCACAGGCTCACAGTCAGGCTCCGGTCCCTTGCTCAACCACCCTGCCAGTGAGCACATCTGACCTGAGCACACACACACAAGTACACTCAGGCTCCAGGTCATCCCCAAGCAGCAGACAACAACAGGAGTAAAAGTGACAAAGACACAATACATCATCCCCAAGGCACACAAGGATCACACATGCCAGCACCACCACAAATACATCATAGGACACAGAGAAGCCGAAACACAAGAAACATGCATCCACATTGCAGAGCTTACATTCCTCACCCACCAAGAGCCTTCCAAGATCTACAGCTGTTCTAGAATCAGAAAAGGAAGTTGCCCTGGCTGCTGTGAGCTTGTTGCATGCCACAACTGCACCCTCCCCAGTTTAGAGGGCAGTTGTGCCTGGGACTTCCACTCCCACCAAGCCACTCCCTAGGAAGCATGGCCAGAGAAGCAGTGAGGTAGTGGAAGGTCACATACAGGGGACAGCGTAGGAGCCCCCCAGCATACAACCAGCTCTGAAGGTTTTTCCAGGAAGGTTCCACGAGTACCTGCTCGACCTTCTGGGAAGGAGAAAGCTATTGAGGCCACCTCACCTGTCCCATGGCCCAATACACTTGGAGACTATCGTATCCCCAAGCAAGTGAGGCCCAGCCCTCCACATGAAACAGCAGCCACTGAGCCTCCCCAGTGCATTTCACCACCTCCGCATGCAACGACGCCACCAGGTCCAGCCAGCCCTCAGACTCCCACATCCAGGGATCCCTCTACATCAACCAACTCTCCACCTCCCAGGTCCAGTCCTCCGACTACCCCAGACAGTCATCCCTCACCCAGTTCCAGTTCTCAACAAATTTTAGACAGAATCCCCCTTCCCAACCCATTCCTTCATGAGCGGTGCCTGAGCTGCCCGTTATCTGGCCCTATCTTGGTGATGTTTCCATGGCTGTGGACTGTGATTCAATCAGCTGTGTGGAATTTGAAAGCACACATGTGCGGACTTGAGTTATGACTGCACGTCGCCCTTAATGTTTTGCCCTTTCCATGCTGATACTGAGTTACTGTAATAAAAAAAACATATTTATGTTCTGAGGGTTGTCGCTGGCCTTACCGGTGATGCTGTACAGTATATGTGCATATGTTCATCGGTTCCATGCTCTGAATTCACACTTACCCCTTGGCATGTGCTTAAGTTGATATTACTTGTGTTGCCAGAGGTTATAGCAATTTTTTGCCCACTTTTGACTCTGAGGGTTGATGGGGGCAAACTGCTAGTCTGTGATGGTCCACTCTGATCCTTTTCATTATGTGAGATGGGCTCTACTTATCCACACATGTCAGATTTGTTTGGTCTCCATCATGAGAATCTATTCCCACTTTACATGTTGACTTGAGGGGGTGGACAGGGTACAACATAATGGTGTGATCTATCTTGATGTGTACACACCAGTGTAGGTGTGTAGTCATCTTTTATAGGTATAGCTTCATAGTCAAATGGTTGGATGTACATGTGCTTACTGGAGTCATCAGACATTGTCATTAGCGCTTTACATTTGCATAAAAATTATTTAGGACAAAACAGAGAAAATAGTTAAAATAGTGAGGCAATTATACATGAAGGAATAGAAGACTCAGTTGAGCTCATGCCGATAATAATAGTAAGGGGAGCAAAAGGGTAGGTTCAGTGGATAAAAAAGCGCCTGGAGGGATAGGGTATGTGAGAAGGCGATGGAGGGGAGAAATTAGGATAGGAAGAGAGAGGTAGGGTGGAGAGGAGTGGGGGCTGTAGAAGTGGGAGAGGCGAAGGAGAGGGCAGTAGTGTCAAAGGGAGGAGGGGGTGGGTAGCACAAGAATAGTAGGTGAGGAATTAAGTACCCCAGTATTGATTGAGCAAGTGTATTTTAAGGTCTTTTTTGAAACTGATATAGGAGGGGGTACAACGGAGAGCTTTGGGGAGGGCATTCCAGAGGCTGGGGGCTTTTCCAGAGAAGGAGCGTGCCTGCGAGGCTTTTTTCTTTAGTAGCGGGGGGACGAGAAGAAGTGCGTTTGAGCTTCTCAACGTCTGGGAGCATCCTGCTTTAGTGAGTTTATTGGAGAGGTAACTTGGTGTCTTTTGATAGAGGGCTTTGTGTGTAATGCAGGCAATTTTATAAGAGGATCGGCCCTCAATGGGAAGCCATTTGAGTTATTTGAGGGCAGGAGAGATGTGTTCAGAACGTTTACAGTCGGTTGTCAGTCTGGCCGCTAAGTGGAGGACAGATTTGAGGGGGGCAAGGTGAACTTTGGGTGTTCCAGAGAGTAGAGCGTTTCCGAGGTCAATCTTGGAAAGGACTAAAGATTGGATAACCGTTTTGAAATCTTCCGCAGGAATGAACGGTTTGATTTTTTTGAGAAGCCGGAGTGAGAAGAGTGCTCCTTTTGCCGAATTTTTTATATGGGTATTGAGCGCAAGTTTATTGTTGATGGAGATGCCAAGAGATTTAACTGATTCGGCTAGGAGGAGAGAGCAGTAAAGGGCATTAAGGTCAGTTATCCATGTTTGGATGGGGAGAGGGTTGTTTTTGGGAGAGAAGAGAATGATTTCAGTTTTGTTTGGATTAAGTTTGAGATGATTTGCGAAAAACCAGGATTGGATCTTGGATAGGGCTGAGTTTAGGTGTAAGATATCAGAGTGGGATTTGATTTTATAGTACAGGTGGGTGTCGTCAGCATACAGGTGGTAGTTAATTTTGGCTTGTTTAAGTATGAGGGTGAGGGGTTCCATAAAGAGGTTGAAGAGGGCCGGCGAGAGGATAGATCCTTGGGTCACACCGAGGGAGACCGATGCAGGGCAGGAGAGGTAATTTAGAATTTTGATTTATTGTTTTCTGTGTTGTAAGTATGAGGTGAACCAGTTTAGGACAGTGCCATTAAGTCTGAAACGATCTTTGAGTGCATTGAGTAAGGTTGAGTGGTTAACTGTGTCGAATGCAGCAGTGAGGTCAAGGAGGATGAGTATGCAAGACTCCCCCTTATCCAGTGTGAGGTGGATGTCATCTACAATGTTAAGCAGGGCGGTTTCGGTGCTGCATCCTTTGCGGAAGCCAGATTGAAGGGGGTCAAGCAGGTTAAAAGTGTCAATATGCTTGTCCAGTTGAATTAGGGCGCATTTTTCAAGGTTTTGGAGATAAGTGGGAGGTTGGAGATAGGGCGGAGGTTGTTAGGGTCATTAGGGTCGGCTTTGGGGTTTTTGGGGATGGGCGTGATTTGACCCAGTTGGAGTGAGATAGGAACACATCCAGAAGAGAGGGAGGTGTTAATGATGTTGGTCCAATAAGGGACAAAGATGTGCTTTAGTTCTTGGGTGAGGGCTGATGGGAGTGGGTCTTTAGTGTGTGAGGATGGTTTTAGTTTGGATAGGATGTTAAAGACTTCCATTTCCGTCACAGGTTGGAAATTTCTCCATGCGGCTTTATTTTTAAGGAGTGGGGTGGGGTGGTGTGGTACAGGAGGGGTGGAGGAGGGAGGGTGTGTGAAAGCGATAGAGATAGGGGGTGGGATCAGGGGTGAGTGTGGTGTTAGAGTATTATTCAAAGGACATGTGGGTGAGGGAGGGAGCTGGGTTACATTGAAGGAAAGATCAATCTTGGCGATTTTTTCGGAGAAAAAGTTAGCAATTTCTTCACATTTGCTAGTGGAGGCCGACAGGTTAAGGGGTGCCTTAGTGGATTGGTTTCTCACGATCTTGAACAGTTCTCTGGGTCTGTTTTTGGAGCGGGAGAGTTGTACGCGAAAGAAAGATGCTTTTTCAAAGAAAATGTGTTTTTTGTAGGTGGATCTAGCGGTTCTAAGGAGGGCCAGATGGGAGGGAGAAGGGTGCTGTCGCCATGTCCTTTCGGCAAGTCTAAGTGAGCGTCTTTCCTTGTTAAGGTCAGAGGTAAACCATGATTTGGAGGGGACATTTCTTTGTGTTTTAAATTTGAGGGGGGCAAGTTGATCTAAGACCTCAACGACAGTTTTGTTAAAGTGCTCGGTAAGATCGTTTGCATTGAGAGAGTGTGGTATGAGACAAAGTTGGGTTTGAAGTTTGGACTCCAGAGTGCCAGGTGGGATTTGCTTAAGATTTCTGGACACTTAGTGCATTTCGCTGGGGAGGGCGGGGTTGTGGGGGAGATCGTGAACAAAATAAGGTGATGATCGGACCAGTCGATAGGGATGATGTTGGATACGGACGCCACATCAGTGTTAGAGATGATGGCGTCAAGGATGGCTCCTTTGGTGTGGGTGGGGGAGAGGCAAAGTTGTTTGAGGTCGATAGTCTCTAAAAGATTAGTGAGGAGACTGATTGCGGGATCCTTAGGTTCATTCCAGTGAAGGTTGAGATCTCCTAGGAAAAGGTTATTGGTGTTAGAGAGTGACGATTGTGTGATAAGGTCAGATAGTTCTTCGGCAAAGGGGAGAGGCTCACCGGGTGGATGGTATATAGTGTGTAGTCGAATTGGAGGGGAGTTTTTCAACTTAAGTTCAGCTCCAAGATATTCGAGGGTAGTAAAGTTTGTGTTCTTTGAGGGGGAGAGTTGTAGCTCGTTTTTATAGATAATTGCTAAACCTCCCCCTATTCTTTCCGATCTGTCTTTTCTGAGTGTGGAGTAGCCAGGGGGGATGAGTAGGTCAAGGATAGGTGTCGAATGATCTTTGAGCCAGGTTTCAGTGAGGACGGCAATGTCAATATCATCGTTAAGTATAGTTTCAGATATTTCGGTCGCATGTCGAACAGCTGAGCGGCAGTTCACGAGCATACAAGATAGGGGTTTGGGGATGTTTTTGGGCTGAGGGTGTAGGTGAATGGTGGTAAGTTGAGGGGGAGGTCTGGGTGAGCTGGGGGAAGAGTGGATTCTGCAAGTCCCCATGATAACAGGGATGTTAGAATGAGGGAGGAAAGGGTCATTAGGAGGGAGCTTGTCAAGGTAAGAGTCGCAGAGGTCAGAGATGTCGGACGTGGAGTAGACTCTCAGGCAGCGAAGAGGCCTGAGTGTACGGCTGAGTACAGGTGTAGTTGGCCAACGCTTAGGATATGGGCATTTTGGGGGGCTGGAGCATGAAGAGGAGGTCAAATAGGGGTGGGTTCTGGAGTTGAGAGAATTGAATAGCTTGAAATCAATTCTGAGTCCTGCAAGTACTGAAACCAAGGTGGAGATGTTGCAGTCAATGTTACGAAGTGTCTGAGTTAAGAGAGTGAGGAGAGGTGAAGTTGTGGTAGAAGTAGGGGGTGGTGTGGGGTCAGTATTGCTCATGGGTGGAGGGTTATTGTTGGGAGAGGGAGAGTGGTCATGGGGGGGCATGAGGGTAGGGCAGGGATTGTGTGAGTGGGGGAGGTCAGTGGAAGGTCAGGAGGTGCGGTCCGGGGTTGGGAAATAGAGAGGGGCGAGGTACAGGATGCCGAAATAATGGAGGCAGGAGATAGGGACAGAGGAGAGGAAAGGGCGTGCGGGTTGTAGGGAGAGGTAGTATCAGTGTTGGGGGTAGGGGTGGAGTTAGGAGAGGGGGAAGGGAGGGCAGGGAGGCATGTGGCATCCGGTGTTTGGACTCGAGGGGAGTTTACGAAATGATTTGGGGTAGGAGGGGGTTGGACACTGAGGAGCCAGGAAGTTTGGGGGATGGAATGTGAGTTAAAGGAATTGGAGGGGGAAAATTCCAGAGGGGTGGCCGGAATGGGGGACAAAGAAAGCGGAGTATCGTAAGGGACTGGAATGACAGGAAGGAGAAGGGTTAGTGTTGGTGAAGTGGTGGAGTTCTCATTGGGGTCTAGTGGGTGGGCAGAAGGGGGAAGAGGCGTAAGAAAGGACTCTAGGAGGGGTTCAGGAGTGGGTGAAAGAGTGTGGGTCAGAGAAAGGGGAGTGGGATTGGGGTTAGGTATGATCGGAGGGAGAAGGGTAAGCGTCTGGGAGGTACTGGAAGGTAATGGGGGGTCATGGGGATGCGTAGGAGTGGGGAGAGGGGTGTGTGCGGACAACTGGTGGGAAATGGTGTTGAAGTGGTGTTCGAAAATGGTGAGGTGGCGTTCAGAGGCTTGAATCAAGATGTTGCCAGTTTTGAAAATAGAAATGTCAATTTCCCCAGGGAAAAGTGATGAGGGAGTGGTAGATAGTTTAAAACCGTAAGGGATTTTGCTTGATTTAGATATTTGGAGGCAGAGCAGAAAGGTCCTTTTCCATTTGGAGGGTCGTTTAGTGTAGAAGATATAGTTTGTTTTAATCTGGGACATGAGGCTGTAGTAGTTATCGACAATCAGGGTTTCGGGATGGAGGGTTAGTAGATTGTGTTTAAACTTTTTTTTGGCATTTTTAGAAAGGTTGGGAGGGTAAGGGATGGACCAAGAATTGTGGCCATGTTTGGTGAGGAGGGGTTTTTTGGAGGAGAGGGATAGATTGAGGAGGGACATAATGGTAAGGTTGAGAAGGGGTAGGCGGAGGGAGGAACAAAAAGGGATACAAAGAGAGAAAGAAGGAATATAGCGACAATGAGGGGTGGTGGGAGGATTTAGTAATTAGAGGTGAGTGCTCAGTACACCAGATAGGTGGATGCGCTGGGAAGTGAGGGGGGTAGGAGATAGGCGAGGATGAGAAATAGGTTCAGGGGGGAGAGTTGTGAGATTTGAGGTGAATTAGAAAAGAGAGTAATTGGGTAGGGGAGGAAGCATACAGTTAAAACAAGCAGTTTTCACAAGCAAATAAGTCCAATTTAGCAGCAAAGAGGGAGCAACGTGAGAAAATTATGGGCATCAATAGCACTTCAGGGGTAAAGTGTCCAAGTTAGTGCAAATAGAGCGGGCGCATGAGGCATATTGAAAGGTCGACAAACAAGGTCATCAAACAAGGAATGGTATGTAAAGACCAATAGAGGCAGTATTCATAAGCAAATATGTCCCAATTAGAAGCCAAGTTACTGTATTTGGAGAGGGTGCGTGTGGCAAGAAAGATGGCCGTCCGACCAGGAAGACCACAGGAGCACTGATAACAAACAAGTTCAAAGATTGTAGGTCAAAAACAGACACAAGAAAATAGTCCTGAGGTAGAGGGGAGGAGTGAACAAGTCTTTTGGAGGCCAATTTAGGTAGAATGCAGAGCACAGGTCAAAACATTCAGGAGTAGCCGTGCAATCGAGGGCCCAATGACAAAAAAGAAAAAAAAGAAAGAGAAGAATCTCACGGAGGCCATTTTAGGTCATGGGCCGCAAGCAGGCAAAAAAACTGACAAAGATCATTAGGAAAATGGTGGGTAGAAGGTGAGCTTCTGTAGAAAAGGTAATTTAAACCTTTTTCATTGTTTAAGTAGTAGTCGCCACCATCTTTAAGTGCAAGGACAGCGCTAGTTAACAGCTGCAATGGGGGGGCAGAGTAAAACAGAAAAACTTACCCGAAGCCTGTCACATGTCCGGGTGGGGGGAGTCACTAGTCATAGTTCTGACGAGTGAAGGGAGGTGGAGGTAGTGGCGCTCCTCTCCTGCCCGGTGTGAAGGCCACGGGTGTGGGAAGATGTATTTTCTTCGTTCTTTGAATTCTATTGACTCAGTCATGAGCTGTTCCAAGTCTTAGCTTTTCAAGCTGACCGATTCTTTGCTGGTCCGTTGTAAGGCGATTGGGGAGGCAGGCCCGGTTAAGCCTCCCTAGAAATGAGCAGCGGCAACTCGGTACAACTCCCCCCCTCCGTGCCGGCAACAGCGCGAGAGAAGAGAGGAGACTCCGGCAGATATTTCCGTGCCGGGTCCGTGCCTCGCTGGGCCTCCAGTGAGCCCGAGGCTGCTCCAAGAGGCCGAGGCATCGTGGGTCCGATCTCCGACCCCGAGGAGGCAGGAAACCCCAGATGAAGACTCACTGGCGCCGCGGAGTCTTCAGCGGCTCTGGACAGTCGTCAGCCGATGTGAAGATCCTCACGGGGGACCTAGAAGCGGGAAGGTGAGCTCCCGTCCGGAGTTGCTGGTATCCCGCACCTCGCCACAAATCGGTGTAGCGCAACGGTGAGGGAGCAATGGAAACGCTTCGATCAACTGGGTCAGGTCGCGCAGGGGCACCGAGGGACCGATCATAGAAGCCGAGCTGGTGGAGGCGGGGCACCTAGAAGGTTCCCCGTACGATTCCCATAGTACGATTAGCCTGCGTCGCTTCCACCTTCGGCTGAGCTGGAGTCCGGTAAATCAGTCAAGTCCTTCGCCCGGGGTCGTCCGGAGCGGACCCTGCCGTGAGCGCCAAGTTGGGAGATGCAGGTACGTTGTTAAAAATTATTATTATTATTATTTTTATTTTTTTTCTCAGAGTCGTCGATTAGTTGTTGTTGGCTGTATCTTTGAGTAGGTGTCGAGGCGAGCGGTGGATGGCAGGGTTTTCTGGGGATATACACCAAATTGTGATCCTCAACCTCAGGAGCTCTGATCCAGTGCTCCTACCTGGCGGCCATCTTGAGACCAGCTGGATGTATGATCCAGTTGATGAGTGCCTGTTTGTTTCCATGATCAAACACCTTGTGGAGTGTTTGTGGACATGTTGGAGTTGTAGCCATAGCAGTGTGCAGTGTGTCATTGTGACTTCACAGTCCTAGGGTACACCTACATCTTTTCCACGTTATTTGTGAGTATGCAGAGTGTGTCACTGCAAAGTCTGTGTTTGGTGTCTTGGAATCCGTCCTGGCTTTTGCTTACCTTTGTTCTCACCGTGCTGCATGTCTCTGGGATACAAACATGACATGTGAGTTGTCACATGCATTGCTGTCACTTTCCACTTTATGGGCTCAAATATGTGTTGGTCTGATTCATAACAGTCACAGTCATACTCGTGAGGCTTACTCAATGTGATATAATCCACTATGGCTTTTTGGTCTGTACACTCCTCACCTGAACAATTCTCGTGTATACTCCACTTCAGTCAAAACATGTGCCACCTCATGCCATGCACGTTTGACCCTCCCCACCACTCCATGTTGTGACACTGTGCTGTGTGCAAATGATTTGTATCCAGAGCATTGTGGCCCCCACCACTGTTTCAGGTGATCTGTGCTATTTGGAACTACTTGATTTTGTGATGGTTGCTGAGGTACAGTACAGATGTATTTCTAGCACAGTCCTCTTGTCTTGTTCCAGCATGGATGTTTGCTTGGATTGTGTAGCAGTGGGTGATGGCATAAGTGTGTAGCTCTTTGCTGTGACACTGCTACCCATTGAGGGCACAAATCTTCCTCACTTTGTGGTCTGCAGTGTATACACTCCCAGCCCCCTGGCAAATCTGCCACCTTGTGCCCGATCGGAGCTGAGTGAGCGGTGCTTGTAGGTGGGGTAGAGGGGAGCAGCGTGCCAGGTAGAGTCAGCACAGGGCAGTCTCCGGGGCCCTGAAGGTGTAACTGATGTAAATTGAGGGAGCCTCACACATTGCATTTTGCATGTTTTCCCAAACATCATAGAGCAGGCCCTGCCTGCAAACTTGCTGTGAGTTGTTATTTTACCAGGGTTGCATGCGTGGATATGTTTTCAACGTACCTCTGCTATAGAGCTCGGCAGTGTCTTTTCTGCTGGTGATGCATCAGGTAGAGCAGCGGAAAGGCCTGTAGAGCAGGATCTATGGCGGCTCTGGTCATGTGCAGGTGTTCTGCTTCGATGTTTCCGCTCCGTAGTTGTGCTCCTGCTATCCGCAATGCGGTAGTATTTAAGCTGCGGTGGGATTAGCTGTTTGATCCATCACAATCTGGTTGGTCGATGGGACGTGATTCCGCATGCTGTTCTTGCTCTATTCGCTCCATCTGCCACCCTTGCGTAAGGAAAAGATGTGTGGAGCCTGAAACACAGCGACAGCCGGAGAATGGCCTATGTTAGCCCATCGTAATATGGCGGTCGCAGTCAATGCATCAGGAGCGGAATGATGTACGGTTTTCTGCCACCTCCACCACTACGGATGTACTTCCGTCCAGCATTGCAATCGACCCCTAAGTGTAGAATATGCAACAAATAGTAGCTTTGCATTCCAAATAAAAAAAGTTATAGTCCTAGCTGAGCACTACAATGTATTACTTAAAAGTCCCTAGTACCAACAAAACTAGCAACAATTAAGTCCCCTACTTGACTACTTTGAGGATACCTGGATGGGAAGACTACACAGATCTGGTCACAGAAGACAGCCTAAATATCACCTTCCATGGTGGAATGTATATAACAGTACCCTAAAGAAAGAGGCTAAAACTAACAATGCTGTTGAAGGATGGCATAACGCCTTCCAAGCCACAACAGACAGAACTACACCAACTCTGCCAAGACTATTGCAATGTATCCAAAAAGAGCAAAGCTACCAACAACTAAGAATCGAACAATCTATAACTCAACTAGGCCCACAACTAACCAAACAAACTAAACATATGTTTGAATGCTTACAATTCAAAGTGAGACTCTACCCAACAACTAAAGGATTAGAATACCTAGAAACAATAGCTAAAAGCCGACTTTAAATAAATGTGCCTCTAAACTACATAAAAATGTATTTAAAAACAAACAGTCAAATACATCTCTTTTTTTCCTAATTCAAAAATATAATTATTTTGTCGATTATTTTAATGAACATGCTAAAAATAAATTGACATAATAATTATATTTTATGCAATATAAATAACTATAACAATAACATTATAAACATTTCCCTCCCACGATAAATAATTTTAATTTACTTACAGTTTCAGTTGCTGAAGAAGATTAATCGAAAGTCCCATATAGAAATCCACAGTTGTGTAAAAAAGTAGTATTTCAAAAATTAAACCCAAACAAAATGGAAAAATTCAACTGTTGAAAAAGTAACCCATCAGCAAAAAGTCCACCAACGACAAAACATTAAAAAACCCGAAAAATTGTTTTTAAAAAAAGAAACGCTTCAGGAAAACTCGAAAAATTAAGGAAGTGTAAAATAATGATTAGTTTACTAAAACTATTGCACACTTACTTAAAAAACACAAAAATGCACTCCTCTCTTGACGATAACTTCTGATGGATAAAAACCTGTTAGGAAATAAAATAATACCTCCCACACAAAAACACATAAACACTAGATATAAATGCAAATAAATACAATACTAACAACAGACTTTAAACATAATTACACATCTCTAACAGACTGTAGCACAGACCGTTCAAAAAACCAACAACATTTCGCACACTCGGTGTGTCTTGTTACCGCCACCTAAACTTCCACTGCATACACTATATAGTACTATACTACCTTCAAATTACAATTATAATATAAGTTTAAATTAAGAAAATTAAACTTATCTTAACCGATGCGACGCAGCTTCTGACCGAGAGCTTCTCCCCTCAGAAATAACCTTATACAAAATAGATAGCTTGCAAAATACAACTTTAATTTAAAAATGGTTGCCTTAAATAATATATATTTCTAGTTTTCATGATTACAAGTGTTATATATTACAAATGCATTACTGTAAATATTTAAAAAAATACTACAAAATATATTTAAAAAATCAAAAAATGTTGATATATTATTTGTAATGTAAAATTTTAATAATAAATATTATTAAAAAATAATATGCGGGGAGGAGCCAAGCGTCGGACCAAGATGGCCGCTTGAGCACCGGGCTCCATGGCCACCACCCCGGGGAACTACTATCCTGCCTGATATCCTGCCCCAGGAAGGAAGCTACTGGGAAAGCGATGCCTTTTCCCGAAATCCCGGTGTGTCTAACCCCATGGGTGGCTGAGCTGGTGGCGCCTCTTGTGTGGGCCTGCGTGGGACTTCGAGCTGGGAGCTCGAGTGAGGTGGAAGTGGCGTGGAAGTGAGGGGGAGGTGGCGGCGCAAGCCGGTACGGACCAGCCGGTGAGGTGCCACTCCTTGACAAAGATTACCAGCTGAGAGGCGCGCTTGAGGCTCTCGCCCCTCCCTCCCGCAGCGGACGCTGACTGCAGTCTCCCCCTGGACGAGGTGAAGACACGAGTCTGGGCATGCTGGGAGCCGCTGCAGGGTGAGCGAGGCACCCGAGGTGGAGGCACCACGCCAGAAAATCCTGCGCCGCACTGACGGTGCGTTGATTTGGGTGCTCGGACTCCGGAGAGGAAAAGCTGGACCCGTCCCCCTTGGCCGGTGGAAATCTTGCGGCCAGACCTGCCGTGCTGCCTGGGAGGTGCGTTGTGGTGCCGCGGCAGTGCGGGGAGCGAGAGTCGATGCGGTAAGCTGGACCGGGGACCGCCAAGCCGGGGGGAGCGTCTGGAATACACGCCTTGACGAGGCGGTTGCAAGTAGAAGACGCTGGTGGAGTACTCTTTCTGGCCCCCCCCCAGTTCTGGATTGCCGCCGGGTGCGAAGCTATGGAGTTGCAAGCGGTGGCTGACCGCAGTAATCCTTGGGTGGAGGTGTGGGGGTGCGCACCCCGCGGACAACTTGGTAGCGTCGGAGTCGTGATCCGGGGGAGGTGCATCCCAGCGTCGGCGGGGCGCTGCAGAGACCGGCCAGTGAAATGGGGAGTAGAGTGGAGTCCGAGAAGTCCCAGCCAAGAATTAATAAAGGCAACAAGCAGGTTCAGTCCAACAAATTAGATCGCTATACGCTGCCCAGAGACGCGTCCACGGACCATAAACAGGCATTGAAGGGTGGGAGAGATTCTGTGAGCCCCCCTCCGGAGCTGACCCTGCAAGATGTAATGACTGCCATAGGAGGGGTCAAGTCCTCCCTTGAATGCAAGTTGGAATCCCTGGAACATAAACTAGACACGGTTTCCATCGAAGTTAATCTAATACGGGCAGATCTCACCAAAGTCAATGAAAAGGTTAAGACCTTGGACGTTAAAACGGCCGGCCTGGCGGAGGATGTGTCAGATCTCCAATGGGAGGTCCGCGATCTCAAGGGTTTCTGTGAATTGGCTGAGCGTAAGCTGGACGATTATGAAGGGAGGTCTAGGCGTAACAACGTTCGCATTTTGGGGGTGCCTGAGAATTCAGAGGGGCCTGCACCGGATCTTTTTGTGGAAGACTTGATTCTTAACCACCTCAAGCCTAAGGGCCTGGGGAAATTCTTTACCATCGAACGGGCGCACAGGGTCCCGGGTGGGCATCCCAGGCCTGGAGCGCCCCCCGCCCACTTATTGCACGAGTTCTTAATTTTAGGGACAGAGATGCTATCCTGCAGTCGGCCCGAGCGTCGGCCCCTCTGCACTACGAGAATGCTGCCCTCTCCTTCTTTCCGGACTTCGCCCAGCTGGTGCAGAAACAGCGGAAGACATTCCTGGCAGTCAAGAAACAACTCAGGGACAAGGGGGTAAAGTACGCTATGATGTTCCCCGTGCGACTGTGGGTGGAGAGTGAGGGGAGGGTGTTGTTTTTTGATACCCCCGAGGGGGTTGCTGACTGGATCGAGGGCCGACACACTCGTGGAGCTGGAGGATGTCGCAGAGTCGAGGGAGAGGAGATGCAGGAACAGGCTTGAGGTTGGCGGGCAGCCTTAAAGACGCTATCCTGGTGGTCAGGTATGGGGGTCGTTGGTCCCGAGAGAGACTTGTGCAGTGGGAACAAGGTATCGTAGGAATGAACTGCAGAAGGACACTGAGGGCAAAATTTAGTTAGAAGATGGGGACCTGGGGGTGGTGAGTGGGCTGCCTCCTCAGTACTGCATTTAGTTATCTTCGGGATAGGGTTCAGGGCGACAGGCACTCTGCCAGTTTGTTATGGGTGGTCCCAGTCAGCAGGGGTGCAGGGAGGGGGGGAGTTGGGGGGGTGGGGGATTGGTATTGTGTTTGAGTTTGTTGTTGTATTGTACTTTTCAACAATGTCAGAATGGTTGGCGGAGCGAGAGGGACTACGGCTGCACTGTGGTAATGGGGACTGAGTGAGATCTGGGGATCAGAGTCCTCAGTTGGAATGTGAACGGTCTGGGGGATAAACTAAAGCGATGGTCAACCAATTTGTCAAGAGACACGCCCCATATGTGGTCCTCCTTCAGGAAACCCATCTCGTGGGGAATAAATGCCTTGCCCTGCATAGGGGAGGGTACACAATGGTGGCGCACTCGGGGTTCACATCGGGGTCTCGAGGGGTGGGGATATTGGTGAAGAACTCTTTCCCTTTCATAATAAAGGCTTCGTGGACTGATGTCCGTGGCAGATATATTGGGGTTTCGGTTCAGTGGGAAGGGAGGACTGCGACATTCATCTCCGTCTATGTCCCGCCCGGTTTGCAGTTGAGGCAGGAGGAGCTAAATAGTATTGCTAAAATAGGGCACAGACGCAGTGCGGCAGGATCCAGAGCAGAGTGTACGAACTAGGAGATAAGGCTGGGAAGTTGATAGCGTGGCTGGATAGGAGGGAATTTACCTCGTGTCTGGTACCCGAGTTACAGGGAGAAGACTCGCGTCCTATTACTGAGCCGCAGGCCATCGCCGACTCTTTTGCTGACTGTTATCGCTCGATTTATAGTGCTTCCGGGATATACTCGGAAGAGGATAACAGCGAAATGATGAGCGACATAAGGCTCCCCACAATCTCGGACGAGAACGGGGCATATATGGAGTCCCCCTTGACGGATGAGGAGGTGGTGCAGGCGGTTAGAGAGGTGCGCTCCGGGAAGGCCACAGGTCCTAACGGTATCCCTGTTGAATTATATAAGTTGGGAGCGAATAAGCTCGCCCCTCACATCCGTGCAATGTTTGAGGACAGCAGAAGTAAGGGAATGCTTCCATACGATCAGCGGGTCGCTAATATTGTCGTCATACGTAAAGACGGGAAACCTGCAACGCACCGCACATCGTACAGGCCTATATCGCTCCTCAATGCGGAGCCTAAAATTCTGGAAAAGTTGTTGGCCACGCGTTTAAGGAAGGTAATTACTACTCTTGTACACCCGGATCAATCGGGCTTTATGCCACATCGTAACACGGCCCTCAACCTGCACCGCCTTCATGGGGTGCCGAGTAGAGTGTCGACCATATAGGAATCGGCGGCCCTGGTCTCGTTAGAAGCCACCATGGCCTTTGACATGGTTGAGTGGCCCTATTTATTTGCAGTGTTGAGCAAGTTCGGGTTTGGCCCTGAATTCCTGAGCTGGATCCGTCTCCTATATTCCGGCCCGATGGCCCGGGTTGTAGTGAATAACCGGAAGTCCAAGGATTTCCAGCTGAGCAGGGGCACTCGTCAGGGTTGCCCCCTGTCGCTGCTTCTTTTTGCTCTGGCACTCGAACCGCTGGTGGCTTGGATTCGGCAAGACCAATCTATTTGGGGATTGCGGTGGACTAGCGAATGGGAAGAAAAGATCTCCCTATATGCGGACGATGTTCTACTTTACATTGCTACTCCTAAGGCATCACTGATCTGCTTATTGGACATGTTAGCAATTTTTGGCAGGTATTCCGGTTACACAGTTAATTGGTCTAAGTCAGTAATTTATGTGCTGGCTGGCGAACCACCGGCGATACCGCCGGGCTACCCGATAACCATTGCCGCTGACGGCTTCCGGTACCTCGGGATCTATGTGTCCCTGGATCCGAGGCGGCGCTTTGCTTGTAATCTGGACCCACCCCTGCAGCAACTCAAAGCAGATGTTGCACGTTGGAAGTCCCTTCCTCTCTCTATGCTGGGGAGGGCGGTCCTCTTTAAGATGATGGCCCTTCCGCGTTTCCTGTATGCGCTCCATAACACGATGGATCAGGTCCCGGGTCTTACTTTAAAGAGGTTGAGAGTCTCCAGAGAAAACTCCTCTGGGACGGCAGACCCCGGATTGCATTCTCCAAACTGACCCTGCATTGATACGACGGGGGTATTAGTTTACCTGACATTAGGAAATACGGGATGTATGGTAACCCGGATGATCCCGGTTATGCCATGGATAGGTGGCTCCTTCCGGGGGGAGACTATACTAGGGCGCTGTATGCCGGGCCGGGCCGGGCAGGTTCTCGTTGACCGGCCCTCCCGCGCATGCAGTCCAAACATGGCATGTGGTCAATAAACACCTGGGATGGGATGGTAAACTGACGCTAGCAACGCCCTTATGGAATTCAGAAAAGCTAGGGAGCCTCTGGAGATCCAAGGGCTTTGATAAGTGGGATCTTATTGGAATCACACAGATCAAAGACATGTGGGGGCAGGGCATGGTCCTGCCATTTGCTTGCCTCAAGGAGCAATATGGCATGAGGGACACCTAACACTACCGATACCTCCAGCTCCGACACGCGTTATTAGCGCGGGTCCCCAGGGGCGATTCGCTGCCGGAGGCCTCACCCTTGGGGGCCAGAGTGTTGAACGGACATATCCCTGAGAAAAATATTTCCCTTATTTACAGGAAATTAATTAACAATATGGAGGATCCGCTGGTGCGCCTTAAGGGCAAGTGGAATAGTGAAGGCCTCGAACTTGATGATGAAGACTGGCAAGAGGCGCTCTCCTCCCCGAGGGTGGTAGCAACCCAGGTTAGGCTTAGGCTGGTGCAGCTCAATATTCTACATAGGACATATGTAACGGGACCCGGGCTGGTTCGCATGGGGCGGGCGGAAAGCGCAGCGTGTAGGCAGGGGTGTGGAGGCACAGGGACTTTTTTTCATATCCTTTGGGGTTGTCAGCGGATAGAATCATATTGGAGAGGCATACACCGCATTATGCGGGCTGTGGTGGGGGTCGACATCCACCCAAAGGCACGTAGGTGCCTGCTCAATGTCTGGGAACCTACTGACCTCAACGCGTGCACTCAACAGTGGGCTACGCTGGCGTTCATGATCGCAAAGAGAAATATTGCGCAGTTGTGGGGTGCGGTGCAGCCACCCCGTCTGGGGAAGTGGAAAGAGGACCTAGATTGGTGCATGTGGAGGCAAAAGTCGGTGTTTGTAGCCAGGGGATGTCCCGGAAAGTGGAACAAGGTATGGGGAGCCTGGAACCATTATAGAGGAGATGTGTGTCCCCCACCTGGCAGACGAACTGATGATGAGGCTCATGATACCCCCTAACCGCTAGAAATCAATGTTTGACACATGTATTAAATTGTGTACACTGTGGCCGATTGCAATTGAAGTCGCCTGCCAATGAATATCTGCTGTATGACAGTCGAATTGGTTTAATAAAAAGAATTTCAAAAAATATAAATAATATGTATTATTATAATATAAAAATATACATGTCATATACAATGTATATATAAAAATTGTAATATATTTTTGTGTAAGATGAAAATATTCTAATAATGTTATAAAAAATGTTTGTGTTTGCAAAATAACTTATGTTCTTAATAATATTATGGTGCCGATTCCGATCCTGGAAAAACCGGGTACGAACCGTCGGTCGGAGGGTTTTCTCCGTCCGACTCGTACCAGGTAAAATAACCCTACAAACTTGCAAGTACGATTCGTACAGAAACACCATTTTCGTACGAGTCGGAAAAAACACCGACCGACTGTAAAAACACATACCAATGTGATCCGGGACAGCGCCGACGTGACGTCGGGACGCATGCAGGCTGCATTCCACGAACCAGGAAGTACGAATCGTACCAACACCAGTCCGGACGGCAATATTTTTACGGCACCCAAAAAGTGCCGGAAAAGCGAAGTACGGCGCGATGCGAGCGGAATTGGAGGTCCGGTACGCGCCGAACCCCCCCAGACCCTGCGGATGTACGTGCCGTACCCCCACCCGTGTATGTACACCCGTGTATGTACGAGTCGAACCCCCACCCGTGTATGTACGAGTCGAACCCCCACCCGTGTATGTACACCCGTGTATGTACGAGTCGAACCCCCACCCGTGTATGTATGAGTCGAACCCCCACCCGTGTATGTACACCCGTGTATGTACGAGTCGAACCCCCACCCGTGTATGTACACCCGTGTATGTACGAGTCGAACCCCCACCTGTGTATGTACACCCGTGTATGTACGAGTCGTACCCCCACCCGTGTATGTACGAGTCGAACCCCCACCCGTGTATGTACGAGTCGAACCCCCACCCATGTATGTACACCCGGGTGGGGGTTCGACTCATACATACACGGTTGTACATACACGGGTGGGGGTTCGACTCGTACATACACGGGTGGGGGTTCGACTCGTACATACACGGGTGGGGGTTCGACTCGTACATACACGGGTGTACATACACGGGTGGGGGTTCGACTCGTACATACACGGGTGGGGGTACGGCACGTACATCCGCGGGGTCTGGGGGGGGGTTCGGCGCGTATGCGGGCACATGTCTCCATGGTTGCTATTGCAGTTCGGTCAGTACGGTGTATTTTCCATACGGTTGTAAATTTGGAGGGACGGGACGGATCGTACTTGCGCGGTCGGACTTCATTTTTCCGATTCGTAGGGTAAATCGTCCGAGGATGTGTCGGACACATTTTCCGACCCGAGGACGTGTGGGGATATTTTCCCAATGCGATTCGTATGGACTTTTTCCCATACGAATCGTACTTGGCAGTTTGTATGCTACTTGTACGATTCGTACGGTAAAAATCCCGGATACGATTCGTATGGGGAAATTTTTTCCAGGATCCGAATCGACACTTCTGTATATAAAAATATAAGTAATATTTCAAAAATAAAACATGATATGTTTAAAATACAAACAATTATAAATATATGTTCAAATATTTTTTGTTAAAGTAAATATGTTATTATTAAAATGCACTATATGTATAAATGCCAGAAATATGTGCAAATAAAAAAAATTATGTATCTACTGCTACCAAAAACATTATGGGAAATCTGTTTAAGAAATAAAATACAAATACCAGTAGATATTTTTTTTCCTTTCCAAAATAAAATGCAAAGATGAAATAGCTCAGTAATATTCGTTTAACTGTCACATAGCCCTAGTAGGCTTAGCAACTTATGATCAAGATAAAACAATGTTTTGGGCAACGGAACCAGCACATCATAAACATCTTTCTGATTTGAGCTAATGAAAATTATTCAAAATGGATCATTGTTTGATTGGTCTATTGTTGTGGTATCCGTGTTCAAGCATACAATGCTAATAAATATGTATGTATTTCCTTTTTTGTGCATCTGTTTTGTTTTAATCAGTGTTCTCTTCTATAATGACAAATGTGCCAAAAAAACAACAAATATTTTCTCTGTGCAGCGCATGATTATTCAAATGAACTTTTGACCATTATACCCACCTAAATACATGCCACTTGATAGTTTTAATATTCAAATATTTTGAAACAATATAGTGCTTGTTTAATTTACTGTTGCTCGAATACGAATTGACCTTGAAAAAACAAAAGACAAGAGGGATTTGGCAAAACAGGAACAGTTGGTTTAATTAAACACTTGGACAGGGAGTACAGCTTACAAAAATGGGTTCGAGGACTGACTCAAAGTACAATCGATCAGAGCAATTTTGATACTGTTGTGGGTGTCATAAAAGTACATCTGGTGATCCTTGTTTGGTAAAAAAATGCAGTCCTTGTCTGTGGAGTCGTAAATAAAAGTCCCTGATAACAAATGCAGGTGGTCCTCGACCTTGTGTGGACCCAATGTGGGCCAGTGGATAATGTGTACAGATGTCCGCATGAGGGGTGCGTGATCACTGTGTGTACTGATTGTTCTGTTTCCTGATTGATTGCGTGTTCCTAACTCCATGTGACATCTGAACTTATGATGTTTTGGGAATGCGTGCATCTGGCCATGTGTTCTTTATTGGGGCCTATTTCCCGGGACCATTGTGGTGTCGCCGCGCTTATCTGGGGGATAATAGTGATGCAATTTCATTCATATATGCGAGTGCTTTATAAGATTTGACATTGATTTTTATCAATATCAACATTACTCTTAACCGTTGGTCTCGGTTTTATACCACCCGCTGCTCAGCATTATTATATGTTTATAACATTCCTTAGTGGAACACTTGAGCTGCTGGAAACCCAAACTAGATCTCCTTTGCTTTTATACCTGATGACAAGAATCAAGCAAAAAAAATGTTGCTAAATTCACAAGAGCATTCCCTTCGTAAAGAATGTTTACTACATACAGACTAACAATTAAATAAAAACATGTAACCCACCTGCAGCCAGCATGCTGCGTCAATTTCATTGCACCAGAAGAGATTAAGGAATAAAACTGTCTCATAAGTAGCAATTTGAATTTAAGTAAAACATGCTTCACGTCAGTTTCCTGTTAAAATGCATGCAGCAAAAGTGTGATGGCATGACCGCAAGTAATTATCTTTGAAAAATGGGCCAGTGTTCCTTTTTCATTATGCAATGATGGCGCATTGAAAAGCAATCAGCATGGTACATTGACCTTTTCTCATATTTTCAATAACAAACTTTAATTAGGATTACATTTTGTGCTTGCTGCACCTCATAGGCTCGGCATGCCCTTCAAATATGAGTCCCTGCGATACTGAAGTACAAGTCACAGATCCATGCCTTCCTACAATGTGTCGCAAGAGGGCTCGTCTTCAAATTACGTCCGAGGGAGAGTAGGTCTCTAAACGCTGGGATTTCACGCTCTCCTCAGGCTCAGAGGCTATTTGACACAATTTATTAAGCAAGTCGCCACTATCTAACTTGTGGTAAATAAAAAAGGGCTTTCTACAACCTGCCATGTATTCTAATAAATGCAAAAATAAAAGTTATGGTCGGCATAACGCGCGTGCTTTGAAATAAAGTAGGCGTGCATGGCGGAAGTAATTTGACTTAATGACGATATAGGGTGGTTTGGGACTCGGGTCACTGAATCCACAGTTTGCCCTACATTTCTGCCTGAGTGTCGTATTACCGCTCTGGAACGCTCAGGTCATGTAGTGCAGTTGCCTCCTTCTACAGAGCTGAGAATGCCATAGCATAAAGGGGCATATTATCAAGCCAGGCGATACAATTATCGCCGCTTTTGCCGCTAAAACGGCGATAATGAGCTTGATAATATGCTCTATGGAATTCCAATTGAAGCCCATGTTGGAGTCCTTCACATCTAACATGAGCTTCAATTGGAATTCCATAGAGCATATTATCAAGCCCATTATCGCCGTTTTAGCAGCAGTCCTCTGCCGCTAAAGCGGCGATAATTTTATCGCCTGGCTTGATAATATGCCCCAATATTTTATGGTGGATAAATGTCTCCTTTCCTTTCTATCTGCCGTATCGCTCACAAAATTGTAGCCAGGCTGAATTAGGACGGACCCAATATGTGCGGGTTCACGGAGGGTCCGCTGTGGCTCATGCAGAGTGAAGCAGCTGAGCGTCATCCTCACATCATGCATTGAATGGCTGAATACGTCATTCGTATCACCGTGTCACACTGCAGTGCAACAAGCGTCTTCAGCAATTCTGAAGTCTTCCCCTGGGCATTAGTGTCATCTCCCATGTGTGTATGAGGGGATTTCAAATACAAAGGGGCAGATTTATGAGCCCCTTGCGCCACTTTTGCGTCACTTTTCCCATGTTAAAAGTGACGCAAAAGTGGCGCAAGGGGCTCATAAATCTGCCCCAAAGAGTTTCATCTCATATGGCGCTGCCCTGCTCTCTCATGCTAGCTCAACACAGAGCAGCAACTTCGTTGACTGCGCTGCTTTCCAATAGATTTTAGTAAATCAGCACAAGTCTAGAGACATGTCAGGGCAATTGGTTACTGTGAGTAGAATGAAATTGAGATACTGATTGGTCTAGAATGTTGTCAGTACCATCCCACTATGCCCTCATTACACCTCACTGACCAGAAAAGGCGCCATTGCTATCTTTTGCTATCAACTTTAGGATATGTAAACTGACACCTGTAGACATTGTTATACAATGCGCAGTTAGTTTTCAATTTACTTTAGAATGTCATATGTATGTTTTCAGTATACTTATGTGTGACTGTTTAGTTACTGGCATGTAATCTCCTGAGTGACAATTTCCCATTACCAGGCCCTAGTGCAGGTGCACTAAAACAAGTTGGCATTGGCTAAAACCTTAAATGACATATTTAACTTCACTATAAGGCTAACGTACATGGGGGCATATTATCAAGCCAGGCGATAAAATTATCACCGCTTTAGCGGCAGAAAACTGCCGCTAAAACGGCGATAATGGGCTTGATAATATGCTCTATGGAATTCCAATTGAAGCCCATGTTAGATGTGAAGGACATCTAACATGGGCTTTAATAGGAATTGAATTGATAATATGCCCCATGGGGGCATATCAGCAAGGGCCGGCGATAATTATCGCTCAGCGCTCTTAGCGTGAGGATAATTATCGCCGGCCAACTCTGAATTTTATCGCAGAGATAGCGTGCTATTAGCAACGCTTATCTCCAAAGCGATAAAATTCAGAGCACAAGCTGCCAATTGTGAGATTATCGATGGAAATACAGCGATAATCCCACAAGGTTTGGCAATAGCTTGCTGATAGGGATAGAAATACTTAGCCATGATATACACTTTACATAGGATATCATGGCTAAGTCAGAAAAATACCAGATGTAAAAAATCAGCGTTAACCGCGGTTAGCGCTGCTTTTTTTTATCTCTAACAGGGTTAGCGATATCCTTGATAATAGGAGAAATGTCGCTTAGCGACATTTCTCCTATTATTTTACTCTGGAACGCCCCCTTTGCATCTCATTAGAGTTGCAAGGGGAAGCGTGGAGTAAAAGGGTGCTTGCGAATTTGAGTGTTAGCACCCTGTTGCTAATAGGGCGCTAGTTTTATCTCTGCTTTTTTGCCTTTTAAAGCCAAAAAAGCAGAGATAAAGCCCTTGTTGATATGCCCCATGGGGGCATATCAGCAACACCCGGCGATAATTATCGCTCAGCGCTCTTAGCGTGAGGCTAATTATCGCCGGGTAACGTGGATTTTTATCGCTGAGATAGCGTGTTATTAGCAACGCTTATCTCCTCAGCGATAAAAATCCTCACGCTAACTGCCTAACGTGAGATTATCGCTGGAAACCCTGCGATAATCTCACGTAGTGTGGCGTTAGCTTGCTGATAGGGACTCACAAACGTAGCCATGATATCCACCTTCCATAGGATATCATGGCTAAGTCAGTCCTGAAGCATGCGTAAGGAAAGTAGCGATAACAGGGTTTATCGCTACTTTTCTTGCCGCTATGCTTCATAGCGTGGGGCTTGATGATAGGAGAAATGGCGCTTAGCGACATTTCTCCTGTCATGTTAGGTCAGGAACGCCCACTTTGCATCTCATTAGAGAATCCCCTCGCTAAAGCAAGGTTTCACACGTTAGCATGGGCTTGCTAATTAGGTGATAAAATTATCGCCGCTTTTCGGCCGAAAACGGCCGCAAAAGCGGCGATAATTTTTTAGCGCCAGCTCGTAAATATGCCCCATGGTGCGCAAAGTACAACCATTCTTTTAGAGTTAAATGTCATCATAAACTACATCACTCCTGTGCCATCCACTTGTGTGACAAGACAAACATTACTCCAGGCTTACTATAAGTAACCCAGCTGCTGCAGTTTTAAATCTACAACCTAATCTATGCAAATAAACCGTTTTAACCAGTAATACCCCCACTTTTAAAAATGAATGTGTGGCCTTGTAGCTAGGCCTGGGAGGATCTCGCAGAATTTTTCACTCCGCAGATTTCTGTGGAGTTACCGAAAAATCCTGCAAGATTCCGCGGAGTTCTGTGAGTGAGCGCTGTGTGAGTTTGGCTAACGAGTACTTCATTCTCCAAGACTGACACTGTAGGGACCTCTCTATCAGTGTACTCTCTAGGATCACTACTACTACGCACATACATACTGCTCCACTACATGTCAGGGTGAGCCTGCTAGCTGGCGAATTTGGTAACACTATGAAAACAGATCTTACTGCTAGATAATGCACACAGTAAAATGCATTTGGAGACTTGGGGGCATATTTACAAGCAAGGCCACGCTAACGCGTGAAACCTTGCTTTAGCGTGGGGATTCTTTACGCCCAGCTTTGCATCTCTAATGGGATGCAAAGTGGGCGTTCCTGACCTAACATGACAGGAAAAATGTCGCTAAGCGACATTTCTCCTATCATCAAGCCCAACGCTATGAAGCATAGCGTCAGGAAAAGTAGCGATAACCCCTGTTATCGCTACTTTCCTTACGCCTGCTTCAGGACTGACTTAGCCATGATATCCTATGGAGGGTGGATATCATGGCTAAGTTTGTGAGTCCCTATCAGCAAACTAACGCCACATTGCGTGAGATTATCGCAGGGTTTCCAGCGATAATCTCACGTTAGGCAGTTAGCGTGAGGATTTTTATCGCTGAGGAGATAAGCGTTGCTAATAACACGCTATCTCAGCGATAAAAATCCACGTTACCAGGCGATAATTATCCTCACGCTAAGAGCGCTGAGCGATAATTATCGCCGGGTGTTGCTGATATGCCCCTTGAAATCTTGCAGAAACAGACTATTTAAGGCATTGTAAGGTACATCCTAAATTCAGCAATAGCCAATGTCCGAATAGGAATCACTGCCACACAAAAAAAGCAGGATATTTTGAAGGACCACAGAATAATCCAATAGGTTTTGGAAATGGAATAAGGCTGGTCTCAGTAACTCATCCAACCGCAATATGCTTATCAAGCCAGGCGATAAAATTATCGCCGCTTTAGCGGCAGAAAATTGCCGCTAAAAATGCGATAATGGGCTTGATAATATGCTCTATGGAATTCCAATTGAAGCCCATGTTAGATTTGAAGGACATCTAACATGGGCTTCAATTGGAATTCCATAGAGCATATTATCAAGCCCATTATCGCCGTTTTAGCGGCAATAATTTTATCGCCTGGCTTGATAATATGCCCCTGAGTTAGTCTGAACAAAAACATTGTTACGTGGGGGCATATTATCAAGAAGCGGCGTTAACATTATCGCCGCTTTAACGGCGATAATGGGCTTGATAATATGCCGCAGAGAATTCCAATAGAAGCCCATGTTGACACCAGAACATGGGCTTCGATGGGAATTCTCTAGGGCATATTATCAAGCCCATTATCGCCACTTTAGCGTCAGTTTTCTGCCGCTAAAGCGGCGATAATGTTAACGTCGTTTCTTGATAATATGCTCCGAAGTCATTTGAATCGAAAACCCAGCCTTTCTAGTGAAATATGTTAGTGTACACGTTATAATTATTTACAGAGTGGAATGAAAAGTCAGAGAGAGAAAGACTTTTTTTATATTCTCTAGGGTAAAAAGCAGTTAAAGAGCTCCCCAGGGTATTTTTCAAACACACACCAAAGCGGAACAAGTGCAAACTCTCTACCGTTCTGCACAACTTAAAAGTTGTCACAGTTCAACACATAAACGAACAGCTGAAGTCACACAGCAGCCAAAAAGAAAGAGAAGTAAAAGTCATGAAAGTACCAATCCTTCATGACTGGAAACAGTACAAAATAACTGAGGTGGGAGGGGCAGTTCTCGGGCCACTTGCAGCGCACTAAACACTGCATCCCAATTCCCTGACTTGGCAAAAAGATATGTGTCAAACTAACATACCCTTCCTTGAAACACTCGCCCCGAATATATCCCTGGTTTGACTTAAAAAAAGACTCCATTGAAAAGGCAGATGCACCATATGATGTCAGGCATGGGAAGCACAGAGACACAAGGACGGGAGTCGACAAACAGGGTGACTGATATAGAGAGCACCTACACTCCAACGGATAGGCTACTGGCAGCTACAAGCAACGTTTTCACATCACTAGTGTGTGCGCCAGCCGGCAATCCTCTTTACCTGCACCTGCAGTTCCTGCTCCTTTCTGGGGCTGCTGGCTCCGGAGTCCAGGCTGGCTTGCTGCAACTACTTAGTGACCCAAGAACTGGTGGAAAGCTCTGCCTGTTCAGGCTGGCAAACTGCCACCTTGTGGCATGCCAGGGGAGGAGGAGCTAAGGCTGCTGCCATGCTGTGCCTGGGGAGCTTCCCTTAATCCATCTGTAACATGCCTCTGTCTGTTGAACAGCTAAACTTTCCTCCGCCTGCCTCCCACCCGCCCATCACCCCCCACCAACAGAAGACCTCCTGCTTCTTGAACAAACATCACGCCTTCAGAGGCTTCGGAGTCCACTTCCCACCCCTGCTTATAGCCCAAAAGGCAGTGTGCATGGCAGTGAAAAGCAGAGCATGTAGCAATTTAAAGTTAATGTCCCTATTGTGACTAGCGCTGAAACGCTATTTTCACTGTTGAAAGGCTAGTTGCCTCGTAGAAAAAAACTGTGATGCAATATTACATATGAATTCTGCGATCGTAGGCTAGGAACCAGCTAGAAAAACTATTTAAGGATTAGTTTGAATGATTCTTAAAAGCTCAACTTAACTGTCAAGCTGGATATGTAATACATATTAAGGAAAAGAGACTTACTAAAAGGTACCCTTTCCCTGCCCAAAGGTTCAGGAGGCTAATTTGATTAGCCTCCAACTTCCACCCTGGTGGTTAATAGTCCAGATGAGGTGGAAGAGAGAACTGCCCATAACCAAGGCCACACCTCTGGGTGGGGACACATGCTCTGCACAAGGGGAACAGGTTTCTCTATTGTGGATTTAGTGAGGCAGCACTGTAAGATTGTTGGAAGTAGAGTACACAGGAACTGCTGCAAATGTGGTAGTGTTATCAATGTAAATGTTTGATCTTTTCGTTAACGCAGGGTCAGGAGTCACCCCAACCCACAGGCCATTGCAGGCATAAATGTGTCATACCTGGGCACCTTCTTCAGAATTCTTTGGAGCTGTGGAAGATCAGAAGAAAGACTGCACCTATTGTTTGAGACCCATTAGGAGACCTGGAGGGCTGGATCTGCTCCCATTGTAGCCATGACAAAGAATTGGATTCCAAGGATCAGGTAACTGATTTTCTGTGGAAGCTGCATGGCCATGACAAGCTGCAAGAGGCCTTTTCCTGAAAAGCCCAGCTACCCAATACCATATGGGCCCAACCTGGACCCTGCTGGTGGCGTCTGCTAGAGTGAGTCTGCACCCCTCGTTCCAGCTACCCCTGTGATGGTCTTCCTGTCCAGCTTGCCGTCAATTCGCTACCCTCTGCTGCCTTCGATTTTCTGCCTCCTCTGTTATTTTTGTGCTTGTTTTTCTGTCTCTTCTCTGCTCACTCCTGCCCTAAATGTTGTCTCTTTCTGCTCGTTCTCCCCATTGTTTTGCCTCTTTCTACTCATTGCTGATCTTGATTGTGTCTCTTCCTGGTCATTTCTGACCTTTTTCTGCCTCCTTCTGCTTTTTTTCCGAACTTTACTTTGCCTCTTTCCGCTCATGTTAGACCTGTATGTTGCTTCTTCCCTCTATTTTGTCTCTTTCTGCTAATTTCTGACCTTTATTATTAATCTTTCTGCTTGTTTCTGACCTTCATTTTGCCTCTTTCAGACCATTTCTCCCCTCTTCCCACTGTTTCCCTCTTCCTACCGTTTCCCTCCTCCCACCACCCAGTGCCCTGCCCTCTACCCAGGACCTGCTTAATGGAGGCCACATTAGGACCCCATTGAAAAGGTCCTCATGCCAGCCGCTCCTGTGACTGTCTCCTGTCCAGCCTGCCTGCAGTCCACTACACTCTGCTGCCTTCCGTTTTGTGCCTCCTCTGCTCGTTTTCTGCTTGTTTTTCTTCCTCTTCTCTGCTCGCTCCGGCCCTCTATTTTACCTCTTTCTGCTAATTTCTGACCTTTATTTAGCCTCTTTTTGCTTGTTTCTGACCTTTATTTTGCTATTTTCTGCTTCTTTCAGACCTGTATTTTACCTCTTTCTGCAATTTTTTACCTTTACTGTGCCTCTTTCTGATCATTTTTCACATTTATTCTGCTTCTTCTGCTGATTTCTGACCTTTATTTTGCCTCTTTCTTCACGTTTCGGACCTGTATTTTACTTCTTTCTGCTCATTTCTGACCTTTATTATGCCACTTTCTGCTAGTTTCTGACCTATATTCTACCTCTTTATGCCTGTTTTCCCCATCTCCCTGCCGCTTCTCTCCGCCCGTCATTTCCCTCCTCTGCCACCCGGCACCCAGACCTCCCTCAGGACCTACTTAAAGGAGGCCACTGTGTGACTCCATTGCGCAGGTCCTTTTGTGCCTCTTCTGCTAATTTCTGACTTGTATTTTGCCTCTTTCTGCTCATTTCTGACCTGTATTGTGCCTCCTTCCAATTGTTTGTGACAATTATTTTGCCTCTTTCTGCCCGTTGCTGACCTTTATTCTGACATTGCATACACAGTGCCCAGATTCACTTAGGGGTGACAGTGCTGCTCTGTACAAATGCTGATTGATTAAATGTTCTTGAGGTCCTCAGACTGCTACTAACATCCCTGAAAACATGGAAAATATTTAGACTTCTAGACTTCCAGGTGATTGGGACAAACCAGCATAGCTGGACAGCCCAGAAAGCATTGCCGTTGTGCTGAAGAAACAAATTTTCCCACGCGAAGCTTCACTGCAGCAGCAAATCCAATTTAGCCGGACGTCACCATGAAAGTATTCTACCACTTGGGAACCTCTTCAGTGTAAATGGCCTGCAAACCTGCCACACTGGATGATTCGTAGACTAAATACAAAATTAGCGATTAGCAATTTTGCGAGGCATTGATTCTGTGAATATTTTTGTGAACTCGCAATCTGCGTCACGTCAATTGCGAAAATCGCAATTGAGGTGTTCTCAAATTGCGAATTTGCAAAATGAGATGCATGAAAAAATCGCTATTTGCTATTTCATGAAATTTGCAATTTTGCTAATCGCAATTACCACCAAGTCTGAGCAGGTGGTAACCAGGTGCAACCTATTTAAAAAGGCACACAATGCCACAGGGGTTTTCCACAATCGCTGGACTGTGATAGCCAGGAGACTGCGAAACAGAGCTGCTGCACAGAGAAGGAGATGTCAGGAAAGGATCTTCAGCGCGCGCATAACCCTGTTCCAGTGGACTGTGGAGGAGATCCATGTGAACTACAGGCTGGACGAAGACAGCATCCTGGACCTAATAGCGGAGCTCAAACACATACTAGAACACCACGCACGCAGGACACACACTATCCCCACCCATGTACAGGTCTTGTGCTCACTGCACTTACTGGCATCAGGGAGTTTTCAGGGGGTGATAGCCACAGCAGGAGGGGTCTCTCAGAGTGCACTGTCATGCTTCTTCCATGCTTTCCTTGATGCAGTGGCACAGAGGCTGCATCACCACATCCAATTCCCCAGCACACAACAGGCACTAGACCAGACCAAGCAGGAGTTCTACCAGATAGCCCAATTCCCCCACGTAATTGGCTGCATAGATGGGACCCATGTCGCTATCTCCCCCCTCACAGAATGAGTATGTGTTCATGAATTGCAAGTCCTGACATTCCCTGAACATACAGGTAGTGTGCAATGCCAAACATATCATCACTGACATAGTAGCGAAATACCCAGGCAGCACCCACGACTCATTCATCTTTCGCCACAGTGGTATTCACCGACGTCTCACAAATGGGGAGTTTGGTGATGGCTACCTGCTAGGTAAATGCATTGGTCACAAGGACACACCAGTAAAGCACAGAAGTGGCAGGACAGTGTTTACCCTGCAGGTGACAGTGCATATGCTGTCCGTGACTTCATCCTGACTCCGTACCTGAATCCAGCCACCACTGGGGAGCGGAGGTATAATAGTGCCCACGGAGTCACCCGCTGTTCCATTGAGAGGACATTTGGAATACTCAAGAGCCGTTTCCGCTGCCTATATAAGAGTGGAGGAGCACTACAGTACAGCCCCGAGACATGTTTCAAAATCGTGGTCGCGTGTGCCATACTACACAACATCGCCACCAGAAAAGGCAACCCGGTGGAGCTCACAGATTCGGACTCATCAAATGAAGAAGGGCCAAATCCACGATGCAGGCCAGCCGGTGGTGTTGGTGCGGCTGCCGGCCGCCAGAGGCGAGATTAAATCACACAGAACTATTTCTAGGTGAGTAATGATGACACAATGCTACAGATTTGGGCAAAACTATGTTTTTATTTCCTTCAGTGCAGGAATGTTTCCGTCACACAGCCTGGCGTGCACACTATGTTAGTCCAAATAGCTTGCACATGTTCAGCACACAGTGCAAGTTTTTTAACAAACATGAGTTAAGATGCAATGGGGTGCCTTACCCATTGCCATGTGCCACTCACGGCTGTTCACCGTCTGTGTTCACAACTTGTTGCCCCTCGCTCAGGGTGCCCACTGCCCTCCCCTGAGGCATTGGCTGATCTCCCCTGACGTGCACTATGACGTCTGTCCTGTGGGATGGGTGGAGTGATGCTGCTCCTGCTGGATTGCCATCATCCTCCAGTGAGCTGAGGGGTCCTGTGCCACCTGTGACTGCTGCCCGCAGCTGGTCCACAGCATGTGTAACTTGCACCAGGCCCCTGGCTACATCCTGGCAGCAGTGTGCCATCTCATGCTGCATGCTGACACAGCAACGTGCAAGCAATGATGTGGCAGTGGACAGCTGGTTTACAGCCCTTGTGTAAGTGTCCAGGTGGGTGTGGAGGCGCTGTCTCTCCCTGCGCCTGGCTGCACGGTCTCTCCGCATCTCTGAGCACAGTGCTTCCAGAGCACCAGTCATGCCCATGAAGCCCTCCCTCATTTGGGTCATGTTGTTATTGTGCGCTGAAAATTGGCGCTGTATTGATTTCAATGCCTTTGGTTGCAGGCGCTGTACCTTTAGCATGTGTTACATGTCCTAATAGTGGACAAATCCTAATGTTGTTTTTCACTATTGTGAGGCCTATCTCTCCCCTAGACAAAGATTAGGTTATTTTATTACACTTGATATGTGCTAACGTGAATTTTTGGAGCAGGCAGGGAAATTATGTTTATACACAAATAAATTGTAATTTAAAATCTTCTTTAAATGTAATGTTGGATTTTATGCAACAATTCTGAAAATACCATTTTTAGAAAGTTGCTTTTTCTGTGCCTAAACTAGTATGCTTTACTGCCAGTGTTTCTAGGTCACATGTCTGTAAATGACTCTCCTGCTGTAGGATGTGTATTCCTCCCAGACGTGGGGACAAAAGGGGATTAGGTGTGACAGAGTGGGGTGGGAGCAGTTGTGCCCATCCCTGAATTACACTTTAAAAGACCTTGCCAACAGCACACAAAGGACGCAACACTAGCCTTTTATCACTCCATACATTTGAAAGCTAAACCCAGGAAGGGCAGTGGAGTAGGCCTGGTGTTGACCCCCACACAAGGCTGTCACTGGGGATAAAGGGTGGCACTCTCAGACCCCAGATCAGATCCTTTCTGGACCTTTGGAGGAATCATAAGAAGGACTACACTGCTGCCCTGCTGGAAGGGCTGCCCTGATGTCCTGAGGAATAAGGAATGAAGACTGGACCTGCTCCTCAAACCCAATCCCATCATAGTCACTCCAAAGGCTAGCTCCTGGCAACAATCTCTAGAGACCCTGTAACTTACGTGACTGCTGCTTCTGGTTGCTGCTGGAGTGAGTCATAACATCCAAGTGGAGCCTCCCCAAGACCTAGACCCTTGGTGTGGTGCTAACGTGGCCTCCTCTTACCAAAATCCAAAACCTGGGACTTAAATGTATTTTAACCAAAACCTGCCCTGAGAACTGACAGAAGACAAGGTCTTATCTGCAAGCCAATCGAAAGAAGGTACATTGGCGATAAGATTGGCTTTGTTCCAGCTCCTGCTTCATTCTTCTCAGTGGAAACAAATCCCTTTCAGCGAGGCCTGTCGAAGAATTTGTCCAGCCTTGTGGAGTCCTCTTTGGTTACAACTTGCATTCTTGTCCTGGTGGAGCATTTTAAACTCCAGAATTTTTTTTAAGTCCAAAGGTAGAAATCTTCACCAGGCTCAGTGACGACCAGTACCCCATTGATGAGGACGATCTCCTCAGCCTGAAAATCCAGCCTTCTCCACTCAAAGATTTTCCTACCATTATCGATTGTCTCACCAAGACTTTGTCTAGAGGATCCTCATTGTTACCTGGTGCCTTGCCCTGCTGAGACTTTACCTGCTCAAGAACTTTCCTGAAATTTCTTCTAAGTCTGAAGGTAAGCTGAGACCAGACCCAATCCACCCCTTGTATCTGACTTGTGCTTTTTTGTGATCATCCAGAAGATTTTACATTGATCCGGTCGTGTTAAACCATATACCCTTGGTTGGTAGGTATTTCCATTTGGTGCTCATTTTACTAATATATTCAAAAATTCATAACTCCATATCTGCTGATTTGATTTTTGTTGCTCTGGTTTATTTATTAATTATCAAAATAGACTTCATGTTTCTGATTTGTTTGGATTTTTCTTGTCTTGTTTTTTTACTTTATTATTGTTTGTGAGCTGCGTAAAAACTTTACACATTGCTTCTGAGTTAAGTCTGGCTGATCTGTGCCAAGCTACGATAGCATTAAGCACAGTTACATTTGGTGACCTTTGTAGTTCACCCTGACAAGAATTGTGGTTGATGCCTGAATGGGGCTTCCACCCCCCCAAATGATAATCCATTCTTTACAACACCTTGCAAATTTAATAATCACTTCTCTGGGGATTGTCTGCTACCTGGGGCTATGTGTACTAAGGGTTGAGCATAGATCCCACCAGAACTGTACTTTAGTCTAACCTTACTGTGTTTATTAAGTTGTCATGGGTATGAAATTAATAATCAATATTCTGACACCTCTCAAGCACACACAATTCTATCACGATTTCCTATGTGGACTACAACAAATAGATAGAGAACAATTTACTCCAGCAGAGCAATGGACAACTAATGACCCCATGGAGAAAAAACTTAGTAGCATATGGACAACTTATTATACACAAGTGACAATATGAATCTCAAAAGGCAATAAACAAAGTATCTTCAGCTTAACTGTAGGATATTGGTTCCTGGTTGAGGGGTGTGAAATCCTACTCAAGCAGTAACCACTAATCTTGTCAGGGTGAACCCCAAGCAAACCCCAAATTAACATGTGCTCAATCCTCCCGTAGCTTAGCACATAATAGTCAGTCAAAGCAGTCAGCAGACACAATGTGTAAAGTATTTATTCAGAAATTCAAATAGTATTAAAATAAAATACAACACAAGAAAAAGCCCACACCAATTTAGAAACATAGAGTAGAATGTAATTAATTATTTGACACCAAAACAACAACAATCTAATTATTAGAACCAGAGATATGCCGTTTTAAAGATTTTGTTAAAAATAGTGCCTAGAATCACAATGTTTCAACTGTGATTATCTGGTCACACCGACCGGTACAAAGTCACAAGTTCAGGCTGACTGCAATGGAGCAAAGGCCGGACACAGGACCCAGTCAGGCCTGCTGACCAAAGTACCTTAAAACGTGGTTGCAGAGCATTGCAAGATCCCACGTCAAGGATGCTGTTGCTTGAATAGAAATTTACCTTGAAAAAAATGAAAGACAAGAGGAGTTTGACAAAACAGAAACAATTGGTTTAATTAAACACAGTGGTCGGGAGAGAAGGCAACAGAGTTTTTTTTTTTTTTTAGAATTTTCTGCAGTGCAAAATAGACCCGATAAATCGGGTATCAGAGGGCTTTACATGAGTGCCAGTTTCACAACATATGAACACAATAATTTTTGTTAGGCACGGGGGAATTAAGTGATTTGCCCAGAATCACACATGATGTTGAGCATCGTTGTCGAGATTCGAACCCCGTTCCCCAGGTTCAAAGTCGACCACTCTAGCTGTAAGGCTACATCCTCTCCCCAAGAGTTGGGATCTGAAGACTGTCTCAAAACACATTGGTTTCAGCCAGCATTTTATAGGAATACACGTACATTACATTAAACGGCATACAATGGTTTTGAAGTACTGGGTATTTTAGTCCCAGCGGTGCAGGGGCACACACCCTATGACTTCTGGGTTCACCCTGTTCCGGACCTACAGAAACACAGAGTCTTCTGGGTGAAGTCAAAGAATCGTTTATTGGCTGCAGACCAATGACAGGTATCCTAGAAGTACAACAGCGTGTATGTTCTCAGGAGACTGCTGAAAATCATAGGAACGGACTTCATCTTAAATACGCTTTTTCCTGCCTCAAGCATACATTCCTAGGTTTTATGATACGGCAATATGCAAGTGTACATTACAAAGAAAAGGCAGAGTCATGATGACCATCCCACATTCCAGTTCGGCCAGCCCACAATGATTTACACGGTAAGGTTCAGATCCCACATTTGAAGTAAATAGACCCCCTAATAAACATGAGCATCTCCTGTTTTGGGAAACAAGTCATAAAGCAGGAACAAGCAGGTGTGGAAGAGATTAGCCGGGGGCTTGTGTAGGATGAGAAGGGTTTTATGATGGGTCGAGCCCTGATGCTAATCACAGGTGGACGGAGGAAGGGGAGCTCGTGAGACCGGTTTGACCCGGGGCAGCAGAGCCAGCTGCCCAGGTCACAGAGAAGTCAGAGGGAAAGCCCATGTACTGTGAGGCCCGTATTAACTCCATCATAGCCTATGTGAGGGCAATGACAAGATGGCCACTGCTTCCAAAATGGAACCCGCGTAGTGAAGCCGAATGACGTGTAAACAGTGCGTTTATAGCTAGAACGATCTATAAAGCACTCGTATATGCCGCATTTACCATTTGCGGTTCGCTAATACCAAGATAGACAGGGGTAGGGCCTTGTCCCCTACGCGGTTCCGAATATTAAAGTACGACAGACCCTCCTTTTGCCCTTACATAGGCAATCATTATACTCATCTTAATCCGAGTCTAGGTCAATGTTCATGAAGTCATGGAGATGTTGCTGTAGCATCATCCTATTACTTAGCTCGTCCCTCGATACAGGTTTCCTTACACATAAGGTAGCACAGAGGCCACATATCGCGGGAGCACACTGTATACACAGACAGAACAGGATAAAAATGGCTAAGATCATTCCAATGACCATCAGAACTTTCCAACCCCAGGCAGATATCAGTTCCCAGAACCATCCCATCAGTGACCAATCTCCCTTATCCACGTGTATGGCTTCAGATATTTTATGGAGTTTGGAGATGGCTTGATACACTGTTGGAGCATTATCTGGTATGAAAATGCAGCAACTGGATTGGATGACCTTGCATACCCCACCGCGGTCTGCAAGAATAACGTCTAGAACCATGCGGTTCTGCAGAGTCATAAGGCGATCCGCTTGGAGCTCAGCTGTCAAATTACTAAGGGCACCAGCCGTTACATTGACAGTGGATTCAACCACACGAGTCAGCTGTCTCAGGTTTCTACTATTGACCATAGGTCCCCAAAACGGCAGGAAACCCAAGAAGAAGTCTCCTGCTTCCTGACCGGCAGTGTCCTCCTTACTAATCACACCTCTCACGACTCTGGTCTTGTGATAGTCAGAGGCAGCAGTAAATGTCGGCGGTAGCAAGTTCGCAATATAACATGTGCCCGAGAAATCAGGGGGCAGCCATGTATATGCTCGGTCATGACAGATGAAATATGTGCCCTTAGCAGCCAAAAACGCAGGGGAAAACTGTGACGGGAAAGTGTACGTTTCAGTACAGTCACTTCTTCCCAGTTGAGCTCTAGGATTCTGACCATTACCCTGTAAGCAGAACCGACCCATGTGGGGTACGACCCAGATTGGAGATGAGATTTTTCGCTGTCTTTCACCCAGACTAATACTATACCCCGTCACGTTCCATCCCACATAAGGTCTCAACTCTTCTTTGGGAATGGATGAGTATGCATCGATATCCCTATTCATATCGGCAACTCCTTTCATCAAAGCCTTATTATTGGTGATGGGTCTGATGGAACGCGGTTGGCGAGGGGAGTATGTATCTAGAGCATAGAGAAACATGGTTTGGAATGCCCATGACGATCCATTGTAACTGTATGGCAGCACCAGGTAGGGAATACCTTTGTTAATGGTATGTGGCATTAACCCACACACCCAGCAATTGGTCGTATTCATTACCAGTTGGTGCTGGTGCAGGAGCTGGATAAACGAATTATTTACGAACTCTGATCGTCTGGTCTGTTCGTGCTCAGGCAAAGGGTGAAAAGAGTGAGAGGAGGCAGTAGAAAGAGATATAGGCTGTTGAGTGGGTGCAATGGGCTTTTGAGCGGAGAAAAACACAAACCCTACAATAAACATCATGATACTACACAGTGTAAAAAAGCACAAAAAGACAAAACATTTACTTTTTACAATTCTACACATCCTGGCTTTAAAGTTCATTTCCTCAATCGGTCTCTCCATCTTACAAAACTCCATCCTCTACTCGGGCCGCTCGCGGTGGATGAGTTTCTTCTGCTAAGGAGTACGCCTGTCAGTCCAGGGAAACGCCCTAGACCAACCAGAACCGTCGACCTAGCGTCTTCGGCCTGTACCCCAAAGTCTTGGCACCGCGACCCTGCGGCAGAACCCGGATGGTGGTTCGAAAAACAAAAATCAAGAAAGTCCTTCAGATGGGAGAGCAAAAAATGTCAAAAGGGAAATAATGAGGAAATCTTTATTTGTCCATGGGCCTAGGTCTCAAATTATAGCGGAGACGGCCAGGTGCTGTTTGGTCTTGGAACAAAAGTTCAGGCTCAGTGGTGTCCAGTCGACTTGATGGTGGCACAGCTTCCTGCAGAATATTGTCACTCTCTTGGTCTGAAACTGTGCCTCTTAAGCGGGCGTCACTGAATGGTACAAAGCGAGGTACAATGTCTGTCTCTGAGTCGGCGATACCCTCCTTGACCCACTGGTCATATGGCAGAGGCAAAGGGACTACTTTGCAGTGGGTACCATGAATCCAGTGTTTCTTCCCTTTCACTCGCACTGCTGATCTTGTCGAAAGAAGAACAAGATGAGGGCCGATCCAGCGAGGCTCGTCGTTGCTCTTGCGCTGGAAATTTCGGACCAGGACCCACGTACCAGGGTTGATAGGGTGTCCAGGAGGTTCAGAGGCTTGGGGAAGGGTATCATGTACCTGTTGGTGCAAAACACGCAGTTTAACAGTCAAATCATACAGGTAATCGAGCAGTACTGGATGCTCTATTTCACTGAATTTCGCCGGTCTTGGCACGCCCCATACATTAGCCGGGCGGCCAAAGACGACCTCATAAGGGCTAAGTCCCACTCGTGAGTGTATGGTCATTCTGGTGGACAGGAGTGCTAGGGGCAGAGCGTCAGGCCATTTAAGACCAGTGCTCGCCTGGATCTTGGCCAGCTTGAGCTTCAAGGCTCCATTGTAGCGTTCTACTAATCCAGCTGATTGGGGGTGATTTGCAGCGTGGAACTTCTGCTTTATCCCTAGCCCTTCACATACATTCTTCATCACTTTACCCACAAACTCACTTCCGTTATCACACCACACCATTCTTGGCATCCCAAACCTAGGGAAAAACTCTTTCACAAGGGCTTTGGCTGTGGACAGGGCAGTGTTATCTTTCAGAGGATAAGCCTCAATCCATTTTGAGAAAGCACAAACAACCACCAATACATATTTCAGGTTGTTGCATCTTTCCATGTGAATAAAGTCCAGCTGCAAAACTTCAAATGGACATGATGGGGGTGCAAAGTGACCAGCCGGAGTTGGGGTTCCCCTACCAGGGTTGTACTTCAAGCATACTATGCAATTCTTGACCACGTTCTCTGCACACTTGGGAATCCCAGCATTCTGCCATACTGGAGCCAACAACTTGCATATACCTTTCGTACTGATATGTGCCATTCCATGCGCCATAGTAACCACTGGAAGCACATATGCATCAGGCAACAACCATCGCCTATGTTCTGTCAGGTCAGTCCAGCAACCATTCTCATCCAACTTACCCATACTTTCTCTCCACTTGCTTAACTCTTCCTCTGTGGCTTCAGCTTGAAGCGACTTCACACTCTCTATTGTGTTCTCACACATTCCCACATCATTAACCCATCTTGCGGGACCGGCAACATACATTCTAGTCCTCACATTCTGTGCTGTTTCTCTCGCGGTCTCATCAGCAAACGCATTCCCACGTCCAACATCATCTGTGACTTTCCTGTGCGCACTACATTTCATGATCGCAACTTGCAACGGTAGGGTCAGTGACTCAAGGAGATCATTCACCAACTTGCCATTCTGAATTTTAGCTCCATGCGACGTCAAGAACCCACGCTCCTTCCACAGTCGCCCAAAATTATGAGCCACGCCAAAGGCGTACTGGCTATCTGTGTATATGTTCACTCTCAGTCCTTCAGACAACACACATGCTCTCGTGAGGGCGATTAATTCTGCTGCTTGGGCCGAATTATGTGGCACTCGTGCAGTTTCCACGACCGTGTGCAAAGTCGTGATAGCATATGCAGCAGTCGTGTCACCATTAGGGAGCTTGAAACAGGACCCATCTACCCATAAAGTGCCATCACACTCAGTCAGGGGAGTATCTTTCAGATCTACTCTCCCTTTCGTCTCTTCTTCTGTTCTGAACAGACAGTCATGTTGCTCAATCTCATCTGAGTCTGCCGGAATTGGCAACAATGTAGCTTGATTCAGCGTATTGCATCTCTTTATGTGTATGTGATTAGCTAACAATGTAAGTTCGTAGCCCGATAATCGTGCACTAGTCAAGTGTTGTGTCTTGGTTCTATTTAATAATGTGTCTACAGCGTGTGGAACCATAACAATCAATGTGTTGTCCATTAC
The DNA here is from genome assembly GCF_964204655.1 of Triturus cristatus. Classification (NCBI taxonomy): domain Eukaryota; kingdom Metazoa; phylum Chordata; class Amphibia; order Caudata; family Salamandridae; genus Triturus; species Triturus cristatus. The sequence goes on from NC_140591.1 coordinate 636,617,860, forward strand.
CAAACCAGCAGATTGTCGGATAGACATCGCTGCAGCAGCTGTCGCTCTCAGACAGCTTGGCAATGCCCTCGCTACAGGGTCCAAGGTAGATGAAAAATATGCGCATGGGCGCGGTCTGTCGCCAAAAGGCTGTGTTAACACTGACAACGCACATCCATCTTTCTCGTGCACATACAATGTAAAAGGCTTACTGTAGTCGGGAGTACCCAACACAGGTGCTGAACATAATGCATTACGCAATTCCACGAAACTTTTCTGGCACTCTTCAGACCATGGGATAGGATTCGGTGTGTCTTTACATGTTAAGGCTAACAAAGGTTTTGCCAATAAGGAAAAACTAGGGATCCAATGCCTACAGTATGAAGTAATGCCCAAGAAAGCACGTACTTCTCTCTGTGTTTTTGGCACCCTCAACTGTGCAATAGCTTGAATTCTCTCTGGGGTCAGTTTCCTTCCCTCCTTCGATAAGAGATGACCTAAGTAGGTCACTTCTTGTCGACAATATTGCAGCTTAGAGAGAGACACTTTGTGATGGAAAGCGGATAAATGACGCAATAGTGACAATGTGGCGTCTTTACAAATCTTCTCAGTATCCGCGGCGATCAGTAAATCGTCCACATATTGAATCAGGATAGCGCCACTAGGTAAAACAAGTGCATCAAGCTGCGCTTTCAGAGCCTGACTATATATGGATGGACTCTCACAGTAGCCCTGGGGAGCGCGTTTGAAGCGGAAGCTTCGGCCTCCCAGACTAAAACCAAAAATATCTCTGCTCTCTTCTGCAATTGGGATACTAAAGAAAGCGTTCTTTAAATCGATCACTGAAAACCATGCAGCAGAGGCTGGAATCATCGTTAACAAGGCAGTTATATCGGGGACAACCGGAAACTGTGGCACAACAATCTTATTAACCTCTCTAAGATCAATCACAAATCTGTAAACAGGTGGCTGTGAAGGGTCAGTTCGCTTTAAGACAGGTAAAATCGGACTATTGCAAACGTTGCCTCTTGTCTCTTCGATCACACCCTTATTAATCAAGTCGCTGACAATGTCTAACAATGCTTTCTGCCCTTCATTAGAGATCTTGTACTGGGGAATACGTGGCAGTCTGACATTAGCCTTTAGAGTCACCACATATGGCGGTATTTCCAAGAGGCCCACATCATTGGGACCAGTAGCCCAAAGGGCATCCGGAAGGGATAACAATTCAGGTGGCATCGTGTTTTTAGACAAATACATTGGGGAAACCACTTTCTTGCCTAATGTAAGTTGTACTCCTGAAGGAGAACAATACAGTGTAGCGTGCAATCTTTTCAACAAATCTAATCCCAGCAAATTCTCACCACAACCTGTTGTCAGGATCAGGGGCGCTTTCAGCTCGCAAGGTCCAACAGAAAGTGACATGGGACTGGAAATCGGGTTCCTAACTGGGGCGCCAGAAAAACCTACTGAAACATTTATATCGCCAGACAAAGGTGCGCCAGGGAGTTTTGAATGCATGATTGAACTCTTTGCAGCACCAGTGTCTAGCAGAAAAGGCTCCGTTACATTTGCTGTAGTCACCTCAACATACGGTCCACTCTGATCCACTGGCACTGAAACAACTCCCTCTCTCTGTCTATGGCTGTCCTAGTAATCATTACTTTCTGCATCACCGTCCTCTGCATAATAATCATTATTATAATACTGAGCCGTATTGCTAATCGCGTTAGCTTGCTGATCAAAGCTATTGATGGTACTTTGAGGCGGCAGAGGACGCGCGTTCTGGGGAACACTTCCACGCCCTCGGCCTGTAGGAGCTTGCTGACCACCCCTTCCTTTTGCGCCATACGCATTACCGTTCCGCTGCATTAACTTAGGGCAACTGTATTTAAAATGACCTTCCTCTTTACAGTATGAACATTGGTTGGGACCTACAGGGACACGTGGTTGGTAATACCCGTTCATTTGCTGATTGTTCTGAAATTGTTGGGGTTGGTGATAGACACCTTGGGGTTGTCTATAATTATTACCACCTCCACGTGGCGGATAGGCCTGCTGTAAAAGGACCTTTGTCTTTAGTTCCTTCGTTTTCTTCTCCGTTCTATCTTTCTCGTCTTTATCTCTATTTTCATAATACTGTGCAGTAGCCAGTATTTGCGCTGAAGAGGAAACGGCCCAAGAACTCTCTGAATCTTTCAACTTTTTACACAGGTCAGGAAGTAAATTCTGCACAAACTTATCCACAAACAACCGTTGTCCACCCTCAGTACTCATATCCTGCCCACTGTGGTCAATAAACGTTTCCTCAAACCTAGTAAAGAAGTCTGACACTGTCTCATCCTTCTTCTGCTTGCATGCAGATAACTTATCCCAATTTACGCGCATCGCAGGCATTATTGTCTTCATATACGTGATGATTCTACCAGGGAGTTCAGCTACTAAAGGTTCTGGTTTCGCGCCACCCGTTTGTCTAGCATCAGCAGCAACAATGTTAGCCCATGTATCCCCTAGTTCTGCATTGTGATCTACATTACGAATTGATCCCCATAGAGGCTGTGGAACAACATTACCAAACAACATGTCTATGTCGGCCAGATTCATAATGCATGACCCTGCCGTCTGTGACAACTCTTTATAATAACCTGCTGGGTTTTTACGGGGATCAGGCAAGGACTGCTTAAGCGCTAACACCTCAGAGCGCTTCCATGGAACATGTACCCAAACACGCTGGAAATGCGCTGCCACAGCGGGGTTACCACCGGCAGCTGCAACCGCTTCCTTCCATACCGGGGGAACTTCTCTCATAGGGTATTGTCGCGCTTTTGCCTTTTTCCCCACAAGGACCTCTTGTTCAAACAATGACTGTTGGCAATCGTCATTCCTTAAGGACAATACAACCGCAACTGCTTTATCTACTTCGCGGTCCAAAATTATACCAGTTCCAAAATCGAACCTCACTCTACACAATTCCTGCGGATTTGGATTTCTACCACTATCCTCCAATTCTTCACAGAGAATTTCACACATTTTCTCAAACACATATCTCTGTTTCGGGGCATCCTATTGATGGAAAGTGTTGACAACTGATTCCACATCGTACAGTGAAGGAAAAACGATCCATCTACGCGCCATGTGGTCTATTACCTTTTTCTCATCGGGGTTAGGCAATTGGCTGCGCAACTGCTTACGCTGTACACCAGGGGTTGCACCAGATGACCCAAAGAGAGGAGACATTAATGTAGTAACCACATTAGCTAAGCGCTGTCGCGCTGAAGGAGAAGCTGAGGCGAGAACAGGGGGAAAACAGAGGGAAGAAAAGAGGATGTAGAGACAGGTACTGGAGTGGTGGAAGGAAGAGTGTCAGGGGAGGCAGTTGCTGAAGTAGGCAAAGTCGCAAGAAGTGCGGGGGCAGTTGGAAGCACAACTGGCGGCGCTTGAATAGGAACTGGCTGAAAAGCAACTGGCGGTTGCGGCAAGGCTTGCAGTATATGCACTGGAGGCGGCATATTTACAAGCTGAGGAGGCGTCGTGGCAGTTTGAGCATACGGGGGTGGCGAACTCAACAAATGTGACATCAGGGGATCTTTCTCCTTCTCTTCTGACTCATCCTGCTTAGAATGAGGCAAAGCTGGGTAACATTTGTCAATCCCTAACTTGCGCTGCCTATGCAATTGCTCACTCATTTGCTCCTCTTCATTGTCTTTAAATTGTACAGCTGCTTGCATTACTGACATACCTCTCTCTCTCTTATTCTTTTTCGCTAACTTAATTTCCTTCTGTTTGGCTTCCTTTCGCCATAAGCGGAAAGAGTCAAACATCGCCGGCCGGGCTTTCTTCTTGAACAATTTAATTTCCAGATTATCTAAAATATCAGTATCAAAACTACCATTTTGGGGCCATTTTAAAACACCATCTTTCCTGGTGTAGTGGATCCACACTTCGTTATATGCAATGGGGCCTACGCCATGTTTCACATAGAGCTCATAAGTTGGAGTTCCAACCGGAGGAACCGGACATGATTCCTCTAACTGGAAATCTTTTCCACAACCCAAACAGAATAATCTACCAAATAGTCCAGAACCAGGCATCTTCGCTCACTAGTCTAGATCCAAACGTCAAAGGATTATCGATTACGATAGCCTCGTGAATACACGAATCCTCTGGCTTTGGGGTTTGCAAACACCAAATCACCAATTACCAAATCAAATCAAACGATCCCGAGGGATACCAAAACAAATGGGAGACGCTCCACTTATACTTAACTGAATATTGCTGATCGATGACGTCACCAGAAGACTCTCTCGATTGTTTCGCTCTCTCAAACTCGTCAAGGGTCCAAAACAGGTCGATTAATCAGGGCAGCAGTCCTTCGTAGCCGTCGGGACGCGGAGAACCTCGCAGAAAAGACTTTCGGACCACGTCGACATGCAGGGGTCGATGAAGTGGCGGCCTTCCTCCGGAATTTCCACACGAAGCTCCTCACGAACCTCTGGCTTGGACTGGTACCGCTGAAATCGCCCCACGTTGGGCGCCAAACTGAAGTACTGGGTATTTTAGTCCCAGCGGTGCAGGGGCACACACCCTATGACTTCTGGGTTCACCCTGTTTCGGACCTACAGAAACACAGAGTCTTCTGGGTGAAGTCAAAGAATCGTTTATTGGCTGCAGACCAATGACAGGTATCCTAGAAGTACAACAGCGTGTATGTTCTCAGGAGACTGCTGAAAATCATAGGAACGGACTTCATCTTAAATACGCTTTTTCCTGCCTCAAGCATACATTCCTAGGTTTTATGATACGGCAATATGCAAGTGTACATTACAAAGAAAAGGCAGAGTCATGATGACCATCCCACATTCCAGTTCGGCCAGCCCACAATGATTTACACGGTAAGGTTCAGATCCCACATTTGAAGTAAATAGACCCCCTAATAAACATGAGCATCTCCTGTTTTGGGAAACAAGTCATAAAGCAGGAACAAGCAGGTGTGGAAGAGATTAGCCGGGGGCTTGTGTAGGATGAGAAGGGTTTTATGATGGGTCGAGCCCTGATGCTAATCACAGGTGGACGGAGGAAGGGGAGCTCGTGAGACCGGTTTGACCCGGGGCAGCAGAGCCAGCTGCCCAGGTCACAGAGAAGTCAGAGGGAAAGCCCATGTACTGTGAGGCCCGTATTAACTCCATCATAGCCTATGTGAGGGCAATGACAAGATGGCCACTGCTTCCAAAATGGAACCCGCGTAGTGAAGCCGAATGACGTGTAAACAGTGCGTTTATAGCTAGAACGATCTATAAAGCACTCATATATGCCGCATTTACCATTTGCGGTTCGCTAATACCAAGATAGACAGGGGTAGGGCCTTGTCCCCTACGCGGTTCCGAATATTAAAGTACGACAGTTTATGCATTACTTTAGAGACCTAAATTTGTGTCTACTCACCGGACCATACATCTGGTCATTTGATACGAAGAGCATGTGGGCCACGACGTGGACACAATGTGGGGCCAGTAGGCACGTGTCCAGATCTCCAGCGTGGGGAGCGCGTAATCACTGTGTGTAATGTACATGCTGTGTTCTGATTGGCTGAATGTTCCTAACTTAGTGTGGCATTTGAGTATATTGTGTATTTGGGAATGCGCGACCCTCCAGCAGAACATGCTTTATTGGGGCCAATCTCCTGAGACCATTTTGCTGTGGCTGCCTATCTGCGGGATTGATCTAGATATTCCTGTTCGTGCATTTGGCTAAGAGTTACTTGTCCATACAACTGTAATCTGTAAATCAGTTGCTTCAGGCCTAGGTTGCAGGGCCTGCCTGACGTTATTTCTGACTCGGGTTGAAGGGGAGGTCATATCAAGTGAATTCAACAACGGAGACGCAAGTTAGTTATTGTACGTACAAAATTCATAATGTACATCAACATTGTATTTTTCAATATTAACATTCCCCCAGTTGAATTTACATCATTTACTCCATACTTCATGACAATCAATCAATCAATACGACTTTATTCGACAGTTCTGTCATAAAAGCTTGTAAAAAACATCTAGCACCAATTTTACAAACGGATATGATAAAAATGAGACAATAAATACAATTATTTACATAATAAAAAACTTGTAAAAAGATATTAAATGGAAGACTTTTGTCGAATAATACTTAAAACGGTCTGGGCACAAACCCTCAGACCAATACTGTTGTATAAAATGCGAACCTTGAAAACCAAGGAGAGGGGACTCTTGAAGCCAAAGGCTGGAGTACCCAGAAATACAAGTATAAAGCTGTATGTGCCTGTTGGCTATTGATCAACCGTCACTATTGTCTTAATCATCACACATATTCACATTGCATACATTATTTGCACACTCACAGTTGGGTAGGTAGAAAGCACTTCTGATGAAACGAAATAGATAAAAAACTCTGTATTTTAATAATCAATATAAATTCATCACTGTTGTATAAAATAAAACATAATAAATCATAAACAATAAGGATCGTATACAGTTAAAAATGATAAAAACACCAAACACTATATTACAGTTGTTTCACAACATCTTCCATGTTATGAAAAGGAGAACAAGGATTGACAAACAATGTGTCATATATCTGTCAATTTGGATTTCTAGAGGCAGTGTCAGACAACATACTGATCCCTGTCTTTCCCTAACTGTACCAAATTTAACAATAAAAAGGCAACTGGCGTCGACGCGTTTCGGTGGTAAGAACTTCACTTAGAACCACCTTCCTCAGGACTCAAGCTATTTTCTCCTTGTGATTATACGTGTTCAGTTATGGTGTAGAGTTCACCCGATATTTGTGAGAACGGAGGACAGTATATCTCTCCTTTCACGAAAAGCAATTTCTTTCTTGGTTAGATCCCAATTTTCCTATTCAATGTGGGGGCACAAAATATCCTCCCTCAGCAGCTTCTTTTGTGTTGTTGCTTGATGCTTAAACCAGCAGAAATAAAGCCGTGACCACAGCCTCCTATATTCAAGCTGAGTTCTTAATCCGAATTATCCTGACCACTGGAGCTATGGCCTTGGATCGTACAGGTATATCGGAAAATGAAATTAGGTTTCTTGAATGAGGCGGCACTTCATCAATAATATTTTCAAAACCTCATCAGGCCCACCGGGACTAACAAGTCTCCTCGCCAGCTCCTATTTTCTTCCCGTGGATCGGTAAACACCGGCTTATTTCCGTTGCCGAAATGCGGCAACGGAAATAAGCCGGTGTTTACCGATCCACGGGAAGAAAATAGGAGCTGGCGAGGAGACTTGTTAGTCCCGGTGGGCCTGATGAGGTTTTGAAAATATTATTGATGAAGTGCCGCCTCATTCAAGAAACCTAATTTCATTTTCCGATATACCTGTACGATCCAAGGCCATAGCTCCAGTGGTCAGGATAATTCGGATTAAGAACTCAGCTTGAATATAGGAGGCTGTGGTCACGGCTTTATTTCTGCTGGTTTAAGCATCAAGCAACAACACAAAAGAAGCTGCTGAGGGAGGATATTTTGTGCCCCCACATTGAATAGGAAAATTGGGATCTAACCAAGAAAGAAATTGCTTTTCGTGAAAGGAGAGATATACTGTCCTCCGTTCTCACAAATATCGGGTGAACTCTACACCATAACTGAACACGTATAATCACAAGGAGAAAATAGCTTGAGTCCTGAGGAAGGTGGTTCTAAGTGAAGTTCTTACCACCGAAACGCGTCGACGCCAGTTGCCTTTTTATTGTTAAATTTGGTACAGTTAGGGAAAGACAGGGATCAGTATGTTGTCTGACACTGCCTCTAGAAATCCAAATTGACAGATATATGACACATTGTTTGTCAATCCTTGTTCTCCTTTTCATAACATGGAAGATGTTGTGAAACAACTGTAATATAGTGTTTGGTGTTTTTATCATTTTTAACTGTATACGATCCTTATTGTTTATGATTTATTATGTTTTATTTTATACAACAGTGATGAATTTATATTGATTATTAAAATACAGAGTTTTTTATCTATTTCGTTTCATCAGAAGTGCTTTCTACCTACCCAACTGTGAGTGTGCAAATAATGTATGCAATGTGAATATGTGTGATGATTAAGACAATAGTGACGGTTGATCAATAGCCAACAGGCACATACAGCTTTATACTTGTATAAAATGCGATACATACTATGAAATACATCCGCGTCCCCAGAATTCTCAACTGAGAACAGCTATCTCTTAGAATATGGATAGATGTTGCTTTAGAGCCTTGGCTCGAATGGACCATGCCCAACCTAAAAACTTAGCCAAAGCTATAGCAATGTGGGGGGACGGGTCTGTTCGGAGAACTCTAAGTGCTTCCTCGTGCTTTCTGAAACCCAATGATCTACATATAGGGATAACCCATACCCTTCGAGGTCCAATATAGATGGGACAGAAGTACAGGAGATGACTTAAAGATTCCTTGATGTCTGGACACCATGGGCATTCTTCTTTTGGGGATCCCACCCAGCTACTTGTAAACGACCTTAAAGGGAGGGTGCCAGCCCTCAACTGGAAATATAGTTTCCTATCGTGGGCTTTCGTGATCACATCCCAGTATTTTTCTAATGCCGGTCTTTGCTTTAATTCTAAAAATTGGCCTGTTAGGTACCTTGTGGATCTACTCGTGCAAGCCTCTGCCATTACCCAATCCCAATACATGTTCTTCAGGATTTTTTTTGATGGGAAAACTGAATTTTGAGGATCATTCCACAATTCACTCAGACCTATCTTCACAAGAAGCGATCTAATCTCTTTTAACCAAGGGATTTTGTGGAAGGTATCGGCCACCATAACATCCTTGAGACCATTGGTGTATTGTTCTAGCTCTTCTGTGCACCATAGTCTTCGCCAATATAATAGTGGTCGAAGTTTTGCAAAGTCGCTTACAGCCTTCCTACCCAAATCCAACCGAAGGGGGTGCATTGGGGTACTCACTGGGACTCCAACCACTTTACGTAGAAATGAGTTCTCTACCGCGGTCAGTTGGTTCAAATTTGTGAATCCCCATAGCTCTGCCCCATAAAGAACAGAGCTCAAAACCTTTAGCCCGTAGATTTCTAACACCGGGGCAACGGGCTTCGTACTAGAGGTTTTAAATTTCCCCAGAAGCGCCCCCACCTGTTGTTTAAATTTAAGAGTAGTCAGACTGAGTTGGTATTTCCAGCCCATATCCTTCTGTAAGGATACGCCCAAATATGTAAAAGCATTTACTTGCTCAAGCAAAACATTATTCATGTTGATTTTGCCCCTGAATGATCTATGTCCGTTGAATGACATGAATTTGGTCTTCCCCGTGTTTATTTCTAGGCCACGGATTCTACAGAACTCTTCAAACCTCATTAGAGTTTTGTGTAGACCACTGGGTGTCTTTGAGATTAATAGGGTATCGTCCGCAAACATGAGGACAGGGATGTAACCTCCTGATAATACAGGGGCATCGGAGGGGGCCTGGGCCAGGAAATCGGCCACCCCATTGACGAAGAGCGAGAACTGGGTGGGTGCGAACACACAACCCTGTCTCACTCCCCTAGCAACAGGAAAGGTCTCCGTGACCTCGCCCCTTGCTCCCCACCGCACCCAAGCATAATTATCCTCATGTAAGCGGACGATTAAGGGCAACAACTCCAATGGCATACCCAAATCGCCTAGTACCTGCCACAGCTTACAGCGTGGAACAGCATCGAATGCTGCCTACAGGTCTACGAATACTGCATATAATGCTCCCCTACCCAATAAGACAGTCTTCCAATAGATAGTCACAAAACGGAATATCTGATCTATTGTACTTGTGAGGGGGCGGAACCCTGCCTGCAAAGGGGTAAGTATATGATGTTCATCTATCCATAGCTGGACTTTCTGCCGAATCAACCGCCCTACGACTTTTTGCATGGAGTCTTTAAGGCTGATCGGCCTGTGATTACCTGCCACCGATTTGTCGCCCTTTTTGTAGACAGGAATTATTTCCGCTCCCTTCCATGAGGGCGGGATTGGAGAACCACATGCGACTGTGTTAGCAATAATTTGTATATAACTACACCACAGCGATTTACTATTCAAAAACACGTCAGCAGGTACACAATCAGACCCCGCGGCTCTACCAGGTGTCACTGTGTCTAATGCCTTATTCACGTCACCCATAGTAAATACCCACTTATTAAAGGGTTTGTCAATAAAGGGTCTACTATCTAGCTCATCTGATGGTAATGCGTACTGGGGTTTGAAGTACTCCACCCACTGTTCCTGGGCTACATTGTTCTAAGGGGGATCTGGGCATTCACCCTTTGCCCATTTAAGTTTATCCCAGAATGCTTTCTGGTTTTTATCCTTGCAGGCTTCTAGTAAATCACCCCAGTAATCCTGTTCCCACTGTTTTTTAGCAGCACCAAATGCTTTCCTATATTTGTTCCTTGCCAGACGTACTCTGCCCCCATCTCTATATCGTAGTGCAGTACCCAACTCAACTCTAGCCTGGCGACAGTCTTCGTTGTACCACCTATGGGGTTTTCTTATATTTGGTTTCCCAGACCTACCACATTTAAGAAAATAAGACTTCAGGCGATTAAAGAGGGCTATATGCTCCTCCATCACCATCGTCTTCCATTCCTGGCTATCGTCTTTGGCAGCCAATATACCCATGGTTATACTTAACTCCTGTTCCATTTTGGCCGTTATCTCTGGGTGAGCGACTATGTAGTTCCACTTAAGGTGGCGCATATAATTACTAACCACGACATCGTGGTTTGCCATGGTATCCCTAATAGGGATTGCCTTACAAAACTCCCCAGCCAAAGTCATTATAAGCGGATTATGGTCACTTTCGACTCGGTTGACTACAGCCATGTCGATGAGGTACTGCCACAGATATAGACTAACCAGCCAATAGTCTATGCGACTTGACGATGACCCATTATCAGAAGTTACAACCCCGGACCTATCAGAACGGGTTCGGCCATTGGCCGCCCTCAACTGCAGGCCCATGCAAAGACCCTTTAAATGGATAGCCGCCTCTGTCCATCTTTTTATCGGTGGGATTTCAAGAGTAGGTATTCCCCATTTATGGTCCTCCTCTTCAGTTAGACTTCCATCCTCGGAGCCCATTGGTTCAAACGTAGTATTGAAATCTCCCCCAATTAATGGCCAGACTTCACTAGGCGATGATTCTAACAACAGTTCTAATGCTACCACCACCTCAGAACGACACCCTCCAGGAAGACCACGTGCATAGATGTTATATATATCTACTCGTATCCCTGACCCCATCTTCACTCTTACAGCTAAGATATCACTACTTGCTGTGGGTAACTGGGATACGGTGCAGGCCAGCGCCTGCCTAACCCAAATTACTAAACCACCCACTGGCCGTCCCCTATCTTTCTTTTCTGTGGGGATATAGAAATTCAGGTAACCATGGCGAAAAACGTGATGGAACAAACAGATATCATGACCCTCAATAAAGTCAGCCCACTCATCCTGTGATATCTTGGAGCTTAAGCCAGCTATATTCCAGGACAGCAAGGACAAATTACTCAAAGTGGGAGCATTAGGAAAAGGAGGGTTTTCTGTAGTATCCACACGGTCCATAGTATAGGACCGGGCAATACTATTGTTTATCCCTGGTACTGTTAGGGAATAAAGCTCAGCCACCATGGTGTTAAGCGGTGGGTTAGCATTCCCAACCACAGGATCTAACCGAGGATAGAATACCAGTTTTCCCCTTAGAGATTGGTCAGAAGAGCCAGTTGAAAGTCCTTTTTGACAACCCCTTTCTATCCCTAAGCCCTCCTTTGCCAATGTACTTCGACCATCCGTGTTTCCAGCCCGTGCCTGGGGCAAGTGGCGTCAATCACAGTCCTCTAGCCCTGAAATAGCATTGTACTTGTTCCTAGTTTCTACACCCCATAAATTCCTGTGGCCCCCCCTCCTACTCGTGGATGATCATGCGCTATGGGTATATTCCCCTCTGAATAAAAGTAATCAAGGGGAAAAGCATTTATTTGGGGCCTAGGCCTTTCCTGCACCCACCCACATATATGTTCTACGGCTCTGGTGTCCTTGAAATTGATTACTATACAATCACCCCTCACCGACTTTTCCCTACCCCCTACCCACTCAACCGTCCGGGCAAATAAGATCTCCGCCACTGCCGTAGGGGGCAGCGGGCGGTTAGCATTCAACCACTGGATGCACTTTCTTTTTAGAGCAGGATAATCCTCCCATTGACCCGGTCGTAAAACTGGTATCCCCACTAGTATTACCACATATGGTGCACATGCCAGGGGGAGGTTAATACGTGATAGGATTTCCCGCTGTCGGTCGCTGGGGGGTGTAGAGTTTATCTCGGGGGGGTTCGCAATTACAGTAGTGGTGCCACGACCCTTGCCCCTTGGGCATTGTTGGGATGCTAAGACTCTTCTAGTTAACACAGGGCCGCTATCCTGCCCTTGAGGATCTAAATGGGATGCCTGGGAATGACTATTACCAGACAGTCCTTCTTCACCAGGGGAAGCTGGGATCATCCCATCTACGGGTTCTGTCATTCCTCTCCCCTGCTTTCCTATCTCCTTCTCCAACCCCTTTGCTCCCAGAGTAGCGGGCCCTCTTCCCTGGACCCTCGCTACTTCTGCCTCAAGGATACTCAATCTAATATCTATTTTATCCAGCCTGTCATATATGGGGCACAGGATTTAATAAACAGGTTTTTCATTTTGGCCCACATGTCCTCTCCCCAGCTGAATGATGTCTCCTCCCTAGAACTTAATGTTTGGGCGGTCGATCTCACCTCTAAGGGAGCAGCTTTGCGGATTATTATCACTGGGGGACCATTATCATCCATTTCCGGGTTGGGCTTCTTCGCCTTTGCCTTCCTTCCCTTCTGTTGCGCATCTGTCTGTTTCCTCTTTATGTCCGTTTTTTGGCTATTTTTAAGAGGGACGGATTTTACACTGCGGGTATGCGTGCATCTCCGTGTAGGCTCAGACAGAATGCTGTTATCCACAAGATTAGTTGTCGAAACCCTCTTTGTGCACCCTTCCGAATTGGATAAACTAGACGCCACCGCTATACTAGCGTGTCCTGGCATAGCATCGTCCTCTATGTTCAAAGGAACAACAGGGGTATCATGGGGGGACTTTGCCTGGGCTAGATTACCTAAAGAAGATTGTCTATCAAATGTGGGGTCCATAGAGAGTCTCTTTTCCGTCATGATTATTTCTCTCTCCAATGCCGATGATGCACGTGTAATGAACTGGTCTAAGGTGCACAACACAGAGCAACCAGTAGGTTTCCTATGTTTGGCCATAGTCTAGTGTGCACACAAGCAATATGGTGGGTGCCGCAATGTGCAAATGACAATAACAATACGGAAATGGCCCGGTGCGCAACTATGGCCTTAGGCACCAACAGTGAGGTACTGACCTTTTTCAGCACTCCACAGAGGGGTTCCCCGTCCCGTCCTCCTGCCGGTCTCCAACAGGCACAAACGGGCCCGCGCAGCGGGGCACCTACAATCCTTAAGTGCAGCCCGGACGCTGCCAGATGACGTCTGCGGCAAGCGCCCGGAACCAGGAACGCTGGGGGGAATGAAGTTCCGAAGGCCGTTCCCCTCACGGCGATGATGTGGCAGTAGAAGGTATTTACAGTCCAAATACTTGAACCCCCAAGTAAGGCCGTTCCCCTCACGGCAAGCTCGAAAGATATACGTGCGGCACCAGGGCTGAGAGCGTGTCCTCAAAGTTCCAAGCGCGCCACTAGGCAGTCCCGCCACGCCACAAGCATTACTGCTCAGATCCAATTTCACCTCGAGTTACCGCCGCAGGGCACTCCTCTTAAGCGACGTCCAGCAGATCAAGCACCCCGACAGCCCACAGTGACTCACTGCAAGTTGGGACCGGGCATCGCTTGCCACATGTGATCACTCACACACCGCGGCAGCCCCGAGGGGTGTTATTTTCAATCCAGGAGCTCCGGTCGGGTCGAACCAGCACAGCCGCCAGTCCCAGGAGCACAGGAGCACCTCCGGTCAGCCAGCAGCTAAGTTTAGTCTGGGGATCGCGGCCTAGTTTGCACACCGATCAAGCTCACGCACAACTCCTCGAGTGCTTACTCTCTGTGGGGCCGGAATACTCCGTTAATTCAGCAGTGCGGGCATGCGGGTTGCGGGGACGTGGCCTCGATAGAATGCAGGATACATGCCGGATAGTTTTTTGACAATCACATTATTTAAGTTTCAGTATGTATCTGTTGTGTCTATTACTAATTCCCTAGTTACTTGCATTCTACCTAACTTGAGGTCTGCATTTTTACAGCAGGAATCCCCAACTTATAGGACACCACACAAAAACAATACAAGAATGAGAATTGGGAGCATCGACCGGTACTTTCCCATCTGGGGAGCCAGGAAAACAAATAGGTAAACCAGTCCTGCACAGGGTCACCTCTCTTCTTCTTCATATCAACTTGTAGACGATGCAGTGCTTGGATGGGAAGAGCTAGTATCCCATTATCCATGTTGTTTTCAGGGTTAAAAATACAGCAGTATGCACAATCTTGGCACACACCACACCCTCCATCGAGGTCATCAAGTCCAACACATACAGATGTTGCATCACCATATAGGCGGAATGCTTCTAGTTCTCTTTTAATAGAGTTTAGGTAGAGCACAGTCTCATTGATCATCTTAAGCATTTCCCACCTGGGGTTTTGTAAATAGCGGGTGTTTGCCTTTGTTTGTAAGGTGAAGAAGGGTATGGACCCTCCCATATTTACTTGAGTGTAAGAAAACAGTCTGAATTCCTCTGGAATGTCCTTGTACTGAGCTCAGCCAAAGTAATCATCAGTTCTATTTTCTCAAGCCTGATGCAGTAGAGTTGGTTTCATCTGTAGCAGATGTTTGAACAACTATGACAGATCTTCTCAAGGCATGGCCAGATTCAGGGTGTGTATGGCTATGAGGGTCAGAGGCCCCACCAATTGGGGAGGAACTGAGTGTAGGCAAACTCACAACACTGCCAGTAATTATCCATCAACAAGGAGGTGCCCCATAGCAGATCAGGTATGTGCAGCATTGCGCCACAATTTTCATTGGTGGCAAGTAGGATAGTTCCTTTGCCTCTGAAACACAAAGAATACAGTGTAAATTTCCATACAATTAGGGGTTACTCCTTCCCTTCTAGCCAAGTGTACCTATCTATCTCCATGTGACCAGGCGAGATACTTGCCGCGGATGGATTCAGACACACCCATGCTAAGCAGATGATATGGAAAGATGCATTAATACATAACGTTTGGAGCATTGCAGGTCTGGTGATGGTGTCTGGAGGGGTCATCTGCAGCTTTGTGGCATCTAGGGATGTTATTGTTTGGCAGAGTGTAAAGAGTCTGTTGTCAAAACATGTCCTCAAAAATAATCAGTGGTCTGTTTGGTGTGAATTCTTGGGCCTTGTTGGGATTTTGGATGTTGCTACTGAAGAGATTGCGGACCACAGTAAAGGTGGTTCATGTGAAGCTTGATTGCAGACCTGTCGGATAAGAGCTGTGGGTTGTAGGGTAGCTGTTAGAACAACATGCAGCATTATTCGGTCTTGAAGGCAGCCCAGTTGGGGAGTCATTTTAAGAGACAGTGAACATTTTAGTCATTGAGCACCTGAGTTATATTTTTCTGGGTCATTTTGGTCCTCCCACTCTCCATGACAGGAGTTAGCGTTTTAGTGGGGTGATCTTCACAAGTGTGTATAATTCTTTTTATCTAGCTACCATTTTACAGGCGTTGCTGGCCCTCTAATACCCGACTTTCCCAAATGTGTGTGTGTCTATTACCAATGTGGATAGTACCTTTTGACCCACACATGTGCGATGCACGGTGAAAGGAAGGGGGCGTTTTGCAATTTGGGGGTTATGGGTAATTGTAACGTGTCCTGAGGACACTTGTATCCCCATCGAGTTCCTTCATGTGGCGTGCAATGAGGTTTTCTCTAGTGGCTGTGGGTGTTTTGACCATGCCCTTCTTCTGGAAGCTTTGGATTTTAGGCTACTTTTGGGCTTCTTCCTGCAGTCTAATAGGTGTAATCATAAGGCCTCATGTAGTGTTGCTTGTAGCGGTGGGGCTTGAGAGGTTGCTCTGTGGCCCCTGTGTGATTCAAATGTGGCAATGATAGGGATCAAGCCTATTGCTCCTTTGGACAATGTTCATGAGGCCTTGTGTATCTTATCCAACAAGCTGGGTGCAATGGTGAGTGTATCTGTGCACCTTGTGTGGGGGCTGTGACAGTTATCTACAGAACCCCCTTCCCTCCTGTTGCCGCTCTCTGCCTCAGATCCAGGTAGCTTTGGTTCTGATGATCCCAATGGGAATCAGGGACTTCCTACCAGGTAACACACTACTTATGCTGTTTTGGAGGAACATGATCCGAAGAGCAGACTCTGTATGCTTGGAAGCATTAGGGGAGAAGAGGAGGCAAGATCTTTTGCTTATGACAGGAGTCAGGTGCACCGCTTGGACCTGTCATTCTGCAAAAAAAAAACTGAGATGGTTGATTGCCCTGGTGAATCTCCCTTCTTACTTGGTTCCAACTTGTTGCGTATTTGTCATAAACTACTGAGTTCTAGAGAGGCACCATTATCTCAAGTGCATAGAAAACTTGACTTCTGGCTTAGGAGCATTGCCTCGTTTTGGAACTAAAAGGGGGCCTCTACTAGCTGGAGGCCAAAAATTATTGAAGAATGAGGCCCTTTCGACCTAGTCATAGGAACCCGTCCTAACTTGGACAAAGGGACTTGGGTGCCTGCTTTTATGCACTGGTCAGGGGCTGCCCTGCCCCCTTATCAGACGACCCTCCTTCCACGGCGTGCCCCGCTAACCCCTCCCTGGGAGACTAGCAAAAAGTAATGCCTAGGCCCCTGCAGGAAGTCAAAATGGCAGATTTTAGTGTGGATTCCCGATAACACAAACATACGGCAGCTCTGAATTCTTCCTGAATGCAGGTAAAGACGTGAGTTTTCTCCTAATGCTGTGTCACTAGTCTTAATTGTTGTGGTGAGTTTTTCTGACATGGGTATGAAGTGGATGCGACATATTTGCGATTTTGGAATTACTGCGTATTTGGATGGGTGGTTGCATAAAGATATTACCCCCCAGACAGTTACCTCTCCCTGCTGTGGTTTTGGCTCCAGTGCTTGCTGCTCTGGGTTCGCTGCCTGCTGTGGTTGCCATGTGTTTGGCCAACCACCTGATCCTTGTTGCAGGATTGTGTTTGCTGCCTGATTTCCTTGTGGTTGAATGTTCTGCTTGGGGGATTGATCTGGGCTTGGTTTTGTGGATGGGGATTTTGGGGGGGACTGACCCAGGCCTATCGATCATTGCTCAAGGAATGACTTTAGGCTGAATAGGTCAGGCCGGTGGCCCATTCTGAGGCAGTAGAAGTATTCTGTAGGGTTTGGCTGCTACCAGCCTTCCTGACCTTGTCCGCCATAACTGGGCCAGAACATTCTGGGGTTCTGTGGCAGAGTCCCTCTCAGGATTGGTGCCGTTTCCACACCTGCGGCAAATGAGGCCCACCAAGAGGTGGCTTTACTCAGTTGGTGGGAGCCCGGCCAGGCTTGCTTCTGATTTAAGCCATTCCTAGCTGGCCATCACATGAGGAGTGCTGTATCATGTGCTGTGTATTCCGAGTACCCTCCAACGTTCACTCAAGTGGGCACTGTATTCATCAGCAGGTAGAGGGCTTCAGGTATAGGAGATGCACTGCATAGTGCTGAGCAACCTGGTCTGCGCTACTCTGTCACTCAGGGAGGTGCCAGAGTGGCAACAAAGGCTGAGCTTGGCAATACCAGTGGTATGCAGATCTGTCTGTCACCGACATGGCCCCATTGTACCTTGGGCAGGCTCCACACTCAGACCTGGGGGACTCAGTGGGCATGCACAAGTCGAGATCCTGGGTCTTTTGCTCCTTGTGTACCTTACTGGATAACAAAGTTGTTGTCTTTTTGGTGGTTTCCACTAAGAGGTGGTGTGCACCGCTGGGCTAATTCACATTGCTCAAAGAAACTTCCTGTAAATTCCAGGCCAGGCCCGCAAAGGGGGTCAGACTGGCCGGGGCCACCCTGGCAGGTGTCCATGTGAAGTGGGAGTATCTTGCTGGTTGGTGCTCTGAGTGGGGAGCTGCAGTGGAGGTGCAGGCTATAGTCCAACTCTCAGCAAATTGGATGGACATTTTAAGCTTGGTCATTAGATGTTGTCCTAAGATATTAGACAGGGATGAAATAAAGTACAACAAAACAACCCTTACCCTTTTCCCCTATATCTCCAACCTGAGGGATTCTAGTGAAGGGGATCCATGCCTCTGTGGTGCTTGAGACCCCTTGTATGGTTGCAGTGTTCTTTGATAGGGAAGGTGCCCCCTCCCATAGGCACAACCTTGTCACCCCTGTGTCTAGTAGAAAGTGGTGAGGTGCCCCGTTTTCAGCATCGTGACAATGAGGTCCTCGTCAGGGCAGCCTGGGGTGGACAGTAGTGGGTGTGTGTCTTTGGCAATCCTGTCAGTCCCTGCATCAATTATTCCTGTACCCTCACTCTCCCTTTCAGATCCTGGGGTATTGGTGTCCTCTTCCTTGCTATCGCTAGTAGTTTTATGGTTTAGACTCACTGTTTTTCCATAACAGACAGCAAAAAGTCAAGGTAAATCAGTCCCTGTCTAAGACTGCTCTAGTCATATTAGATGTTCCTCACAGCTACTCCCTCTCACCAACCCTCTTTAACATATGTATAGAGCCATTAACGGAAATGCTAAATTCATCTAACATCCACTATCACATGTACGCCGATGATATCTGCAAGATCCCTAAAGTCCCTTTGACAGATCTTACCAATCTCCGCCCCATCTTGCTTCTTCTGTTTCTGAGGAAACTACTGGAGAAACACATTAACAATCATCTCTCCAACCATGTCGAACTTACTGGGTGTTTAGATTCTTCCCAGTCCGGCTTTAGCCCCACATATAGCACCGAATCAGCTCTGCTAGTGGTCACAGATAACATCAGGATGACCCTAGATAAGGGCCATTCTACGATATTGGTGCTGTTGGACCTATCTGCTGCGTTCGACACAGTGTCACATGGGATATTGCTCAGAAGACTAAAGGAGATTGGACTAAGGAACTCTGCCTTACGATGGATGACGAGCTTTCTATCTGCTCGCTCCCAGGCCATTAACTTAGGCCCGTATCATTCGGCACCTATGGAACTGTCCAAGGGAGTACCTCAGGGCTCTTGCCTGAGCCCCACATTGTTTAAGATCTATGTCGCTCCCTTGGCCAATCTCCTGAGGACGTATGGGTTCACCCCCATATCCTATGCCGACGATACTCAGTTGCTCTTTCCATTTGATAAATTCACTCCATCCGTACAGTCGGCTTTCTTTCCTGGTACGAGAGCCATCTCACACTGGATGAAGAGTAATTTCCTCCAGTGTAATGTGGGGAAAATGGAGATTCTGCTCTTCGGAGAGGCCCCTTCTCTGTGGATGCCGGAATGGTGGCCATCCTGCCCCCAAATCTATTGTTAGGAACTTGGGCATCCGATTGGATCAAGCCCTTACTCTGAAGGAGAATACTGCTCAGACAGCTGGCTCCTGTTTTCACACAATGGGCCTGCTCTGTCGAGTCTTCCCTCTGCTACCCGATTAAACTCGGAAAACTCTGACGCATGCACTTGTATTAAGCCGTCTGGACTACTGTAATGGGTTGCTGATCTCCGCCAATGAGGCCTCGCTCAGCAGACTACAGGTAGTTTAGAACACAGCGGCGCAACTGGTCCTTAATGCCCCTCCTAGGACTCCCTCTTGCCCTCTTCTATTGCAACTTCATTGGCTTCCTTTTCGCCAACGGGTATGATTCAAAGTTTGCTGCACCATCCATAAGGCGTTATTTGATCTAGGTCCTACTTACCTCTCAGAGAAATTTACACCATATCTACCTCCCAGACCCCTTTGTTCAGGCTCTAAACATCTTCTTGTGGTTCCCCAAATTAGGAAGGCTAGATTAGGAGTAAAGGCCCTTTCTCATCTTGGCCCCCGTTACTGGAACAAACTCCCGATACTCTTGAGACAATGCCCTGATCATTTGCATTTCAGGAAGCTGCTCAAGACTACTCTTTTCTGTTCTTGATCCAGCTGTAGTTGCACTATATCCATGCTGCCCGTCCAAAGCGCAGAGATACCCCTTCGGGGGTCGATTCAGGCACTATATAAATAAATAAATGAATAAACATCCAACTCTACCTGAAAGTCTCCTCCCCTGAAGACATTGGCTCTCTCAACACAACTTTACTAAATAGCCAAAGATGGCTAACTCACAACCACCTCAAACTTTTTTTTTTTTAAGCTTTATTGAAATTAACACAGCGTTACATACTGTAACCAACAAAACAAGCCAGCAATATTATATCCTCATTACATTTGTGGTACATGCCAATGCAGTCGCATATATACATCCATATCAGTGGGTGTTCCTGTCATCATGTTAAACCCTCACGTAATGGACCTCTCAGCGCAGGGCCAGATCGGATCTGCCAATGCGCACACCTAGTAACATGTGTAAGCATGCCCGGGCCTCTCCAGTTCCACTTGGGTGACGGCTAATCAATGAAACCGCCCAGACTCTCTCCCTTCAGTCCCTGGGCGAGCCCACCCCCCCCTCCCCTCCCACGCCCACGAGGCACACACCTGACCTCCAACCCTCACTCATCCAATGCAGCCCTCTCCTCCTCTACCTCTCGTCTCTCCTGAGCCCACCGCACAAAGGGTTCCCAGATGTCCCATGGGCGGGAGGCTGATGGCAACAAGTCCCAAAATGCGCTCAACTGCACATGGCCATAAGTCACGTCCGCCAGCCATCCCTTCACCGAGGGCACCCGGCTTCTACCCCAGTGTATCACCACATGCCGTTTAGCAAACAGAAGGAGCAAAGCATGTAGTTTACATTCTTTACATAGCCCAATACCCCCAACTCAGGGGATGGGACATCAGTTCGACCCAACATCTGATTGACCAGAGTGAATACCTGGGACCAAAATTCTGCAAGCTTGGGGCAGGACCACGCCACATGCAAGAAAGAGGCAGCTTCGCCCCCGCATCTCCAACAGCCGACATCCTCCCTTATTCCCATTCTATGTAAAGCGATCAGTGTTCTATAAATTCTATGCAAATACTTAAAATGTATAAGCCTCAGTTTATAGTTCGGGGAGAGCTCAGCTAGCTGTCCACAGCAAAAGGTCCACTGCTCTTCCGATAGGGGAGAGCCAAGCCCCTCGTTCCAGTGCTGAAGGGACTGATGTCGAACCGCCGGCGCCACACTCTGCATTGACTTATAAAGTCTAGTGACCAATTTCCGGGGAGACGGGGAACCCACCACGCCCTCCAGCACCTGGAGCACTGGGGGGGCCGCCGGGAAGTCCTCACTCAACGCCCGGCAGGTCTCCCGCAGCTTGTGGTATAAAAATAATTCAGAAAACTGCACCACCTGCCCCTCCTCTGCCACCGGCTGCCGCATGAAGTGATTATCCGGAAATAGATCTGCGAACGTATGCAGGTGCATCCTCCACAGCTGCGGCAGGCTAATTCCATCTCCGATACAAGGCAACAATGGGTTACGCTCCAGGGACAGAGACGGGGCATACAGAAGCGGTACTCCCGCCCTGCGCCTAAGTTCCACCCAGCGTAGCATCTCCGCAGTGTCCACATCTCCTCGGGGGCGGCGCGCCTTTGCAAAGATGGCCACTCTTAGCGGGACCAATGCTACAGTGTCCCGCTCAACAGCCACATGTGGCTGGAAAGGTGTCGGATGCACCCAAAAGTGCAAAAATTGGGCTTGTGCGCACAGGGCATATAAGCGCATGTCTGGTGCTCCCAGCCCACCCTGTGTTAACGGCAAAGTCAGCACATCCCAGGATGCTCGTGCCTGGCCACCAGCCCACACTAGCTCGAGTAGATGCGATCGTAGCGTTGCGAAAAAATGTGACGTCAAAGGAACCGGTATATTCGCAAATAAATATAAAAATTTAGGTAGAACCACCATTTTAACCAGGGCTATCCTGCCCGTTAGGGACAGAGGTAGCCTCACCCATATCTTTACCCTTTCCTCCAACCACGCGACAGCCCTCCCAAAGTTTAGAGTCCAAATGTCCTGAGGTACTCGACTCACCCAGATGCCAAGATACTTAACAGCGTCTGTTTCCCACCGTAAGGGGTATTCCAATGTCATCCTCGGGGTGCTCTCCGTCAATGGAAAGACCACCGATTTGGACCAATTTACCGCTATACCGGCCAGCCCCTCAAAGCGGTTGAATTCTCGTAGTACTATGTCCAGGTTCTCTTCTGGCTTTGTGAGATAGAGTGTTACGTCATCAGCATAGAGCGATATCAGCAGACTTCGTGAGCTAAGTCCTATTCCTCGCGCCGTGTGATGCTGTCTAATACGAGCCGCTAGCGGCTCCATCGCAATTGCAAAGAGTAGCGGGGACAGCGGGCATCCCTGACGCGTACCCCGCGAAATAGAGAATGGGTCCGAGATCATACCGTTCACCCTAACCCTGGCACAAGACATAGTATATAACAATCGGATATTGTTGATTAAGAGCTGGCTAAAGCCGATACGAGTCAGTATTGCAAATAAATATGGCCATTCCAGAGTATTAAAAGCTCTGGTGGCATCCAAGAAGACCACCGCAGCGTGTACGTCCGGATGTAAATAATGCAGGATAGAAAAGATCGTACGTAGATTATGAGAAGTGGACCGCTCCGGGATAAACTCAGACTGGTCCGGAAAGGCTATCAGGGGTAGCATTGGTTGTATTCTATTAGCAAGCAGCTTGGCCAGTATTTTCACATCCACATTTATTAAAGAGAGAGGCCTCTAGGAGTCCATCTCTTCCTTTGGTTTATCCGGTTTGAGCAGGGTAATAATCGATGCTTCACGCATCGGTTTGGGAAGTATCCCCATATGCAAAGCCTCCTCATACACCGCCAGCAGCCGGGGAGCCAATTCCTCAACGTATGTCTTATAGAAGGCCGTGGTCAGGCCGTCCGGGCCAGGGGCCTTATCGAGGGGCAAACTTTTGATCACCTGGGCCCCATCTTCGGCCGTTTTCGGCAGATCCATGTATTCTCTATGTTTGTTATTGAACCAGACCAGTGCTATGGATTCCAGAAAGGAGTCCAACCCTTCCGGGCATTCACCCTGGGTGGCAGTGTACAGATCGGAGTAAAAGCCTGAGAAGGCATGCAGGATGTCCTCTTGCCCCCTGATTGTGGCCCCGGCGCAGTTCATGGACGTATGTCGCAGACCTGGACGGCCTTATCATATTCGCCAGAGTGTGACCCGGCCTATCCCCCTCCCCATACCTCCTAGCCTCTGCGTATTTACCTAGGAACTTAACTTCCCGCTGTACCTCCGCATCATACTCTAAAAGCTTATTCTTCAGTAAACCCATGATGTCAGGAGTGTTTGTGGCATAAAAGCGTTTTTCCAGATCTTTTATGTCCGCTTCCAGGGATGCAAGCGTACCTCTTATAGCTTTCAGCACCGCGGCCTGTCTAGCAATGCATTTGCCTCGAATAACCACTTTGAATGCTTCCCACAGGGATGACTCAGTGTCCACCGAGCCTGTATTCAGCACAAAGTAGTCAGTAATGTACCCCCTTATCTCCTCCTTAAATGCCTCATCCAGCAGAGCATGTCTCGGCAGGCGCCTGGAGAAGCCGCGCGGAGGCAGATCAGGCAACGACATTCGTAACAGGCATGGGGCATGGTCCGAGAGCGAGCGCGGCATGTGTTCAGCCTCCACCGTCCACAGAGCTGCATCACTAGAGAGTAGCCAGTAGTCCAAACGGGACCAGGCGCAGTGGTGATCAGTGAAACAGGTACCCTCCCTCAGCCCACCATGCCTATCCAGAGCGTCATCTAACACTGCATTAAAATCCCCTCCCCAGAGAACGGTATTGCACCCAGCCGCCCGCACCCTCGCCCAGACGTCCTGAAAGAAATCAGGGGAGTCTACATTCGGGCCGTAAACAGCCACAATTGTCACCAGTATACCACATAATAGTCCCCGGACTAAGACATATCTTCCCTCGGGATCACATTGTGTCAGTTCTTCGCTCCAATCCAACCCACGCTTAACCAAAATGGCCACCCCCCGGGCGTAAGTTGAGTACGTGGCAGAATATACATGACCCCAGCGGGCATGGCGAAGTCGGGGAGATGAGGAGGCCCCCAGATGCGTCTCCTGGAGGAGGCATATGTCTATATTGTGTCGGACTAAGTAGGCGTGCACTAGTCTAGCCTTTCTGCAGTCATTCAGACGCCGCACGTTCCATGTTACACAGCTTAAGGCATTAGTTAACTTGTGGGTCATGTCTACGGCAAAACGATATACCCATTAGCCTCCACATTTCCTATGTACGATAGCGACCACATAGCAGATTACATGTAAGCTGGAACCAATTACCAAACCAAAACACCCCACCCCCCACCCACTCCAACCCCCCAAACAGGTTGTGAATCGCCCATCCTAGAACCAAGAACATCCAACAGAGTTGGGAACCTTCCCATGGGGTCGTGCCTATGCCAGCGTCTTACCCCGGTTAGAACAGTGTGGCCAGAAGATCTGCAGACAGCCTGGCCCGCCCAAGACCACATTTACAAAAAGGGGTACATGTCAGCGCGGCAAGAAATTATAGGAAAGGAAGCAGGTGTCCGCAAATGTTCGGCACAAGTTTAGCAAGCGGCAGGGGTAGTCAAGGTACTGTACATTAATACGATACCCATATCAGTCATTGTCACTCAGGTTTCCAGCCGCCACCTCCGCTCCCCCAGTCTGTCGTTTGGGCTGCCTTCCACCCACATGCTTGGCAAATTTCTTCGCCGACTTGGCATCCGCGAAGAAGTGTGTGGTGCCTTCAAATGCCACCTTGAGTTTCGCCAGATACAGCAATGAATACGGGATCTGCGCCTAAAGGAGAAGTCTCTTGGCCGGCATGAACTCTCTCCGTGCCGCCTGCACAGCTGAAGTGAAGTCCGGATAGAAAGAGACTGCATTTCCCTGGTGCGTTATCTTGCCCCTCTCTCTCGCAAGCCTGAGGATAACGTCTCTGTCCTGGTAGTTAAGAAGCTTAGCAATAATGGGCCTCGGAGGCGCCCCAACCGGCGGCTTCTGGCCCAGCGACCTATGTGCCCTCTCCACCACAAAGACCGCGGAAAGGTGCGGGTCAAACAGCCCATGGAGCAGCTCCGTAATGTACATCTCCATTTTGGAGATAGCGGTCGTCTCCGGGATCCCCGTGACTCGGAGGTTGCTTCGCCGCGATATAGCTTCTAAATCATCATTCTTCGCTCTGATGATTCCCAGCAGCTTGTCCATGTGTAGGAGCTGCTCCTTAGTCTCGACCTGAAACTCATGGAAGTCCGCAGCACGCCCGTCCAGCGAGTCCAGACGCGCTTCATGCGTGGTAACCTGCGACTTGACCGACTCAAGCTGCGATGTGAGGTTGTCCAGCTTAGTGTCAATGTTGCGGAGGCTGGATCTCATCTCAAGCATAAGGGTCCTCAAATCCTCCCCTTGATCCTCCACCACCTGTTCATGCCTGCTCTCCGCTTGCACCTCGGCTCCGGCGTCCACTTGCCGTGTCGCACGCTTACTGTCGAATGTAATCTTCGACTGCTTGGCGTCGTGCTTCCCCATCTCAGCCGCCGCGGAATCCTCCCCCGAGCCACCAGACAGAGGGCGGCCCTCCCGGCCAAAAAGCAAGGTCCCCTGCTCTCCGCAAAATAACCTCGATGGCGTGCTGGCAAATCCAATGTCCAGAGTGGGTGGGATGGTCCTCCAGGTGCGCCCTGGGGTCAAATCAACAGCTCCCCCGCATATGCAGGCAGCCCTCGGGCATCATACCGTGCCGGTCCCTCTCTCCCGGCAACCCGGCGAGGGCCCCCAAATCAGAGCAGCTCGCCGCGGCCCAGGGGGTAGATCCAACCAACAACCACCCCTTGCAGGCGTCAGACGCTGGCAAACTCCTCCACGATATCTTTGGCCGTGTAGCACCTCCCGAACTAATGAGTCACTCCTCACCTCCTCGTAGTGTCACGGGCACGCACCTGCAGTATCACGACTCAGCGACACGGTCCCGCGCCGCCACAGCACACCATCGTTCCACTTATCTCCTCTGCCAGCATGCGTTTCTGTCAGGCACAGCCTCGCAGTTCCATCGGCCGCCGATCTCTCCATCCGGTCACATCCACACGTGGGCCTCCCCGCTGTGCACAGTCGGTCAACAGCACCTCCTCGAGTCTCACAGGGGCGCCAGGGCAGCAGCACACACGGTCTCCTCTCCCTCAGGGCCGCTCTTCAGCTCAAGATCTCCCGCACCTCCGATACTCGTAGCGCTCACCCCACCGAGCACCGATCAGCTTCCCCAGCACTGCCATCAGTCGCCACCCCAGTCCTGGAGGGCATCAGCGGTGTCGGCAGCTACGTGTCTCCCGCTTCAGCGTGTTCAGCAGCCAGGCCCCCAGCGAGACCCCAGCCAGAAAGGCCTCCTCTGGCAGCCGGCCCCACAGCCGCGTGGGTGCCCCGGCCTCAATTTCACGCAGCGCCGCTTCTGGGTCGCGACAGCGGCAGCCCCTCACACCGCCACAGTCTTCATCGGGCCGTATCTCTGCCGCTAAATACTCCCGGGCTTCAAAATTTCACCTTCGTGCTCCGCGCCACATGCGCTATCGCCGTAGCAGGTCCTGGCGGGCTCAGCTCGTCCAAATGTGCAAGATTAATAAGAGGATTTGATTCTGGCCGGCGGAGCTCGCTTAAATGGCGGCCATTCCGCGGCTCGGCAAGCCACGCCCCCCCCACAACCACCTCAAACTTAACATACTTAAAACTCCCATCATTATTGAATGGTTGAAGCAATTAACGGCCTTCAAATGCCTACTGCAACATTTTGACTAAGTACAATTACTGGGAATTACTCTTGATGAGAACCTTAATAAGAAGAAACACATCAGTGCTGCCACTAAAGGAGCAAACCATCAAATGAGCATCTTAATTATATTAAAACCCTTCCTCCCCTGCAATGACTTCAAGTCTGCCGTCCAAGCCCTAGTGATTCCCAGGTTGGACAATGAAAGTGCTACCCTCTGTGGTCTGACTAAATACAAAACAATCCCATTAAGGGCTTCCCTCAGCTCTGCTGCAAGGCTCATCACAGGTTCAAAAAGATACCATTACTTCACCCCCGATTTGAAAGCCCTCAGTTGGCTTCCCTATGAGACAAGAATTCAACTGAAAATTTCTTGCATTACCCATAAAGCACTACACTTCAATTCCCCAAGCTACTTCGCTCAGAAGCTTGAACTTTCAGGAGCTCCTAGATCCTATAGAAGCTCCAGCACTTTACTACTAAATGCTCAGAGATTCCTTAACTCCTGGTGTGCGCGCGTCGGCCAACGGCCATTGCGATCACTACCTCAGTAGTGCTGTGCACGTCCGTTGGCCGAAGTGGCCCTGCCCGCGCAATTAATCACCCGCAAATTTACGCCGTGGTTAACGGTTTAAAAAGAAAAGATATACCAAAGCCTTCTTGGGCCTTGCATCAATAATTTGGATCTCCCTTCCCCCATATCTAAGGATGAACCCTTCAACCACATCATTCAAGAAAGGAGTTAAACTTTTACTCATGAGAAAATGTACTGGAGAAGAAATTTCACTGGGTGGACATTGCTGATCCGAGCCAAATTTTTCTGGACAACATTTTTATGAATGGCAGATGTGTAGCAGTGAACCAGGAGGCCTGTATGCTTCATTTTGAGTTAAAACCTGTTTGGGGATCAAGTAGTCTTAGAGAGACAGAGAGTAACTCCTCAGAGCAACCCTTCTGCCATTTTCCAAAATGGTGGCTATAATAGAGGAAGAAGAGACATATATAGAAATGAAACAAATATTAATGTTTTTAATCCTTTTATGTATACACAAAACAATGATTTGATATGAATATGAAAAAAGAAAAATGTTGATCACTCCTGTTTCAGACACATTTCCATAGTTCAACCATCGGTGATAGTACAATTGAAGTAATTTGAAAATTTGAGAGGTGCATATCGACAGGGACATCTTTATTTAGCACAGGCTTTGCAAGTACATGGACGTGTAAGTTCTGTGGGTAGAGGCTTTAGAAACTTTGTAGGTTTTAGCACCCAACCAAATTCACTCCTTCTCTACATATGTATGATCCAAAACATTTACTGATCTTCTGATTAAATCGAACCCTCTTTTAATATGTCCACACACAGAATATGATGTTGGTGGAAGCTCACTAAGCGAATGTGTGACAGTCAGAACATGTTTTCCACAAAAGCACAAGGTATTTTTCTACTTCTTTAAAGTCACGTACTTCTTCTGTCTCAGCAAATCCTTTTAGAAACTTCATAGGATGAGCAGTTAAAGCTGCACGTTTTGTTGCAACTTTGCTCATAGTATCATCACCAGTAAGAATATGTGCCTTGATGAGAACACAGGGCATTTCAGGGTGAAGTTTCTAATACAGAATATGAAGTGGGGTTAAGTGTATATTCTGGCCTGTTCTATACCATATACATACCTCTGACAATCCTTGACTTATGAACTTGGTAGCAAATCTTAGTAGCACAATAATAACGTGTCATTTGGCAGTACAATGACTTGATTGGAACTATTTTGAACAGCCCACTCAATATGTGGCACAACACGAAGGTCAGCTTCCGTCAATTTGCTGTTAATGTTTTGCACAATATGACCAATACCTTTTGGGCCTCATTTACAAACTTTAGACTCACTGCAGAGCAGCAGACCTTCTGTTGTGCATCAAAATAAAAGGCCAGGATTGCGCCGAATCTACAAGATTCCTGTCCTTCTCCCCCGCACTGGAGCACAAACAGCAGCTGTGTTCCAACGCAGACACCCTTGCGTCATGTTGCAAGGGTGCCTGCATTGCAGGGATGATTGTTTTTGTGCAGGATGGGACACCTTCTTGCACAAAATCAATTTTTGATGGCATTTTCCTCTTTCTATGTATGCTGCAGAATCCAGCACACATAGTAAGAGTAAAGAATGAGGAGAAATAAAAGTATTTTCCCTCATTGTGTCACCCCAAGCCTTCCTTTCGGAGGCGTAGGAATCTGACGCATTCCCAGGTTTACGATTCCTCGTAAGTCTGGGAATGCTTCAGATTCCATCAGTGTTGAGTGAGAACACCCACAGCAGCACCAATGGAGTGCCCCTTTTGTCACAGTATTCTGCATGAAAGGGGCACATATTTACAAGGCCATGCGCCACCGGAGCTGCCAAAAAGTGCCACTAGAGCCTAATAAATGAGGCCCTTTGAATATATCTCTGCAGGAACCAACTCCTCGTTGGTAATCATTCCACTTGCAATAATTGGAAATTCAGTGTTCACTGAAGCATCAGCAATGTTATGCGAGTTAACATCTCCAAGTTCATCTTGTTTGACGTTGATGACCAGAATTTTGCACAGGTATAGGTATGGAATTTTTAATGCAGACAAGGTCAATTGCTTCATTTGTACACATTCATCTGATTCTCTCACATTGTTCGATACATAATTCAGGTTAACTGTCAAAGACAATGTGCAGTTCTTGCAAGGTGCACACTGACTTTGATATCTGTAGAACAGTCTGAACGACTTCTCCAAAGTTTTGCATAGATGAAGTCTTGGCCATGCACAATTGTGACATGTAGTCTACAACAACAGCAGTTTTCAATGAGGACACCTATTTAAATTGAAATTTAAAGGTGCAAGTTTTTTTCGAGCTTTGTGCTTCACTGGTTTGGTTGCAGCATCTTCATCAAATAATTGCGCTTGTTGGAAAAAGATCCGGCGACAGACTGTCCTTGATAAGTTCACCCCATTATTTTTCTACATCCATCTCTCTGTGTGCTTACGAAAGTTGTTTTTTGTAACCTGTTTTTCCAGTGGCTGTTTGGACAAAACTCTTACTATGGCAATTAAAGTGTAGAAGTTTAGCTTTAGTGATTATTTCAAACAGCTTTTTCTCTTTCAATACAAATCTCCACTACTTTAGTTCTGTGTAGTTTCAAACCATGTTCCAGTACATCTAGTAGACATGCTGCTGCATGAAATGAAGAAGCATGTAAACATGTTTATTAAAATGTTCCCATCTCTTTCCTACAAGTTTGAGGTGAGGAACAGTTGATCCATTCATTTTGAATTTGTCATCTCTGAAAAAATTGCAAATAGAAAGAACTTCATGGTAAAATTGCTACCATTGAGCAACATATTCACTTTCATGTGTCTGCCCAACAATTCCGATGGAGCTTTTCTGTGATCTCTGGATCGCCTGTTCCAGTTTCATATGTGAAATCACAGCATTGAACCTTCCCTCTCTGTCTTTCATCCCAAAATGTCTTTTGAATAATTTTCGATAGAGGTATGGTTTTTCCACCTCTAGCTTCTTCCCTTTTTCCAACTATTAGGACCCATATCTCAGGTAGGTTATGCAATCGAATTTACAAAACATAGTAATAAGTGACTCCATAGTCTTCATGTGCAGCTCCAAATCACCTTCCCGATCCACATGTACCAAGTTTAGCCAATAGAGCTATCATGTGTAAAACATTTCCCCAGTACTTGCAACGTTCAGATTTTTCTTCACATTCTTTGTTAAGCCCTGTGATTTTGAACTGACTGTATTGAACATTACCTGGCTTTGCATTATGTTTTTTTAAGTGCACCATGTGCCTTGTTTACTTCTTAGATAAGATATGCAACACCTAATTTGTCTCATGGTTCCTGAAATATTACATCATCACTGCAACACATCCACCAGTTTTAAAAATGGTGTCCAGAAATATTTACCCCGGATTACCAATGTCTACCCAAGATAAATTACTTTTCGAATGATACAAAAACTCAAATAAAAAACGGACAATCACTAGACAACATTTTTTTACAGAGGTGTATCACTGGCGATGACTACATTTCCTGTGTGATCTAATTTCCAAATATGTGACTCTTAAAATTAGTTGATGTTCTGTACTCGTGGGTGGTAATAATCCTCTTGTTAAATACTTTATAGTTTTTTTAAAGTATTGTAGGACTGATTTTATATAGCCAGTACCTAGACTACAGAGTCAGTAAGAATAACCAAATAGGTGTGCTGCTGTTAAGTCACATCACTGCTTATATTTTCTACATGAAAATAGAATGCATAGCATCTTTCAGCAGGCCATTTTCTGAGTCCCATAGACCACAATAAATGATTCTTCTAGGCCTGCTTCGGGACTGCAGTACTTTTGATATTAACAAAGAACATATTGGGGAAACTTATAGACACATTTGAAATGTTCTTAGAATTCTCATAATGAGAGGTAGAAGTTGAAGGTCTAAAGTAGTGATATTTGTAATTGTATATGTATATGCATTGGGGAATGTGCAATATTTCTGTAAGTATTAAGTTCTCAGAAATAAAAAAGAAAATAAAGAAAAATAAAATGACTGAAGTAGTGTGATTATTGAATTGCACGGCCAAGATCAGACAATTTTATCTAAATTAATGGGAGGACGTTCCTCTGCATGATTTACAAATGCTATACCATCCTAACCTGTCAATTGTTCTGGCATTACCCTGTGTTTCCCTGTGGTGAACTGAACACACATGTGTGTCCTCTGCAAGTTTTTCATTCTTTTGCTTTCCTGTTTGATAGGGCTCTAACACAAATTGTACCCATTCTTAGTGAGACTGGCCACTGGCCCATTAACCCAGGTTATATGGTGATATGTCCTTGTAGCAGCAGATTAATATTACATGTTTACTAGACTTTTAACCTGTGTTGCAGTGAGGATATGGGCTGCTCATATCCTGGGTAACTTTTCTTCATCATGTATGGAAGCTCAGTATATGTTGTTTGTTGCATCTGGGTGCATAGTGGCTTCAATTTGTGCATGAGTGATTGATGCACAAGTTGTTGCTCTACAGCAGTAGGCTGTTTTACTCTGTGATGAACATGCAGTAGAGAGCACATGCTGCTTTCTAAGCCCACCTCCCTGAAACCAGTTGTAATAGGTAAATGAGGAGAAAGCAACCAAGATACTCCCCTGATCCCTTTAGGTTTCTTCCTGCTCTAGTGAAGTCCAACTATCCCACACATCCTATATTGCTATTGGTCTCCTGGGTGGTGAGAACAGAAGGAGAGCTGTCTGGCCTGGAATAAAAAAAAACAAGTTTGAGCAAGAGAAAGAAGCACTTCTCCCAAATAATACCTCTGTGTATTGCAAAAGATGTATATAGTGCATCTTGCCATTGATAGGGTACTGTGCATTGATGATGTTTTGTAGGCTAAGAAGGAAACATTGTGAATCAGGTTTGATGGTCGAAATGTGCTCAAATCATTTCAAAGCAAACTTGTGGCTATGTTCAAGCATGAAGTGAAGTAGAGAGTTTTAGGAGAGAGAAGGTTCCATTTCAGGCATGCTCTGTCTTCTTGGTGATAGCACTTGGTTGGGAGGTTGTAGGTTGTAGTTTGGCCTACATGAAAAGTATTAGGTATCATGCATCCAATCGTGTGACAGCAATCTTGAAGGCGCACGTATGCATGGAGTGTGGCAGAAAAGTGTGAGATATAGGGAAACAGACCTGTGCACACATACTATCATCCTCTAATGTGACGTATCTATGCATGATCATCTGGGTGGGAATAGCAAGTGTAATCCTGCCCAATAATAACTACTGTTACACCATGCAAGAGGTCAAATTCCTTCAATTTATCCATAAAGCAAAGAGCCATAGCCCAGCAGAAAGTGCAACTATCCGATCAGTAGTATCCTTGACATAACTCAGACCCAATATAGACAACCAAAGAAGGCAACGGGTGGCAACGTTGCTTGGTTCTAAACCAATTACATTGTTTACATATCTCACAGTGACTGACTCAACTTTCCCTACAGTTCCCAGTAACTTTTTTCTTATTATGATAATCAATGTTAGCCAATAAAAAATTAAAACTTATTTCAGAAAAAAGAGGTTGATACTATAATAACAGCTATCCATGTATTAAACCTTTTGTTCAGCATATTCAACTTGACTTTTTGAGGAAGAACTTTAGAAATATTAAAAAATGTAATGTGGCATTCATAGATCATGCTATATCATCACCAGTTTTCGGCCAGATAAACTTCAAAAGTAGAAACCAACACTTTTTATAATATTTGTCTTAAATTGACATTATTAGCACTGTAATTCAAAACACAGACACATTGGTTGTGCCCAGGGTATATGAATGTAAAGACAATATACTGATAGTTAAATACGATACAATACACATTACACATCAGTCATATTTCTGACAGACAACTTTCAGAGCAGAGGAGCACAGAACTTAAGATTCAATCAACAGACACAATATTGTCCAGTCCTATGATTACCTTAGTAAATGATCTCAAAGTAAAAACGAAATGCTGAATAGTTCAAATAGGAATACAGTTACAGCATTGTAATCTCATCTACAAATCTCATTGAGACACAGCACCCGCTACAGCATCTTCTACCACTTCTTAGAGTTCTCTTTTAATATCTACAACCCCATTTATGAAGTATGGGCATAGTCTTTGATAAACTGGCTACTGCATAGATCAGTTCAACAATTGTTGGTGCTATGAGTTCACAAAGGCGACATTTACAGTTCTCAATGGCAGTTTTGCTTCTAAATGCTCGGTCGTTTTGGTTGAAACCGCCCAGCATGCATAAGGGTTTTTGCATTGGTGATGACAATGGCTCCTCTTCTATGGCAGCCCCGCTGTCAGGCAGCGGAGCACCAGTTTCTTTGCACATTGCATAAATGTTAGATTAAACAGTGTTGCTCTTTAGTTGCATGTCTCGAACTGGTCACTGAAAAAGAGGGATTTTCTCACATAGGGAGGGATAACACAAGACACAGGAAAAAATATAATAACAGTCAGTGCTATTTGTATTGCCAGGGTGTCAATACTATAATAAAATCAACAATGTAGAGTCAAACACAATGCACAATGCAAATCAATATTGAAATACTTCTTAATGATATTAGCTTTCAGTGATATGAGGCAATTTATGTCACAATCTGCTGTCAACAGTCCAATTGTCCAAAAGACTTTCACTGTTGAACATAATTTCTTTTTTATATCTTTATCCTAACTGCAAAATAAACTGGGAGGTGATCCTGTGGGGAGAATCTCTTTCGTGGCAATACCCGGAGTCATGGTGACCCTGTTGGTGGTGCCCCAGTCCCTCCCACAAAACCACTTTTGCTAATATGCTAATTTTTTTCTAGTTCTACTGGCCAATGGTGTGCCTATTTGGTCTGTGGCCATTTCCTTTCTTTCGTTTGCTGAAACTTATTAAAATGTTGCTATTTCCATGTTCATTCCTTTGTTACTGTGAGTGCCAAATGTTTTAGGGCACCCTCGCACAGTGGTGTGCATGGCAGCTTCTTGTTGGCCATGTCACTGGCGTAACGAAAATTGAGGGGGCCTCCCTGCAAGGTAAGTGGAGGGGCCCCCTCTGGACTCAATCAGCAGCTCTCTGGCCAGAGTGCAGTGCTGAGGGGCCCCCCGGAGCTTGGGACCCCCCTGCACTGCAGGGGCTGCGGGGGCCTGTGTTTCGCCCTTGGGCCATGTACTCTGCTCTCTTCCCTTCCGCAGAGGATATCTGCTAAACCACAGGAAGCAGTATTGATTCTCTTGGATCTGGCAGACCTGAGAAATTATGAACAGAAGTGGCTGCAAATATATATGGACCTGATGAGCCACTTGCTAATAGTTTTGTTGCATTTTGGTCCCGGTGACACCCTACCACCATGGGGAGATTTAGTTCCAGGCCTCCTGCCTTCTAAATTTTATCAGATTTTCTGGAAGGTAATTTTAGCTTGCTCACCCTCGATGAGGGAGGGCTCAGGGACCTGTCCTTGTCTTTTCCCTTCTGTTAGCCTGCTATGGTTTTCAAAGCTCTTTTGTAGCTCCAGCACCCTGTTGCCTCCTTACAGCATTTGTCAGCTTCACAGAGATGAGGACCTGCTCTTCCTTCTGTCTGGGCTTATAATAATCTCCTTGGCTCATTGTGATCCTTCAGCAGCTTCAAATGGCCTTTAAGGTGGGTTATTCCACATGCTTGCACTTCCCAGGCCTCACAACGTCCTAACCTCCTGCAGAGCACCTCTGTGTTCTGCAGGAATCTGGGGTTCCCCTCTAGCAGAACCAATCACAGGAATAGTTTAAAACGTATTTCAGGGGAACAATCTCTTCCAAGATTCCTAACAAATCCAGCTGCTACTCTCCCCCAGAGGCAGTGAGGAAGCAAGTGGAACATGGCCTTGAGACAAGGGTCTCTGATAATCCTCTGAACTTAGGTCCTGAGTGGTAAAGGCAAATCTTCAAGTTTGAAGGAATTGGTAGATCCTCTTTTGAAGAGATTTTCACTCACAAATGATTCTCTAAGAGCATGATGATTTACTTTTCACACCCAATTCTAAATCAGCTCCATGGTGTCTCATATAAAGTCATCATGGTATGTGGTCCCAGACACAAGATTGGAATTATTGCAGATATAAATGAGAGTGCCCCAAACATCATGTTAGTGTTAAGGAGGGAGCATATATCCTTGCCTGGTGACATAGTTCACTGCATAGAATCCTTAAGTAGCAAGAGCCTCAAGTGCAGAGCAAGGGAGATGAAGAGGCAGATGAAGAGGCAGAGATGGTGAGTAGTGATACATCCCAGACAAAGGTCAAGTTCAGTATCTTGGTGTTAGAGCTGCTTCACTCACTAGTATGTATACACTTGACATGCAGCTATTACCCTTTCCAACTACTGCAGTGTCTGTAATTGATGGTCAGATTGGTACACTGCACCTTCTCTTGTCGACCTTCTACTTCCATACCAGGTGTGGTGTATGGGTAAACCAGACATGTGATATATAGAAGAGAGAATAACCACGGGCCAAAAATGACAGAAAGAAGCGAAAAGAATTACAAGGGGTCATCCTCTTCCTGGGCCCTATAAATGTTTCTGAAACCTTGCATTCCTTACCTTGGGATATTTTTCACCCCCCCCGGATTAGGGTCATTATCTGGTGCTATGCAGAATGTTGATATTGTACTATTCACAGTAACCCTCCATGCCTGTATAGTGGTTGAGTTATTATTGACATTCATGTTGTACATCAGGTGTCAGATTAACAGCAGGCAATATCTGGTGTTTGGTGTTGTGGGTGATTTCATACTCAGACACAATTCTGGTGTCTGTGTCTGTGCTTCCTGGCAAATAATGAACTAGATGACTGCACCTTGTCATTAAACCAGCAAGCATTTCATGCATATAATAAATAGTCAGTTTGGACTTTGCACATGAAGTAATGAACGGGTGGATGTGGAGCATCTTTGTGGCTGTGTTGTTGTGTAGTTCCTAGGACCCCCAGGACCTGCGCGTTTTGGATGATCTAAACTTGGTGTGAAGAAAGACTCTGGACACCCCAACAGGATGAGTCAGCCATTAGACCTTTTAGCTCTACAGTGCCACTATCACCCCCCTGTACTATACAATGTGGTGAGTAGTTTCTGGCAACCACTGAACATGAAAACCCTAATTCCTCAGGCATCGTGGAAACAATACAGTATCTTTTGTTCAGTGACTCGTGCTTACTTTTCTCAGAATACATAGAATGATGATTAGAATGGTTTTAATAATTATTTATTGGTCAAGCGTCAGTCTAGTATGAAACATTTAGCTGCAACAATCAGAAGACAGGAGCAGACGAATACAATTGCTAGTACCAATATCGTAAAAAGTAGACACATTTCTACCATAGTGCTCATAAGATGAATAAAAGCATATTACATAAAACAGTAGCATTGGCGTACCCCTATGATGCATAGCCTACCCGATGTTTTCCTTGCCTAGAGGAGTAGGTGAAGTATGTATGTGTAAGTGCTAGGATATTTCCTAATGGAACCTATTGGAAGCTAATAGAGCATAAATGGAGTCTAGTAGAGCCAATAATTCCCCGGGGAAGTGCTAAACCCTCACCTGATGATTCTGAATGAAGGACCCCGTCTCTGCGTCAAAGATGGCACCCCGCAAGGGATGTCAGATCTCTGCTTGTCAAAGGATCAGCCTGCAGAGTCTCGGTCCAGCTTGGAAGGAATTTCTCCTCTGTCCTAGTAAGGGGGAGTGAGTGTCTTTTATACTGAAGTGGTCACTCCGGGGTTTTTCTAGAATCAATATGTTTTGAAAACATTTGCTAATCCCCTGCTAATCCTTCTCTAAACAAACATGAGCATATGCAGCTGGCTGTTGGCCATGAATGAAAAAAGTGGTGACCCTTGTACAGAATAAATCTACAGTGCCTGGGGACATATTTTGTGTATGTCAGGTACAGGGATTAAGATATGGTACCAAGAGCCTGATGTTGGAGAGACAGAAGTAAGCTACTGGGTAAAAGGTCACCTGTGCAATACCGTTAGGTCGTGTGGATGGGACGCAATGTATGTAATCGGTATGTACATGATGGAGCTAACCTAAGGGATATGACCGTGTGTATTCAAACAATGACCCCTATTGTGATAGTGAAGTCTTTAATGCCATAGAGATCTCTGCTATAGCTTTATCTGCTACGGTTTGCTTGGTGAGTTGATGTGGCATGCAAGGCAGAAATTGATTACACTGTTGACCTATCAAGTAGATTTGATTCTGTCTCCAGTTATTATCTGCTGAGACCCAATGGCACAAAATCATAGTATGTCTATACCCTTTTCCTCTGCAATTATGCCTTGATGATTGTGCTACTTGGGTGAGAACTGTTGCATGATGATAATTAATGGGTTATTAATGGTGTATGTGTTTGCCATGGATCTCTATATGAATCCTTGTTTGATGTATTCCTTGTGAATGGACTTTGGACTGAAATATATTTTCCTGTTTGCTTTGCTGTTCTTACTGAGTTCTCAAATGAATATGCATACCAGGTGAAGCTGCAAATGTATTAGGGTAAGGTATTCTCACAGGCTGTCTGTCTTGCCATAATTTATGGCACACAATTTGTCAGTTCAGTGTTGCCAGACAATTTTATTTATTGGCAGTGTATGATTTGAGGTGCATTCTCTTGGTAGATAGACTGCATGGGGCAGATTTACAAGCTCCTTGCACCACTGTTGCGTCACTTGTCCAATGTTAAAAGTGACGCCAAAGTGCCACAAGGGGCTTGTAAATCTGCCCCCATATGTTGATGTAAGTAGACGTGGGTCCCTTTGATTTATTCTTTTCCCTGCTTGAAATATTTATTTATACTATGCTTTTATTTTTCAGTGACTGCTTTGCTATAAATAAACCAATATTTTAGAAATTTAGCCATGTGAACCTCGGCTTCATCCTGGACTCATCCCTCTGCATGACCAGACAGGTCAACTCGGTGACCTCGGCATGCTTCAACACCCTCCGCATGCTCCGCAAGATCTTCCGCTGGATCCCCACCGACACCAGGAAGACCGTCACCCACGCCCTCGTCACCAGTCGCTTGGACTATGGAAACGCTCTGTACGCCGGCATCACTACCAAGCTACAGAAGAAACTATAACAAATCCAGAACGCGGCCGCACGACTCATCCTGAACATACCTCGCCACCACCACATCTCCGGACACCTGAAGAAACTTCACTGGCTTCCAGTCAGCAAGAGGATCACCTTCAGACTCCTCACCCACGCACACAAAGCCCTGCACAATATCAGACCAAAACTCATCAACCACAGCGTCTCCTTCTACACCGCTCCTCGCACCCTACGCTCGACCGGACAAGCCCTGGCAGCCGTGCCTCGCATCCGCAAGGACACCGCCGGAGGCAGGTCCTTCTCCTACCTGGCAGCAAAGACCTGGAACTCTCTTCCCAGCCACCTGCGCGCCACACAGGACCACCTCTCCTTCAGAAGGCAGCTCAAGACCTGGCTCTTCGAGCACTGACCCCCCCCCCCAGCGCCTTGAGACCCCTACGGGTGAGTAGCGCGCTTTATAAATGCAAATGATTGATTGATTGATTGTACCTATCTTTGTTAATAAATAATCTGTGAGTTAGATGCTAGGGCATTTTGTGCCATATCTCTTTCTCTTGATTCGAGGTATCAATTTATTTGATGAACATGGCTAGGTAAATGTGTTGGTAATAATAGGACTTGAGAGGACATTTAAAAATCAGTACCATTTGGCAATCTTTTTTACTCGGGAGTGGCCAGGTGTAAGGTAGAATTTTTGTAAAAATCAGCAACAGCAGGTCCTCTATAGAATGGTGGACATATGGGCACACATCTTTTACAAAGTCAACCCCTCAAGTGGTGGTCACTCATAGAGAAAAAACAAAACTAATGTCCCTCAGAAGTTGTAAGTTGTTTCAGAGGGTGCAGGGTATATTTAAGATTTATTTTGTCCAGAGTCAACATGCTTACTGAGAGTAGAAACACAGCTAGGAAAGAAATTAGAGTGGCCACCTAATACGAAGCTCCCTCAGATGTCATTCCTACCAGTGTTGAGAATGCCCAGTGAACTCCCAATCACAACCTTGCATCATTGGGAAAACTCTGTTTCCACAATCCATAAATGAGGCAGGGGAGACTAGAGGAGCGTGGGGAGCGCATTTATCAATGCGTGGCATAGGTGCTGTTTTTATACTCCTTTACACAAGGCCTCACCCTCTCATTCATTTTGATGAAAATGGTCTGCTCGTGGCCTGCTACCATTTTTACTTGATGTGTTGATTGCTGTACATAACCGAATTCGAAGAATTTTAAATCTCTGCATGAAGACTCTATTTTGTTGACAGTGGCCACAGCGATTTTTCCAGGATCACTAAAAATTGATGAATTAGATAAGTCAGGATTCAAACCGTTTACTTCTAACTCCAAACGATGTACTCTTACAGCTGTACCAGATCTTTTATTTAAACATAAAAAGGAATCGCTAATGTAAACCAAGAACCTTCATCATCATATGTAACATTTGTGTATCTTCTGTGCATTCACAGAATGACAGCTAAAAGTGTACATCAACAACAAATGTTAATCTAACATGAGTTGTCTCTATTCGTTAGCAAGTGATTCCAGGTGGTTTAGCAGTATACAAAAGGTGAAACATACACATATTAAAATCAATTGCAGTCAATACTGTAATATAGTCAATGAAGACGATGGCAGAGGTAATTAGAGCAACAATCAGCACCTCTGTATGGCTGTGGATTACCAACTACGTCGTGTCAACCTTGTCATAAAAACATTTGCTGTATAAATTCTTGCTATTACGATTTCTGTGATGTTGTATATGGGACATTAAAACACATGGTCCGACCATAACTGATCAGAAAGTATTTGACTTTTGACGCTGTGCTCTGTTGCTTATTGTAATACTGTAATATAGTTGCAGCTGATGTTTTATACCCTGCTAGCAAAAAAGGACTATTGAGAAAGGTAAATTTACACATGTAGATGTATTCATGTGTAAATTTACTACTACACCTAGTAGTAAATTTACTAAATTTTACTCCAAGGTGCAGACTTCCATGTCTCTTGCACCAAGATTTACAAGTCTAAATCGAGATATACTATGGCATATTCTTATACTGCATTTTGTAAGACATTTTAGAACAATGGAATGTTGGGAGCTCCATTGATTACAATGGAGTGCTCCGGGCTTATAATGGCTGGTATAAGCCCGGAGCTCCAACATTCCAATGTTTCTTTGTTCACAGCTATGGCTGTGAACAAAGGCTTCAGGGAGCCTGCAGGGATTACAATCCC
Organism: Triturus cristatus; assembly: GCF_964204655.1. Classification (NCBI taxonomy): domain Eukaryota; kingdom Metazoa; phylum Chordata; class Amphibia; order Caudata; family Salamandridae; genus Triturus; species Triturus cristatus. The sequence goes on from NC_140591.1 coordinate 636,658,730, forward strand.
CTCGCGCTCCCTGAAGGCTTTATTTTATTTGTTAGAACATTCTGCCCTCTAGTGGCAGAATGTTCTAATAGCCTTATAGCCCTTCGTAGCAGGGCTATACCAGCTTTTAATGTCCCTCTGCTTTGTTAAAGTCCTTCGCCTTCGGCTCGGGCCTTTAACGCTGCAGCGGGCCTTTAATAGCCAGTATAGCCCGCTGCGGCGGGCTATAAGGCTATATTGTAGTATTACAAAATGTCCTACAAAATGCTATCCACAAAACTAAGTGCAGAGTTTACACCTCTGCCTCTATTTTTGTTTTTCTGTGCACAGATCTCCACCCAAGTGTGGAGTCTCTGCAAATATACATTTAAATTGTCGTAGTAAGTGTGCGAGTAACAGAGAGGAGTGACTGGGAAATGGGGTATACTAACAAATAAAGGAATTAAGGACGAGTAAAGAGGCAGTAAGAGAGGGTCAGAGCTGGTTTATGGAGGGACACTCACCCACCTACAAAAGAGTAAGTCCATGCCTATTCACTAACTGCACTTCTAAAATTTCCTAAGCCAAAACATTCCCTAACATGGAAGCAAAATATTCCAGCTCAGGGCTGGAGTAAGTCCTGCAGCACACATGGCTAGCCACTGGTCCCAAAACACCTTCCCATAGGAATCGATGATATTAGGGACTTAAAATAAAACCTTGTGTGAAATAATGTTAAATTAAAGTAAACTAATATAAAAATTAACGTACCTAGACATTTTATTACATTCAATTGATTTGCTTGTAATGAATTATTTACATCACATGTAATAATTATTAGTGAATAATTGAATTTTTTTATTTTGTACATTATGTAGAAAGTATTTTTTTTAATTTAACCTTGCGAAAAATATTTTAATTACCACTTAATATATTTTAAATAATTTACATTTGTAAGCCAACATGTAGTTAATAGTGCTGTAGCATCTTTTCTTCAGTTCCATTGTTACAATAACTTTATATAAATAATTCACATTAACAATTTACCTTTACAATATTTTAGCAAACATTTTAAAAGTAAATTTATGTTTTACTTCCCTATACTTTATCATAGGGAGACTCCATATAGTTGTGATGGAGATCGCCATACAGTAAAGTATAGGGAAACGTTGCCTGTCCTTTACTATAGGAAGATTTCCATACTTTTGCCAGAGATCTTTCACATTGTAAAGTATAGGGAAATGTAATAAAAGTTTCCTGTAAATTAGATGGATCAAGTTCTGTCAATGCTTAGATCGCTAATGAAATTAAAGATTGGTAGGAAGGTGACATCAAAATATTTTGTATATTTATGCTCAAGAAACTTTCAATGATCTGGTGGCCTCGAGCCTCTTCTCTGAAAGTGAATCTATGTTGAGGAAGATCTTTGATTCTCACCCACTCTTTTTTGCTTTGAAGCCATTGAAATCCTTTTTATATATTACTCTGATGTTTCTAAAGGGACAAATAGTGAACACCAGGAGCTGCGGGGTCCTACTGAAATGTAATGGTTATGGACAAAGGTTTGTCAATGCTGTCTGCTCTGGTGAAAAACAAACTACTGCCCTCTTTGTTTTTTACATTTGCCGTGAAATAGAACATAAGTTTAATACCCAAGCATAGCAGTGCCACATTGAGGCACTGTACAGTGCACCCTCTTGTCCTCTTTATCTTCTGAGAGCAGGGAGCGGAAGAGCATGCATGTCAGCAGACCAATCACTAACCCACTTTCTTCAACCCCACTGGTGCCAAATGTCCTATGAGAGGGCAGGAGCGGCATGTAACACAGTGGCTTCTTATTAAAGCTCCTGCATCATTAGTCGAGGATCCCCCCTAGTTCCGGAGATCTGTACAATGTTCACTGATATTTGTATGCCATATTTTCCCTGGAGTTTTAAGAGAGCAAGGAGAGGTGGGATGATGTCTCATTATTAATAAGGTGGAAGGGGAGGGTGAAAGGATAAACAAATGTTTCCCTCTTTTAGAAGGAGAGTTACAGGAGACTGAGAAGAAGTAAGGTCTCCACTTTGATCTAATATAGTAATTCATTCGGGGAATTGTAGTATTGGGTTGCTTAAAAAGGTTGTGCGATCGGTGCCACCAAAACGGGTGCTGACTTCACGCAGCGCACTACATATATAGTGGATTTAAAAGCACCTCCCGCAGCGTTCCTTGCCCCCAGCAAGCTTCAGACAACAATGAAAATGTCAAGAAAACTAGTGATTAATGGACTTGCTGGGGATTGATCGCGTTTTGTCTGGTGGAAGCTTTGATTCATAAAGTACCACATAGGGTTAATATGCCTGCTACAAAGCACATGCACCATGCAGATCACATGAGTGCATATGATGTAAATAGTTCAATGGGTAACTGCTTTTGTCAGAGAGATTATTTTATTACTTGAAATTTATAAATGAAAATCCTAATATAGAACAGTGAGCTATTAACTGTTATCAAAGAGCTGCGTGGAAACTACAAGGAATCAGTTAAAGTGTTGATTCCTCCCCCAGTCTTTCAATATCCTAATGTTGCAAAAAGGGTCCATTTGGGTAGAAATCAATTCTTATTAATAAGACAATTCCCAATTTACATTTTAATTCAGAGTTTGTGCTTCTCCAGATCAAGCACTCTGACATGTGACTCTTATACCTCGCGGTCCTCTTTCTTATGTCACATTTTCTATACACTGATTTACACACGTGGGATTCATTGTCTCTGTGTGATGCAAAGTGCTTTGTTTCAGAGTATGAGTAGCACTATAAACATAAAAGAATGTGAGAGAGGGATATGAAGACTTGACGATCACTGTTAAAGGGTGGTAAGAGAAGGAATTCAATGAGAAGGAGGTCATTGGGGCTGTGCCAACAAACATATTGACACTGGGTGCCACCAGCTCTAAAGATGACCCTGATATCGAATTGGAAATGTTCTCCCACTTTTAATAAATATTGAGGCCCAGACTAACATAGAAGGAATGCAATGCAAGACAGGAACTTTGCTGTGTGAATGAGAGGGAGCATATTTATTAGGATGTGGCGCTGTTCTATTCACTATTGAACTGGGGCACATTTGACTGCCATGAGCCAACGCACACATGCTTCCACCATAGTGCAAGGATGTCTGTATTGTGCCAAGCACAGGTTTTGAGCTCGATGGTGTCCTTCTAAGTGCAAAACTATGTTTTAAGACACTTCCCTCTTTATATGTGCCCTGTACAATGCAGCACACATGCAAAGTATAGGCAATGAGGAAAAATTAAAACATTGCGCCTGCCTTGAGGAGGTGCAAGCATTTGGTGCAAATCCTTGTCTACAATTCTTTCTAGATAGGGATTTGGGTCAAAACCCATTGGTGATTTCATGGGAATGCCCATGAATAACTCAAGGACTGCCTCCTTGATGCATAGCTTCGCATTACTGTGGATAGCAATCCAATGCAAATCGCGATTTGCATTGGATTGTAAATCCCACCACAGCAATTTGTGTCAGGTATGATAAGAAAAGTAAAACAAACCTGATGCAAACTGTTTGTAAATCTGAGTCCGCATCCACGCTTGTGCGAGGCATGCAACTGCTGCAGCAGTTGGGCCTTTACAATGCTTTATTAATACATTATATCTACAGTATCTCATTGGGTCAGATGAACATATGGGCAATGCTTTAGTAAATGTGCGCAGTAGTGTCTTTGCATAACAAACCTCTTTGGAATTGCCCTCCTTTGAAATCCGATGAAATTTTCACTGAATATCCTGTAGTATGACTGTTACATTTCCTATTTGAATTTTTTTTCACAATGAACTGGTATGATTTTGTCTTAACTCACTAGTAATTTCAGGCCATATGATTTGTACTCTTTCTCAACTTGATTAGGTGTTTGCCCATCAAGCCAATGAATACATGCAATTGATTGAATTGTATAACAGAATACATTTTCATCACCGCACTCCAGCCCCAGGTCATGTGATGAGATGACTGAATATTTAAATATATGATTCACAGGCTGAATTGCCAGCTCAATAATGGAGCGTGCATATAGGGTTGCCCTGTAGCTGAGTGAAGCAGTCTTGCAACTCATTTACATGATCTAACATATTTCTCAGAATTAAGCAAAACATCTCCACAACATAGATATTTTTATTTTGACAGTTGATTCACTGTTTTTTAAAAAAAAGATGTACATATTCAATCTAAGACATCACTAAATTATCAGACTACTCAAATATTACAGCAAAACTCAGTTAAAATGAAATATTGTTTCTGTAACTTTCACTTCGTTTAGTGAGAGTTGCTTCTTTATCAGCCTGTCACGGTTCGTTGATTGTCCCTTAATGACGCACCATTTTGCCTAATGAGTGTTGTTGCTGTTTCTCAGTGACAGCATTAATTCGACTTTTTATTGTTTCCTACATTAATAGGGCCCAACTTCCAATGTCCAAGTGGAGCATAGGATCTCATTTACTGTTGCATTTGCATCAAAAGCAGTAAAAGCACGCGGAAGCAGGTCCCCTGGTAAATAAATAAACAGTAATTGTATCCACCGCAGTAGTTAATAAATATTCGAAACTTATGATATACAGACAGCTTGAGCAGTAACATTAGTTGTCAGCAAGTGAGTCTCTCAGGACCCCAGCTCCTTTAATGTCATGTGTTTGAGCAAGGAGCAGACAGAAGTTGCTTAATAACCAGAGACAGAATTATTCTAGCTAATTAAATCCCATGAGAATTCTGGGAAATGGCTGAATACTCCTGCTTAAATAATATAAAAATGTATTAGCCAAGAAAATGTTAAATATAGAATGATGGGAAGAAAGTGCCTATAATTAACATGACAAGGGAGGCAAACTTTATGAAAGATGCCAGTATGTGTATCATGTAGGAATGGGACTATAGATTTAGTAATCTAGCAAGGCTGAAGAGACTATGTGCAATGTTCCGTAAAGCCTGATGCTTCACAAATCTATACTGCATACAAAATAACGAGTTACTCAAAATAGAAATATTTTCAAATGGACGCATGTAAAGTACTAACCTCGTGCTTCATTGTTCTGCCCTGCACACCATATACCATACATATGTTTGTCTTTGCAGATACACTTTTTTATGAATTCTGAAATACCTCTATGAGGATCATCAGTGTGAGGGGTAAATACCAGTGCCCAGTTGTAACAGGGCTGGCTTTAGTACTGGTGGCGGCCAGTGCGACAATCTTTTTTGGCACCCCCCCATAACCTCCTCCTCGGATTCCCTCACTACCACCCAGCAAAATTACCTCTCATCTCTCCATAGCCCCTCTCCCATATGCATTTCATTTGTTTTTCTAGCACTGGTAAAGGCTGGTTTTACTAATCCACACAGATATCCACCTAAAACTCGATCTGCTATTTGCAGAAGGCATATTAACCCTCTGTGCTACTTTATGGTGAGTACAGACTGCCACTAGATCCCTCTTTCCCTAGCCACAAGAGGTATGATGACATTTGTATTGCTGCCTGAAAACTGGACGCACAAGGAACTCTGCAGCAGGTACTTTTAAATTGTAAATTATTGCTAAGCACAACGCCCTCCCCTTCGGTCTGTGCCCCCCCTCCAGGTCAGTGCCTAGTCAGAGCAGCACCTGTCACACTGCCCTAAAGCTGGCCCCAATAGTTGTAATTGGTTGTGGGTGAACAAAGATGTTAGTGTAATTATGGAAGTTCGACACAGATTTAGATATCAAACACATTGCTATTCAAAAGCAATGATCAAATTAAACCTTTTGCTGCTTGCGTCGGCCAATGGCCAACGCAAGCACTACCTCCCTGGTGCTGCGCACGTCCAATGGCCAACACAAGGGAGGGCTCCCTTTAATTCTCCAGTGCTTTGCTTTTTCTCCCCATGCGGAAGGCTTTCTGTGTCTCCCCCGAACCCCCTCCCGCCCATCTGTGACATCAGCACACCGCAAGGAGCTCTGACATCCCAGTTTTCCCCACCGGCACCGAGGACAGCTGCAGGTAAGGCGGCGCTCAACTCTGATGGAGAAATCAGGCCAAAAACGGCCTCCCCAGCTTTCAAGGTGCCCTTGTTTGAAATTGGAGAGTCTCTCCTTTCAAACGAAGCCTTCCTGAAAGGGTTTCCTGGATGTGGATCATGGCAGCGCTGCGATCCATGGCCAGAAAACCCCACCAGACACCAGAGATGTCTTTGGGGGGTCGGCTCTCGTTGGAATGAGTGACCCCCCCATATTTTTTGTAATAAACCACTTTGGCTTTCCCTGGGTGGGTGCAATCGCCCTCAACATGTAAAAACAAATGGCGGTGAAATTGGCAGGGGGTTGGTTCCCCTGCTCAGTGGCCATGCCCCTTTGTGGGCAAATATTTTTTTTATAGTCATTTGCTTTCCATTAGGGCCACAATCAGCCCCCGGGGAAGTTATAACTATAAAAAGAAACATCTCTCTCTCTTCATATATATATATATATTATCTACTGGCGGTCGCCAGTCGATAGTTATAGTTAGGACCTATTAGGACCTATTTTCCATAGGAAATCCACAACATTCTATTCCCAATAAGTCTGGTGCCGGTTAATGAATCCTCGCGAAATTTTCCAAACTTTTGGCCAGCTCCGCTCCGCTCCTACCCTGAAAGTTTCATGGTGATTCGTCAAGCGGGGGCCGAGAAAAAAGGGGGGTCCCAAAACGTGTATTTCCCATGCAATTTCCCATAGGATCTGTTGTTGTAGCTACAGTCCGAACCGGTGAACAGAATGACACCAAATTTGGCAAAGAGGTAGTCCTCAGTTCAGACTCGTGCCTTTTGCATAAATGGTGTGAATCCGTTCAGTAGTTCCTGAGAAAATTAGAGTTAAAAGTACATATATATCTATGGCCGGGGAGGATCCGCGCACCCTACCCGCACTGTAAGCGCACCCTCCTCGAACCGAGCACGCACCCTCCTGATCACGCGCTGAATGCTAATTGGCTGTCGAGTGTCTGTCTACATTCGAAACCAGGAACTGTTGGCGGCCATTTTCTGCCTCGGTAGAAGCGAGGCTGAAGAAGCAAGGGGAATAAGTGTGTAAAACATATAAAGGAGCAGAGTGGAAATACTCTGACCCTGTAGAGGTGCTTAGGGGGTCCCAGAAGGACCCCCTGGGGCCCCCTTTTTAAAAAAAGAAAAAATGGCGAAATGTGCGCAGGGTGCGCGCATCCTATTGCGTTGGGTGCACGGATTCTCTCGCGTTGGGTGAGCGGTTCCTAGCGCGTTGGGTGCGCGGATCCAAAAACATGGAAAAAATATATATAAAATAAAATTTTGAACATATAGTTAAAACAATATTTTGAAAAATATAAAAAATACCAATTAAATTCAAATAATATTTTTTAATTTTTAAAAGAATTAATTGAAAAAATAAGTTTAAAAAATGGTAATAAAAAAGTATTTTGAAAAAAACATAATTAATGAAAATGACACACTGAATTTGAAAAGTATAGAAATCCAATCACAATCATTAAACATGATATCTTTAGAGATAAGTTATAGATAGGAATTAGCATTTAAAAAACCTTTGAAATTCACTGAAAAAATCATAGGTTTCACGCACGTTATAGTTAGGAATTGGCATTTAAAAAACCTTTGAAATTCACTGAAAAAATCAAAGGTTTCAGGGGCGTTATAGTTAGGAATTGGCATTTAAAAAACCTTAGAAATTCACTGAAAAAACCATAGGTTTCAGGGTAGTTATAGTTAGGACCTATTTTCCATAGGAAATCCGCAACATTCTATATGGAATAACGTTGGCACCGATTGACGAATCTTCGCTAAATTTTCCAAACTTTTGGCCAGCTCCGGTCCGCTCCTATCCTGAAAATTTCATGGTGATTCGTCAAGCGGGTGCCAACAAAAAAGGGAGGTCCTAAAACGCGTTTTCCCCATGCATTTTCTTATAGGACCTGTTGATGCAGCTACAGCCCAAACTGCTAAACAGAATTACACCAAATTTGGCAAAGAGGTAGTCCTCAGTTCAGACTCGTGCCTTTTGCTTAAATGGTGTAAAGCCATTCAGTAGTTCCTGAGAAAATTAGAGTTAAAAAGATAGATATATCTGGGCGGAGCCTAACCACAAATCTCATCGTGAGATCTGATTGGCTGTCAATACTTCATCCAAGAAGTGTTGGCAGACATCTTGGGACCAATATACATGATAGCACCTCATTAAAAAGCATTGCAGTTATTAGAAGGTTTTAAGACTTTAGTTACATTATAAATCATTTGTTGATGGTACCATACTCATTTTAGGAATTGTGGTGTGTTCTAAGGTGATTTTACCATGTGAAAAAGCCTTCTGCTGTGATATCATGAATCATGTTTGAGAGAAAACTATGTTCTCATGCTTTTCCTACAGAGGTTTGGAAGGTGATCTATAAGCTAAACTGAGAGCATATTTTCTGTAAATTCACATTATCTTTCTCAGTCATGTGAGAATGAAGTCTGACATTCTCAGTAAAACATGTACATCCAACAAGGGCAGAGACAGTCAGTTGATTCCTTTGTGTTCTACTGCAGCTTCCCAGAGTGTTCTAAAGAACAACTAGAGCGTTAACAGTCCTACTTATGACAAACGTATTGCACACCTGAAGCCATCTTGATTGGAATAAAGTGGTAACTCTTAAAACATTTAATTTAAAAAGGAACAAAATGAGGGGGTTCACTTGCCATAGAAAGTATGATTAGTGCTGCAGAAAGAAAAATTAGGGCACATTTTGAGTGACTTCTCAAATCCTCTTCTATTTCATTAAAAAATTCTGATATGCAGACTGAAACATGCACTTTCAATACCAGCAGCAGACTTCCGTGGTGAGCAGTAGCTTTACTACAGTGATCTAATGAGCAACTAGAGTGCTAACACTCAGAATTTATGACAAATGTGTGACATATCTGAATACCTTCTTCATGGAAAAAACTGAAAGCACTTCCTACTGAGGACACTGCAGTAAATGAGGAAACTTCATAACAAATAAATCTCCCAAGATGGCCACCAGAGACAAAAGAGTCCAAATGCAGCACAAATATCACCCAGATGTAGCCCACATGTAGCCCAATGACAGAAGTGTGGAAAACACTTATTTTTTGTGTATTTGCAGTTTTATATAGTGCAGACTTGTCAGGTATTGGAGTGCTTTACATTAGCATTGGTTACATCACATAAGATCAAATTCATTTTGGTTGTAGACATGGGGAGATTAAGTGGTTTGACCAGAATCACAGAATGTTGAGCTGAAGCAGAAACTCCAACCTGGTTCCCTAGTTGCAAAGTCTGGAGCTCTGGAAGTAACACCACATCCTCTCCCCTAAGTGCAACATTTAATCAAGTGGTCAACTGGATAAAAAAACATAAAGATTACAAATAATTTAAAAGTTCTTTGTCGCTATTTGAAAACTCAGAAAATATGTCCTCATTTTAGTTTTTTAGAGCACTAACCATAATTTTGATGCAAATAAGACCCTCTCATATATGTAATTTCTAAAGGAAATGCTCTAGGTATTACAGTTTTGATTACATCAAGATGACATCAGGCGTTCCACACTTTAGATATAAATATAGAATGTTAGCAATCTAGTTGTTCATTGGGATACTGTTGAGAGGCAGTGGCCTGGGGCACGGACTCTGAAAATTTAAGGCAGGTAGGAGAGTGCAGAGGCAACAATTTGACCACACTGGGCAGGCAGGAAGGGCAGTAGCAGCACAACAGACTATAGAGGGCAGTGGAAAGGGGGGCAGGGGCAACAAACCAACAATACAGGACTGGCAAGAGAGGCTGTGGCAATATAATAGACCACTGTGGGCAGAAGGAAGAGGCAGTGGTAGTACAACTATACATGCCAACAGACCCGTTTCAGCCAGGAAACGTCCAATGTTTTTAAGCTCAAATGGGCTTTATTTGATCTCTCTCCTGTCTACAGTTTCCTCTTTTTCAATGTAACTCAAAGGGGAAAATCAATACCCCAGTTTTTTGTCAAAATCTCCCTCTTACCAAGTTCAAAATGTTCGCAAGTATGGTACATTGGATCATGGTAGGCAGGAGGAATTGGGGTAGGGACATGGACTCGGATAACAGAGGACAGGAGGGACATGGAGAGGTGCACCAAACTGACCCTACAGGGCAGGCATCAGGGTTTGCAGCAGCACAATACACCACACAGGGCATGTGGGATGGGAGTGGAGCACAACAATCCATAGAAAGCAATAGGGAGGGGACAGGACCATGCACATGGACAACAGAGAACAGAGGGGAAAGAGGCAATGGTAGCTAGCTGACCATAATGGACAGACAGGAGAGAAAGCTGCAGCATAACAGACCATAAAGGGCAGGAGGTAGGGAATAGGGGTCTGCACATGGAAACAGAGGGCTGGGGGCTAGGGGGCAGGGCAGGAGCAGCAAGATGACCATGGAGGTCAAGCAGGTTGGGCACTAGAAACAAGACACACCATGGAGAGCAACAGTGAGACTATGATGGCATACACGCAGACCATGGAGGGAAGGTGGGAGGGGGTCAGGGGCAGCTAGCTGACAACACAGAGAAGGTGGGAAGGGCCATGGCAGCACAGAAGACCATGCATGGCAAGCGGGAGGGTTAGTGGCAGCACAATGGCTATGATGGGCAAGAAGGAGGGTGCAGGGGCATGCACAAAGGACCATGGAGGATAGAAGGGAGGGTCAGGACCTGGGCACAGACAAGAGAGTTAAGGGGAAGGGGCCTCACAACAGACCACGCGGGGCAGGCAGGAGGAGCAGTTGCAGCACAACAGACCAGGGAGGGCAGAAGGGTGTGGCAGTAAAATGGACCATGGAGGAAAGGAGGAAGGGGATAGGGGCATGGCATGTGGACAGGCAGGGTGGAGGTGGCAGGGACAGATTACAGTCATCTGACAATGCTTGGCAGGTGGGAGGGGAGTGGCAGCTCAACAGAACACTCAGAGTAGATAGGAGTGGCAGGTCCATGGAACATGGTGGGCAAAAAGGATGGAGCAGGGGCATGCACACAGACATCGGAGGGCAGGGGGAAGGAGAATAGGGGCAGCAAGCTGAGCACAGAGGCTAAGCAGGAGGTCAATGATGGGCCATAGAATCGTACAATGAAGGGCAGGAGGAGTGGACTGGTACCTCATGCTAAATGTAGGGAAGTGGCAGCACATCAGACCATGCATGGCAGGAGGGAGGAGGCCAGTCCATGGATACAGGCTACAGAGGATAGGGAGGAGGTGGATGGGGCAGCAAGCTAACTGTTCAGAGAAGGTGGGTATTAGGAACGTTATTGTTTTTAAAATGTGTGTCTGTGCAAAGTACTTAAAATATGAACAAGTATTCAGCATAATCTCACTTTTATTCAGGAAGAAGAGGACGTTTGTGACTGTGACTCTGGGCTCACTTGGCAGAAACCCCCCCTGACCCTCCACCCCATCGCAAAATGTAATGCCCGTGAAAAGGGTAGGTGGACGCAGTGTTATATAGAACATAGTCCTGAGAGCACGATTGAAAATGAAAACTAGATATAGTATATGGTATAAACTATGCACCAAAAAGTGTGATATAAGATGAACCGGGGCGTGAAATATAATATGCAATACATTGTGTGCAATGACAGATTCATTGGAGAGTGCGAGATAGCACAGGCACTAGCTCGTGCTATGCGATATGCGCCTTGGAGTGTAATATGCACAGGGCAGTGTTGTGTAACCTAACTAGTCTCTAAAGTTGTAATATAAAATATGTGCTGGGGAGTGTAGCGTTGCATATGCACTGTGACAAAGATATGGATCCCAGATTGTAATATGTATGGCATAGCGCTGTGCGTTATAACATAGGCATCGAGGAAGGCACGTTAAATGGGGCAATATAACCCGTGCGAAGGCAAGTGTGGCATGACATATTCACGGGGTGGTGTTACAGTGCACATGGGCTAGAGAGTGTCATAGCATACGCACTAGCTGGTGGAATACAACACAGAGGTGTGTGGCACTCGGCGGGCACTGGTGGGTGTAACACAGCATTGGGCTCAGCCAGGAGCATGCTGTGACTCTCAAGTGAGGTTTGTCTCCTTTCCAGAGAGTAAAATAAAAAGTATTACACATCCGGCGGTGGATGTGTGTTTTATTAACCGTGAGGGGGGTTTCTTGCATAGTTTGGTCAAATTTTGTCGAATCCCCTCTGAATGGCTTGGTGTGCGTGTGTATTAAATGTGTCTGTCAATAGCTACCCATGTTTGTATAAATAAACAACAAGGGTGTCTACTTGGAGAGCACCCACCGGCGCCGGGATTAGGCACGGTACGGCATCAGACATGTCTGAGCTTCACTAGCGGTGTAAATACATTCCACGTAGATTCATTGTATGCATAGTCGCTTTTTAATGAATATCATGCAAATCGTCATGGTGATAGGTACATACGGTTTGTCCAGCATGTCCTAGGTGTTTTCTATAAATATATATATATTTTTAAATAATAAACAAAGGCCAGCCCCGGGTATGGGGTCCCTGGGGCCATAAGTGGCCTGAGCAGGGGGCAATGCAGCCCCCCTCCTAAAGATTTTTTTTTTAAAATGCCATGACCCGGGGGTTGGGGTCCCCGTGGCCGATTAAGGCCTTGGGAGGGGGGCCACGCGGCCCCCTTCCAAACTAATGGGATGGGGTCCGCAGGGCCAATAAATTAGAAAAAGAAGGGGGGCCACACAGTCCTCCTTCTTAAAAAAATGCAATAAATAAAAGACCGGCATCGCGCCGGAGGCCACGCCCCCTCTTTGCAGCACTCTGCAAACGCGCCCCCTGGCCAGTTGTAAGTTGGGGAATTAATTCCCCTTCAATACTGAGGGTCCCTGAGGGCCAATTAGCCCAACAGGTATCTCCAGTATGCGCCAGGGAGCTGCGTTGCAGACAGGTGTTCTAAGGCCACGCCCCTTTTTTTCACCTCTCTGCAACGCAGCTCTGTGGCACTTACTGGAGGTACCTAGTGGGCTAATTTGACCCTAGGGACCTTTTGGACTCAAGGGGACTTAATCTGTCAACTTAGAACGGCCACAGGGCGCGTTTACACAGTGGTGAATGGAGGGGACGGGGCCTGAGGTGACATGTGCAAACACGCCCTGTGGCACGTTTTAAGTTGGAGAAATACTTCCCTTTCAATCTTGAGGGACCCTGGGGGCCAACTAGCCCACCAGGTGCTTCCAGTAAGCACCACTGCTCTGCGTTGCAGAGAGGTGGTGCTGGCTGTGCCCCTTTTTACACCTCTCTGCAAAGGCGCTTACTGGACGTACCTAGTGGGCTATTTTGCCCCTAGGGACACTCAGGATTCAAGGGGACTTAAGTTCCCAACTTCAAACGGCCACAGGGTGTGTTTACACAGTGGGGAAGGGAGGGGACGGGGCCTGAGGTGACGTGTGCAAACACGCCCTATGGCCCATTTTAAGTTGGGGAAATAATTCCCCTTCAATCCTGAGGGCCCCTGGGGGCTAACTAGCCCACCAGGTGCTTCCAGTAAGCGCCACTGAGCTGCATTGCAGAGAGGTGGCCCAGGCTGTGCCACTTTTTACACCTCTCTGCAACGCAGCTCTGTGGCGTTTACTGGAGGTACCTAGTGGGCTAGTTGGACCCTAGGGACCCTCAGGATTCAAATGAACTTAATCTCCCAACTAAAAACATCCACAGGGCGTGTTTACACAGTGGTAAAGGGAGGGGACGGGGCCTGAGTTAACGTGTGCAAACACGCCCTGTGGCGCGTTTTAAGTTGGGGAAATAATTTCCCTTCAATCCTGAGGGACCCTAGGGGCCAACTAGCCCACCAGGTGCTTCCAGTAAGCGCCACTGCGCTGCATTGCAGAGAGGAGGTCTAGGCCGTGCCCCTTTTTACATCTCTCTGCAATGCAGCTCTGTGTCGCTTACTGGAGGTACCTAGTGGTCTAGTTGGACCCTAGGGACCCTCAGGATTCAAGGGGACTTATTCTCCTAACTTAAAACGGCCACAGGGCGTGTTTACACAGTGGGGAAGGGAGGGGACGGGGCCTGAGGTGATGTGTGCAAACACGCCCTGTGGCACGTTTTAAGAGGTAGTTTCAGTCCCCTGCCCTAGTATATACTAGGGGCTTACAGAGGAGGTCATGCTAATCACAGGGGGACCCCAACGCATAGTGTTCCCTCGTGTATGTAGGTGTTTTCACTGTATTCTGAGTGTCTTTCAACATAGCACTGTTTTAAGGACTGGTTAGTCAGACTCAGTTACCACCAGTATCCATCTGAAAAAGTTGAGGGTACAGGATGATTTTGCAACAAGGCTTCTTTCTGCTCTTCTGTTTTCTTCGTCTTTGAAAACTTCTGTTGCTTCTTTCTGCATTTCTTTTTTTCTTTCTGTGCATTTTTTCTTCTTTCTTCACATGTCCTATCTCTGAAGGCATAGTTAGAAATTAGCATTTAAAAAACCTTTGAAATTCACTGAAAAAACCATAGGTTTCAGGCACGTTATAGTTAGGAATTAGCATTTAATAAACCTTAGAAATTCAGTGAAGAAACCATAGGATTCAGGGGCGTTATAGTTAGCTGTACTTTTCACTCGTAAAAAACCATTGAAATTCCCCCGTTATAGTTAGTTCAGCTAACTATAACTCGTGCGCCCGCAATGCACTGCTGATGACATCACATATTACATCACTCATGACATGGTTAGTGACATCACTCATGACATCACTGATGACATCTCAAATGACATCACTCATGACATCACTCATGACATCAACCTTGTGATAGAGCGGCAGACCTCCTCTCCCCCTAATATAACCTTTGATACACATATTCAAAAATAGACATTTTTTCAAAACAATGGACATACCAACACCAGTTACAACAACCTATTCAGTAATTCTAAGATGCACATACACATCCACTCATTCACCAACAGTCCTATACATTCACTCATACATGTACTCACTCATCATATGTACTCATACACCTATAAATCCTGTTAAACAACGCCACTCATCCATAGAGTTACTCACACACATAGTCACTCATGCTAATAAAGAATCAAACATCCATTTACTTGCATATACAGTTATACACACACCACCACACTTACTTCTACAGAAACTTACACATACTTAGTCTTTTAAGCAATCAGTTATAGAAACACATACTTATTCATACAGGAACTCTTCCAATCTCTCACTCTCACATATACTCACTTATATACACCAATAGTCACATATACTAGTTTAAAACATGTAGTTACTCATAAAGACACTATTGAGAGACAGTCATTCACTCACTAACACACCCATGCACACACTCATCCACCCATACAGTCCTGCACACATGCTGTCTTCAACACATACAGACAGTGAGTCACTCATTCATGCACCTATGAACTACGTAATACCCCCCACCAAACCATACAGACACTCAGACACTCATACTGATACTCAAAAAACCAACTAATAATCTATATAGACACTCATGTAGCTACTCACCAACCCATGCAGCCACTTATACACAAAGTGAGAGACTGATACAGATATTTACATATTTAAACATTACTTGCTAAGCATGTATTCACTAAGATACACTTAATCAGTCAGTTATACAATCATTTTTTTAAAAACAAATCATCCATTTAGACACTTATATACCCATTTATTCTTCCATCGACCTTGAGATATACATATATAAAACATATGTAATTTTCAGAAAAACACACTTTCACTGGATGATGTCATCAGTGATGTCATCAGTAATGTCATTTGAGATGTCATCAGTGATGTCATCAGTGATGTCATCAGTGATGTCACTGACCAGCTAACTATAACTCGCACCCCTGCAATGGACTGCTGATGACATTACATATTACATCACTCTTGACATGGTCAGTGACATCACTGATGACATTACTGATGACATCTCAAATTACATCACTGATGACATCATCCAGTGACTGTATGTTTCTGTAAAGTTTAAATATGTTTAATATATATAGGGAATTAATTAAGGCTTTTAGACGAACTCTACTGGAAGGGATAAACTACAGCGCCCAGTATGCATCACTGGAGAGAGCATACAATATAAGGGGAAATGACGTTGTGGCCGGTCTCGTCAATTGCTGCCTACCCCATGAAGAAGAAGCATGTTGCTTTGAAACGCGTAGGGGACATTATTACCGACCTTTGAAATGCAGATACCATGAATAAAAAGGTTTGAAACCTGTTCTGTGTGGAGTAGCGTTCCTAAGATCAGGGGCACTTTGGTTTTGATTTGCGACGCGGCGGCCTCAGCCGTGGAGGATGCACCGCCCAATACCTAAGAAATGCGTCTGCTTGCCTGTGATCCTTCAGTGCAAGTGCAGCGCACATGAACTCTTTAAATTTGGGCATCTACATTTGGAGTTTCGGGGCCCACCGGAGGGCTGTAAAAAACAAGCAATCAAGGCAAGAATTAATTAAGGCTTTTAGATGAACTCTACTGGAAGGGATAAACTTGTGCGACTACAGCGCCCAGTATGCATCACTGGAGAGAGCATACAATAAAGGGGAAATGACGTTGTGGCCGGTCTCGTCAATTGCTGCCTACCCCATGAAGAAGAAGCATGTTGCTTTGAAACGCGTAGGGGACATTATTACCGACCTTTGAAATGCATATGCCATGAATAAAAAGGTTTCAAACCTGTTCTGTGTGGAGTAGCGTTCCTAAGATCAGGGGCACTTTGGTTTTGATATATATATATATATATATATATATATATATATTCACTGAAAAAAACATAGGTTTCAGGGGTGTTATAGTTAGCTGGACTTTTCACTTGTACAAAACCATTGAAATTCCCCCGTTATAGTTAGTTCAGCTAACTATAACTCGCGCGCCCGCAATGCACTACTGATGACGTCACATATTATATCACTCATGACATGGTCAGTGACATCACTCATGACATCACTGATGACATCTCAAATGACATCACTGATGACATCACTGATGACATCATCCAGTGAATGTGTGTTTTTCTGAAAATTAAATATGTTTTATATATGTATATCTCAAGGTCGATGGAAGAATAAATGGGTATATAAGTGTCTAAATGGATGATTTGTTTTTGAAAAATTGATTGTGTAACTGACTGATTAAGTGTATCATAGTGAATACATGGCTTAGTGAGTAATGTTTAAATATGTAAATATCTGTATCAGTCTCTCACTTTGTGTATAAGTGGCTGCATGGGTTGGTGAGTAGCTACATTGGTGTCTATATAGGTTATTAGTTGGTTTTTTGAGTATCAGTCTGAGTGTCTGCATGGTTCGGTGGGGGGTATTACGTAGTGCATAGGTGCATGAATGAGTGACTCACTGTTTGTATGTGTTGAACACAGCATGTGTGCAGGACTGTATGGGTGGATGAGTGTGTGTATGGGTGTGTTAGTGAGTGAATGACTGTCTCAATAGTGTCTTTATGAGTAACTACATATGTTTTAAACTAGTATATGTGACTATTGGTGTATATATGTGAGTATATGTGAGAGTGAGAGATTGAAAGAGTTCCTGTATGAATAAGTATGTGTTTCTATAAGTGATTGTTTAAAAGACTAAGTATGTGTAAGTTTCCGTAGAAGTAAGTGTGGTGGTGTGTGTATAACTGTATATGCAAGTAAATGTATGTTGGATTCTTTATTAGCATGAGTGACTATGTGTGTGAGTAACTCTATGGATGAGTGGCATTGTGTAACAGGATGTATAGGTGTATGAGTACATATGATGAGTGAGTACATGTATGAGTGACTGTAAAGGACTGTTGGTGAATGAGTGGATGTGTATGTGGATCTTAGAATTACTGAAGAGGTTGTTGTAACTGGTATTGGTATGTCCATTGTTTTGAAAATTTTAGTCTCTATTTTTGAATGTGTGTATCAAAGGTTATATTAGGGTGAGAGGAGGTCTGCCACTCTATCACAAGGATGATGTCATCAGTGATGTCATCAGTGATGTCATTTGAGATGTCATCAGTGCTGTCATGAGTATGTCACTGACCATGTCATGAGTGATATAATATGTGACGTCATCAGTAGTGCATTGCGGGCGCGCGAGTTATAGTTAGCTGAACTAACTATAACGGGGGAATTTCAATGGTTTTGTACAAGTGAAAAGTCCAGCTAACTATAACACCCCTGAAACCTATGTTTTTTTCAGTGAATTTCAAAGGTTTTTTAAATGCAAATTTCTAACTATGCCTACAAAGATAGGACATGTGAAGAAAGAAGAAAAAATGCACAGAAAAAAACAAAAGAAGTGCAGAAAGAAGCAACAGAAGTCCTCAAATACGAAGATAAGTGCAGGTAGAAGGATAACGTGCAGAAAGAACAAAAAGAAGAGCAGAAAGAAGCCTTGTTGCAGAATCATCCTGTACCCTCAACTTTTTCAGACGGATACTGGTGGTAACTGAGTCTGACTAACCAGTCCTAGAGCCAGTGCTATGTTAAAAGACACTTAGAATACAGTGAAAACACCTACATACACTAGGGAACATTATGCGTTGGGGTCCCCCTGTTATTAGCATGACCTCCTCTGTAAGCCCCTAGTATATAATAGGGCATGGGGATTAAAACTACCTCTTAAAACAGGCCACAGGGCGTTTTTGCACACGTTAACTCCGGCCCCGTCCCCTCCCTTCACCACTGTGTAAACACGCCCTGTGTCCATTTTTAGTTGGGAGATTAAGTTCATTTGAATCCTGAGGGTCCCTAGGGTCCAACTGGCCCACTAGGTACCTCCAGTAAGTGCCACAGAGCTGCGTTGCAGAGAGGTGTAAAAAGTGGCACGGCCTGGACCACCTCTCTGCAATGCAGCTCAGTGGCGCTTACTGGAAGCACTTGGTGGGCTAGTTAGCCCCCAGGGGCCCTCAGTATTGAAGGGAAATTATATCCCAAATTTAAAACGTGCCATAGTGCGTGTTTGCACACGTCACCTCAGGCCCCGTCCCCTCCCTTCACCACTGTGTAAACGCGCCCTGTGGCTGTTCTAAGTTGAGAGATTAAGTCCCCTTGAATCCTAAGGGTCCCTAGGGTCAAACTAGACCACTAGGTACCTCCAGTAAGCGCCACAGAGCTGCGTTGCAGAGAGGTGTAAAAAGGGGCTTGGCCTCAGAACACCTGTCTGCAGCGCAGCTCCGTGGCGCATACTGGAGATCCCTGTTGGGGGCGCGTTTGCAGAGTGCTACATGGAGGGGGCATGGCCTCCGGCACAATGCCAGTCTTTTATTTATTTTAATTTTTTAAGAAGGGGGGCTGTGTGGTTCCCCTTCTTATTCTAATTTATTGGCCCTGATGACCCCATCCCCCAGGGCCTGTCTCCTAATTATATTTTTTTGACCCCAATCCCCAGGGCCGGCCACTGTTTTTTATTATTTTTTAAAAATATATATTTATAGACACACCTAGGACATGCTGGACAAACCGTACGTACCTATCACCATGACGATTTGCGTGATATTCATTAAAAGGCGACTATGCATGCAATGAATCCATGTGGAATGTATTTACACCACTAGTGAAGCTCTGACATGTCTGATGCCCTACCGTGCCTAATCCCGGTAGACACCCTTGTCGTTTATTTATACAAACATGGGTAGCTATTGATGGGCACATTTAATACACATGCACACCAAGCCATTCAAAGGGGATTCGACAAAAATTCGACCAAAACTATGCAAGAAACCCCCCTCACGGTTAATAAAACACACATCCACTGCCGGATGTGTAATACTTTTTATTTTACTCTCTGGAAAGGGGATGAACATTACTTGAGAGTCACAGCGCACTCCTGACAGAGCCCAATGCTGTGTTACACCCACCATTGCCTGCCGAGTGCCACACACCTCTGTGTTGTATTCCACTAGCTAGTGCATATGCTATGACACTCTCTAGCCCATGTGCACTGTAACACCACCCCGTGAATATGTCATGCCACACTTGTCTTCACACGGGTTATATTGCCCCATCTAACGTGCCTTCCTCGATGCCTATGTTATAACGCACAGTGCTATGCCATACATATTACAATCTGGGATCCATATCTTTGTCACAGTGCATATGCAACGTTACACTCCCCAGCACATATTTTATATTACAACTTTAGAGACTAGTTAGGTTACACAACACTGCCCTGTGCATATTACACTCCAAGGCGCATATCGCATAGCACGCACTAGTGCCTTTGCTATCTCGCGCTCTCCAATGAATCTGTCATTGCGCACAATGTATTGCATATTATATTTCACGCCCGGTTCATCTTATATCACACTTTTTGGTGCATAGTTTATACCATACACTATATCTAGTTTTCATTTTCAATCGTGCTCTCAGGACTATGTTCTATATAACACTGTGTTCACCTACCCTTTTCACGGGCATTACATTTTGCGATAGGGGGTGGAGGGTCAGGGGGTGTTTCTGACAAGTGAGCCCGGAGTCACAGTCACAAACGTCCACTTCTTCCTGAATAAAAGTGAGATTATGCTGCATACTTGTTCATATTTTAAGTAGTTCGCACAGACACAATGTTTTAAAAACAATAAAGTTCCTAATACCCGCCTTCTCTGAACAGTTAGCTTGCTGCCCCATCCCCCTCCTCCCTATCCTCTGTTGTGTGAATCCATGGACTAGCCTTCTCCCTCCTGCCATGCATGGTCTGATGTGCTGCCACTGCCCTCAATTTAGTATGATGTACCAGTCCACTCCTCCTGCCCTCCATTGCCCAATTCTATGCCCCATCATTGACCTCCTGCTTAAACTCTGTGCTTAGCTTGCTGCCCCTATTCTCCTTCCCCCTGCCCTCCGATGTCTTTGTGCATGCCCCTGCTCCATCCTTTTTGCCCACCATGTCCCATGGACCTGCCACTCCTATCTACTCTGAGTGTTCTGTTGAGCTGCCACTCCCCTCCCACCTGCCTAGCATTGTCAGATGACTGTAACCTGTCCCTGCCACCTCCACCCTGCCTGTCCACATGCCATGCCCCTATCCTCTTCCTCCTGTCCTACATGGTCCATTGTACTGCCACACCCTTCTGCCCTCCCTGGTCTGTTGTGCTGCAACTGCTCCTCCTGCCTGCCCCGTGTGGTCTGTTGTGAGGTCCCTTCCCCTGAACTTTCTTGTCTGTGCACAGGTCCTGACCCTCCCTTCTATCCTCCATCGTCCTTTGTGCATGCCCCTGCACCTTCCTTCTTGCCCATCATAGCCATTGTGCTGCCACTAACCCTCCCACTTGCCATGCATGGTCTTCTGTGCTGCCATGGCCCCTCCCACCTTCCCTGTGTGGTCAGTTAGCTGCCCCTGACCCTCTCTCACCTTCCCTCCATGGTCTGTGTGTATGCCATCACAGTCTCACTGTTGCTCTTCATGGTGTGTCTTGCTTCTAGTGCCCATCCTGCCTGACCTCCATGGCTATCTTGCTGCTCCTGCCCTGCCCCCTTGCCCCCAGCCCTCTGTTTACATGTGCAGACCCCTACTCCCTCCCTCCTGGCTTGTCTGTTCCATTGTAATGCCCCTGATCCGTCCCTCCTGCCCTTTATGGTCTGTTATGCTGCAGCTTTCTCTCCTGTCTGTCCATTATGGTCAGCTAGCTACCATTGCCTCTTGCCCCTCTGTTCTCTGTTGTCCATGTGCATGGTCCTGTCCCCTCCCTCTTGCTTTCTATGGATTGTTGTGCTGCACTCCCGTCCTGCATGCCCTGTGTGGTGTATTGTGCTGCTGCAAACCCTGATTCCTGCCTTGCAGGGTCAGTTTGGTGCACCTCTCCATGTCCCTCCTGTCCTCTGTTATCCAAGTCCATGTCCCTATCCCATTTCCTTCCATGATCCAATGTACCATACTTGCAAACATTTTGAACTTGGTAAGAGGGAGATTTTGAAAAAAAACTGGGGTATTTATTTTCCCCTTTGAGTTACATTGAAAAAGAGGATATTGTAGACAGGAGACAGTCAAATAAAGCCCATTTGAGCTTAAAAACATTGGACGTTTCCTGGCTGAATCGGGTCTGTTGGCATGTATGGTTGTACTACCATTGCCTCTTCCTTCTGCCCACAATGGTCTATTACATTGCCACAGCCTTGAAGGAGGGTAGATTTTGTATCACAGGGGGCCCCTGGCCCGTTCTGTCCACACCTGAAGTATGAGACCCTTGTCCTTGCCCTGCCAGCCGCATTTGTAGGCCGTATTAAATTGACCAGCGGGTCCTGTGTTGCTATATAATTATCCTGAGACATCCTTACCACTCAGCCAGCATAAAACCCCTGTGTAGGCCCTTCTGTTCAATATGTAGGCCTCTTTGTTAAATTGACCATAGCTCTGCAATTTTAGTGTATAGCAGTCTGAAGGCAGGTCTGCGAGGCCTTCTGCTCCAAACTAGTAGCCCCCACCCTACCCGAGTGCTCCGTGCTCGGTATCAAAGTTCAACATCCCCCTGAAGCTGTCGACATACAGTAGGCTGCATCCTGGACTGGTACTTGCTTCCTGGGCAGGTTTCCCGCTTTTAAGGAAGTGGCAACCGCAGAGCGTCAAGTTAGGAGAACTGAGGAGATTTTATACCTGAATATATTGAATTCCCGTACAATACCCATTATTTTCTGCTTGCTCTATGGAACTTACGATAAGCGATTGGCCTGAGAGACTGACCTTTTCACCCAGTCCATTGTCAGCATTAAGTGGGTAAATGACGAAATGTCTGGTAAAATCTGCAGACAAAGCTTTTGGGTAGCATACGTAGGTAGATGTAGCGTGCAAAGGAGCCCACAAAATGATATAAAAAGGGAGCACCCACAGATATCGATGGACTACCTCGCCGTCTGTATGTAGGTTAACAGGCTGTGCAGGTTTTCCCCAAGAGCTGGGAGCTCTTGTCTTCCTCTGCTTAAAATGTCTTGCTCTGCTTTGCTTGAAGTATCTTATTCTATTTTACCTATATGAAATGTCATGTTCTGTTTAACCATTGTTCTCTTTACTTTTGCATTTAAAAGATTTTGTATTGTAATTGCAGGAATGCTTGCTCTAAGAGTAAACGTGAGTGTTCCTAGGTAACATTTTCCTTGGTGTAACTTGTTTCTCATGATGCATTTATAGATGTGTTTTCTCTCTCTCTCTGTCAGTACATTAATTGAGATACAGAGAATATCATGACAGCTGTATGATTATCTGGATTCTGTATTTTGTACTTTGTCTCTATTCTGCGGTTTCTTTGAAGTTGCATCTTCTCATTAAACTGCCATTGTATTCTGCCTCCAATTCCATGTCTCATATGTCTGTTTTCTTCATTTTTGGAGCAAGCGTTCCTAGGCACCCCGGCTCAAATTAAGGTGCCCCTTTTGTCCCTGACTCACTCTCCTGCTCACTTCTGTGGTGGCTCCCGGGGCTCTGGGGACCGCCCCTAGCTTCCTTGACCCGTAATAGATCTTTCCTCCAACAGCCTCTCTTGCAAGTCCTGTATTGTTGGTTTGTTGCCCCTGCCCCCCTTTCCACTGCCCTCCATAGTCTGTTGTGCTTCCACGGCCCTTCCTGTCTGCTCAGTGTGGTTAAATTGTTGCCTTTGCACCCTCCTATCTGCCTTAAATTTTCAGAGTCTGTGCCCCTGGCCTCTGCCTCTCAACAGTATCCTAATGAACAACTGGATTGCTAACATTCTATATTTATTACAAAAGTGTGGAACGCCTGACATCATCTTGATTTAATCAAAACTGTAATACCTAGAGCATTTCCTTTAGAAATTAAATATATGAGAGGGTCTTATTGGCATCAAAATTATGGTTAGTGCTCTAAAAGACTAAAATAAGGACATATTTTCTGAGTTTTCAAATAGCGACAAAGCACTTTTAAATTATTTGTTATCTTTATGTTTTTTTATCCAGTTGACCACTTGATTAAATGTTGCACTTAGGGGAGACGATGTGGTGTTACTTCCAGAACTGCAGACTTTGCAACTGGGGAACCAGGTTGAAGTTTCTGCTTCAGCTGGACATTCTGTGATTCTGGTCAAATCACTTAGTCTCCCCATGTCTACAACCAAAATGAATTTGTTCTTGTGTGATGTAACCAATGCTCATGTAAAGCACTCCAATACCTGACAAGTCTACACTATATAACACTGCAAAAACACAAAATAATAAGTGTTTTGCACACTTCTGTCATTGGGCTATATTTGGGCTACATCTGGGTGATTTTGGTCTACATTTGGGCTCTTTTGTCTCCGGTGGCCATCTTGGGAGATTTATTTGTTATGAAGTTTCCTAATTTCCTCATGTACTGCAGTCTCCTCAGTAGGAAATGCTTTCAGTTTTTTACTTTGATTCCATCATGAAGGTATTCAGATATGTCACACATTTGCCATAAATTCTGAATGTTAGCACTCTAGTTGCTCATTAGATCACTGTAGTAAAACTACTGTTCACCATGGAAGACTGCTCCTGGTATTAAATGTGCATGTTTCAATCTGCATGTCAGAATTGTTTAATGAAATAGAAGAGGATTTGAGAAGTCACTCAAAATGTGCCCTCATTTTCTTTCTTCAGCATTAATCATAATTTCTATGGCAAAATGAACCCCCTCATTGTGTTCCTTTTTAAATTAAATGTTTTAAGTGTTACCAGTTTATTCCAATCAAGATGGCTTCAGGTGTGCCATACTTTTGTCATAATGAAGACAGTAAGCGCTCTAGTTGTTTTTAAGAACATTCTGGGACATTCTGTCATTGGGCTATACTTGGGCTACATCTGGGTGATATTTGGGCTACATTTGGGCTCTTTTGTCTCTGGTGGCCATCTTGGGAGACTTATTTGTTATGAAGTTTCCTAATTTCCTCATTTACTGCAGTCTCCTCAGTAGGAAATACTTTCAGTTTTTTACTTTGATTCCATCAAGAAGGCATTCAGATGTGTCACACATTTGCCATAAATTCAGAATGTTAGCACTCTTTTTGCTCATTAGATCACTGTAGTAAAGCTACTGCTCACCAGGGAAAACTGCTGCTGGTATTGAAAGTGCATGTTTCAGTCTGCATGTCAGAATTTTTTAAAGAAATAGAAGAGGATTTGAGAAGTCACTCAAAATGTGCCCTAATTTTTCTTTCTGCAGCACTAATCATACTTTTTATGGAAAAATGAACCCCCTCATTTTGTTCCTTTTTAAATTAAATGTTTTAAGAGTTACCACTTTAATCCAAGCAAGATGGCTTCAGGTGTGCCATACGTTTATCATAAGTAGGACTGTTAGCGCTCTAGTAGTTCTTTGGAACACACTGGGAAGCTGCAGTAGAACACAAAGGAATCAACTGACAGTCTCTGCCCTTGTTGGATGTACATGTTTTACTGAGAATGTCAGACTTCGTTCTCACATGACTGAGAAAGATAATGTGAATTTACAGAAAATAAGCTCTCAGTTTAGCTCATAGTTCACCTTCCAAACCTCTGTGGTAAAAGCATGAGAAAATATTTTTCTCTCAATCATGATATCCCAGCAGAAGGCTTTTTCACATGGTGAAATCACCTTAGAACATACCACAATTCCTAAAATGAGTATGGTACATCAACAAATGATTTATAATGTAACTAAAGTCTTAAAACCCTCTATTAACTGCAATGCTTTTTAATGAGGTGCTATCATGTATATTGGTCCCAAGATGGCTGCCAACACTTCTTGGATGAAGTGCTGACAGCCAATCAGATCTCAGGATGAGATGTGTGGTTAGGCTCCGCCCACATATATATATGCATTTAAATGCTATTTTCTCAGGAAATAACAAACAGATTTACACCAGACCTGCAAAAGGCACTTCCTTGACCTTATGGCTACCTCTCTGCCAAATTTCAAGTAATTCTGTTCAGCCGTTCGGGCTGTAGCTGTGTCTAAAGGTCCTATGGAAAAATGCATGGGGAAAACGCGTTTTGGGACCCCCCTTTTTTCTCGGCCCCTGCTTGACGAATCACCCCGAGACTTTCAGGGTAGGAGCTGAACGGAGCGCCCCATTAGTTTTGAAAATTTCGCGAGGATTCGTCAACCGGCATATATGTAGAGAGAAATTCTTATATATATAAATATATATTTATATATATTACCTACTGGCAGTCGCCAGTAGGTATTTATAGTTAGGACCTATTTTCCATAGGAAATCAGCAACATTTTATTCCCAATAAGTCTGGCGCTGGTTCATGAATCTTTGCGAAATTTTCCAAACTTTTGGCTAGCTCCGGTCCGCTCTTATCCTGAAAGTTTTGTTGTGATTCGTCAAGCGGGGGCTGAGAAAAAAGGGGGGTCCAAAAACGCATTTTCCCCATGCAATTTCCTATAGGACCTGTTGATGCAGCTACAGCCCGAACTGCTAAACGGAATTACACCAAATTTGGCAAAGAGGTAGTCCTCAGTTCAGACTTGTGCCTTTTGCATAAATGGTGTAAATCTGTTCGTAGTTCCTGAGATAATTAGACTAAAAAATATAGATATATCTATGGCCTCGGAGGATACGCGCACCCTAAGCGCACCCTATGCGCACCCTCCCTGAACCAAGCGCGCACCCTCCCGATCACACGCTGAATGCTAATCGGCTGTCAAGTGTCTGTCTACATTTGAAACCAGGAACTGTTGGCAGCCATTTTGTGCCTCGGTAGAATAGAGGCTGATTAAGTAAGGTGAATATGTGTTTAAAACATATAAAGGGGGCAGGGTAGAAACACTCTGACCCTCTAGTGTTGCTTAGGATGTCCCAGAAGGACCCCCTGGGGCCCCCTTTCTTTCTTTAAAAAAAAATTGGCGAAATGCGCGCAGGGTACGCGGATCCGGGCGAAAAAAATAAAAAAGCCGAAGCGCTGGCTTCAGCGCTTCGTTAATAATTAGCCCCCGGGTGGGCCAAATAACGGGGGCAAAACGATTGTAAATTAATAGGGGGAGGGGGGCTGCGTGGCCCCCCTCCTGGAGCCCCTGAGGGCCCTGGGCACCGCTTCCCCCCAGGGCCGGCTCCTACAGTGTCCTGGGGTGCCCACCCCCAGGACACTGTTGTTTGCTATGAGAGGGCAGGAGTCTCCTGCCCTCCCATAGCAAACCTCGTTAGGCTTTTGAAAGAGAGAGCAGGTAAACCTGCTCTCTCTTTCAAAATCCAAACGATATTGCTTTTCCACACTGGGAACTGCATGTCAGCAGCTCCCCATGTGGAAAAGCAATGCCGGCTCCCGAAGGACGTGGGGGCCGGCTGGGACCCTGGGGCATTGGAGCTCCCTCCACGGTCCCCAACGTTTTTTTATAAGCCCCGGGGGATGGGGTCCCCGGGGATAATAAAAATTAGTGATAGGGGCTATTTTTTTTTTTACGGTAAAATTAGGAGTCCCGCATCCTAACGCGTTGGGTGCACGGTTCCTCTCGCGTTGGGTGCGCGGTTCCTATCGCGTTGGGTGCGCGGATCCAAGGAAAAAAAACTGAAATTTTGGGGAGATAAACATCAAGCTTAAGTGTTTTGTTCTTGAGTGGATCTAAAAAGAGCCGTTGTGTTCATTGAGAGTTTTTGGTACTTATAAGTAAGTACCTATACAGAGTCTAAAGATGTTGAGGAAGACTCTGTTTCCTTCATCAGTAAAGTGTACTCCATCTCTCCTATACATCTCTTGCATATGAAAGCGCAGATTGTTATTATAAATGGACCCCATTCTATAGTCTCGGAGAAAAGCAGAAACAGATTTATTCACATGTTTCCTAGCTTTTTCAATTTGTGGACAAAAATGATTGGACCAGTTCCATTTCTGCCTTTGGCATATGTTGGAATACACAAAGGCAGTTTTGGGAAAAAGTGAAATCAATTCTGCAAAGGTGTCCTTCATAAGCATTTCCAGACCTACCCCAGTCAAAGTGCCTAGGTCATTGCCACCACAGTGCACTATTATGAGGTCAGGGTGTTGGATATGCATAAAGGTTTTTACCAATGGCATCAATTGGTGCCACTTTAACCCTCTCTGTCCAATCCATTTAATGTCTACATTTGGCAAACCTAGGTCTTTGTGAATGCCTTTGTTTTCTGCATACCTTTGGCTCCAGAAAATATAGCTGTGTCCCACAATCCACACTCTAAGCATCTTGAAGGGAGGTTTGGATACACTCAGATGGTCTCTGTAAATGAAATGGCAGTTTGAAAAGTAAGATTTTTCTAAAATGGTGGCTAAGATGCAGTTTTGAAAAAAGACAAGAAATCATTGGTTGTTTGACAACCTTCTACACTGAAAGGTAGGGTGCATGTTTCTGTTTTTTAAATGCATGATTATTATTTGTTAACAAAAAGTGATTGAAAGGAACATTATATATGATAAGCTGAAAAGTTGAAAAGTCAAGCACACTTGCTGTTTTGGTTAGCAACATTGTGTGCTGAACTTGTGACCTGTGTGCTTAGTTCAGTGTTCCATAACCTGTTTCTATGGTAACAGGCAGAAGGCAGATTGGGGGTAGGGTTGAAATCTATGTCATTTGGAAAGGGTTGAAATGTTTAACCAATAGAAATGTGTGTTTGGTTTTGAATTTATGTGGGAAGGAATGTGATTTGATGTTTACATGTATATGTGTGGAAAATGAGAGGGAAACTTTGCCATTCTTTGGTTTTGCTGACAGGTGCACAGTGCAGAGATTCTGTATAAGAAAATCTGGTGTGTGACTGATTTACTTCTTAATCTACAAAACAACTTGAAAGGTGAGTGTTTTAATTGTGAGGGGATGTATGTGCTGTATTTTGATTTTAATCATACTAATGTATTTTTCCTGGTATAGTGCAGGGAGTACTTTTTTTTGTCTACAATGTTATTGACAGTGTTTGTGCATGTAGAAATCATTCTGTGATAAGCATTTGTGTTTTTCATGTGTTTGCAGAAAGATAACTGTGCTGTTTTTATATTTTGGTACAATTAGAAATCAGTCATTGTTTATGAATTTGCAAAATGATTCATGTTCTACACTAAAATGTAGTATTCGTGAATTAAGAAATGTGTTTTGGTATAGTGCAAGGGATAGTGTTGTTTGTCTAGGATCACACAGTGAGTCTGTGTGCATTTATGAATCATTTTGTGACAAACGTTTTGGTACTAATCTGTAGTAGTAGATTTTCTGCAATGTATGCAGTCACCTTAGATTTTGTAGACTAGTAAATGTATTTTGTACAAGGGATAGTTGTCTGTGAGTCTGTGTTCATTTGGGAACCACTGTGAGAGAAGCATTTGGTAACATCATGTATTTGCTGACAGATAACTGTTTTAAAACCTGACATGTTGTCAAGTTTTAGTAGCATTAGAAGCCAGTCTTTGCTTATGCATTGACAAAATGAGTTAGGCTTTGACAATAAAGTGCAGTACCTAAATATGTAGATTGTGTGCAGTCCCCTTACCCGTTCCATAGTAGTGTATGAGTTTTGGTAAACTCCTAGTGATAGTGTTGCTTGTCTAGAATCACACTGTGAGTCTGTGTGCATTTGGGAACCACTGTGGTAAAATTATGTATTTGCTGACAGAAAATTGTTTTAAAACCAGTCATGTTGTCAAGTTTTAGTAGCATTAGAAGCCAGTCTTTGGTTGTGCATTCATTTAAATGAGTCAGGCTTTGACAGTAAAGTGCAGTACTTAAATATGTAGATTGTGTGCAGTCCCCTTACCCCTTCCAGACTAGTGAATGAGTTTTGGTAAACTCCTAGGATAGTGGTGCTTGTCTAGAATCACACTGTGAGTCTGTGTTCTTTCTGGGTAAGGATTGTGAGAGAAGCATTTGGTAACATCGTGCATTTGCTGACAGATCACTGCTTTAAAACCTGTCATGTTGTGAAGTTTTAGTAGCATTAGAAGACAGTCTTTGCTTATAATAATAATCCACATTTATAAAGTGCAAAAAATCACCCGTAAGGGTCTCTAGGCACTGGGGGCCGTCGGGAAGATTAACCAAGCTATTGCCCAGAGTCACATGGTGCTGGATTAATCTGCCTCTGGTACTGGGGATTGAACCGTGATCCCCAGATTCCGGAGTCAGTCGCCCTGGCGGCGGCGCCACAATGAGTCAGGCTTTGACACTAAAGTGCAGTACTGAAATATGTAGATTGTGTGCAGTCCCCTTACCCCTTGCACTGTAGTGAATGAGTTTTGGTAAACTCCTAGGGATAATGTTGCTTGTGTAGAATCACACTGTGAGTCTGTGTGCATTTGGGAACCACTGTGAGAGAAGCATTTGGTAAAATGATGTATTTGCTGACAGACAATTGTTTTAAAACCTGTCAAGTTGTCAAGTTTTAGTAGCATTAGAAGCCAGTCTTTGCTTATGCATTGATAAAATGAGTTAGGCGTTGACACTAAAGTACAGTACTGAAATATGTAGGTTGTGTGCAGTACCCTTACCCCTTCCACAGTAGTGAATGAGTTTTGGTAAACTCCTAGGGATAGTGTTACTCATCTAGAATCACACTGTGAGTCTGTGTGCATTTGGGAACCACTGTGAGAGAAGGATTTGGATACTTCATATGTTTGAATACGCATAACTGCTTAAAAACTTTCCTGTTCTCAAGTTTTGTTAGAATTAGAAGGTAGTCATTGCTTATGTTTTCACCCAGGAACTGTCCTTGCAATACTGTAAACATTCACTTAATATTCAAGTAGTAACAGAGTGAGGCAGGCCTTAGCACATGCATTGATTCAAATGCTTATCCACTATGCATGCAGTCCTCTATCTACACAGTTCTCTTTCACACCTGTAATTCCAGTCAGTATGCATATACTTCAAGCAAACACCCTGTTACTCCCCATGTACTCCTCTAGTGACCCATTCAGCAGCATATACTAAAGCATTAACTTTGCCAAAACCCAAACACTTATAAATTCACTCATGCACTCTCTTAGCAGTACTATTATCATTCAGTCAGTATCCAAGTATTCATGCAAAGAGCCAGGCCTTACAACATGGACTGCTTCAAACCCCTATCCAGTATGCATACAGGCCTCTAGTCACCTACACACTTGTCTTTCACTTCTTTAATTAACTAGTCAGTATCTATATACTTCAATAAACATCCTGTCACTCATCTTGCACTCATCCAGTGACTGATCCAGTACCATGTACTAATCTTTTTATTGCGCCAAAACTGAAAAACATAAACGTTTTACCCAGGCACTCTCCTAGCAGTAGTCTAATGATTCAGTCAGTTTGCAGGTACAAATGCAGTGAACCATGCATTACCACATAGAGGGCAACAAATGTCTATGCAGGATGCATGCAGTCTTCTAACACACTATACACTTGTCTTTAACAGCTTCAATTCCCCAGTCAGTATCCATGTACTTTCAGCAAACATCCTGTCACTCCCCTTGCAGTGTTCCAGTGAGTTATTCAGCACCATGTAGTAATGCATTCAATGCGCCAAAACTGAAACACTTGTAAATTCATCCAGGTACGCTTCTTATAGTCTAATCATTCAGTCAGTACCTAAGTACTAATGGAGTGAGGCAGGCCTTAGCACATGGATTGATTCAAACGTGTTTCCAGTATGCATGGAGGCCTGTAACTACCAACACAATTGCCTTTCAGAGTTTAGATTTCTCTGTCAGTATCTATAAACTCGAATAAACACTCTGTCACTTTAATTGCACACCTCCACTGACTTGCTTGGCAGTAAGTACTAACCTATTCACTGCACTAGAATCCAAAATCTTAAAAAGATTCACTGAGTCACTCTTTTTTGTAGTACTCTAATGATTCAGTCAGTAGTCAGGTAGTTTTGGAGTGATACAAGTGTTACTCTATGGACTGTTTCAAACGTTTATCCATTATGGATGTAGGTCTCTAGCCACCTACATACTTGTCTTTCACACCTTCAATATCCCAGACAGTATTTATACAGTTCCCGCAAATACTCTGTAACTCTCCTTATACTTCTCCAGTGACCCATTCAGCACCATGTACTAATCCATTAACTGCACCGAAAGGCAACCACTTATACATTCACCCAGGCAGTGTCCTTGCAGTGCTTTAATCATTCAGTCAGTACCCAGGTACTCATGCAGTGAGCCAGGCCTTAGCACATGAATTGCTTCAAACGCCTATCCAGTATGCATGCAGTCCTCTAACCACCTACACAGTTGTCTTTCACACCTTCAATTCCCTTCTCAGTATACATACACTGCAGCAAACACCCTATCACTCCCCTTGTACTCCTCCAGTGATCCATTCAACATTCTGTACTAATCCATACACCGCGCAAAAAGTCAACGATTTATAAATTCACCCAGGCTCTCTCCTTGCAGTACTCTAATCATTCAGTCAGTACCCAAGTACTCATGGAGTGAGCCAAGTCTTAGCACATGAATTGCTTCAAATGCCTTACCACTATGCATGCAGTCCTCTAACCACCTACACACTTGTCTTTCACACCTTCAATTGCCTAGTCAGTATTCATTCACTGTGCCAAAACCCGAACACTTACAAATGTACCCAGGCACTCTCCTTGCAGTACTCTAATCATTTAATCAGTATCCAAGTAGTATTGGAGTGAGACAGGCCTTAACATATGGATGGCTTGAAACATGTGTCCACTATCTATGTAGGTCTCATCGCCTACACACTTGTCTTTCACACCATCAATATCCATGTCAGTATTTATACACTTCTAGGAAACACCCTGTTACTCACCCAGTGTATCTCCTTATAGTATTGTAATCATTCAGTCAGTTAGCATGTACTCTTTTAGTGAGGTAGGCTTTAGGGCATGAACTGCTTCAAAGTAGTATGCACTATGCATATACTGTTTTACCCATCATCACACTTGTGCTTCAGGGTTATAGTTTCTTAGTCAGTTTTTATATAAAATGTGTTTCTACAGTAATAGAATGGTATACATTTGAAGGTTATTAATATACTTTTATTTGTGATTCTTTTTTACAGATACTGTTTTTCAATGTTAAAATAGAACAATCATGCCAGAAAAAAAAAAGAAAAAGAAAAGAACAGAGACAGGAGAATTACTTGAAGAAACATGAACCACAAGTATTGAATGTACAAGATAATGTGGCTAAAAAGAAAAAATCTTCTGGTAAGATCACAAAGCAATTTATTAAAAATGTTTGTAGGAGCAAACAGAATGTACAGAATGCTGAAACCACTGAGAATGTTACAACTAGAAAAAAAATTTAAAATAAGAGGAAAAGCAAAACAACAAATGTTCAGTCAAAGGAGACAAAGTATGCTAAAAGAAGGCAAAATCAATATAAGGAAAGAGAGTAGTTCATAATTTGCTGAAAGATGTGAAGAAATATAAAAAGAGAGCTCTATTTTATAGAAAGAAGAAGCATATTGAAAACATTGTTGAAAAGGCTTTTGAAGTAAAAAGGAAACTATTCATTTTAGTATTAAACAGAATTCGATCACTAGATAAACCAATCAATTTAATGAAGGCCAAAAGTAGGAGGAAGAGAGTAATTAATAGAAAAGAAATTTGTGATGTTTTTTTGGGAGAATGGAAACACAGTTCCAGTACAGAGCCGTTCTTTAATGAAGAGAGTTATTTACAGAGGAAAAAATTACTGTTTGCAGTTGACACCAGTGGTGGAGGTTATGAAGTTAGAGATGGTTGTCCAATTGAGAAAGAGAAAATTGTTGAAATAAATGCAGAAGAAGTGATAGCTGAGGAAGTTCTAGGGAGACGTCCTAAACACATTGGGGCAGATTTACAATAACTGATGCATCCCTGCATATCAGCAGGGATGCGCCAGTTATTGTGCGTCACGGCTCGGCCACCATGGATGCACAGCATTTACAATGCGGCGCATCATGGGGCAAAAAACGGACAGATGCGTGACGCATCTGTGCCGTAAAGGCAGCGCATTGCTGGAGTTGCGTAGCAAGCATGACGCAGCTCCAGCAAGGCTCTGGGGTGCCCTATCTTCACAATGCGGCGTCAATCCTTACGCCTGCTTCAAGCAGGCACAGGGTTTTGACGCAGCATGGGCTCAATAGTGACTGAGTGAAATCTTGTAGATTTCACTCAGCCACTTTTAAGGCGTTCCTGCGATGGAACCCCACCCTGCGCAGGAACGCCTACTTCTGGCGCAGGGCTTTACAACGTGACGCATCTCCCAGATGCGTCACACTGTAAATACCCCACAGCATGGCGCTGGTTTTGCGCCACCGCTGCGTCACAACAGTGACGCAACGGCGGCGTAAAAGAGGCGCAAGGGGCTTGTAAATCTGCCCCCCTGTGTGTACATGGGATTGCAGTAGTATTTGTAGTGTACGACAGGAATCCCATGATTACAAAACATTTTGAGGATGAAATCACAAAGTTTAAGGTAATTTCAGGTGAAAGACCAAATATTTCTTGTATTTGTTGTCGGCAAACTCACTATAAAAATCAGACTAGGGTTGTCAATCTGTATTTAAAAAGTGAAATAGAAGATAATGATAAGTGGATGGAATTTGCAACTTATTTGTTGGTAGAGAATTGTTTTGATTTGGGATCTGAGCAACGTATTTGCAACTATTGTTATAACAAATTAGATGAGAATAAAATGCCTGCTAGAGCTGTTCATAATAATCTAGAGTTGGTTGCTATTCCTCCAGAGCTGATAGATTTAAATACCTATGAGTCTATTCTCATTCAATGTGTTCACCCCTTTCAGGCTATTGTTCGTATGGAGCCTAAAACAGGTAAACTACCTCCATCAGAGTTGCAAAGAGGATTGAAAGGAAGAGTTGTGTATTTACCGTTAGATTTAAGGAAAAATATTGAAACTATTGGTGTAGACCATGCAGAAAATGACCCACTAGTCATTCTAGTTAATGGTGTTCCTACTAAGAATAAGAAAATCTGGCAAGAGTTAGTGGATGTTAGAAAAGTTCAAAAGGCATCATTGCATCTGTTAAAAAATAATGAGTACTATAGAAATGTGTTTGTAGGGGAAGAAGAAATAGATTTAGCAGAAGATACTGAACATTAAGTGCACAAATAGAAAAAGTGGACATGTCCAGATGTAAAGAAATCTATGAACATTACAGTGTACATCCACTTCATTCCAAAGAGGTGATGGGGAATACGATTGAGTTGTTCCAAATGAAAAAAGCAACAGGAAGTCCCATGAGTGTATGGGAAGAGAGTTTGGAGGCTCGTTGCTTCCCGCAGTTGTTTCCAACAGGAAAAGGTGAACGTCCTGTGCAGATTCCTGCATCTGAATATCGGACAACAAGATTATATGCAGAAGATCCAAGATTTCGACAATGTATCCCTTATATGTTTCATCTTCTGTTTGAAAGTGACTTGTCTGGACTTTCATATGCAATAAATCACATTTTAAAAACTGGAATGCATCTGCAAAATGTAACTGCAAAGGATTTTATGGATAAAGTGCATCAGAGAGATGATCATTTAGAATAACACAGGTGAAGTTAATTAAGCAAGTTGCACAGTATAAAAATCGAAGAGTTATCACTAGTCGGTTTACTGCTTTGGAACACGGACACCTTAGATCGTTGCTGGCCACCCTGCCTATTTTGGTATGTAACAAATGAATGAAAACGTCATTTAGCTTTTTTGGGAAGAAATCTTTTGCTTGGGAGTACCTACTGGTTTGCCTCTAAGTTATAATATTTCTTTTTCTCCTCTCTCTTTCAGTTATTATTTGATGACAATTCATTTCAGGTAGTATTTTTCACTTTCTGCACGTGTTTAAATTTAAAACCATGACAACATGATATTAATATTGTCTGGAATTTATCTGCTCAGACAATGCAACATAAATCATGGGGCAGATACCAATTTAAAATTGTGGCCAAAACGGCCTATATGAGATGCAATCATTGATAGGTTATTCTCATCTGCTAGCAGGCCATATGATATTTGGTTCTGTTTTTAGCGGAATTTTTTGCATTAATTTGAGTTATCTTGACTACTAATTTTATCTTTTACTTAAGATAAATGTGGCCATTTTATACCGGTCATAATAGTTGATATGTTTTTTAGATATGGTCTGTTTGTGAATGTCATATTCAGTGCTATTTTCACATCTTAAAATAGCATTTTTGTATCTTATACGAGTGAATGAGTTACCATAAGTATTGAGTGAGCCAAAGTTTGTCACTTCCAGTCTGCATTTTAGATGTTCATTCTGTGATGGAGAATAACTTTTTTTTTTAAATAATAATCATGAGAGTAGCCTTGACAAGACATAACGGGTCTAAACAAACTGAAGACTTGCACATATTGTTTTATGTGTGTAGTAATATGGTGTTGATGTCAATATGAGTTGTTCTGATTGATATTGATGAGATATCATTGCAAATTTGAAAGGTTTTAAGACTAGTCAAAATTGTCTCTTTATTTAACCCCTTCCATGCTCATGACGGAACGGTTCCGTCATGAGCATCGGTTGAGCTGTGCTCATGACGGAACCGTTCCGTCATGGCCCCGCCCGTGCTCGAACCCTTCAGCACCGCGGGGGAATCCGCGCAACGCTGAAGGGGTTAACACATATTAAGTTAGACCAAACCTGTTTCTCATAAAAAGATTGCACAAGTGATTACTTACTTTGGCCATGTACCTACATACTTTATTTTGGCCAATAGGAGCCATATCTGTAGGATCAAGATATGGTTTCATATGCTATGCATTTGTTTGTCTTCCAGACAAGTATTGTACATCAACAATCATCTGTGCCATTGAAATTTTTCGTTTTCCTAAGTGGAATACAATTGAATCTACATATACTTAACTTTGAGGTATGTTATTCTATGAAGTGCAGGAATCAATTTGTAAAATTATTTGTGATGATATTATGATGGAATTGATGGTCTTTGCATAAAGCAATGAAGCAAATCTTTCTTTCGATAAATTACGAAAATAATGATTATATCAACACAGATTATTTTTGCAATTTTCATGCCCTCCTCCCTGAATGACTGGGGATCCACATCAAAATTTAATGATCTAATTATCATGATACTACATTACACAAATCAGCCAAATGGTGATCTGCTAGCTCGGTATGACTTTTAGTGTTCTCTTAAGAGTAATGAATTGATAACGTTTTTTTGTATATAGATTTGTATAGATATATGTATAGATTAAAATGTTCTTCTGTATATAGGTATATATGTATTGATTGTAAATAATGTATATATGTTTTGTTTTAGCCCTGAAGAAGTCTCGATAGAGACAAAACGCGTTGGCTAAAAGATTCACTTTTATGGTCTTTGGATTTTAAGCATTTGAATACATTTGAAGAAAGAACACTTATTTTAGACTACAAGCAAATTTTGGACCTGCTTCTTCTATTGGTCGCTAGGGATGTTAAAGAAATTGGATGTTGTTCAGTTCGTTTTTTGCTTGTTAAAGATTTATATGTCCATAGGAAACAATTTCCATTTTTTCTGGCATATGCAGTGACTATTCATAAATCTCAAGGATTAAGTGTAGACAGTGCATTGATGAACATTGGATCTACTGTATTTAAAGAGGGTATGGCATATGCTGCTTTGTTGCGAGTCAGAACATTATCTGGTTTGTTTTTGATTGATTTTGATGAGACAAAGGTTACTGCAGATGCAAACTGTGTAAAAGAGTATAATAGGTTAAGAAGGGTGTATACTCCAAATTTAAGTCAATATCCTGTATTTGAAAAGCGTGTGGTTGGTCGAAAAAGAAGGTTTGAGAATATCTGTTCTGAAGCTGTTGAGAAGGGAATAGCACAAGATAATGTTGTGATTGCAAGTAAAAAGAAATTGGACACTGTTGAAGAGGTTGTTGGTTATCAGTTAGGTGTCAACTGCTATGCTAATGTAGTGGACAATGTTGTTTTTTATCTTCAAGGTTTGCAAGAACAAATTTGTAGAATCAGCAACAAAGTTTTTTTTCTCTGTTGCATTCTGTTTTTGAAAAATTGACAACAGATACAAGTAAAATACAATCTGTTTCAGATGTTCGTAGTCTTTTGGATGTGTGTTCTGGTTCTACACAATTTACACAAAATATCCAACAAGATGCTCAGGAATTTTTAATGTATATGCTTACCATTTTTGAAAATGAAGGTGTAGAAATAGAAATTATTTTTGGCCTTTCTTACAAATGGGAACATCATTGTGAAAATTGCATGTATACATGTTCCACCAATGTAGACACTGAAAGATTTCTGTATTTAACATTACCAGACTGTAAATCAGTTTCTTTTAATAAATTAGTTAAAGGTGCAAATCAAAACATGGAGTGTAGCCAATGTAAATCAGAAATGTTATCCACATTATTTTTAAGAAAATATGGACAGTACATAATTTTAAAGATGCAACGTTGTACAGCAGATGGAAGAAAATTGGATACTTTAATAAAGCAGTTTGTAGCAACAAAAGTATCAATATCAGGAAGGAACTTTGTAGCAATTGCAATAATTTTCCATGATGGTCCTTCCACCACATCTGGACATTACACTGCCTATCTAAAATGTGACAAAGGCTGGCCACTTTGTAATGATTCCCAGTTGGTTTTCAAACAACGTTTGCCTAGGGAATTACCAAATTCGTACCTAATATTTTTAAAGTCAAAGTTTTAGGAAGATAATTCACTCTCTGAGTAATTTATTATAATAATTTATTAGGATTGCCATTGGACAATTTACATAAAAAGGAGTGCAAAAATACCATTTGGCCTCAAGGAAAGGTATATGTTTGAATTATGGACTTTTTTGTGCTCATTGACTCGGTGAATATTTTTAAGCGAGAACATTTACAGTTTTTATAAGCTAAT
The DNA here is from genome assembly GCF_964204655.1 of Triturus cristatus. Taxonomy (NCBI): domain Eukaryota; kingdom Metazoa; phylum Chordata; class Amphibia; order Caudata; family Salamandridae; genus Triturus; species Triturus cristatus. The sequence continues at coordinate 636,697,488 of NC_140591.1, forward strand.
GTTATAAAATGTTGTTAGCCATAAGCATTTCATATATGTGTGATTTGTATTTTGTGGTATTTTACTGAGAATAGCATGTTGGTTTTTTTTAAACAATCTTTTTGATTGTTTTTTTTTTGCCCTCTGTTAAGTGATGAGTACGATTGAAATCACTATTTCTAGTGAAATTCAATATATTCTGAGAACAACAAAAAAGGCAAAAAAAATAACTTTGTTGAAATTATGCTCTGTTGTAAAAAAATGTATTATTACATGTTATAACTATTTTTTCTTTTCTTTACAGATCCTAATTCTAAAATAAGCAGTTTACATCAATTTTTATTGGAAAAAAAAATCTGAAAAAAATGTATACCATTTTTAATTTCTATTACTGTGAAGGTAAGTTTAAGTAAGTATAAATATGCAGAATGGGCAGATCTGCAAGAACCTACAAAGATTGAACAACTTTTTAAAAACACTCTGTTTATACCAATGTAGTTTTGAAATCTCTCTGTTACCGGATATTATGTGACCTGCAAAAAAACAGATTTGAGTGGTTCATAATATTTCCCATTGTACCTATCGAAGGACCGCAATCATTTCAATCATTCTTCTTTGAGCATCTTTGCAGACAAAACTCTGTGCTTACCTTAAATTATTCGGAAGCGATTTTAAAACAGAAATATGTCAGTTTTTGTAACATAGTTATTGCACAAGATACTTTTTCATATTTACAAAGAGAGGAAAAGGTGCTCTGTGTACTTTTTCTACTCCATGTAAATACAACCTCATCATACGCACCACTTTGCGATGAAAGGTTGTTCTGTAAGTGTTGTTGTGTATGATTTCACTGAATACTCATAGAACAAGACACATCTCCAGATTTATCATAAATCATAAATCTCGATATGTGTGTGAATGCTGCACAATTCTCTAATTGGTGTACGAAAGCAGAACAAGGAGAATTGTTTTCTTTTCTCCTCATTTTTAAATCTTCAATGCATGCTAAAATGTTCAGCATACATTGAAAGAGAAAAGTGCATTTATTGATTGATTTTGTGCATGAAGGTGTGTCTTTCTGCACAAAAGCAAACAGCACATGAGACAGATATCCTTCCACTATGGTGGAAGGGTGCCTGTGTCACCACATGGCTGCAATTTAACCACTTCCGTGCTCAGGACGGCTCCCGGCCGTCATGAGTCCCTTTAGTCAAGTGCTCATGACGGCCGGGAGCCGCTCCGCCCACGCGCAGCTAATTCCCTGCCTGTGCGGGCGAATTAATCAGTGGGCGGAGTTCGGACAGCTCCTGGCCGTCATGAGCACACGCCCACCATGATTCATGACAGCCGGGAGCCGTCCTAAGTACCTGGGCGCCACGCCCAGCCCCGCCCCCCCTCGCACCGCGGCATAATTTGCCGCGCATGGAAGGGGTTAAGCCGCCGTGCAGAGAGAAGCATAGATGTGCAACATATTTATGTACATATGTTGCATCCCTGTGCTTCAGAAGTACTACAGCACACTGCAGTTAAAGAGGTTACTGTGTGATGCTGCAGCACTTCCTCATAGATCTGCACTTTTACATTCACCATATGCTATTAATGCATTCATTCAGTCAATTACGTTCTACACATACATTCATCTAAACTTTCACACATCAACAAACAAGTATAAAGCTCTTTTTTTAAACCAGGAAAGTTAGTTCTTAGAAGAACTTTTTTTTTCTTCTTTATTCTTTTATATTTTTTTTTGTTTTTTTAACAATTTTTTGGGGGTTTTCTTTTTAAAAAAAATAACAAAATAGAACTGGAGGAACAAAACAATGGACTTCAGGGAAAAAAAACAAAAAAAACTAGCAATGGTGACTTTCTTGCTTGCGGCAGATCAGATCGATAGACTGCTCCACGTAGCATAAAGGTGCATTGAATTTTGTGCAGAGCACTTTCGAAAATTGGAATTGCGGACGGATGTCCAAATTTTGTGCAGAAGGATGCACTCTTGAAGTGCTTGGCTGTGATGAATCCGTAGGAGCAGGAGCGACTCTCATCCTTCGGCATTCCTCCCGAGCAAGATTTACTGGATGAAGGGTCCTCAGATGCTTCATCATGCTCGCCGTTCCGCATGAATATTTATTGTTTGGATCCCCACGAGACAGCATTCTCTGGCAGATCTTGCAAGTGACCAAGTTGGCATTGGTCTTTGTTTGCCCCTCTGGATATGTGAAAAATGTCCACACCACAGATGAAAAACATGGTGGGCGTGGTGGCTCTTCCAAAAATTCATCCTCAGATGAAGGAGGAGATCCAGGAGATGCCTGCTGCCCTGAAGCCATTGTTTGGTTAGAAAAAAAGTTAGAGCTAACTGTAAACTTAGTCCAAAAAAGCTTCTTCTCTGCAAAGAGATGCTCCTCCAAAGAGATGCTCCTCCAAAGAAGGTCAAAGAAGAATGATTGAAATGGGTGGGGCCTTTCAATAGTTAGAATAGGAAGTGTAATGAACCAATCAAATCTCTTTTTTTCAGGTCACATGGGATCCGCGCACCTATATTACTTTTATGAGTAGTTTAGAGTTTGTGTTCAGTTAATATTCACATAAAATACATATATATATGTTTTTTTAAATGTGAAATATTTCGCGGGATTCGCACAGCTACCGCGTCTTGCACGCACATGACGCATTGCGGAAGCGCGCAAGCTTTGCGTAACGTGCATTGTACGTGTCGCGTATAGGCTTGGAGTCGCGTACTTGTTGCATTGTATTCGCGCACCAAACATGTACCCAACGCATACCGTACGCGGATGCTTACGCGTACGGGTCGTGAAGGGTGCGCATAGGGTGCGCGGATCCTCAAAAAATGGAAAGAAATTAAATAAAAATAAAAAATTTGAAAATATAGTTTTACAAATATTTTTAAAATATATAAAAATATATTTTAAAACATTAACAATTTTTTTTTAAAAACCCAATAAAAACAAATAATATTTTTTAATTTTTACAAGAATTAATTGAAAGAATACGTTAAAAAAAAGGTGATAAAAATTAATTTAAAAAAAACATAATTAAAGGAATTGACAGACTGAAATAGAAAAATTTCGAAATCCAATGAAAATCATTAAACATCATAGCTTTAGTGAGAAATTATAGATAGGAATTAGCATTTAAAAAACTTTTGAAATTCACTGAAAAAATGATAGGTTTCATGCACGTTATAGTTAGGAATTGGCATTTAAAAAACCTTAGAAATTCACTGAAAAAACCATAGGTGTCAGGGGCGTTATAGTTAGCTGGACATTTCCCTCATACAAAACCCTAGAAATTCTCCCGTTATAGTTAGTTCAGCTAACTATAACTCGCGCCCCCGCAATGCACTGCTGATGACGTCACATATTACATCACTCATGACATGGTCAGTGACATCACTCATGACATCACTCATGACATCTCAAATGACATCACTGATGTTTATTGACATTGAACATTGAACATTGACATGTTATGACATTTATTATTTTAAAAAATAGATTTGGTTTGCTGGTTTACAGTTTGTTTTAATTGAAGTTTTTGGAAGGTTAATATCTTTTTTTAATAAAAGTAATCTTTACTCAGAAGTAATTACAACCATAAAAGTCAAAAACATACAATAAAACAAATCATCATTACAGTGAAAATTAATTAAAATATTGTGCAAAATTGCAAAGTCTAAACAGCCATCAATCGCATCTAGAGCTTCTAGATATGAGTGCTGCTCTCAGGACAATTGTGACAACATAGTGGGTATGGACATTGGGCAAAAGATGCAAATACAAGCCATCCCCAATTTTGAGACCTACTATCTGGTTCAGTGGCTAACACAGTGGATAGCAGGCAGACTCGGTCCCAGGAGGGAAAAATTGACCCCTTTGTCCCTAACCTTCATAGACTGACTAAGATACTTTTCAGACTTCACAGCCCCAGCGCAGGACACACTATGGAATTTCAAGTGCTGTGTCGCTGCGGGTCCCGAAGTCTGTGGAAGACGCCAGTGAGGAATCCCAATGGGTTTCCTGGATTAGATCCAACATGGTGAGGATTGGTAAGAACTGAATGAAAGGGTGGCCGCAGAGGTGATGAGGCTCAGGGCCCTATTTGGGGCTTAAATGCTTCTCCTGTTTGAGGAGTCATGTTAGAGGGATAACCTACCATGGGGCTATTTCCTCCCCCCATGGTACAGTATCAGCAACCATTCGTAGACACTGTTGGACGGGCTTGGTAGAACCACTTCATGCTACAGGCTGCCAATACTCAGTTACCTCATTGAGGGCCTTTAAATCTGTTACTTGTTTGGATGAAAGGATATGGGGGACATGATGTTATTGGGTCTAAGTAAAAGACCAAACAAGAAAAGAGACAGCAAAGATTATCTCTGGGTGCTTCTGAGGGAGTCCCTAAATTAGAACGAAATCCCATCACCCACCGAAGTGGCATGCTTCATTATCCGGGATTCTCATCTTGATGGGGATGCCTAGCCTTGCCAAGGGCAACAACCCCCTCACTGTGAGGGAGGAGCTCAAGGATGTTTTTGTTCCTACTCTGTAAAGGATATACTAAATACTGCGGATGAGAAGGCACTAAACTAGTTGGGTAATGGGCGCAGTGCAAAAAAAACAATCTGAAAAGTGAGGAAAGTGATGCTAAAACTAGCTACAGGAGCGAGCCGGGTCTGGTGGCTCAGTGGACTAATGTGTCTTCTGCAGGGGCCTGGGTTCGACCTCATGGTCACAGGTTCAAATCCTGGTGGGTCCACTCAGCCTTTCATCCATCTGAGGTTGATAAAATGAGTACCATTGAGTTGGGTAACAACAAACATCTGTTACTCAGCGCCAAGATACCCATAGTGGTGAACGTGCACTTTACAAATATATATGTTATGTTATATGTTCTTTTTAGCGATTGATGCAATGCACCAAACAGAGGACCCTGACATATCCACCATCTACCATGGCCTTGACTATATTACTGCCATTGTCCATAGCAACACATTGAATTCAGAGACCTCTGGGTCGAAGCCATTCAAACACATTGCTGTTTAAGATTTCCAAGATGTTTGCGGCTGTGTTGGCTTTCTCAATGGCAAACATTGCTGCTGTTGCATGCTACTGAATCCCCCTTACACTTTCTTCAGCACAGAGACCTGCAGATAGCTGTTGCCAAACCCCCGCAAAAGAAATCCAGTGTGCAGTGATACAAATGTCATGAGTCGCTTGACAAGTGGTCCACATGTGTGTCATCAGGTGCATAGTCTGAACAGCACTGTACTATATAGCGTAACCAATCATTTGCAGCACATCCTGATGGAGCCCTAGAACAGCAACTCTGGCAAAATAGGTCTGGCTGGAAACCTTCCATTTCAGGCAGACTCATTCCACAAAGGAAAAAGGAAGGAGGTCCAGTGCTAACAATTTAGCCAGCTTCCAGTTGTACACACGTCGTTGTGTGGTTGTATTTGTGGAGCCCCTCCTTCCTCAACATGCCCGTAATAGTAGCTTGGATTTTTTTATTTTGTCATACCACTGACACAGGCGACTTCTGCAGAGAACCAAGAGGTGGTAGACTCAATGTGAGTCTTGAGAAAATCACTGTATGCGCTAATGTCTTCATCTGAGTTTTTTGCCATGTGGAGGTTGCTTATACTGGTGATGCTGGCACGCTTCAGGGGACAGGGCTACTTTGTGTAAAGCTGTCATCCTCTTCTTCCTCATCACCTCCATGATCCAAGCTACTTCCCCTCTCTCATCACTGCCACCACCACCTTCTACCCCTTTACTGTGCTCCTCCCATTGTATAGTGTGATGTTTTTTCATATGGGATATTTGGCCTCCAGTACCACAGTGTGAACATAGCTTACCTTGACATTCACTTGTGTGACAAAAGGAGCATATGGCAATCTTACCCTCCAGCTTCCTAATTGTAAAGAATTCCCAAACTGAGGAAGATATGTTTTTAGTGTGCCACTGTGTGAAGAACTGGAGGTAGGTGGGTGTGTCATTTGCCTCTCTGTAGGACATACTTCGACTGAGGTAGTGGTGGATGCAGGTCTCAGTGGAGGCCTTACAAATATGGAAGCTGGTGGTGGTGAAACCAGTGTCACATCCCTCTAAGCAAATTGAATAGGAAGGGTCATCTTGGTGTCCTCTGAGCTGCCCTCCATTCTGACATTCACTGGCTCATCCACAACAATGTCACTTTCCATAATTCTAAGGCTTTCCAGAACTTTTCTTATCCCTTGTCTCTCGTGGCAGGTCTTGGACTCAGCCGGGGTCCAATCCATGTCTAGATCTTCAGAAGGGGGTTTTGGAGAAGATGTAGAGTGACCTTGCCTTTTCTCCCTGGGCATTATGAAGCCAATGGTTCAAGAACTACATCCTTTATAGATAAATGTATATATATCTTTATAGAGCGCAACATATGCCAAGGGCATGTTGGCCCTAGCGTGTGCAGGAGCCATGTTAGTACTAAAATGTTAAGTATAGCCCTGACTACATAAGTGTTTGAAATAGCCATGTTTGTAGTTGTTATCTGAAAGTCAGCAGATTCGGCTGACCTCTGGGGTACCCAGGTAGTTCATTCAAGAGCTTGCAGGTGGAGTATATCAGGCTTCTGCTGCCCCAAGAGGCAATACGAATTCTGGGAACCCTGACCATTTTCGATGCTGTGACCTAAGGCATGTACCAAGAAAATGTGTTCTTTAGGCAGTCTGGACCCGTGAGGTGGAGTGCTCTGTACGCTGTGCACAGTGCCTTGAAAGCCACTCTCTTTTTTACTGAGACCCAATGAAGCTCCTCCAGGACCTTAGAGACTGAGTCAAATGTCCTGATTTTGTTTATAAGCAGTGCAGTAACTTTCTGCATTCTTTGCAACTTCTATAGAGATTCTTGCCTATAACACAGATAAAGGGCATTACTGTAATCTAGTCTTGATAAAACCAGTAATATAATCCCTGTTGTCTGCAGCTCAAATGAATTAAAGGGCAGGATTTTCTTCAAAATGGTCCTTTGGTAAGAGCAATTAGTGATCAGCGTATTTGTTTGCTCCACAAGGTGAGTTTAAAATCAAAGATTATCCCAAGGCTTTTCACTTTAGAAACTGGGGTGTGAAGAAGGCCTGATGCCTAAAACCACCAGGAATCATTCCAGAAGGAAGTGCCCCTGCCAAATAAGGCAAACTCTGTTTTAATCCTTAAAATCCTTAAAGAATTAATGATGTTGCTTGCCAATGGTCTAAGAGACCTATGGCAGGCTGGGGGAGTAGGGAAAAATGTAATAATCCTTAAACAATTAATGCTGGTGTACGCCTATGGCAGGCAGGTGGTGCAGGGGAAAATTAAATAATCGTTAAACAATGAAAGCTGGCGTGTGCGTTTGGCCTAAGAGACCTATGGAAGAAAGGGGCTGCAGGGAAACATTGAATAATCCTTGAAAAAATGAATGCTGGTGTGCACCTATAGCAGGCAGGGGTTGCAGGGAAAAATGTAATATTCCCTAAAATATTAATGCTGGGATGCGCTTATGGACTTAGAGATGCAACAATGTATTCATTACTCCTTTATTTCGGTCACAAATAACCCTAAAAGGTACAATACACACAAGCACATCTCATTAATATCCATTAAAAATATGATCCACACATATAAAAACAATATAAACAATGAAAAGGTAATTGCTGCATAGCTAGATTCATAATGGCTCTTAACAGCAAGCAAAATATCTAGCAAAAGGTAGTACATCTCAATGTCAAAGATCAAATTGGAAAAGGATGTAGAAAAGTGCAATATAAAATTATAGCAGTTTCCAAAAATAAAATGTTACAAGACAGCAGTCTACCAAATAACCCTCAATCAGGCATTCTCAGAGGTGCAAAAAAAAAATTAACAAAAATACAATACTAGTACGTATCCAGAGTGTTGCACAAAAAGAAAAAAACAATTGCAGTTTTTGTGACGTAGCCCCAAATCAAAGCCAGAAAGGTTGCTGCAAACTGGTTCACTATAATGGCCCAGAACGAGCCCGGAACACAAGTACTTTATAAGGAGAATAAAATGCTTCTGCCATAATTTATGAAAACCCAAGGTGACACCATCGCTAGAAACCCTACAGGTGCTCAGTAAGCACTTTTGGCTTCTGCTGCCTAAGCCTATATCACAGCTGTTGTACGAGACCAGGCTCATTGTAAAAATCTGGTGAGTGTAAATACAATGGGTTCAGAAGTGTCAGATTTTAATATATATAAAGCTTCCAGACACTGTTTTACTCCAAAATGATGGCATAGGGGCAAAAATCACCTGGATTGTGTTTTTTTGTACTTATAATGTTACTAAAAAAGTGTACCTCGGTTTCTGGCATATTGGGAAAAGATTCTCAATCACAGTTCTGTTAGCCCTCTTTGCACCACCTCAAGGTGGAACCTTGACTGGCAGTGTGCCAACACAGAGGTGGATATACAAAGAATTTGCTGCAGGGGGCGTAATTCCATCAAGAAAAGTCTACAAATGTGGGGAGCATTTATGGCTTAGAAATGTATTCATCAGGCCATCAGGCCTCACCTTGCGCCATGTCTTTTGTAGAAAATGCTCCCAGCAGATATCTTTTACCTATTAAGCTGATTTAGTCTTCACCTTGTTATTGTCTTCCCACAAACCCCAAGTTTTAGCTTGCTGCATAGATTTTTCACAGGTTTAATCCAGTTTGTGGTGCATTGTTTATCTAATAGCAGACTAATAAAATCAAATAATGCAAAAAAAGTAATTGTTGGTGTCTCATTAGGGACTATGAGAAATACTTTGAAAGGCAAGGAGGTGTGGGTAAAATGGAAAAAAAATGCATATATTATTATTTAAACACTGTACATGCATGACAATCATTCTCAAGCACATTAAACTGATATCAGGGAAAAAAGTGAAAAACTAACAAAAAACAATGTCTCTAGAAAACGGCTTTGAAAACTGGGAAAAAAGGATTTAACACACTGCTTGCCCACACATAATGACTGCTGGCCATATGTTCAAACAACAACAAGCAAGAAGGCAGAGACAACAAAGAACACATGCAGGCCTATGGCAAAAGCACACTGGCTGGCTACACAAAATGGCCGCTAGCCATATGTTCAATCAGCACCAAGCAAGACGGCATGGACAAGAAAGAACACATGCAGGCCTATGGCAAATGCACACCAGCTGGCTATACAAAATGGCCCCCTGCCACATGTTCAAACAACAGCAAGCAAGAAGGAATTGATAACAAAGAACACATGCTAGGCCTATGTCAAAAGCACAATGGCGGCCTACACAAAATGACCGCTGGTCATATGTTCAAACAACAAGCAAGATTGCATTGACAACAAAGAAAACATGCTGGCCTAAGCAAAAGCACACTTACTACTACACAAAATGGCTGCTGTCCCCATGTTCAAACACAAACAAGCAAGAAGGCCTGAAAAGCAAAGATCACTTGCAGTGCTATGGAAAAAGCACAGAGCCGGCTATACAAAATTGCAGTCAGTCAAGTGTTCAAACAACAATAAGCGAGTATGGATGGACAAGAAAGAATACATGCAGGCCTAAGGCAAAAGCACATTGATTGGCTATACAAAATGGGCGTCAGTGACATTTTCAAACAAAAACAAGCAAGATGACATGAAGACAAAGAGCACATGCAGGCCTATGGCAAAAGTGTACTTACTACTACACATAATGGCTACCAGCCACATGTTCAAACAACAGGAAGCAAGAAGGCGCGTACATCAAAGAACACATGCAGGCCTATGGCAAAAGTGCATTAGCTGGCTGCACAAAATGGCCACTGTCCACAAAACTGCACTTGCTACTGAACAAAATAGATACCGGCCACAAGTTCAAAAAACAACAAGCTAGGAGGCATGAACAACACATGCTGGCCTATAGACACTGGCTACACAAAATGGCCACCTGCTAAATGGCATGGAGAACGAAGACGAAATGTTGGCCTATGGCAAACATAAACACACACACTGGGTGGACAAAAAAAATGCCCACATGTCCAGCAAACACTACCATTAATTCAATAATGCCAAAAAGAAAACAGCTACAAATATTTTCCAACACACATCTTTCCAAGGCATCAAAATATATTTCTGTACTGAAATACACCTTTTGCAGAAAAAAACAGAAAATACAAAAAAAACACATTTCACATTTAATCCAGTGCCATCCCTAAATCACAGATGTTTTAAAACAACATATAAAACGGAAACAGTTGTTTCATATATCTAATGCCTGGTATTGACTGGATGGCCCGTGGGCAGTCTAGGCCACATGGTAAAATAAATGAATAGTGCAAATTTCACAAACATGCAGAGAAAGTACTTAACAGTACAGCCTTTTTCCCTTATAAAAGCAAATAAAATTAATGCAAACAAAATAGGTGTCTACTGCAACTTCAGGCTACCCACCATAACCATAATAATTGTTTTTTTTTTTTTAAAGGTACACATAAATGCTGGTGCATGCCCTCTATCAAACAATGCCCTTAAAAAAAACCTAGTTAATTACAAGTAGGAAAGCTTGTATGTGCTGCGCACAATTCACCTGGTGTATATACACCGCTACATAAACAGAATTTACTCAATTAGTTCTTTTATTCTTAAGAGTTCATTTTCAGTTCCACTGATGCATATATCCAAATGCAGTAACACAAAACATTGGCTCAAAAAGAAATTTTTACATCCAAACCGAAATTATTACATCATACCTTTGTTTCTCATGGATGCGAGTTTCAAACAAATTATTACATGTACAAAAATACATTGATGAATAGTCGCGCCCAATGCATTTCGGACCTTCCTAAGGAGCAATTCTGGAATGAAAATAAACAATACACTGTCCCTATTTATGTGTGAGGAGGCTCAAAAGTCACAATTGTTATGTCTTGTGATTAATTAAATACATGGGTGTATAAGTGGTATTTGCCCAAATGTAATGTTATAAAGTGTTTATATGTGAAGAAATTTGTACCTGCAATTTGCTGACTTAGCTGTCAGAGACCGGCTTTCCTATTAGATAGAAACTAAAGAAACCAAATATCAGTTATAATGCAGCACCCAGTCATTGGTGCTTATGCTGAAGCTGTCAAATCTGTAATCTGTGTGTAAAATGCACTATTCATTGCTTGGGCTTACCTCTGTATAATATTTCCTGTAGCAATCTAAAATATAAAACATGAAGAGCATAACGTCAATCCATTACGGAAATTGGAGTTGTGGAAATCTACCATTCACGCGATTGGTCAAATCAACCACTTATATGTATAGAAAGCGTCCTTACCTATAAGCCGCCTATGTTCACTTTAATCTAGAAGACGGGAAAAAATGTTTTCGGTTATTTAGCCCCGTAGCTTTAAAAGTCCGTGACGCGATCAGTAAAGGAATATGCTGGCAGTATTCATACCTGAAATAAGGTCCCGACAGGTAGCAGATTTTCACCGTGGTGTGAGTCAACATGAACGACCCCGAGTTCTCGCGTTTTGAACGATGCGAGTTAATGGATATTCATGAACAGAGACGAAGGACTAAAACACGTGAACCGGTCTACAGACGCCTAATCCTTGGGCGCCATATTGACAGAAATGCCGTAGGAGTGTATATTAATGATATAGTACTAACGTGAACATAATAAGACGAAAACTAAAGGACAGAGTAAAAAATTAAAAATAAGCAGGAGTGCACGTGATGCACTAAACATTATAAAACCAGTTAAACAAGAAATCTCGTTTTATGTCTACTAAAAATCCTGATGTGATGCCTGTGCCTGAATCTATAAAGAAGATATTAATACGAGAATAGACTAGCATCATGATGCGCTGTTGTACATCAAGATTACGTCGATTTGATGATATCAGGGATGTTGTCACTATACCACGAATATCCTAGAGCTACAAGATGCTAAATACTCAAAGTGGATGTACCACTGTGAATAAACGACAAAATACTAACGAATCAAGCTGTGTTTTGTGAATGTTTGTTCTGTGTCAAGACATGTTCCATTAAGTTGTGTCATTCCATAACTAACAAATGGTTGTGTTAAGATAATATACCAAGCGATCATAAAGTGCCCATTATATGTATGGTTTGGTGGTCCTATAAGTGTATTTATATATAAATCATGCAGCCTGTGTTGCCTAACCCAAACTTTTCTGAATCTTATATGAAACATGACATATCCAGTCTGTCGTTCATCCCTTTCGGGATCATTGTGTCCAAAATTTGATCCAATATACTTCTCACTGAAGTAATTTGATGTTATTATCTACTCCTGGTTGGATCTTAACTCGTTCTATAATCTGAAACCTGAGTTGAGAGATGGAGTGATTAGCTTCTACCCAATGGGACGCAAGTGCTGAATTTAAGTTCTTGGTTCTTACACGACTCTTATGTTCTGTGAGTCGAGTCTTAATTTTCCGTTCTGTTTTTCCAATATAGCTCCTGCCACACGGGCATTTTATACCATAAATGACATTACTGGTATTGCAGTCGCTTGTATGTTTCAATGGTATTGCTTTGCCTGTGGAGGGATGTGTTAAAACTTTTCCCAAAATTACATTATTACAATGTGAGCAATTAAAACATTTCAAAGTGCCTTTAGGAGATGTAGGAGCATCTTGATCATTAGTTTGAGCCAGTAATTCACGTAAGTTTTTCCCTCTGGTGTAGCCATGTAGTGGTGGTTCTTGGAGTATACTATTAAAGTCTGGCTCATTAGCCAGTAGTTCCCATCTCATGTTAATTATTCTTTTAATAGCTGGGGAACTTGTTGTGTATTTTGATACAAATACGATGGTATTTGTTTTTGTCGTCGGATGAATAGTAAGTAATTCCTCGGTCTTTCGTGGCTGCTCTCTGTGCACACTCTTGTAAGGTTTTTCTGGATAACCTCTTTGTTTATCCATTTGTTTAAATTCTTCTATCTTGGCATTGCTCACTACAGGATTAGAGTAGATTCGCTTAATCCTAACGAATTGGGAATACGGTAGGTTTCTGATGAGACTTCTGGGATGGAAACTTGAATGGTCTAAAGCATTATTGCGATCCGTAGGTTTTGTATGAATTTGGGTTTGCCATCAGGTTGTTTAGAGATTGTAACATCAAGGTATTCAATTGTGTGCTCATGGATTTTATAGGTGACTTGAATCCCAGGGTTGAAGGAATTGATGGTCAGAATCATATTTTCTAATGTTTCACGAGAATCCGTCCAGATTAAAAAAATGTCATCTATGAATCGACAGTATAGTCTGATATTAGGCCACCAGGATTGATTGCTCATAATATACTGATGTTCAAATTGTGCCATGAAAATGAACTCTTATTAAATAAAAGAACTAATTGAGAAAATTCTGTTTCTGTAGCTGTGTATATACAGCAGGTGAATTGTGCGCAGCACATACAAGCTTTCCTACTTGTAATTAACTAACTTTTCTATAGCATCTGTGGACAACACTTGCTTGCGGCAGCACCACAAAAAGCTTGAACAAATTGGTCAAAACACGGAGTGCACCCCCTACTCTATAACTACTACTTATAAAAAACCTGACATACCTGACTTGTTGGTGATGTCATAATTCAAATCAAAGTTCTTAATTTCCAATGATATATGTAGCAGGAATTGCAGACAAAGAGAGTGATGCTTTCATCTCAAAATTCTAATGAAAAGTGACCAGGAGATGGAAAATGCACTTGGATGAGCTTTCTGGACAAGAAGTGGAGGTTGGAGTCTCTGTGGCACTTCCATCCTGCTAAAAACAATTAAGTAAAATTAAAAATTGAGCTTTACGTGAAAAAAACCCTGCACCATCTATTCGGGTAGAATATTCACTTGAAAAGGCATTTCTATGTAGCACCTTCTGGAGTAGAAAATCTACTCAAGAACCAGCCTCAACTGCTCATGTCTGCCAGCATTACAAAATGGTGCCGGAAGACTCAATAGAGACTGGAAATGGGCTATAGGCTGGCAAATCTTGCTCACAAGTGTGCATTGATGGAGCCTTGCATTGTTACTGTGAACATCAGGCTGCTTGTATGGCAGAATATTTCCGCCACACTCCCAATGGCACAATTTGGCAGGAACTTCACATTACAAGTGTAATACAGAGTTACCGAATTCTGCCAAGTCCAGAAGCTGAATGTAATTCTGCCTGGGCACATAACCACCCAAAATTAATCTTTGGGTTTGTGAATACATTTGAAGAGGGTCAGTGTATTTATAGCCATGATCTCTATTTTGAGGCACTTACTGATGAACTATAATCTGTGCTTCACCGCTGAGGTCTGCCCCCTAGTTGAGCCTTTATACCAAACTATACAGGTGCTGGAGTTAATATTACAATACAATATATTCCATTCTCCCTGAAATTGTCATTTTGAGTGTGATCTTATTTGGCAACACCAAATTGATCTAGTGACCACAAACCATTGTCAGTGAGCTTAGGCGTTTTGGCAAAATATCAAAATCTCATCAGATAAACTAATTGACCTCTAGCTAACTAAGAATACATGGATTTTGATGAGATGGTCTAGGGCCAATTCATCCCACTTACTCTCCAATCTTGTTGATTTATATGCGGTTGCATGATGGCATTGTCTAGATGAGGATACTTAACCATTGGAGAGTCTAAGCTTGTGTGAATTCCTTTGTGGAATCCTTAAGACCTTACTAACTCCCCCAGCTCACCGATGAAGGGCGAAGGCCCATAAAAGGTTTGACTCAACTTGCTCTCATGTGCATATTGACCTTATGCCTGCTTTAAAAACTGTACCCTTTATACAAGTGTGAAAGCTTGTAGGAAACACTATAAAGAAGTATAAGGAACTAGAAAAAGAACTAAAAAGGAAATCAGGGAAAAAAACATGAAATAGTGTGAATATTTAGCTGAAAACCTCTTCATGCATTTCTCCTATAGCAGTGGTAGATTGTGCAATGAAGAAAAGTCTTAGCAGTAAAGCCCCTTGCAAGGATTTTTCTCTGAGCCAATGAGATTACACAACCTTTGGGGATTGTACAGCGTATTTGTGCATTATTTGTTGTAAATATGATAACCTAGGGCCCGATTCACAGAACTAATCTGAGACAAAGTCCTAAACCTACCACTTTTGGTATTCACAGAATGCATTTACTACTTTTGGTTAAACTTACTACTTTTGGTATTCACACACGGCACTTGCTACTTTTGGTATTCACAGAATGCACTTACTACTTTTGGTTAAACTTACTACTTTTGGTATTCACAGAATGCATTTAGTAGAAGTAAACTAACTTTACTACTACTAAATGTCTTCTGTGAATACCAAAAGTAGTAAGTTTAACAAAAAGTAGTAAGTGCATTCTGTGAATACCAACAGTAGTGAGTGCCTCTGTGAGTACCAATAGTAGTAAGTTTAGGATTTTGTCTCAGATTAGTTCTGTGAACCAGGCCCCTAGTGAGCAATGCGGCGTCTGCACTATATTCAAATATTTCACACCAGATTGCATATATATTGGTTTAATACAAGTATGACGGAAAGTTGTACTTTGTCCAGTACTATGTTGTCTATCTATACCAATGCTTTTGAGGAAATGTTTCCCCATAATCAAGTTTGAATTGAAATTATGTTAAAATTAGGCAGAGCCCACTAAATCATGGATGAGAGTTCCTTCCTTCGTTTGGAATGAGTCCCACATAATACTTTGTTTAGATTTATATGAATATTTTGTTCTCGGCAGTGATGGAACCTTCTTCATTCCCAATTCAGATTTTATTTGACCCACTTAGCGTAAACATGGTGCAGTTATTATCACCATTCCTTTATTATGGTTTTTGCTGTTTGGATTCTTTATGTTGCGAACGTGCAAAGCACATTTCACTTTATAATGTTCTGCACATCTAGCAAACGATATTTGCAACCAATACTGGCTTACTAAACATGAGACAGTGTTGATCTTCCTTCTTAAATTTACTTAGACTTGCTTCCAATGTCATATGTATGGCTGCAATACATTTTATCTGGAGTGCACTTCAAATAAGGAACAGTTTGCAGTGATGTGTTGCATCCCTAGTGAAGTGATTATTTTTAATATTTATTCCGTTTAAATTGTTGACGTAAATTATGAAGTGTTCATGTAAGGTGTTCTGTATTTAATTTATGAAAGGATATTTTTTTTATTGGATTCGCTTCATGAATATTTTAAGGTTAAGGAGATCCGAACAATAATCTTGTCTTGACTTGAGTACCTTTAAATGGAGAAACAGAGAGAATGTAATTTGCAGAAACGTCATGAACATGTTATCATTCCCATGATAATGTCTTTGAATGGGAATTTATCTATGTTATGAAATGTGGTACACACTGACTGAAAAAGCCAATTCTAGAGAAAAACATGTCATAACTTGCACTGCTTTGGTCCTTTTTTTCAAAATAAATCTTGGGAGATGAGGGGAGAATCCCCAAATCCCTCATGACCTGGTTAGCTAACTTGCTGGCACAATATGGAAATGGTGCGAGAAATCCGTACAATGTTCATTTTGGTTTCAGGTCTACCCATTCTCGAGACTGACAACTGGAGCAGAGAATGATCCTCAAACAGTGGCGTAGGGAGCGGGAGCCCTCCCCCCCCCACTCCAGTGGCTTAAGTGGCCGCTGCCACGGGGCCATTGGTCTGCCTAACTGTGTCCCACTTAAATCTTATTAGTTGTTTATGGTCCTCTCCTGCAGAAAATGTGTAAATAAATCACTCTGTGGTGAATACAGTGAACAAATATTGTAGGCCTGGGCTGCCATGAGAAGGAGTACGACCGAATAAAGATGGGAGAAAAGAGATGGCTACATAGAAAGATGAAAAAAAGAAAGCGAAAGTGAAGAAGGTAAAGGTTTAAAGGAAACCACAATAACAGAAGGTAAAAAAAATGATGGGTAGATAAAAGGGTTAATGGATTGAAGAGCGAGTGAAAGGTTTAACAGGTGAATGGATAGAAGGATGGAAGGATGCATGAATATATTATTGGGGGCGTGGATGGAAGGAAAACTGATGGCAAGTGCAGAGGGGTAGCTGAATAGATGAAGGGGTGAATGTACTAGACTGTTCTATGTCAGCAGGACAACACTTTTCCCGTTCTCAGTTTTCATTTAACTAATGAGTCCATTCTGGGAGTAATCGGCCTGCCTTGCTTCAAACAAACCAGTTGGACTAGTGCAGCTGAGAGCAATGATTTGGCACAGAGAGCAATGACTTCCATTGTAGATATAATTCCTACTTCCACGTCCTTCTCAGGTGAATCCTTAAATAAAGACAAAACCGAAGTGCCCCCGCTTAGTTCACTCTGCACTTCATCAATTATTTCTAGAACATCTCAGAATCTGCCTATAAGGAACAACAAACTGACCTTAAAATCAAAAACCACTCGTAAATTAGAAACTATCGAAATTATGGTTACTCCACTAATCAGCTTTTTTTCTAGTATGGTTCCAATGTGACTTGTTCAAACTCTCATCTTCACCATTAAGACAACTGTCTCGAATTTCCTCTGGTCTCATAAAAAAGCGGAAGTATCTATTAAAAAAGTGCACTGTTCTAAACTAGATGGTGGCTGTAACTTCCCAAATTGGTATAAGTGGCAGACTGCGTATCTTGTCTCACAGGGTGCTAGATGGTTAGTTGGTTACTGAAACCATCTTTTGGTTGTCCTTATTGGCTATTTATGAAAAGATACCTTGCTTTTCCTTTCTCCAATCAAGTCTTTCTATCGATTGATCATATATTAATTATTCACTCTAGATGAATCATGTTGGATACCGTCAATGCCCTTTGTGCCATTGACAATAAATTGCAATGCCCTATCCATAACTCTAATCTTTCATCACTTTGTTTTTGCAAGAAAATAATCACAAATGATGTTCGCCCAGTGGGTCCTTCTTCGGCAGAAGAAGATAGCTGTCTTGTCTGTGATCGGGCTTCTAATGATGGTCCTTTATTGTTATAAATTCTAGCTTCCAAACATAGACCTTTATGGTTTGCTAAAAATTAAAGCTAAACTCTCCAAATGAGGCCTACTTTTGCTGCCCTCTCTACCCTCCTTTTCTTGCAGTCTGGCAGGCTAAAGAACATATGGCCTCTAACATATATGTTTTACAAAAACAATTACGTGAACAGCCTCTCCAAATCCAACAAGAATGGGATGTAGACTTCCAAAAATCGGTAAAAGATCCCCCTTTCGTAAAACAATGGTACATGATATGCAGTCTGGCACTCTCATAAAATAGCATCTTCTTTATACCAGACCAAGGAGCATATTACCAAGGACAAGCGATAATTATCGCTAAACGTGCTTAGCGCGATTTAAATTATCGCCGGCTATCGTTGGATTTCATCGCCATGTCAGCGGCGTATTAGCAACGCTTAGCTGACAGGCAATGTGAAATCCTGCAATAGACTGCGATAATGAGCATTAGCGTGTGAAATCCTGCACGCTAATGCCAAGCTTGGTAATAGGGGAGTGTGGACTCAGCCTTACAATCCACCTCCCATATGTATAAATGGTAAGTCAGGTTTTTTTCTGGCGCTGGAATCATGCGATAATGGGGGTTTTCTTATCGCTTCGCTGTCCAGGGGCAGCATTGTTGATACAGCGATGTCGGTTTTGCAAGCATTTTACATGTTGACTTAGGAGGGAACGCCTACTTTGCATCTCATTAGCGATATTTATCGCTGTCATGAGATGCGTTATGAAATCGGCTGCTAACATGCGCTGAAGCATGTTAATGCCGCCTTGTTAATAGGGCGATGAGAATATCGCCGCTTTAGCTGCAAAAAGTGCCGCTAAAGCGGCAATAATGCCCTTGATAGTATGCCCCCAAATGTTTTGCTCTTCACCTCCTGTACTGGTCACCCACTAGGTCGCATAAAGTGAATCCACCCCAATTTGACATTTGTTGGTCTTTCAAGGAACGTTGTGGTGATTTAGAACTCATGTTCTTCAAATGTAGGTATCTCATACCCTTCTGAGAGCGAATAACAAGCCAATTGAAATGTATCTTTTAATATTAATTTATATCTACACTTCCCTACGATAATTTTGGGCCCTCAGGCAGCTTCTTCAGCTTTGGAAAGCAAAGTAGATTTTGCCTTACTAGATCTCCCATTAACTATCGCAATAAAAGTAATTTTACTGGACTGGAAATCATTTAATTTAGTCTCTTACCACACTTGATGGACCTCGGTTACTTATTTATGTAGCTCCCACTCGTCCTAGTACAACTCACTTGAACACCCCATCATCTCGAAGAAACTTTGGGAAACACTGGCCTCGTTTCTCTAAGAGCCACATTCAATTGCCCTGCCTGTGAGACCAATATAGAACCCGCATTCTCCCTTCTCCATAGGGTTCAGTGACACTCTCTTCTTCTCTCACACTTCCCCCTCCTCTCTCCTGCTTCATCCTTGTTTGCTGCTTTTTATGGTAAATCATTTGGACAGTGTTTTGTTTTGCTCCAGTGGTTTTTCTGAAATGATGTGTGCCTACACTGAGTATGACTTAGTTTCTCTGTTAATATCTCCTAAGAACACTGGACCTCCTGTTATCAGAATGGTTTTCATTCTTTGAATCTGTATTATTGATATATTATCATTCTAATATTCTAGTTTCTCACTGATTTAATAATGACGAATGATAACTGTATATAACCTGACATTTACCCATGTTCTTGATGTACCTACTTTTATGGGACTGGGCATTTGCGGAGAAACCTGCTCATGTTGTGCTGGGCAGTGCAGGGTATTGCTATGCACGGAGGACTAACCTGAGCATTTTACAATATGACAACCCACAAGAAAACTCCACTGAATATCTGAGACTAAAACAGGGCAGGAGGAGACTACATTATGTGTTTCAGTATAAATCTACACATTTAGTGGCTGTACGCAGCTGTCAAAGACATGCTTATTCATGGATAGGATATCATAGACATTTGAGGCTATGCCTAACTTTGAGGAAACGGGGTGTATTAAAATGTTGTGGTTGTGCAACCTCACCATGTATTACACTGACCATCACCTTCAGGACCTGTAGATTCGTCTGTCAAACCCTTAGCTCAATCCAGGGTAACTGTGGCACTGAGGAGAAATGCTTACACAGAGGGACTTTTTTAAATCATTTTAATAGCACCAAAACAACTGAAGAAGAAATTGACATGATACTGAAGACATCTGACACCAATTTCTAAAAACAGACTGTATTTTTAGAAGATTCAAGGGGCATATTATCAAGACAGGCGATAAAATTATCGCCGCTTTAGCGGCAGGAAACTGCCGCTAAAACGGCGATAATGGGCTTGATAAAATGCTCTATGGAATTCCAATTGAAGCTCAGGTTAGATGTCCTTCACATCTAACATGGGCTTCAATTGGAATTCCATAGAGCATATTATCAAGCCCATTATCGCCGTTTTAGCGGCCGTTCTCTGCCGCCAAAGCGGCGGTAATTTTATCGCCTGTCTTGATAATATGCCTCTTAGACACTAGAATAAAGAAGTTCCCTCAGAGGGTTGAGGAGATATGGATTTTACATGTAATAATACATAAGAGCATATTCACTCAACTGCAAACAAACCTTGGCAAATTTAATGAGTTGGACACTTAGGGCCGTAATCTGATCTCGCTAGGAAAGCACTCCGTACGACTCGGATCCGGAAGGCTTTCCTAGCGAATTGCGCTCAGGGAGTCTGAGCTACCGTTTCCTATGTTCCTGTATGGTGACACACTTGGTTCGCTAGGACTCCCATTGAACTCAATGGGAACCTGTGTACCGCACACGCACACGGCTCCCATTGCAAAAAGGGGTGGGTGGGGAAAAGTGTGCACCCTGTGGCAGGCACCCCATGGTGCCCACCACACAATGCATGCATGGAAAGGGGGACCCATGGGTACCCCCTGCAACCGATTCAGAGGGCCCCGAGTGAAGGGGTGCCTGCCTTGAACCCCTGAAGTCCGATTCCCAAAGCTGTTTCATCCCGGCAAAATCAAGTCGATACGACTGTCGGAATTGTGCATCGTACTCGCTCGTTCAGAAGCTGGCTACATTGTGCAGCACGAATCGACTGCAAACAAGTCAGACTGACAGGATCGGGTTCGGCAACGATTCGGTCAGCGTGCATGAGATCTTCGCATCGTACTTGGTCATCCAGAACTGGGGATGATTCAGTCTGAATCATGGGCTCTGAATTTAATTTGCTCGTTCCGGAACCCGTCTGTAGGCCTTTCGACCGAGATCGGAATCGGGTCCTTAGAAACCGTTTCAAGGAAAACGTAGGTAAGTGTAAATGAGGTTAGTTAAAAGTACTTTGAGTGACCAACTCTGACAGGGAGCTAGTCAGGGGGACCAGTAACGTCCTTAGGAACAGTTACCTCCATAGAAGAAGCAGTCCTCCAGTAATTCCAGGCACTTTATTCACCTTGCATTTGATTCCAATGTAGTGGTCCTGATGAAAGGGATGAAGGATGCTAAAAATACTCTAATGATGCTGTGGATGTGTTTCAGTTGATGGGGGTCTTCCTGCTGGGAGTCCCCAGTCCACGAAGATGGTGAGATGTCCGGGCTGCAGAATCAACATCTCACAGAGTCCTCACCAGTCTGGGCAAAGCCCAGTTGCCACTGGACTACTAGTCACCAGTGTCCCGGTCACAGGCCAATCTTTCCTGGGTTGATATCTCTTCTTCTGAGGGTGCCAGCATCTCTTTGACAGCATCCTCAGGCTCTGCAAACTCGGGTACAACTCTGTGCATTGGGTCTTGGTGTTTGGTGCTGCATTGAGGCAATAGTAGCGGCTTGAAATCTTTGGGCTACCAACAGGTCACAGCAAGCTTCTTTATCAGTTGTGTCCCTGTGCTGTGAACAGGAGGCCAGTCAGCTAGCCCTTAGTGTTCTCTTGGCATATCTGGGCTCTGGAGACAACTTCCCTTCAAGGAGAACACAGCAGGCTGATCCTCTCTCTTCGCTAGTCATGAGGTGCGGTATAGGCAGTCTTCACAGGTGCAGTCTCTCTTTGCTGGTCTTTGGTGCACAGTCCTTTTTCCAAGTTGGTTGAGATCTGAGTCCTGGGTGCCAGGGGTGCCCTATTTATATTCTGAAAATACCCTTAGGATAGGATGCATTTGGCAGACAATGGGTCACCAGGTTCCCTCCCACCCGATGACCACTTCCTGGGAACTGTGGCCTCTGGCTATCCCAGGATGCACCATTCTGCCCATTCCCACCATGATGAGAACCCTGTCTTGACACAACATGCTCCGTAGCTCTCCCCCAGAGGTGTGGCTACCAAGGGGCTCCATGCCCCTGGAAAAAACAGTTTGACAACTTGCTTCTCCTCTCCTGTTTGCAGTGCCAGACTGTCTGCCTAAACAATAGAGCACCCTTCTCCTAAGTGTTTCCAATTTCTCCTTCAAATGTGGCTCCTCTGTTGAAGTTTGCCTTTTGGGGTAATACCAGTGTGGTTTCCTGCAGTAGGGAAGTAACACCTCTCTTTCATGCAGGCCCCTATTGTTGTGACCTTTCCTTGGTGTCATTAGCATGTCTCCCCAGGAGGGCAGAAAGAAGTCTGCAGGAGAAGCCCCAGGTAAATCAGTAAACAGTCATTGGAAACCTTAGGCTACAAAAATGGCAACTTCTAAAGTCGCCCTTTGCCCACCAGGGACACTAAATTTGATTTAACTATTAAATAGGATTTAATGCACTTATTCTTTGGATATGAAAGAGTACCAACCTTAGTAGTCCCATTTAGAAGTTAGCAGGGCTGGGTACCAGCCTGTAACTCTGTACTTGCCACTAGATTAAAAAAAAGAAATTTGGGTTTTTTACTGCTGAACATGTAAAAGTACAGGTTCCATTTTTTTAACATTCACCATTCTTCCTTAGGGCTCATTCAGCATGCCATAGGGGTTCTTAAATTCAATAAAAAGGGAGGTTTGGGCTCCGCCATTCCTTTAAATGGCAATGTCACTTGCCCACTTAACATACTGCTTGGGATGTTAAAAATCTAAGGGCTTCATTTATGAAAAGTGACGCATCGCTGCGTGAAAACAGCGATGCGTCACTTTTCATTGCGCCCTCCTTGCGACACTAATGATGCGTCATATTTACAGTATGATGCATCATGTCGCAAGGAGTTACAGATACGTCAGTATTTCTGACGTATCTGTAGGCGCAAAAATTACGCATTACTGGAGTGTGTCACAAAAGTGAAGCAACTCTGCAATGGGTCGTTTCAAATGGGCAAGTCCCATTTCAAATGTGCCTTCGTCAGTCTTACGTCTGCTGTGAGGCAGGCGTAAGATATTGACGCATTTGCGTCCTAGAAGTGGCGCAGTGAAATCTTGTAGATTTTACTGCGTCACTTCTACGAGGCTTATTTGCGTCAGAATGCATACCTTGCATACATCTTACCTGGCGCAGGTATAATGTGGCGCAGGGGTTTACAAAGTGACGCATCTACCTAGATCCGTCACTTTGTAAATATGACGCAACATGGTGCATTTTTTACCCTGCTGGTGCATCACAAAAAGTGACGCACCGGCGGCGCAAAAGTGTCGCAAGGGCTCATAAATAAGCCCCAAAATTTCTATTCCAAAGTTACATTGTTCAAGGGACTAAAATGCCAGTGTGTCTGAAGGGGCCACTCATGACATTGTACCAATAAGCACCTATGCCTCAAACTCAGTGTGCTGTGTGAATAGTATGAAAATGTATGTTTATTCATGGGCAACAGAGTGAACTCCCTGTGTGAATTACCCAATTAATTACTTACCTTTATCCTGCTCTCACTTCCCCATTTCACAGGAACCCTGTTATTCTGTCTCACTCAATTTTCCTCCTACAAGTGTCCCAAAACCCTATGCCCCCAAGCACCAATTGCCTACTGTAAGTATCCCTCTCTCTGGGTCCCAGATACAACCTGTTTACATTCCTTGTTTCTGCTGTTTGTCGACAGCTGCTGTGTTGCTCTTTCACTACATTGTAGTGTTAGGAAACTCTGTAAGGATCACTGTGTGTCAAGGGGCTCTCCCCCGTTAATTTCATTCTCTGCCAAAATCACAGGGACTTTTCTTGCATAATAAAGAATGCTTAAGAGTCAGTATTAGCCCACCTGAAATTTTAAAGTACTTTAGTATATATGAGGAAGACCAAATAGAACACACAAGTGACGAAAAAGCCAGAGAGCCCAGAAAGGGAGCAGAATCATACAACTAATATAATTGTGAGTCTTGTAAACCTCTTCACCACATTTAGATTAATGTCAATGGATCAGCTAGCCCTGTTAGTTCCTCTCCAGTGGTTGTTCTATGGATACAATGAATAGAGATGATGTACTTAGAAGGCACATGTGTTTTACAATTTATATTTATCTTCAGATACTGAATAACATTGTCTTTAAACACAGGGACAGGAGCAAAATTTAAACAATCTTACCTTCTCAAATTAATATTTTCTTTTCAAATGTTCCAATTTGTTGTTCATATTTAGGAGGGTTCTTTCATTAAATATATTGCACTTCTAAAAATACAGTTTTCATAGCTACCTTTCCAAGTTAAGCACTGTTTAGTAATTATATTTTAGGAAAGTACTGACAACAGCTGTATGTCTACAATTGTCAAATAAACAGTAGTTTCAGGTAAGTAAAAAGTAGATGACTGTCAGAACTCCTCTCAGAGGGCCACTGGGCATGGAGGAGTTATTGGGACAAACTGTGGTAGCCGAGCCCTTTTACTCCTGATGTCCTGGGGCCTGACCTATTATTAATCCCAC
The DNA here is from genome assembly GCF_964204655.1 of Triturus cristatus. Lineage (NCBI taxonomy): Eukaryota > Metazoa > Chordata > Amphibia > Caudata > Salamandridae > Triturus > Triturus cristatus. Next base: position 636,722,291 of record NC_140591.1, read on the forward strand.
TTAACTGGGCCAAATACACCTTCTTCACTTGACTCTCTGTGGTAGATGTGATCTAACAGTCAAGGCTCCCTCGGGGGATGAGGTGCAGATACAGGTCAATAAGCACGACTCAAAACTCAAAATGAACATTGTATGAGCAATAAATCAATATCCAACCAAATATTTACTTTTTATAACAAAAAGTATTTTATTTCTAACTCTACACATGCAAAAAGTGTGATATTCAAATGAAGCAACACAATCCCCCTTTAGATCGGGGCTCTAGTAATGGTCAGGCAAATCGCTGTCCCATCCTCCTTTGAGTAATGTGTTTGGGGGTTTTCTCCATTAACTGGTAGCCACATGTAGGGAATGCAAACTATTAGACAGTACTCAAGAGTAGCCTCTGACTTATCAGCATTTTAGTCAAAATTGTCCATGGTGCCATAGCACCATCAGGAGTGAATCTCCCGGGGCCCCAAAGGACCTAGTTCATGCCTTACCCGCTCCTGTTGTATGTAAGCATTCTCCATTACAGGGGGTGCCCTCACCATGGGCACTTATGATATAAAATCCTGCTCAAAGAAGTTGGGCTGCATGCGCTACACACATCAGCTTCAGGCAGATGCAGACTCACTCTCAGGTATAGGGGGCTGGTCTCCCCACGAACAGCGCAGCTTCCACCTCTCAGCGATGCTGTTAGTCAGGCAGGGAGAATTCAGTCATCTGGCTGCTAACTGAAGTCTTGTGTGAGTGCATCATCCTCCTTGGCATCCTCCTGGTCCACGGGGTTCACTTAGAGCAAATTCTTCTGTCCGGCTACACTCGCCAGTCACAGCCTCACTCCAGTCCCTAGCGACGGCTCAAAGTGTATGATGATTTTCTCCCAGTGGCCACTCCTGGCATGCTTTGTTGTAGCAGTACCTTCCAGACACAGTGTAGACTCTTCAGGTGCAATAGCCCTCAACACGCAGACCCTCCTGGCATACAGGGTTGCTGCTCAGGTATTCATGAGTCCTTGCATGCTGTTCACAGAACTTCTTTACCGAAGGCCCCCTCTGGCATACGGGGTCACTCCAATGAGGCTGTGTGCATTTGGCACACTTCGCACAGTGATTGGATCAGTCAATGGCAAACTTCTCCTGGCAGACAAGTGTCATCAAAAACAATCTTGCTCATGAGCTACAGCTCAATTGATGCACAATCAAGTCCTCACACAATTTGCACAGGGATTCCTCACAATAGGGCTCCCACCTAAACCCTGCTCCCTCCAACACTTTCTAATTCACATACAGTTTTGTTGGAACCTGGGAATCAATTAGAGATGGTTGATGAGGGTTTTTTTGTGACGATCCTAAAGTTTCTGAACAATGAGGCATGCTACAGTGGTTAACCATTGTAGAGGGGTGAAAAAGCATCTTAATAGATTTAACTTCTTCAACCAGAGAAGACGCAATAGTGGGGAATTCTTGAAGTTTTTCCACAATGGGACTACATATGCATGTTGGAGTCAGTCTATAATTAGCAATAGAGAGAGGTTTATTAGACTCACTAAGCAATTATTTTACTGTTAGGTACAAGTTCTCAAAGTGTGATTCTATTGCAGCAGTGTATTGTGTCAGAGACTACAGCAGAGAGATTTTGTATATCGAATGTATTTAATTGAAACTCAAACGCTTTTAATGTAGCATCCAATGTTTTAAACAGACAAAACCAAAAATCTTGCTGTGCTCGCAGGGTGGTTGCATACCATCCGCTGAGTTGCGTGCAGTAAAGTGGTTCCAACACTCAGTCTCACTATCATCTTTTATGGGACCAATCTTTTTAATGAAGAAAGTCATCATATAGAACAGAGCTTCATGTCTATAACCACAAGGCAGCAGCGCTTACTTCGTAAATAATTACACAGCTGTATGCCTACAACCCTGAGGCCTGCAGAGTCCCTATAATTGTGTCTCGATTTAGAAGTGTTGACTCATAGGACTGAATAAAAAAGAAGCTTTAAATACCAACCCCACCCCCACCCCACCATCTGCACCAGTCAAAAAGCCCCCCTACCCCCGCAGGCCTCGCCAACTGAATGAGTCCTTGATTGCCTCTCATGCTTACTGCTGCAATGTAAATTAGGGGGCAGCAATCGAAGAATTTTGTAGATATGTGGGGCATGTAATCTCTCTCAACTATTTGGATAACAGGTGTAGAAAGGGGGCCCACAGCTTAGCATATGACTCTCCTTTGTGGTCAACCACCATAGACAATCGCCAATACTAACCATAGTTTCTGTAACCAAGCATTAAATTCAGGGATAACTGGTGTCCCCCAATGTGCCAAAATCACTTGCTGCGCAACTAATATGGCGCGCACAGTTTGCCTGTCCCTCAAAGAGCGAAGGGGAAAGGTTAGCGGGTTTGAGAGACCTAAAATGGTGTATGCAGGAAATCTAGGAAGGGAAGTATCAAAAGCCTTGTCTATATTATCTAGCACCCCTGTCCAATAGCGCTGCAGTTTGGGACAGTGCCACAATAGATGCACTGATGATCCTGTCATCCCACACCCTCTCCAACAAAGTTCAGATTTGCTTTTGTCCAAGCTTTGAATTCGTGCTGGTGTATAGTATCAATACGATAAAACCCTAAATGCGGATTCCTTTTGTGCCGTGTTAAGTGCTGTGTGGTATGCGCAATAATGTATATCAGCCCATTCTTTATCAGTGAGTGTCCATTCCAATTCCATCTCCCACCGTACTTGTCCCTTTGATCGTCTCCCGATGTAACCTAAAGAATGCATTGTGTACAATTCAGAAACAAGACGCCTGTCATCTTTCTTACAGACCAACCATTTTTCAAATGACGCAAGCGGTGATGACGCCCCACCATGGCAGGAGGATGAGGTAACCCAATAACGGAGCTGGCGGTAAGCAAACTCATCAGATGGGGAGAGGTCATAATCACATTTCAGCTGATCAAATGGGATCAATCCTTTTGTATCGAATAGAGATCCAAGCCTTTTACACCCCTTTTACCTCCACCTATAGAAAACTGCTGAATAACGACTCGGGGAATGTCCGGGTTGTCCACTATTGGGGTCATTGGAGATGGAAAAGTGGTCCAGCCACTCTTACACGCCACCGCATCCCACACCTTCATAGTTGAAGACGTAACTGAGGAGGAATGTAAACACCATGTTCTGTGTTTGGGATGTAGCCAAATCTCTCTCCATATGTTAACCTTGGCTACCGATTGATCCATGAAATTCCAGTGTTTACCTAAAAGGGGTTTGTTCCATTCTACAATGTACCGAAGGCACGATGCTTGGTAATACGGGGAAATCATGGGAAGTCCTAACCCTCCCTCCTTCCCAGGGAGCTTCATTTGGGTCAGTGATAAACGTGCTTTCTTCCCTCCCCATATGAATTTATTGATTAGTGACTGCAGATGGCTCAGAACTTTTGGCGGTGGTGCTATGAGTATCGTTTGGAAGATATAAAAGATACGGGGGAGGATAGTCAATTTATGGCAGCGATTCCCCAAACCAGGCCAACCTAAGTCTCATCCAGCCATTTAATGCTTTTATTGTTTGGTCAAGTAATGTCGTATAGTTTAGGGCCACAGTGCATGAGATGGTCGGGGCTAGCCGGATACCCAGGTATGATATCTCTTGTTGTGTCCATTGAAACGGAAACTGGTGCTGTATTCTGTCTACTAAGGGTGGGTGAACCGATAGATTCAATATTTGTGATTTAGTCAGATTGACTTTTAAGCCTGTGACGGCACTAAATGTATTTAATTCTATGAGTAGTGCTGGCAAGGTAGTCTGAGGGTTAGGAAGTGAAAATATAACATCATCAGCATATAAGCTGACCTTATGAGTGTCCTTCCCAAACTTAAGTCCCTCAATTTGGGGGTTGTTTCTCATCCATTGTGGAAAAGGCTCCATATAGAGAGGAAATAAAAAAGGGGGACACAGGGCATCCCTGCCTTGTCACCCGGGAGATCTGGAATGGAGCGGAGCATGCCCCATTTACTCGAACAAGGGCCCTGGGTGCCCGATATATGCAGTTGATCCATCTGATATAAGTTTCACCTAACCCAAAGTATCACAGAGTATTGACTAGAAAAGACCAGTTCACCCTATCAAAAGACCTCTCGGCGTCTATGGACAGTAACAGCGCATACCTACGCGATCTCTGCATGCTATCCATAAGGTAAAGAAGGTGCTTAGTATTGTTCCCCCCCTGCCTAGTAGGAATAAAACCAGCCTGATCTGGATCAACTAGGTCTGCCATCAGGGGATTTAGGTGAGCTGCCAAGACACTAGCAAATATCTGTGCATCAATGTTTAATAAGGAAATGGGTCTTCACGACCCACACCCACTGGGGTCTTTAAAGGGTTTAAGGATAACTGAAAAAGCTGCTTCCGACATGGAATCTGTTACCGATCCTGTTTCCAGAAATTAATTGAATAATTTAGTCAAGAAGGGTGCCAGTTCCTGATAGAAGGCCTTATAAAATAAGGCAGAGAAGCCATCCGGGCCCGGGGCTTTTCCCAATTTTAAGCTGAAGATTACAGAGATTACTTCTTCTATGCTTATCTGTTGATCGAGCTGTTCCACTGTAGATTTTGGCAGGCTAGAGAGCATACAGTTCTCCAAGTAAGAACGAGGATCAGATACCGGTGGATCCTGCCCTGTATAAAGAGTGAGATAAAAGGCTCTGAAGAACTCCACTATCTGTGAGTCAGCACTGACCTTCTCCCCTGAGGATCTTTAATCCCTGTGATCAATGCTGCCTGCGTTTTAGCCCATAATCTCTGTGCTAAAAGCTTGCCACATTTTTCGCCATTAAGATCAAATTTATGGCGTAATCTGAGCAGTGCATATTCTGCCCTGTCGAGGTCTAAACGTTTCAATAAAAGCCTTTTCCTCTCTAGTTCCCTCCATACTCTTGGAGTCCCTGTTCTTTTGTGTATAGAATAGATTCCAACTCCGTGCTCTAGCTCTTGACGCTTTTCACGTCAGACCTTATTCTCAGCTGCGGAGGTTGCGATAAACTCTCCAATCAGCACCAATTTCAATGCCTCCCAGACCGCGGCTAAGGATGCAGTCCCTACATCGTTAATCTGTAGGTATTCTATCAACTTGTTATTCATCGCAGCAACGACTTCAGGAGAGTACAAGAGACCGTCCCTCAGGTGCCAGCTAGGGGGACTTGTCTGTGCGTGGTGTGCGTGAATGCTAACCAAGATTAAAGCATGGTCAGAGAGAGATCTAGGCTCTTTAGAAGAGTCTGCTAACTGGTGCGCCAGCGACTTGGAGGTGAGGAAGTGGTCCAGCCGAGCATACGATTTGTGAGCCACAGAATAATATGTGTAACCTCTCCCTCCGGGGTGATGAGAGCACCAGACATCCTGAAGACCATTATCCGCCAGCCTCCCCAGACCCCTGGAAGAGAACGCCCCGGCCTGTACCGACCTCTGTCCTGACCGATCCAACTCCGTATCCATGACCAGATTAAGATCGCCCCCCACTAGGACAGCCACGTCTGGAGATGCCAGCACCTCTGTTAAGGCTTTAAGAGTGGGTATTAGATGTGTAGCGAGAGGCCAGTGTAATGTATGTATTCTCCCATAAGATTATAATCGCCAATAGGCACCCGCGTATTTCAGATAGTGTAGCCACCACCCTACCGGGGAAATGGGCTTGGATCAAGATTGCCACCCTATTTTTCTTGGTCAGGCCAGAGGACCAGAATTGCTGTGGGAATCATTGTATGCGCATGTGCATAGTGTCCTCAGAGAGGAGGTGCGTCTCCTTCAAAAGGCAAATATCTCCACCCGAATTTTCTGACAAGGAGAGGATGGCTGACCTTTTCACTGGGTTCTTCAATACTCTAACAATGAGGCTTACAACTTTTAAATTCCTACCCACAATGTGATACTAAAGTCAATATGTCGGCCTAGGTGCAGTGCTCCCTCCCTGGTCGAATGCGACTGGTGTGGAACCCCCCAAAAAAGAAAAAAAACAACTACACCCAAAAACAAAGTAGACCCCTCAATTCCCAAACTTTGTAAAACAAGGAATGACAAGAGTTTGTCTGTGTAGGAAAACCCATAGGGGTCGTGACACGGCAGTAGACTTCCATGGCGTGGTACCTTGTCTCTGCCGATCGGCATAGTCATAGTCTTCCTCAGGGGACCTGAGCCAGTTCCAGGAGTCCCCCTGCTTCACATCAAATGTACCCTCCCAGATCCGTATTGGTAAGAACTTTCAAGGGGAGATCCGGTATCTGAAGGTTGGGACAGCAAAGTGAGCACCACCTCTCTTTCCTTAGCAATTGTCTCTGGGTCCAGTTTAAGCTTGGAGGCCGGCCCCCCAACCAGGTGCCAACGTGGGAGCCTCATGACTTGAAATTCTCTCCTTTTGACCATGGTAGATGTAGCTAGAGCCTGGTAAAAAAAAGAGTATGACCTTGAAATTCAATGGTTTGTGCCTCTCGTGCTTTGCGAATAAGCTGCTCCTTGAGCTGGAAGTCATGGAAACACACAAGGATGTCCGATGGTGGTCCCTTATCCCCTCTAGGTAGTCCCACCCTGTGTACCCGATCTACCTGTATGTATTTGGTGTTATCGCTGCCCAGCATGTGTTGAAAGAGGGTGAGGACATATGCCCGAAGATCGTTCCCTTCCGCCTGCCAAGGAACTCCCCTAATCCTTACATTGTTTCATCAAGAGTGAGTCTCGAGATCCTCAGCAAGCGCCTGTAGGTCCAAGTGCTGCTCCTGGAGGTAAATCAGGTCTTGTTGCATCACAGCGATCTCCTCGTTCCTACTAGTGTCATGTTCCTCTAAAGTGGCCACACATTCTCTCACCTCTTCTATGTCGCTTCTGATTTCTTTCAGGTCAGTGGAGAGTTGGCCTTTCTGTTCTTGGATGTCCTCTTCGAGAGAAGAAAATGGCTCTGTCATAAAGGCCTCTTCATTGTGTGTGCTCCCCGCGGGGCCAGGGGCCCCCAGTCTGCTTCAGCAGCATTTCATTCAGGGACCTGTCTTTCTTTGTGCAAGCTGCGGCCATGTTAATGTAAGGCTCCTTCTGACGTTACCAAGGTGGTCTTGCACACGCTGGGACTCACGAATGCCCAACTTTCATTCAATCACGTTGTACCTTATCCACTGTGCAATGCCCCTCGTGTTAGTATTGGACCTGCCTGTCAGCCCCAAAATGTAAGGTCAAAGTTATAGTCTAGGGGGCACTCGAAGCGTGGTCCCTCACCCGTTATGCTAAGCTCAGTCCATCTGCTGCCTCTCTGTGATCTAAGCGATGACCAGAGGCAGCTATAATTCTGAGAGTACACTGCGCCCGGCGGTCCAAGTGACAGGCAATAATGCTGAGTCCCCCCACAGCAGCGTAGTGCATCGTATCCTCCAATACAGATTCAATGAGTTCCAGGCACTGATAGAAGACCGCCACGGGGGGGGGGGTGTCCACCGCTCCCACTACGCTGAAAAGGGCAAAGGCTGTGCTCACCTTCGTAGGCTATCCAAGAACCTTCAGGTCGATTGCAAGTGTGGGCCGGTGGAGTTGTAGCGCTCGAGTGACCTAAGGGCGCTTATACTTGCCGTGCCCTGGGGCCCTCTAGAGCTGCTGCCTCTTCAAACGAGAGCCCTCTCATCCTAGGTATGCAGGGCTCCGGTCTCATGAGTAGGCTCACTTGAGGGGAAATCCGACACCCTCACACCATCAGCGTGAACCGAGGCAGCTCCGCTCCTCCGTTAGCTGTAGGGTCGCCAGGGGCAATAACCAATGACCACCCAAGCCTCAGGGAATTCAGGCACACACCTGATAGGCGAGGAGTTCTTCCACCCGTCCACAGGCCACTCAATGGTGGCCATCCGCCTCAGTCTTCTGCCTCCGAGCCCCAGTGCCGCAATCTCCTTAGCTGCCACTCGCCATCGGGAGATACCAGACCTGGAACATTTTTCTATGACACTGCAACCTTTTGAATCGGGGCCACACATGTTATATGGAAGTGCAGCACCCCATCACGGCCCACTCTGCACCGTCGCTGTAGGTGCCAACATGGCAGGCGCCGTTCCCCCTCCGACTCCGCAGACCTCAGCAAGTCCTGGCTTCTTTGCGGCCACTGTTTTACACCACAAGGTCAGTCACTGCATCCCCCAGGGGTCGGCACAGGCATTTCAGATCGATGTGCCTCTCCGGGCACTTTAGGCGTTCACGGACCTTGTTGTACTGCGCATGGAGCGGGCTCCATCTCTACCTCTGTTTCTCCTGTTCAGAGGACTCTGATATGCTGCCAAAGGAAATCAGTCCCGCCGTGCCTCCTTTGCTCAGCTACACCCAGTTCTTCCCGCTAGGAATCAGGGCCGAGAATGGGCCGTGAAACAAAGCTAAATTATGGTGAAGCCAGAGGGACACAATTGTGCATCCTATCTAGCCACCATCTTTGCCACGCCCCCACTATCATCTTTTAGCAGTTCAAGTGAACAGTCTCCTACAGATTGTTCTTTTACCTGGTTAACCCAAGCATTTGATGCACTAGCAGACAACAGTATGTCAAAAAAGGATAGAGAGTGCTCACTACTAGGATCAGTTAACGAGGGGACAGGGTAAAATACATTCTCCACTTTAGGACAATACATTTTCCCACCATCTAGTCTTCCTTATTTTTTGAAGAACAGGCCTTGGTTTTTATTGAAGGGGATTTTAAAGGATATTTGGGTCTGGGAGCCAGGGTATTGGTCTTTCATTTTTTATTTGCCTGATTGGTTCCAGAATCCATAGGTGCCCAGAAAATTCACTACCTCTCAAGGACAAACTTGAAATCCAAGCTCTGGAGGGGCCTTGAATCAAAAAATGTACTTCTTTACATTGGCAAAACTGCTCAGTTCAGTACAGTTCAGGAACTCGTGTGGCAACTCCTGAGTAATGTGTTTACAATAGAGCAAGGGTGCAGACTCACAGTTGCAGAGTCCCAGGCACCACACTTTGGAAATGGGGAAGCAAGGCGAGAAGAAAACGTGGGGGAGCTCACCTGGTCCGCAAGCCACACTGGGACCTTGCTGGGCCACCTCTGCAGTTCAACAGTTCACCGTTCAACAGCAATACGTCAGTAACTAAACCACACTCCCCTATTTGTGCTCCCTCCAAGCACCCCTTGCCCCTCCGTGCCCACTCCAACTGCTCCAACAGAATGCCAATAATACACCAGCAACTGATGTAACCTCACCAAGTTTTCAAACAATCCTGGAAACAAGGTCAATCCCGAAGCAGATAATGCTAACGTCCTGATGCGCTGATGTATTTGATAGTGCAGATAATGCAGATAATTGCAGCAAGCCTTTAGATAATACAAGTAATAATACTAGTGAGGGCCATGTGAGTGCAAAGAGAGCTGTTGTGCTCCAGCGCTTCATTTCTGTTTTCAGTTCTGGGACCCTGCATGAACCGCCAGGCTGCTGGTGCTGCCTGTGCTGCTCCTGCTCGTACTTACCTACCTCTCTCCTCCACTGGACAAGCACCGTGCAGCATGCATCAATGTTCTGATTCCCAGGCAGGGCAGGTGCGAGGCCTGGGCATGAGTGAACTGGAGGTGGTTGAGTCTCTGCTGTGCTGTCGGGTAGCGCTACAGCAACAGGCATGGAATGGGGTGGTTGAAGCTCTGCACTGCCATCAGGTGGGTAGTGCAGAGCGAGAAATGTGATGGTTTCTCCTCCTGATGTCTTCTCACTCAGAAACTCTACCAGATCACGCCATAAGTGAGCTAAGCGTGCACCAGCGGAAGTTTTAAAAAGGTGAATGAACCAGTAGGCTTCACTCCAGTAACAGGCTATTCATCACTACTTATCACTACAAGGTAAGCAGCCACCACTGCACTTGTGCTGCTTAACTCCTGGTGAAGGCAGTATCCTTCCATCACTATGAGGTTAGTGCTTTGTGTTCACCTCCCAGTCCAACAAAGCCACAATTCATTAAACAGGCCTGTGTCAAAGCGTACACACATGATCCATGATTGCCTATTACAAAACAAATCAGCAAAAGGGGATCCAGATAACAGTACATTTTGGCATATAGAGAAAGAGTACATGTCTTTAAGGTGAAGAGGACTTTTCTGTTCCAATAGTGAACATACAAGAGTGAATCTTCAAATTGAAAGTCAATATACCATATGCTGGCTATGAACTTTAAACACACCCTTGCTAACCTAGTGGTCTGCTAAGTGTCTGACCAGTACCATGCTAGCAGGAGCTGCATTAGAGTGCAATATTAGGCAATTTAAGAAACAGCAATGTAAGCTATGTGTTAGATTTGTGCACATCTGAGACCCTGGCAAGGTGTATAGTTGAAAGTTTCCGAAAACATGGTGATCTATGACGGGCAGACTGAAGGGCATAAAGGTCCTGTTGCCCGTGTCTTTCGAGTCCCATGGTCCAAAGCTTGATGAACTAATTTATGACGAGCAGAAACGTATGTGGCTGAGGTTTTTATTTGTGCCTCGTATACAACAGCATGTTGGACAAATTGCTGTCTTAAATAAAGATGGACAAAATATGTATTTTTGTTCTGCTGCACACTGAATCAAATCCCATCAGCAAATGCTAGATGTTCGTAGCAGTCGCTGTCATCTACCATGACAGGTTATGTTACATGTGTCCTCAGACTTCTAGGAGGAGAGGTGTCCTCGAGCTTCAAATAGTTTGTTTTGACATCACGTCTCTGTTTTGATGTCCCCATTGATAGCACAAAAATATTCACCCAAATAAGTTTCATTTTTATTTTTGAATAATTAGGGCCTTATACATAAAATATTTTTTATGAGAATGAGTGTCTTACTACAGGATTTGGTGTGAGTTGCACCTGAAAAGTCTACCTGAAGTTATAAAACATTTTCGATGCGTTTATGCAAATATTCATCACATTGGCATGGTAATTCATCATTCAATAGCTAATATCTGAGTTTATGGGGCACTCTCCATATGAGGTGCCTGGACATTATAGATTGCCAACATAGGTATTCATTGCAACCTCTCCTCCCGCCAACCTGATTAATTGTAGTCTCAATTTTGGAAACAAGAAGGTTTACCAGAGGTCTGCAACATAAGTAAAACTAAGATAGCTGAGCACTGTATGCATTCCCTATGATCCCACCTACCATGGCTAAGTTAAGAGTGGTGTTCAAATGCATAGCACGATGTTTTTGCATAGCATTTTCAATGGTTGCTGGTGAAATTCATGGGATGCATGTATGCTCTAGGAATTGTATGAGCCAATGTTAAAGGGCTGTACTGCACACATTTTCCAAGAAAATGAGCTCAGTAGCATCTCAGTTCTACACTATTCCTGCCCATCTGCATACCTTAAAGTCATTCAGTACTTGGTGAATCATCAAGTTAAGATGTGTTTCCTGGAACACAAACAAATGCTGTCAAACCAGGTGATGAATTAGTGTTAATGCATTCTGGCTTTGCTTCTTCACTGACTTCAGTCTTATAAGCCTTGCAGTGTCTCTCTAGCTCGCAACAGATGCATGCTAATATTAGTTTGAAGGATTTTGCTCCAGGTAATGTCACCTCTAATAAAGTTACCAAATTCAATGAAATGCAGATTGTCCAAAGCTTTTCACATCTTGCTCTTAGTAACAAGCGATTCATTCTGGCACTATTTATTTTACCAAAATCATCCCGTTTAAACAACCTATTCCGATAATGTCTTGTGGCAAATTAAAGTTGCCATATTTAATTGAGCATAATTTGAGTATATTTGTATAAACATTGACACATAAGTCTGGTTACTTTTAATTATTTGTTCCGTCAAACTTCGAAACAACTGAAAATAAATAATTACTTTTCCTTGGATATGTGAAGCATTGTTTTGTTTGTGTAATACACAATTAAAACTTACAGCTGATATACCCGTAATTTTAATGAATTTCTAAGTTTGTATGCCAAAAAGGAGTGGGTAATCTAATGAGGAATAGACTGAATCAGCTCTCTACAGGTGATTCTATTTAAGGGCTCCGATCTTTGAATAATCAACAAACATCTGTAGGAGAAATCTTACCAAACACTGTCATGATTTTATATCATATTTTATCTTTTTATCTGTAGTGTGTGGTTAAATTTGAAAAAAAAGTTGATAAGCCAACACATGGGAATATAAACTGCTGAAAGCAGTTTTATGAGAAATTCATATAGATATGTCCAGAAATGAAGTTGATTAAAAAGAAATCCTAGAAAAGTAGTAATCATAATACTGTGAAATTCTTATGCTGGAAGACATGCAAAAAAGACATAGGGAAAAGGAGGTCGTTCTAGAAAATGAATAACAGCAAAAGGAGAATAGGTAAGGAAAAAAGGGAATGATGCAGAAAAAGGTTTGCTGGATAATGTGGAAGAGAGGCAGACAAAAATCAAGGAAGTAAAAGGGCTAGATAGATAGATAGATAGATAGATAGATAGATAGATAGATAGATAGATAGATAGATAGATAGATAGATAGATAGATAGATAGATAGATAGATAGATAGATAGATAGATAGATAGATAGATAGATAGATAGATCGATCAAATTTGGCACAAAGGTAAAACTTTACTCAAGCATTGTGCTTTTGTTGGTTTGGTGAAAATCTATTTGGTAGTTTTTGAGAATGTAGCATTTACAAAGATGATGAGGGTAGGAAGTAAGATGATATATTTTACAGCTGTCTGGATCTTAAATTCAAAGATTCTATAGGGATTCGCTAATCTTTAGAGGATTCACAAAAATAAAAAAAATAAAAATGCACCCCATTGAACTAGGTAGCTGTTTCTCTGTTTTTGTATTGTGGATTTGTTACGTTCTGATTGGCTGGCCATCACAGAAACATTTCTGTTGCAGCCACCATTTCCCACCATGGTTCACTGAGCATTAGTTTTGGAAAAATAAAATAAAAAAGGCATTAGAATGTTGGATGAACACACTCTTACACCAGACCTAAAGGGACCATATGGTTTTAAAATTCAAAATCCCCAAAATTATCATTATTACACGATTCTCAGATCGAAGATTTTTTCTTATTGTCATGAACCCTTCCGGGCCTCAGGTCTTATGAATCCTGAGAAACATTAAAGCAAATGCATTAAGAGCACTTATGCTCTGCTTGGTAATGCCCCCAGGTGGCTGTTGGTTACATGCAGAGCAATGCTGAAAGCTGTTTGCTACTGAAGTTAGGTGTAGGATTTGGCCAGAGACCAGGCCGTGTGTCCAAGTCAACTGCACATGGCCAAAGGCCTTGTGCAATGTTGGTTGTCCACCTGGGGAGAATGAGTCGCAAGGCCCGGAGGCCATGCACTGTGGCCATACCCGATTCGCATGTCCATCAGCATTCACAGCAAAGGTTAGCTGACTATGGAATATTGTCCTTATTGTCTAGCAAGGGTTCAGGCCCTTTTGCCGACCCCCACTCCACAAAACACATCTAGGGATGGCCACCCCAAGAGAGTAGGGAGAAGAGAACTCTTGAATGTTATGTGTGATGAAACAAATCTGTAGTAATTAGTTAACCTGCTTTTCGTAGCTGTGATGTCACCTCCATAGTTATGGAATGCTGCTGTTTGAAATCCAGGGTCAGTTGTGACTGTTCCCTGGAAGCTGTGGAGATGAACGGTCATTAAATCTAGTGCTCTTACACTTACCTGTCTGTGTGTGTAATTACTTCAAATTTGGTGATGAGTTTGACCGTTCAATGTCTCCATCCACGTGGGCAGCATCCTTGCCTGGTTCCAGTTGGTGTACAGCAGACAGTTCACTGCTCCTTCGAGTTTCCTTAAGAGGCATCTTCATAGGGTCACCTTCGTATTGTTACCAGTGGGATGCCGGTCCTGGGGTCACTGAGGTGAATCCTATCACCGTGGCACAATTGTGGGTTTCTCGAGACCCACCATCTGTTAGATCCTTCCCAGACTGGGTTTCGGCCCCTGCATGGGACCGAGACTGCTCTGGTTGCAGTGATGGAAGAGGCTAGGAGAATTGTCGATCAAGGAGGTACCGTCGCTATCCTCCTCCTTGATCTTAGCACTGCTTTTGACACCGTGAACCACAGCATCCTTCTCCAGAGACTCTCCAATCTGGGAGTTTCCACTCATGTTCTCAGTTGGTTCAACTCTTTTCTGTCTAATCGCTCCTTCCAGGTTTTCGAGAGCGATGCCACCTCTCCTCGTAAACCTCTAGGTTGTGGAGTACCGCAGGGCTCTTCATTAAGTCCAACACTTTTCAATATTTATATGACCCCGCTGGCTGCAATCGTCCGCCCTTTTGGGATAAAAATCGTAACCTACGCAGACGATACCCAGTTAGTAGTCGCTCTAAATCGACCCCAGACACAGATTAAAAATAACTTGAGGGACAACCTTGAAGCAGTTGCTTCTTGGATAACCTCCTCCTGTCTTAAATTAAATGGAGATAAGACAGAGATGATGCTCTTGGGCAACTCTTCCAACACCATCAATAACTTCCTCTGGCCATCCTGCCTTGGTCCTGCTCCTATCCCCAAGGATTCAATTAAGAGTTTGGGCATCTGGCTGGACAAGTCTCTGAACTTCTCCTACCAGGCAGCTAAGCTCTCAGCCTCCTTGTCGGTATGCTCCGGCTCATCAGAAAAATCCTTTACCGACTCCCTTTTAAAGCCAGACAAATTATGACCCAAGGCCTGATACTCTCTCGTTTGGACTATGGAAACGCCCTTTATCTGGGGCCCCCCAGTCCACTATCAATAAGCTTCAGGTCATTCAGAACTGTGCAGCACGAATGCTCCTGCAAGCTCCCCGCCACGTTTCAATAAAATCTGGCCTAAAGAAACTGCACTGGCTCCCAATGAGGGAAAGAATTACATTGCGCATCGCGCATTTTGGAAAACTGGTGCTACCATAAATCATTCCCTCATTTCCCCCCACCTTCCCACCAGACATCTCAGGTCAGCGTCCCTGTTCCTGACCACAGTGCCAAAAATTAAGAGAACCAGAGCTGGCGGACGACTGTTCTCTTATAATTCATCAAAACTCTGGAACTCTCTCCCTTTCCATTTACGCTCGGTATCTAATTGTTGGACAGGCCACATGAAGGGCTTGCTCCCTCCCCGCATGACAGGGCCCAAGCCCCGGCCCTCCAGGTGTAACCCACAGAAACAACCCGCACCCCGTCTCCAGACGGAACTCCTGCCCCCGGACATCTCTGTATCATGGGGCCGAACCACTACCGGCTCCCTCGGCCGGACCGGCCGCCATCTTGGATACGGCACCACGAGGCCGCATGGCCTCAGCTCGACCCTAACCCTGGGCCTGGCCAGGCCCCGACATCCCGGCACCACCATCCACCCAGGAGGTGAACGGACCACTTGGCAGGTCGATGGGAGAAAGAAGTGTCGATGGCTCTCCCCCGCCAGGTGCCGATCGCCCTCCAGCTCCCCCGGGCACTGGCTCCACCCCCCAGCTGGGTGTCTGGACTCCCTCATCCCGGACCTCCCAACCTCCAAGTGCGAGGGTCCGGACATCAAAGGGCGCCAGACCTATAACTAGGACAGCTCCAGAGCAGGAAAGCAGTTGTATCCTGGAGTCGAGAGACACCGAGAAGAACTCATCCTTGACGAACTACCGGCGCTGCCGTAGCCCTGCCTTGTGAACTATCGTCCTGCCTGCTGGCGCTGCCGCGGCCTTCTACATCCTCCATCCTTGTCGGGACCTGCTGGCGCTGCCGCGGACCGTTGTAACAACCACCTTCATCGGGACCTGCTGGCGCTGCCGCGGACCGTTGTAACAACCACCTTCATCGGGACCTGCTGGCGCTGCCGCGGACCATGTAACAACCACCTTCATTGGGACCTGCTGGCGCTGCCGCGGACCGTGTAACAACCACCTTCATCGGGACCTGCTGGTGCCGCCGCGGACCGTGTAACGACCACCTTCACCGGGACCTGCTGGCGCTGCCGCGGCCCATCCAGCTAGAACACCGAGCTCGAGGATTGTGAGCTATCTACCAGATTGGTAACCAGACTGTCCCGCTACCCCCTTTCCCAACCAAGAGACTAGAATCGACGGGACCCCTGAGTCCAGACCTCCTTGTACCATTCTATCGTACCTAAGAGATCGCTTATAAAGAACGTTAAACCTTATCCTTGTGTGGTGTACATCTGTGGGGGGGAAGTTATTCGTCTGTACGATCGCTGGAGACGGCTCTCCCCGGAGACCTCTCCCCTTGTCCTCGGCCGACCCTCCCGGTCCGTCTAACATTGGTGGCCAGCGGCGCGATCCGAATCAACGCGTAATCGTACAGAGAGTAGCTCACCCCACGACAAAACCACAATGTCAACCAAAGAGAGCGGATCCACCGAGAAATTCCAGATGGAGAAATTGGAAGAGTACAGCCATCGTGAATTGAAACAATTCTGCATGGAACTAGGCATTGCTACCACCGGCCTGAGTACCAAAGACGATTTCAAGCACGCCATTGAGTCGTGGGCAGAAACCGGGACCGCCAGATCCCCGGACCAAAACATTGCAGCATCAGAGAGGAACGCCACGGCTCCCGAGGAGCGAGGAACGGGCCTCTCGCAGGAAGAGATCCAAGAGAGAGAAAAAAACAGACTACATGAGTTAGAAATGGCACGGCTCAAAATGGACGGTGAACTAAAATTAGCCGAGCAAAAACTGAACCTAGAACATCTGCGGCTCCGAGAAGAACGGGAAGAAAAACAGAGGCAGAGAGAGCTCGAAGAAAAGAAATTAGCATACGAACACGAGCGCAAACTGGCAGAAATAGACCTACGGAAGCAGAACAAAGAACCGGAGGTGCCCGAGCGACCGCGCACCCCGGGAGCGACAGAAAAGAAAGTCCACATCCCTAAGGATGTCGTTGGAGAGTATGTCCGAGAGGACGACATACAACAGTGGTTTAAGGCCAACGAGATCACCATGACCTCCCACCGGATCGATCGAAGTGACTGGGGAGCCGGTCTATGGGGGAGGTTCGTCAACGAAGGACGCGATGCCCTGCTACAGCTCCCAGACCATCAGATGTCATCCTATGACCACATGAAGGCTGCCCTCCTCACCCGTTATGGGCTCACACCCGAAATGTACCGCCAGAGGTTTCGAGACTGCACCCGGATCCCGGGTACCACTTGGGTGGAATATGTCAACTATTTCAGCCGAGCCTTCGAGGGTTGGATCAAGGGAAGCCACGTAACGACCTACGAGCAACTTTTTAATCTCATGGTGTGGGAGCACCTCTCTAACAACTGCTTCGTCGAGCTCAGGCAGCACCTCCTCGACAGTAAATTGACTGACCCACGGCAACTCGCCGCCGAAGCTGACCGGTGGGAAAGCACCCGAGTGGGCCGGAGAGGGCCACACGAACAGAACCGGAACAACCAAGGTCAGCACCGCCCCCGAGGAGGTGGAGGTGGCCAGGGACGAGGAAGAGACACCGTGCCGGCCGCTCCCGCTGCCAGCACCCCGCCCCCGGCCAGCCGGGGCAACCCCCTGATGCGCCCGGGGTTCCGAGCCAACGTCACATGTCACCGATGCCAGCGAGTCGGCCACTACGCCAATGACCTGAACTGTCCACAGAACCAAACTCCGAGACCCCGCCAGGTAGCTGCCGCCGCCCTGGGGGGAGAACAAATCTCCAAGGAACAGGAAGAATACGAACAGGCACAACAAGAGTGGGAACCGGCCGCCATGGTTCTAGCGTGCCTAGGGGGAAGAGACATGGTCCCGCGGGCTCCCCTACCCGCCAACACCAGAAAATATAGCCAGTGGGTGAACATTAATGGGCGCCGGGGCGAAGCACTACGTGACACGGGGGCCAGTGTGACGGCCGTCCGCTGTCACCTGGTAAAACCAGAGCAGATCCTGCTGAACATTCTCTGCCCCGTCCGCTCAGCCGACAATTCAGAGAGTCTATGTCGGATGGCCTGCGTCCCCTTCGAATGGGGAGGAGTCTCCGGCATGTTGAAGGTGACGGTCCAGGATGATGCCCCCGTGGATTGTCTCCTGGGGAATGGTCTTGAGAGTTCCCCGTGGGCCGCTGTAGAAAGAAGAGAACACCTGGGGATGTTGGGCCTCCCGGACTGGGCGTGCGTAACCACCCGGTCCATGGCCGCCCGTGCCATCCCCCGACCAGAAGAACCAGAATGGCCTGCACCTCCTCCCCCGATCGCTCCAGTAGAGGACACCGACTATGCCGACCCCCCAGAGCAAACCCCCGAAGGGGTCGCTCAGCCCCAGGACCTTCCCGACCTGGCTCAGTGGCGTCAAGAAGGGGGGCCCACCCAGGAACAGTTCCGTCAAGAACAGAAGACCTGTCCCTCCCTCGAGGGACTCCGCCAGCAAGCCCTCGCCCAAAGCGCAGGGGACACCACCGGAGCCCATTGGATCTATTGGGACAACGACCTATTGTACAGCGAACAGAGAATCGCGGAGTTAGGGGCCAGTCGAGTGCTGGTGGTGCCCCTCCGTTTTAGAGACTTCCTGTTAAATTTGGCCCACGATGTCCCTCTGGCTGGACACCTGGGCCAGGACAAAACATACAGTCGCCTGGTGACCCACTTTTTCTGGCCAAAGATGAGGAACGACGTCCTCCACCACTGCCGGTCCTGCCCCACGTGCCAGGCCAGCGGGAAGAGCGGCCGCAAACTCAAAGCACCTCTGCAACCCTTCCCAGTTGTCACCACCCCGTTCGAGAGGGTGGGAATAGACATTGTGGGGCCCCTGGACCCCCGTACAGCACAAGGACATCGGTTCATCCTGGTACTGGTGGACCACGCCACCCGCTACCCCGAGGCTGTGCCCCTGCGAACTGTAACAGCCCCGGTGGTCGGCCGGGCCTTAATGGGGATCTTCTCCCGGGTGGGCTTCCCCCGAGAAGTCGTCAGCGACAGAGGCACAAACTTTATTTTGAAGTATATGAAGTCCCTCTGGCAACAGTGCGGGGTCACCTACCGATTCACGACCCCCTATCACCCTCAAGGAAACGGACTAGTCGAGCGATTCAACCGCACGCTCAAGGGAATGATTGGGCGATTGGAAGAGCCCCTCTGTCGCCAGTGGGATGTACTACTTCCGTGCCTCCTCTTCGCCTATCGAGAAGTTCCCCAGAAGTCCCTCGGCTTTAGCCCTTTCGAACTCTTGTACGGGCACCCTGTGCGAGGGCCCCTCAGCCTAGTCAAAGAAGGTTGGGAGATGGCCCCCCTAAAGACCCCTCCAGACGTCTTCAAGTACCTCCTGACCCTACGCAACCAGACCCGGCGATTCCGAGAAGTGGCAGAAGCGAATCTTGAGGCCAGTCAGGAGGACATGAAAAAATGGTACGATCAAAATGCCTCCTCCATCGAATTCGAACCTGGCCAACAAGTGTGGGTGATGTCCCCCACCGAACCATGTGCCTTGCAGGACAAGTGGACGGGGGCCTTCAAAGTGGTCGAACGCAAGAGCCCCGTCACCTATCTCATCGATATGGAATCTCCCCGGAACCCCCTCCCGGTCCTCCACACCAACAGACTCAAACCCCACTTTGTGCACTCGGAGCTCAGCCTCCTGATGGCTACAGACAGTGGAGCGGAAGAAGACTCCGAGCCTCTCCCTGATCTCCTGAAGACTCGGGAGAAAGATGGTTCGGTGGACGGGGTCCGGCTCTCCGATGCCCTCACCCCGGAACAGCGCCAAGGCTGCCGGGACCTCCTGCTGCAGTTTGCTACCTTGTTTTCCCTCACCCCAGGGGTCACTCCCTGGTGATTGCATGACGTGCACACTGGGGACAGTCCCCCTATCAGACAACGGGCATACCGCGTACCAGATCGGGTGCGGGCCTGCATCCAAGAGGAAGTATCCAAGATGCTCACGCTCGGGGTCATCGAGCCCTCGGACAGCCCCTGGGCCAGCCCGGTCATGCTGGTCCCCAAAGCTGCTACCCCCGGCACTACTCCTGAGCTCCGATTCTGCGTCGACTATCGGGGCTTGAATACTGTCACCAGAACCGACGCTCATCCCATCCCCCGAGCGGATGAATTGATCGACCGCATGGGGGCTGCCCGCTACCTCAGCATCTTCGACCTGACAGCGGGCTACTGGCAGATCGGTCTCACACCCCGGGCCCAAGAACGGTCTGCCTTTTCTACCCCCGATGGCCACTACCACTTCAAAGTCATGCCCTTCGGCATGAAGAATGCCCCAGCTACTTTTCAGCGTCTAGTGAACCAGGTCTTGGCGGGGCTCGAGGAGTTCAGCGCCGCCTACCTGGACGATATCGCTGTGTACAGCCGCCACTGGTCCGACCACCTCCACCACCTCCGAGAGGTCCTGCAGGCCCTCCAGCGGGCTGGCCTCACAATCAAGGCAGGCAAGTGCCAAATTGGTCAGGGATCCGTGACCTACCTCGGACACCAGGTGGGAAGCGGTCTGGTGGCCCCTCTGCAACTCAAAATCGCTGCCATCCAGTCCTGGCAGCCCCCAGTCACGCAGACCGAGGTCCGAGCCTTCTTGGGGCTCACCGGCTACTACCGGCGGTTCGTGAGGGACTATGGCAGCATTGTGGGGCCCCTCACGGGACTCACCTCCAAGAACCACCCGAAGAAGATCAACTGGACCCCAGACTGTCAAGCGGCCTTCGAGAAGCTGAAAGCCGCCATGTGCACTGCCCCTGTGCTCCAGGCCCCCGACTACAGTCGGGAATTCATTGTGCAAACAGATGCCTCCGACCATGGCATCGGGCGGTCCTCTCCCAGCTGAACTCCGAGGGACTTGACCAACCGGTGGCCTTTATCAGCAGACGCCTCCTGGCCCGAGAACGGCGCTGGAGCACCATCGAGAGGGAGGCCTTCGCAGTGGTGTGGGCCCTCAAAAAGCTCCGGCCCTATCTCTTCGGTACCCACTTCCGGGTGCAAACAGATCATCGACCCCTGCAATGGCTAATGCAGATGCGGGGGGAAAACCCCAAACTATTGCGCTGGTCCATCTCCCTGCAGGGGATGGACTTCACTGTGGAACATCGACCGGGCCAAGACCACGCCAACGCAGATGGCCTGTCACGCTTTTTCCGCCTCGACAAGGAGAGTCCCCAAGAGGATGGGTGACTCTCCCCGCCTTCAGCTGGGGGGGACGCATGTTGGACAGGCCACATGAAGGGCTTGCTCCCTCCCCACATGAAAGGGCCCAAGCCCCGGCCCTCCAGGTGTTACCCACAGAAACAACCCGCACCCCGTCTCCAGACGGAACTCCTGCCCCCGGACATCTCCGTATCATGGGGCCGAACCACTACCGGCTCCCTCGGCCGGACCGGCCGCCATCTTGGACACGGCACCACGAGGCCGCATGGCCTCAGCTCGACCCTAACCCTGGGCCTGGCCAGGCCCCGACATCCCGGCACCACCATCCACCCAGGAGGTGAACGGACCACTTGGCAGGTCGATGGGAGAAAGAAGTGTCGATGGCTCTCCCCCGCCAGGTGCCGATCGCCCTCCAGCTCCCCCGGGCACTGGCTCCACCCCCCTGCTGGGTGTCTGGACTCCCTCATCCCGGACCTCCCGACCTCCAAGTGCGAGGGTCCGGACATCAAAGGGCGCCAGACCTATAACTAGGACAGCTCCAGAGCAGGAAAGCAGTTGTATCCTGGAGTCGAGAGACACCGAGAAGAACTCATCCTTGACGGACTACCGGCGCTGCCGTAGTCCTGCCTTGTGAACTATCGTCCTGCCTGCTGGCTCTGCCGCGGCCTTCTACATCCTCCATCCTTGTCGGGACCTGCTGGCGCTGCCGCGGACCGTTGTAACAACCACCTTCATCGGGACTTGCTGGCGCTGCCGCGGACCGTTGTAACAACCACCTTCATCGGGACCTGCTGGTGCTGCCGCGGACCGTGTAACAACCACCTTCATCGGGACCTGCTGGCGCTGCCGCGGACCGTGTAACAACCACCTTCATCGGGACCTGCTGGCGCCGCCGCGGACCGTGTAACGACCACCTTCACCGGGACCTGCTGGCGCTGCCGCGGCCCATCCAGCTAGAACACCGAGCTCGAGGATTGTGAGCTATCTACCAGATTGGTAACCAGACTGTCCCGCTACCCCCTTTCCCAACCAAGAGACTAGAATCGAGGGGACCCCTGAGTCCAGACCTCCTTGTACCATTCTATCGTACCTAAGAGATCGCTTATAAAGAACGTTAAACCTTATCCTTGTGTGGTGTACATCTGTGGGGGGGGAAGTTATTCGTCTGTACGATCGCTGGAGACGGCTCTCCCCGGAGACCTCTCCCCTTGTCCTCGGCCGACCCTCCCGGTCCGTCTAACACTAATCATCTTTCTTTTCGAAAGGAGCTAAAAACGCTGCTGTTTACCACTCCAGATTAGGTCCCTCTATCCACTCCCGCATACGCAGGTCTTTTTAAGCGCTGGGACGCCTCAGGGTAGCCATCGCGCTCTATAAAAATTCCTTTCATTCATTCATTCCTGTGCATTTGGAAAGGTCCTTCCAACCCAGATCCTCCTGCGCATCCAAGAAGTCTTGCAGTCTGGTTGACACCCTACTTCTGATCACCGTTGGTGTTGGTCCACCAGTTTGTGTAGCAGGTGCGAGGGGAAATGGGTTGCACCCCTGAGGAACTCCTTTCTGTTGTCTCTTGGTGTCTGGAGTGTTCCTGGTAGCTATTGTTAAAAGTATAGAATTGTCTCAGATAGCTTCTAAAGAACTGAAACCTGATAAAATGTGTGTTCGGGAGGTAAAAGAATGCAAACAGCAAGCGGAAAAACAAAATAATGGGATGCGTGGTAATAAGAACACTTCTCATAGACCTGAGAAGAGGGTGAGCCAACAAAAGAATGTGTGCATGAAATGTGGTTTTTCCTCACACCATCCCAATTCTCGCATTTGTCC
The DNA here is from genome assembly GCF_964204655.1 of Triturus cristatus. Taxonomy (NCBI): domain Eukaryota; kingdom Metazoa; phylum Chordata; class Amphibia; order Caudata; family Salamandridae; genus Triturus; species Triturus cristatus. Next base: position 636,745,182 of record NC_140591.1, read on the forward strand.
AGCTAAAAATGCATTGTGTCGCAAATGTGGTAAGTTTGGACATTTTGCTAAGATGTGCATGTCTAAGGGAAATGCTGTCAATTCAGTTCATGATGATGAAGACAAAGGTGAACAGATGGGTGATATTGAGAGATTGTTGAGGGATCTAATTGTCGTTGTTAAAGATGATGCTAATGATTGTGGAGGTGATTGTGCATGGAAAGTATATTCAACTTTTGGTCGATTCAGGGGCGCGTATGAGCATGATCACCAAAGAATTGTTCGAAAGTGTTTGGCTGCACAAGCCTATGGAAGTTCCTGACAGGAATCCTGTATTCTATGAGGGCAGGAAAATTGAGCTAAAAGGTTTTTTTTAAACTAGCTTGATTTTCAAAGAAAGATGTATTTCTGGGAAGGTGTATGTGGCAAAAAAAGGACTCAACATTTTGGGGTGGTATCACCAAGGACTATTTAGCATGACTCTTAGACCAGGTACAAAAGAACAAGTGTTGCCTGTGGATGAGTGTGGACAGGGTGAGTGTCTGACAGAGTGGAGTGACAAATTCAAGAGTGTGTTTGCTGACAATTTGGGGTGCATTAAAGGATTTAAACACTTTATCAAAGTGAAGGATCAGGCTATCCCGGTCAAGTACAAACTGCGTAACATACCTTACAGTGTGAGAGATGATCTGTCTGATGAACTTTAAAGTTTAAGTGAGTCCGGTATTATCGAACCTGTGGAGTCTTCCTTATGGTTGTCTCCATTGGTCGTGGTCTGTGAGAAGAATGGAAGTCTGAGAGTGTGCATTGATTTGCGCAGTCTTAATAAAGAGATTTGGGTAGACTCCCATCCTCTTCCCCGAATTGATGTCATTCTTGCCAAATTTGCGGGATGCAAGTTTTTTTCTAAAATAGATCTCTCTCCCACCTACCATCTGGTGGAATTTGACCCAAGCTGTAAGCATGTGACTGCTTTTGTTTCACCTATCGGCACTTTTCAGTTTAGGAGAATGCATTTTGGGCTTGCTTCAGCGGCATCAGCGTATTATGGAAAGTGTTTTGGAGGGTTTGGAGGATACTGTTGTCTTCCAGGATGATATTCTGGTTGCTGGAAGGTGCAAAAGTTCACATGACAGACAGGTTTCAAAAGTTCTACGAAAGTTACAGGAAAGAGGTATTGTATCCAACAAGCTTAAATGTGTGTTCGGACAAGAGTCGGATTTCAGGTGCAGGTATTCAACCAAGAGAAGGTTTGATTGAGGCCATTCGGAATGCTCCTTGTCCTAAATCTAAGGAACAGGTTTCATCATTTTTGGGTGTGTGTGAGTTTTACTCCAAAGTCATTCCCAATTTTGCTGCTAAAACTGTCCATTTGTATGAGCTTCTCAAGAGAAAGCTTGTTTTTGTGGGAAAAGTTACTTGACCTTATGGTCAATGCAGGCCTCAAACAATAGGTCCCCTGCATCTCATTAGATGCAATGTTTGAGAGTGATTAATGTATGGCAATGCAAATATTCATGATACGCTGTGAGATGATCAAAACATGTCCATCTATAGTTTGTGTTTTGTACATATTGTGTGTAATTTCTGGTGTTTCGTGCCGACATGAGTGATTGAATATGAGAAAGACCGCACAGCACATTAGCATTTTGCTACTAATGTCCATAATGTTCTGCCTTACTATGGGAGTATGTAAACAATGAAAAGTATGATCTGCTGTGCAATTCGATACTAAGTTAAAGGCAAGCGCTGATTACTTCTATCCTTTATTTAGTAAGCTGCAACAATTGAGCAATCTGATTTTCTACACTTTTGCATACCTTAATGGCTTATGCAATATGTTGCCCAGTCATAAGACACCTATACCAGACAAACATGGCAAATTGTCAGGGAACCCAACTCATTCTATTTATTGTACAGAAGTCACCCCCATTGACTATATAAATATGATAGTTTAGGAAGGAGCTCCCCTCCCTCTTGAGGGTAAAAATATGTGGAGACCTTAACACGTTTTATATGCTGTGGAGTATTTCTATGAGTGAGCCTCATGTACCCTTGTGGGCCTCTAAATGGGATGTCTCGTTTCAAATCGAGATCTCGCCAAACTTCGGCTGATTTTCTAAGCAGCAGAAATTTTGGGTAAGGTATTTAAAGCATGCCTTCATGAAGATAGAGGTTTTGCCTTCAAGAGACATAAATTTGCAAATGTGGTAGGAGCCCCTCCTAGTGGATGAGTTCCAGCTCCACCACGCCAGCTGCTGCAACTCTTGCAGTTTGGTTCCAGCTCATCTGCCATCTTCAGCAATTTGACAGTTTAGTCATGATTTCCTATGTGAAGGAAAGAAAAAACAATGTTAGTAATATTTCTGAACAAAGAAATCTGGACAACACATAAAAGTAACATAAAACAGTAAGTCCCATTGCACACTATAGGTAACCCAGTGTTCCACAGTTAGATTAGAATATATTTCTTGGAAAGCTTGATAAAACCTTTAGTGTTAGTGCAATAAACATTTGGATAAAGCAAGAGGAAACCAGTCCCTTCAGTAGAATCAAGCAAGAGTTTGTACAAAAGTATTACTAGACATATTTGGGTATTTGATTTTAGTTTTAGCACACATTTAGTATTCCAATAACCATGATTTTGAGGAAACATGTGATTGTCATTTTAGTTGCAGCTCAGATGATCGTATATTGAAGTGCATTAGAGACTGAAATAATAGGGAGTGTGACCGTACTTCTTCAGTTAGACCAGGTGGGTGCACAGGAAGTTGGACTGGAAAAGCAAAATTAAAACCAACTAAAAAAAGTGATATGTGTTGTGTAGAATAAAATACAATATCTTGAGTGATTATGGATAACACCACTTGAAGATGGAAGCAGGGGCATAGCTTGGTCAGTATGATTAGGGGTGTTAGCTTCAAATTTCCCAACAAACATGCAGGGACATCTGGTTAGAGCACAGTACATGAGAATCAGGACATGAGGGGGGCGGAATGGGCAATAAAAAAGAAACAGGGGTGCAGATTGTTAGGGGTACTCAAAACGCAATTATTTTCCAACTAATCAACATTTTTAAGCCCTTCAAAACATAGATGAGGGAGTGCGTGTGTTTTTGTCAGTGTGGCCATGTGAGAATCCCAGTTGAAATCCAACAGATACTTCAAATTCCCAAACTGAAAGCAGCTGTCTTTCCCTTGACCCTTGACCTAGTTAGGTAGGCCGCTCCCCCACCACACAGCTCCGCCTGTGTGTCCTGACCCTGCCCCAGCTGCCACTGCTGTAGAAGTTGATGCCCTCCTCCACCAGCAGGCTACCACCTGCGCCTCATCCCTGGTGGCCAGTGGTAGGCCTTAGGTTTGTATCACTGTTGCTGTCTGTCTGTCTTTCCCTGTACTGCCCAAACTGTCTTCTGGTGTCTGTGACTGCTGTTGCCTGTCTCCTCCCTGTTCCTGCTTTCTTTTCTGTGCCCGTTTCCTTGCCTTCTGTTCCCCTCGTTGCCCCTTCATTCTGTGACCTCTTTTGCCTTCTGTTCCCCCTCGCTGCCCCTGATTTGTGCCCGGTTGCCTTCGGTGCCCTTGCCGCTCCCTTTCCTACTGCTGCGTCCCCTGCGGCCCCGCCCCCTCACTGCCCATTCGCTGCCCATGCCTCCCGCCTGCCAGCTGCTCCTCCCTCCCACCTCCTCATATATCGAGGCCGCTGCACGGTGAGGAGAGCGACCCTTGACCTTGTTAGGTAGGTCACTCCCCCTCCACACAGCTCTGCCTGTGTGTCCTGACCCTGCCCCAGCTGCTGCTGCTGTAGAAGTTGAGGCCCTCCTCCACCCGCAGGCTACCACCTGCACCTCGTCCCTGGTGGCCAGTGGTAGGCATTAGGTTTGTATCACTGTCGCTGTATGTTTGTCTTTCTCTGTACTACCCATACTGTCTTCTGGTGTCTGTGACCGCTGTTGCCTGTCTCCCCCCTGTCCCTGCATTCTTTTCTGTGCCCGTTTTTTTGCCTTCTGTTCCCCTCGTTGCCCCTTCATTCTGTGCCCTCTTTTGCCTTCTGTTCCCCTTGTTTCCCCTTCATTCTGTGCCCTCTTTTGCCTTCTGTTCCCCCTCACTGCCCCTGATTTGTGCCCGGTTGCCTTCGGTTCCCTCGCCGCGCCCGTTCCCGCCGTTGTGTCCCCTGCGGACCCGCCCCCTCACTGCTCATTTGCTGCCCCTGCCTCCCGCCTCCAGCCTCCCAGCTGCTCCTCCCTCCCACCTCCCCATATATGGCTGCCACTGCGCGGTGAGGAGAGCGACCCTTGACCTTGTTAGGTAGGTCGCTCCCCCACCACACAGCTCCACCCGTGTGTCCTGACCCTGCCACAGCTGCCGCTGCTGTAGAAGTTGAGGCCCTCCTCCACCCGCAGGCTACCTCCTGCGCCTCATCCCTGGTGGCCAGTGGTAGGCTTTAGGTTTGTATCACTGTCGCTGTCTGTCTGTCTTTCTCTGTACTGCCCATACTGTCTTCTGGTGTCTGTGACCGCTGTCGCCTGTCTCCCCCTGTGCCTGCATTCTTTTCTGTGCCCGTTTTCTTGCCTTCTGTTCCCCTTCATTGCCCCTTCATTCTGGGCCCTCTTTTGCCTTCTGTTCCCCCTCGCTGCCCCTGATTTTTGCCCAGTTGACTTTGGTGCCCTCGCCGCTCCTGTTCCCGCCACTGCGTCGCCTGCGGCCCCGCCCCCCTCACTGCCTATTCGCTGCCCCTGCCTCCTGCCTCCTGCCTCCCAGCTGCTCCTCCCTCCCACCTCCCCAGGACGCACGCATCCGATGCGCCAAAGGCGCGCCTAAGGCAAGCCCGTCTGCGCCCGGACCACGCCCAGCGCCAGAACCCCTGGTCCCCGCACCTGCCACGATGACCACCGCCGCTACGATGCCAGCACACTCCACGCTCTCAACCCCGGACAGACCCACACCTGCTTGAAGGCCGCCCGGAAACGCACACACGGTCCCTTCACCTGCCGGAACTGCAGCTACACCAGCCTCAGAGCCACCGAACAACCTGCCAAGAAAGACCTCAACCACCTCTGATGCATCCTACTGAACACCCGTTCCACACGCAAACACGCCATCGAGCTCGGGGACCTGCTCGACACATCATCCCCGGACGTCGCCTTCCTGACAGAGACTTGGATGAAAGACTCCTCTGCACCCTACATCGCCATAGCCATCCAAGACTGCTACAATATCACCCGCTGAGACCGCACCAACGTAGTCGGAGGAGGAATCGCCATCGTCCACTAGAACAGCATCAGGGTCTCGACCAGCACTGACGACACTCTCAGCACCGCCAAACACATGTATTTCCAAATCCACACAGACCCCAACTCCACCCTCAGAGCCACCCCCGTCTAGAGACCCCCCCGGACCCTGACCCCAGTTCAGTGACTTCATCGCCGACTTCATCAGGACGCACGCCCTGACCTCCACTGACTACATCCTCCTCAGAGACCTGAACTTTCACCCTGAGAACAACAACGGCAGCAACTCGACAACCCTGATCGATAACCTCGCCAACCTCGGACTGAGGCAACTCGTCACAACGCCTACCCCTCCACCAGCCACACGCTCGACCCCGTTTTCTCCACAAGCACCTATGTCTCCTTCAGCCACACCACCGAACTCCTCTGGACAGACCACCGCTGCATCCACTTCACCTTCCAGAAACCCACCACACACCACTGCACCCAACAGATCCCTCGCTGCTGCTGGAGAAAAATCACCGAAGACCAACTACACGCAAACCTCGCTCTCAGCCCACCCACCGAATCCTCCAATACCGACGACGCTGCCCGCAGCCTCAGACGCTGGATCGATGAATGTGCCAACTCCCTCGCCCCGCTGAAGAAACCCCCCCACAGAGACACCAGCAAGAGGGCCAGCTGGTTCACCCCAGAACTCCTAGCCTCCAAGCAAGCCTGCCGGAAACTAGAGAAGAAATGGCACAGCGAACAGACTCCGGACAGCCACGCAGCCCACAAGGACGCCACCCGCAACCACCATCACCTCATCGGGACTGCCAAGAGGACCTCCTTCAAAGACCGCCTCGCCAACAACGCACACAATAGCAAGGAGCTCTTCCACATCGTGAATTAACTCTCCAACCCCAGCTCCAACACCAACGACATCCCGCCATCACAAGCCCTGTGCGACTCCCTCGCCACTTTTTTCACCGCAAAATAGCAGACATCCATGACAGCTTCAACACGCAGACAGCCCCAACAGACAGCAACACAACAGACTCTCCGCACACCATCGACCATGACCCCCTTCTAGCCTGGGCCAGCGTGAACATCGATGACACCATCAAGACCATGAGCACAATCCACTCCGGCTCCCCGTCAGACCCATTCCCGCACCACATCTTCAACAAAGCCAGCAGCTCCATTGCACCCCACCTGCGCAATGTCATCAATCTCTCCCTCGAGACCGCGACCTTCCCAGAGAGCTGGAAACACGCCGAGATCAACGCCCTACTCAAAAAACCCAAGGCAGACCCTAGAGACCTCAAGAACTTCCAGCCCATCTCTCTGCTCTCGTTCCCGGCCAAGGTCATCGAGAAGATCGTCAACAGACAGCTAACCCGATACCTTGAGGATAACAGAATCCTGGACCCTTCCCAGTCATGGTTCCGCAGCAACCACAGCACCGAGACCACTCTCATCGCCGCCACCGATGACATCAGGACCCTGCTGGACAAACAACGGTGAGACCTCAGCCCTCATCCTCCTGGAACTTTCCGCCGCCTTCTTCGACACCGTCTGCCACCGCACACTACACGCACGCTTCACGCCGTAAGGATCCGAGACAAAGTTCTGGGATGAACCACCTCCTTCCTCTCCAGCAGCACCCAGAGAGTCCACCTCCCCCCATTCCGATCCGAATCCTCTGAGATCATCTGCAGCGTACCCCAGGGATCTTCCCTCAGCCCGACACTGTTCAAAATGTACATGGCCCCACGCGCACACCTCGCCCGACAGCACGACCTCAACATAATCTCCTATGCCGACGACACTCAACTGATCCTCTCCCTCACCAAGGACCCCATCACCGCCAAAGCCAACCTCGACAAAGGAATGAAGGCCGTAGCACACGGGATGAAGATCAGCTGACTGAAGCTGAACGTGGACAAAACAGAGGTCCTCATCCTCGGCTCCAACCCTTCAGCCTGGGATGACTCCTGGTGGCCAACGGCACTGGGGGCAGCCCTGACACCCACCGACCATGCATGCAACCTGGGAATCATCCTCGACTCAATGCTCTCCATGACCAAGCAAGTCAACGCTGTCTCCTCCTCCTGCTTCAACACCCTCTGCATGCTCCGCAAGATCTACAGGTGGATCCCGAGAGATACAAGAAGAACAGTCACCCAGGCCCTCGTCAGCAGCAGACTTGACTACGGAAACACCCTCTACGCGGGAGCCCCTACCAAGCTCATCAAACGACTGCAACGCATCCAAAACGTCTCGGCATGACTGATCCTCGACGTACCATGCCACATCACCCCCCACCTAAGAAACCTGCACTGGCTGCCCGTCAACAAGAGAATATCCTTCAAGCTCCTCATCCACGCACACAAGGCTCTCCAAAAGACCGGCCCAGCCTACCTCAACAGACGACTTTCCTTCTACGTCCCCAACTGCCAGCCCCGCTCTGCCGACCTCGCACTCACCACCGTCCCGCACATCCGAAGAACAACCACCAGCGAGAGATCCTTCTCCCACCTCGCCATCAAGACCTGGAACACCCTCCCACTGAGTCTACGACAGACCCAAGACCTGCTGACCTTCAGGAGGCTACTCAAGACCCAGCTGTTCGATCAGTAGTGCCTCCCCACTCACGGGTATTTAGTGCGCTCTACAAATGTCTGATTGATTGATTGATTGATTGACTGTCTTGGCCACATTATCAAATGTATGCATAAGAACTACCTAAAACTAAACACGAACAAGACCGAGGTCATGGAATTCAGAAATGGTCCTCCAATCTGAACCCAATCATGATGACCAGCAGTGGCTGGAGTCTGTCCTGTCCCTGCTATCAAAGTGAGAAACCTTGGCTTTTTATGTGATGCTCAGCTTAACTTCTCAGGGCAGATCAATCAGTTGACATCAGCCTGTTACTTCCTTTTAAAAATGCTACGTAAAATCCTTTCTTTTCTACCTATGGAGTTGAGGAAAATGGTTGTGGTAGCCCCTATTCTTTCCAGCCTAGACTATTGTAACACCCTGTACCTAGGCATTGACAAATGCCAGCTGTCTAAACTTAAATCCCTGCAGAATGGGGCTGCACATATCCCGCTATACATTCCAAAATATAGTCATATTTCTGGTGACATTAGAAATCTACATTGGCTTCCAATTAAGCAGCGAACTGAGTTTAAGGCACTATTCCCAGTTCATAAAGCCCTATATGGGGGGGGGGTTAACGACTATCACAAGGGGGGGCTAACGACGATCACAAATTATTCCAATGGCATGCTCCCCACCGCATGTTAAGATCTGCCAATAAAGCACTGGTCCACATCCCTAGAGTTAAGAAGACCAGATGGGGAGTCAGTTGTCTCTCTTTTATGGCATCTAAGCACTGGAATGAACTTCCACTCAATATTAGGCTCTCATCATCCAGGTCCCAGTTTAGGAGCCAGGTTAAAACCTGACTTCTCCCTCCCCAATAGTGACCTAGCGCCTCCTCCTGACTTCTGCGCCTTCTTGCTTTCTAGAGCGCCCAGATGCCTCGGCATTTGCGCGCTTTATAAGCCCTTTACTAACTTACTTACTTGCACCCAATTATTTACACAGAATACATTTTTTAGGGGGGCATAACACCCCAAACACCCCGCAGGAGCAATGCCCCTGGAGGGACGAACATCCTTCCCAGGCAGAAGAATTCATATGTCATCCCTCGTTCTCTAAATTCCAGTTTTACACAATCCTGCTTTGTCAGGTGTTGGAAACCTTGTGGTGAATTCAGACAGAGTAAGATGGTAATGTTGGGGACCATATCGCTTCCGCCTGAAAGCAGTGAGGATCAGCAAATATGGACATGAGTTGTGCATTGTCCTGATGCAAACGCATTGGTTAGCACAATTTATTAAACTACATTAATGCAGTCATAATTGGATCTCGCAACATTATGCCATTGAGGTGAAATTATATAACGTTTTAAATAATAAATATGTAACAAATGAAAACCAAAATGAAACTCAGAAGATCCCTGAATAATCAAATGAAATGTTGAACAAGACTAAAAACAACTATCGTCATGTATTCACAAAAGTCAGGCAAAAAGTCCAAAGTCAAAGGAGCAGGAGGGTAATTACTCTACATGCGACCTGGAATTGATCAAAGCTTTTTGTAATGCTGGAAATTTCCGTAACTTGTTTGGCACTAGAATGAAGGATGTTCTTTTCATATAAAATATGAAGACCTAGTCCAAATTATTAAAACTGAGATAATGAAATATGAAAATGGTGTATCTGCAAAATCTAAGTAGCTGAAAAGGAAATTACAAACGTCAACTGAGGAAGCAGACCAACAGATAAAGACTATGCATGATCTGAAATCCTTTGTTGACAACACTGCCAAACAAACAAAAAAAATATTGATGCTTGTGTTTGCTTCACGGTGACTGCTTTTTATATAATACATAAACACATCCCTGCCGAAGAGTTAACATCAAAACATGATTGGGTCATTGAACAAGTCAACAAAGCAAACATAAATCAACTAGCAACATTGCTTTATGAAGAAAAATGATTTCAGCAGAAATTAGCACGAACAGATCAAAAACTGATATCCCCCCAACATTGGAAATAAGGAATACCAGAGAAATTGCAACACAATATAGACATTCAGGATAGACGTCCAGCGCAGAGGATCACACAGAAGCAGAGGATTTTATTGGGTAGAAAGCTTACACGTTGTGCAGAAGAACTGGCAACAAGTTGTTGCGCATTTCAGGACACCTGCACTATCGGGCTGCAATGATCCAATCAAAATTAAAGTGCTCTCCAGTCAAAGAACTCACAATCCAGTTCTCTCATTCTGTGAAGATATTTAATCACATTGTTTTCTTTTATTCTCAGTCTTCTCTTCTCTTCTCCTAACTCTAGGTATATTATACAAATATTTTTATCATAATGTCATGTTAACTTCATTGCATTCATCAAAGGTATCATGGCAAACTTTTTAGGCAATACATGGCTGAAAAGAATGCTGTCACATACAGAATACCAGTAATCATGCCAGCAATGAAAATGATATTCAGCAACAAATGAAAAGTAAAGAGGGATAGCTTCATGCAGAAAATCAATCATTGGAGACATATTGCCTTTTCTATGTGTGCTGCAAGAGTTTAAATATCGCCAATTTCTATTCACCTGTAAGGTTGTGACTTAAAATCTGTGCTAAATGAAGTGCTAATGCAATATTAATCAACTAGATTTTTTCACTCCAAAATACTTTATTCTGTTAACTAGACCCATCAAAGTACAAAAATAAACCAGACTTGGTGTTTCATGAATACATTTGATATCAAAATACAATCATTTGTCCAAAGGATACAAAATTAAACCCCCAAAGGCACTGGTAATCAGATATACACTTACAAGAGCCAAAACTAAAAGATCTGGTATATGAATGCTTAATAGCTAACATTGTTTAAGACTGTTACAGTCCCATATAAAAGGCAATTAATTGAGAAACAAGGTTTGCTGGCATCCAGGAGCAAGTTCAAGTTATAAAACTCCCTACTCAATGTTAAGCTCCCTATCATGCAGATTAAAAATCTCATTCAGCCAACACGACATGACCAGATATTTAGCTCTCTCGTTCCGGACATTGAACAAGAAGCAACTAACTGCAAAGATGATAGGGCCAGAAGTATCTGTTTTTAAAACTCTCAAAACTTCTCTAAAATGAGCGGTACCCATATTTCGACAAACCTGCAGTATCCATGTTCGATGGTCATTTTGGTACTCAGTACAAAAAAACAGAAAATGTCCCTCAGTTTCCGAGTTTGGGGCACAGGCTGGGCAAATACCAGAAGACACGTCTTTATTTCACTTACAATTAAAAAACATAGTTGATAAACAGCCTTGGGCGAATCGTCACATATAGTCTCTACAGAGGTGGAGTAATGGGCCCTAGAAAGACTTCAAACTAAGGAAACAGTTTCAACTCTAAAATCTGTATAGTCAGACTGCCAGAGGTCCCACTTCTTAGGAACATAGTTCCAATAAATTGATTTCTATCTTGCCAACTCTGACCTTTGAATAGCAGAGGGGTTATCCCACAATTTACTCAATCCAAACTTCTGAACCAGCTCAATACAATTTAAACCAGGGGATTTTAGATACATCTCTCGTGCCCAGTAGGCCGATAAGGCACTCCTGGTACATTGAAAACTCAGAGAAGGACAACCGTTTTTACAGGCCTGAAGCTCCTATTTATAACAAATAGCGTGGGAGCAAGGACACATCCTTGTCGTACACCATGGGCAATAGGAATACGGGGCATATTATCAAGAGCGGCGTTAAAATTTTCGCCACTTTAGCATCATATCACTGCCGCCAAAGCGGCGATAATGGGCTTGATAATATGCCCTGGAGAATTCCAATAGAAACCCAGGTTCACACCAGAACATGGGCTTCTATTGGAATTCACAAGGGCATATTATCAAGCCAATTATCGCCGCTTTAGCAGCAGTTTCCTGCCACTAAAGCGGCGATAATTTTAACGCCGGCTCTTGATAATATGCCCCAGAATTAGTTAACTCTCCTAATCTCTCAGTGGACTTGGGCATAGGTCCTTTTGTGAAGCCTTTCTAAAAGATTAACACAAATTACAGGTACCCCCATTTTAGCTAGCACCTCCCAAAGCCTCTTACGGGGTACTAATTCAAAAGTTGCTCAGAGGTCTATGAATACAGCATATAATCTTTGCCTCCATATTAGAGCATACTTAAAAAAAGAAGTGCAAATCTAAAAGCGTGTTCAGAAGTAGTTGTTTGGGCACGAAAGGCAGCCTGTAGGGGAGATAAAATGTAATTCTGTTCGATCCAACTAAGCAACTTAACAAGTATAAAATGTTTTTGCAAGTTGTCTATTAGGCATATTCGAGGGGCTACTTGCATTTGTCTTCTTTAAAAACTGGAAACATTTCCACCCACTTCCAGGGTTCTGAAATTTCCACACCAGCCACAATTTATTTATTTATTTATTTGCGGGTTTATATAGCGCTGGAATCGACTCCAATGGAGTATCTCTGCGCTTTGGGTCGGGTTTTAGCTGATCATTAGCAGACAGGGAGGGCCGGCCTAAATGTCATTTTTAAACAACAAAGTTTTAAGTTGTTTCCTGAATTGCAGGTGTTCGGGACATAGTCTTAAAGTTAGTGGTAGACTGTTCCATAATGTAGGTCCCACGACTGACAATGCTTTGCCACCATGTCTAGCTTTTTTGGCACGGGGCACTACTAGCAGAAAACCATTGCTGGATCTCAAGGTCCTGGTAGGAGTATAAGGAATAAATCTATTTTCCAGGTACAGGGGACCTTGGCCATTTATACTTTTGTGGATCATGCAACAAATTTTAAACTTAATCCGTTGACGGATTGACAGCCAATGCAGTTTTTCCAAAAGAGGTTTAGAAGCTGTTCTAGGAGGGGCATTAAGGACCAGTCGAGCTGCTGTATTTTGGATCACCTGTAGTTTGGCCAACACTCCCTCATTTGCTGAGAGGAGCAGGCCATTACAGTAATCCAGCCGACTTAGGACAAGAGCCTGCACCAAGGTCCTTCTGGAAGAATCCGGCAACAAAGGGAAAATCTTACGCAGCAGGCCAATAGTGTAAAAGCATATACCTGTGATATAATTGGTATGCTGCCTTAACACTAAATCCTGGTCAAGACGTATCCCCAGATTTTTAACAACCTGCTTCGGTTCAGGAACCATACCCAGATCGGGGGGCCACCAATCGGGGGACCACAGTACCTTAGCTCCTCCAAACAACATAATCTCTGTTTTGCTGACAATAGCATTGGATAGGATATTATTGTAGGGGGCCCACACTGAATGTTAAGTCTTACATAAGTCACCCCGAATCGGTCTGTTCTGGGGGCCATAGCCATTTTTAACTGACGAACTGCAGCGTAGGTGTCTTCTAAGCTAAAATAAACAAATCGCTACTCCACTGAATAGTGGGCCATCATGAAGATCGTGTAGGGAGAGGTGAAGTATTCACTTCAAGGGACAGATTTGAATTGCTTGGGACATAAAACTCTGCAAAGTGCTCTTCACACTTCTCTGGTTGAATATTGTGGAAGAAACTGTAGCTAGCATCTGCACTTCCATAAGAAATGAGGTGCCAAAATGTTTGACAATCATTTGATTGGGCGGCGCACAATAAATCATCCAGATTTACTCATACCAATCTTGTTTGCCTTTTTTCAAGATTCTCTAACAGCCACTCCGAGAATCACTTTGGCAGATTTACAAGCAGAGATGGAACATTTTGTGTCATGTGGAAACCTTTGTTTTTTAACGCCCATTTCCCTGGGAAAAGTACTTTAAAAAGTTGATGAGTAGCTAAGATAGGGGCATATCAGCAACAACCGGCGATAATTATCGCTAAGCGCACTTAGCACTAGGATAATTATCGCCGTCTAGAATGGATTTTTATCACTGAGATAGCGTGCTATTAGCAACGCTTATCCCAAAAGCGATAAAAATCCTAGCGCTAAATGCCAAACGTGAGATTATTGCTGGAAACCGAGTGATAATCACACAAAGTTTGGCGATAGCTTGCTGATAGGGCCTCACATACTTAGCCATGATATCCACCTTCCATAGGATATCATGGCTAAGTCAGTTTCAAAGCAGGCGAAAGGAAAGTAGCGATAACAGAGGTTATCGCTACTTTTCTTGTCGCTATGCTACTTTGCGTGAGGCTTGATAATAGGAGAAATGGCGCTTAGCGACATTTCTCCTGTTATCCTGGGGAGGAACGCCCACTTTGCATCTCATTAGAGATGCAAAGATGGGCGTTAGGAATTCAGGCGCTAAGGCAAGGTTTCACGCGATAGCATGACCTTGCTGATATAGCGATAAAATTATTGCCGTTTTTCAGTCGAAAACGGCCGCAAGATAATTTTAGTTTCTGGTGACATAAAGCTAACATCATTTTCAGACTCATAATAGGCAAACAAGCTATATATGTCAGCATGCAATTTAGGATTGGCTACAACCCAGGGCCAAGAAACACTTCTATGATTATTATCAATAATCAGAGTTACAACAACCATGTCACAAGCAGTCATAGACCTTCTAATGACATTACCTTTTAAAAAAAGTAGCAAGAGGGTTATGGTCACTATCTGATCAGCTCACTACTACCAACCATATCAACTAGTAACGAGCAGAGCCTAATTTCCAAAGAGACATAATTAATAACATAAGTATAAGTCCCTCTTTTGAATGTTGGTGATCTATTGCAGTCAGAGTGAGTAAGGCCGTTACAAGCCCGGACTCTTATCCCAACTGCCAGGGATGCCAGCTGAAGAGCAAGATTGGAAAAGTGTATTTACGAGGTTTGCCAATAAGGCAAGGAATTCCCCATTGCTCATCCTCGGCCTCTACCAGTTCGTTAATAACAGAAGAGGGCTCAACATTTACATTAAAGTCGCCCTTGACCATAATTTTAACCTCATGTTGGTACATCTCAATTACTTCATCTAATAAATCCACGTTGCTGAGATATTTCTAGGGGATACAGACAATGCCGGACTGGGAAGCAAAACCGGCCCTGGCAAAGTGCTCAGACGCCCCCCCTCCCCTCCTGGGGGGGGGCGGAGGGGGGGATGGATTGGGGGTGTCACCGAGCTCTTTGCCAGGGCCAGTTTTCAGCCGATTTTTGTTACAGGGCCGATTTTGCAGCTATGCAGAAAAAACGGCCCTGTAACAAAAACGGCCCCCAGGGATCCAAAACCGACCCCCACCTGTGCGGCCCACCAGGGGATTGCCCAGTGCCCGCTACGGCCAGTCCGGCCCTGGATACAGACCTAGCATATTCATTTAGCAACATCAAACGTAAGCCAAGGGGGAATTCCACAGAGAACTCCAAAAGGACCCTTGAGGCAATTTTCAACTGTGAATGGGAGACATGCTAAATTGTTTTTTATCAGGACCAACACCACCCAATCGCCCTACCCGGCCCACTGGGGGGTATTACCTCAACACTATAGGTAACATACCCATCAAGAAACATGTTATCCATTGCTCACGTTTCCTGAAAGAGACATATGTCATAATTCCCCATAAAGGTAGTCCAATCGGGCTCCGAGGGTTTGGACATAATTCATGTAGGATTCTATGAAATCATACTGAGTGAGTCATGCTGTTCAGGAACATCATTTACAGGGCCTCCATTGCTGATAGAGAAGGCCGATGAGTACCCAGCAAAACCTATGTTAGCCTTTGAGGAGGCTATCACAGACCCATTGATCTCAGATTGGCATAAAGTTCCTGGATCACAAAAATAACATTTAGAAGATAAAAAGAACATCTAGAAGATTCAAATAGATCTGCTGACTATCTTCCTTTTAGAATTAACAGCCTTCATTGAATAAAACACCTGAGTTGGGCTATTTTGTAACAAAATGCATTTAGCTTCGTATTACTTATGAAACCTCTGAGCAGGTGTAGTCTATTTTTTTTTGTGTACTGCTTAGTAGAAACAAATATATGTATTGCTTATGTTTACAGTATGTAGGCAATATGTGAACATTAACCTAACTCTGCTACAAAAACACTGTATACTGCAAAATTAATTGGAACAAAAAGTGTACAGACACTACTAACACTGCATATTGTAAGGGAGTTCACATTTGAAACTTATGTCTGCCGTTCTGCAGCAGAAAACAGTTAATTTGTTAATCATACTAAATCCAAATATTATTTTTTTGCTAGCACTGACAGAGGCAACATCTATGGAAAAGTTATAGAATGGCATATTTATTGCAAATAGGCTACATACGGCCAATCATGTAATCTGGCTTTAGGGTGGAACAAACACAATTTATTTTCTTGCTCAAATCACACTTGTTCAAACTTGAATGTATATAACACTAACAACATGATAACATACAGTACTTATCTGTCCCACGCAAATCAGGTAAATATAGATTGGTGTGTGAACTGCCTCAGTCATTCCCATCTGCATATGGTGAAGTGAAAAGTTGTGATCTTGTAGGACACGATAGTCAGTCCCAAGAGAAACACGTGCTCTGGAGAATGAAGCTGAGGCGGGGGAATTCGAATTACATCTTATCTGTTTTTCCATCTATGCTCTGGGGACATATTACAGCAGATGTTGTCTTCTGCAAAGCATCCATTTGAGCTGATTGATGAGGCAAAGGTGCCTCATAATTAAATCAAGAGGCATTGTAGAACATCATATAATGATCACATAAAACTTCAGCAGAATCATATGAAAATGCTTTGAGAACCCTTCACAAGAATGCCCAGGGGAGCCGTACTTATAGATTTCCATTTTGTAGTCCAGCTGAGAGAGGATTTGTTTCGATGGGTGTTAAATGCGAGCACTCCCTTGGTACAGGAGTACTCTTCTCTGTTCTGTCAAGTGCCATGACAGAAAAACCCACGTCTATACTCTTATAATTAGAAACAGTGAAACCACAAGAGGCCAAAGGAATGGAAAAAGTAAAATCAATATGACCTGCCATGAAATGTTAATATCAAACAGTACATAATTTTTCAGACTGATAAAATAATGAAAGGTGAGAAACTGAAAGGGTCGTGGGGATTAATTTGACATTTAAAATCTTAAACAAATTAAGGTGCGGTAATGATTTTTAGAAATATTGTGCTTAAAGCACCGGTGCAAAATCAGGTAATAACTCCACATAGCCAGAAAGGACTCAGATATTTAATAGGAAAGTAAAGAAAGTGTCTTCAAAACATCTAGTCGTGATAAAAGGTTATTTTCCAAGCAGAAGAAAAATTGGGGATAGTCAGGAATGAAATATGCATCTTACCTTTGGAAACATTTAAAAACATGAAAGCAAATGTTTAACTTAGAAATGGGTTGCATAATGTGTTTTTTCGGATAAGCGTCCCTGAACAAGGTGTAATGCTGCATTTACCAGAATTATAGTACAATAACATTGAAGTCACAGAAGGGAAATGTTTGCTTTCATCATCGCCGACGCCCATCGCTGAGTGCCACAAAACTACTGTTTGCGTGGGGGTAGAAAACCATTTTCATGATTACTGTCAAATTGTAGTATGCTGCGTGCAATCCAACAATGGTTTAGTTCACAGATGTGTTATGCGTTGGGGATTCGGAAAGGCAGACATTCAAGGGCTAACTTTTATATATTTCCACCCAAAACTAACAGTTTACCAACTTGTTTCTAAAATATTACAACTTTGTCCTTTGATTGATAGAAAATGTGTCAGTGACAAAATGAATAGGTCTGCAGCTTTGTCAGTGCCCCTTTAAAATAATGACGGCAGTGGGATGTACATTCTTTTTTATTTTGTGGCAGTGTTTTTATGTCAGTGTCATAGATTTTGGGAGTTGATGTGAATATTTTGGCTTTTTATATCTTTGTAATAGGGTCAATGTGGGCCTGATTCACTAATGTATTTTACTAGTAGTACCTTTACCACTGTGGACTTTCCGCACATAAAAAGATAGTGCAGTCCTATATTTTTACGTGTGGCGACTCCACAAATATAAAGTGAATAGCAAACAATCATACACTTAAACAAGTGTAAGTTTACCTTTGTGAATCAGGCACATAGGTGCTCATTTACAAGCCCCTTGCGCCGTAGTGCGTCTCTTTAAAATTGGGAAAAAGTGACATACCGGCAGCGCAATAGGGCTTGTTAATAAGCCCCATAATGTTTAAACTTCACTTTGAGCACACGCTACATTGAAGTAAATAATATTGAGATTAAACAGATTGGAGGGCTGTCTATGTTCCAGACCTGCCAACTTGTGAAATCTTTTCACAATGTGAGGCGGGACGGTGCCTTTAAAGGGGCAGCACTTAGTACCCAGTACAGCCGGGGGCAATTTTAATTCACTGCCCAAAGTCCCCCTCCTCCGGACCCATTCACCTAAAAAAAATCAAAAACAATGTTTTTGAGGTTGGCGCCAAAGTCCTAGGCAGGTTTCACACCTTGTATTGGACCTTGTATGTTGAGGAGTGTGGCTCAATGGTTAGAGTGGCAAACCCTGAAGCAGAGTTCTGGCCAGGGACCAGGGTTCGATTCCCGCCTCGGCGGGGCTCGGGTTCAATTTCCTCGGACCTGTCTATTCTAGCCTCGGTGCCTATTCTAATCACGGGCCCCACGCTGCAACTCTGGGCAATAGCTTGCTTAGCCTCCACACCGGCCCCAACAGCGCTAAGGATGCCTGGCTTCACCCTGGGGGTGCCCAGGAGTGGACACTTCACAGGGAAAGCCAGGAGGGGTTCCACAGCGGTATGAGTATCAGAGCCAGGAAACCGCAAAGGGGACACTGCAAGGTGGCCGTCTGGTGACAGTGCGCTCTATAAGTACCTTGACATTTACATTTACATCGACTGAGCAAATCCTCCAAACAATTAACTGGAAACCAGTTGGGTTAAAAAGTAAGGCCTTGATAGCTCTGGTTTACTGTAAATATCTGAAGAACTTAGGAAGAATTTGTGGTCTTTAGAGGGAAGCCAAAATTGACTGCACACCTATTGGATGGGGATGGAAACCTTCCAGAGGATCTCTGTAATACTGAAGGAAATGTATCTAGCTGTTGAATCATAACTGCCCCCTTTCTCCAAAGGTCTCTTAAAGGTATTTAGGAACCTAACCAGAGGACTGAGAGCATCTTTACACCTGCTTTTGTTTCATGATTAAATCTTACTCCATTTTTATTTGACAGAAGGACATCAGATATGATCAGCTTAGTGTCCCTTTTTTATATTTCATATCGGTACCCTAATATAGGTCCAGGGAACATCGTACACTTTCTGTAGATCATCTTACGTTATTTCATATGAACGAGCCTTATAAGGATATAACTCCAAATAAGGGCAGACTGCGTTATAGAGACATCATGCCTTATAAGGACTATAGTCTTTTATGGACTAAACCTTTCACCTAGTTCCATGCCGAGGGTGGGTTTTTCCCAATCAACATTGCTAAGACGTCATCCTTAGCACATATGAATAATTGATGAGAAAGCAGGAGGGAATCGAGACTTCAAGCCCGACACACTGACCAGAGACGCTGCGGCTCCGGCATGCCATTGCTCCAGCTGACAGTGCTCTAACTATCCCTTGCGGGGTGTCCAACTCAAGTCCAGGACGAAGTCCCACACTCTCACTATTCAGGTATGGGGGTTCGACTAAATCCTAGCAGGATTCTTGGCTCTTCGACTCTTAAGCTCTTAGGCTTTGGCTTTTTCGCACCTACTCACATGCTAGGTACACTTAGGTGCATCTAGTCAGACATCTTAGGAGTACGCACCTTATTTTATAAATGCATTTTTTATTCATGTATGTGTTCATGACTTTTGCAAAATGGTAGAACAATACTATTCCTTTTTATTCACTGCACTGCTGGTTCTATATCTCTGCTACTGTGTTACAGTTGTAACAGCGCATTTATTTTACATGAGAAGAACAACGGTATAATACATTTTTATTGCAAACACGCTTGACTGTTTCTTCCATGTATCTCTCTGAGCAAAACAAGCAAGCACGAGTGACTGGGTGAAAAGTTGTATATTGTGTCTACAAGTCTGAGGTTATTGTGTTCTGAGGTTGCCAAAAACAAATCTCTCTGATAACAGGAGATTCTAGTGGCACTGCGAGCTAGCTAATACAAAACATAGGCTAACATATGCGGCGGGGGTGTATGGAGTCAGTCTGCCACCAGACCCACAGTATATGTTATCCGTAAACAGCTTAGGTCCTGCATGAAAGGGTACTATTGGAAGTACCCTATACCTTCAAGTCAGCAATTTGAATAACTGCAAATCAGTTTAGCTCACCGTTATTGAGTCCAAGAGATGGTTCCTCGCGAATATTTTACCTCATAATTTTAACAAGAATGTATCTTTCACGTTGCATTCATTTAATCAAGTTCATATTGTGTATTGAATATCACTAGTGAAGTTAATATGTTGCTGATTTGCCAATAGTATGCATACCTAAAATGTTAGAGGGCTCATGGTCATATTTATTGACATTCTTGTTGGAAAGGGTGATGAAACTGTAATTTTTGTTTCTTTATTTAAAGCCCCAGAGGATTGGAACAATCAAAACGAGAACAGAGGCACCATGATACAGAAGTGCCACTGTACTGAAGTGAAGAATGCTAAAAAGTGATGGATAGAGTGCTTAGAATAATCTCTGCAACTATTAATTTGTTGGGCTGCATCCATCCCTGTCTATTTTTTGTTCATCATGCCACCTCAGTTATCCCCAGTCATATGCAGACGAGCCATGGTCCTCTTCCAATAGGAGCTGTCCTGCCCAAACTACCAAGCCAGGTTTCCTCAGAATCAGAACAGAAAAAACCCAAGTTGGCATATTTGGGCCTCCTCAATTGGGTGCAACTTGGTTCCAGTAGCACAGTGACTAAAGGACCTATAAAAAAAAGTCAACAGAAGTTGCTGGGGAGAAAGGATGACATACTAGAGTATCAGAAAAGTTCACTGGTTTAGCAGAGCAAAACAAAGCAGCAAAAGTACTGGGTGCTCAAGACGGAAGAGAAGCCACCATTTCTTCTTCTGTTGGAACAAGTCCAAGTTATTAAATAGAAGGTTCAGAGCACTCCCAAATAAGCATGTAGAGTTACATTGTTTATCACCGACATCTTTGAATCTTTCCAAACAGATTTATACACATTTCCCTGCCTCTGCAACACATGTTTTGTCTGAGCTGCATATACGGATCAGACTTTATCAGGGCTACAAATAATCACAAACGTAGGGTTTTAGAAAAATTCACAAAATCACGGGATCACAGAAATATAACCCATGTCACTCAGACCAAAATCCTCGCATGTGAATGCGCGTTATATGTAAATTATTAGCAAACAAGGGGATTTCATGCTATTTATTAGTGATGACATTTCTCATATACAATATATATCAGTGGGTCCCAATCATGGTCACTCATGGTAAATAATAATTAGGACCATGAGTTCACCATCAAAAAATGGTGGCCATATCATCATTATGGTTTCACTCCTCACAACATTACAAATGCTAAGTGTGTCATAGTGTGGTTCAATATTTTTGTAATTGCCATGAAATACAAGCCCCAGTATCTACGTGTAGACTAATCTAACAGTGCTTTCCAATCATGGTCACTGACACTAATTGAATTTCAGTACCAAGAATTCACATTCAAAATATGGCGATCCTATTCTCTCCATAGTCACATTCCTCATACCTCTACCACTACACACACTAAGTATGTCACAATATGGTACCTGCGCCTACTTGGAAAGGTGCAGTCCTGACATTAGCCCTATCAAATGTAACTTATGTACTGTAGGACGTCTTCAATGTGAGAATTGAGGCTATCATGATAGGATGATTACAGTGTATTGTTTACTGCGCTAGATATATGTGGATGATAGGAACAGTGTTATGGCCTCACATGCATCACACACCCCATTTATACCTGCTAAGCATCTGTATGCAAAAAAAAAAGTATTTTCATTGTGTGCCAGTCAAGTAGTTGTAGCTTATTGTGAAACCCTGATGGTCCATTGGGCAACAGCACATTACTCCTTATGCCATTTCAGTGAATGTACTTGTTGTAGGTGCATTTCCAATGGCAGGAGGTGCTAGTGACTTTAGCTCTCTCTTCTTGAGCTGCTAAGTTGTGGGTTATGATAGTACACATCCAGCATGGCATATGTAGTCCTTTCCACTAAAACATACGACATTCTGGTTTGTGGGAGTGAATTTATTTACAGATGTGGGTCGGTCCCCTTGAGCATTTTTGATGTGTTTAGGGCAACAACGATAACAGTGAGTGTGAGCAAAGGATGACCAGATAGAGTCCATTTGGGAGGAATGTCATGCAACAGGACAATGTCAGTGAGAAAGTACAAATTGCCACTAGGGAAGGCAGGCTTCTTCAAAAATCCCAAAGCGGCTAAGACCAACAGGTGCACAAACAAAAAAGGTACAGTACTGGGTGACAAAGGAGGTGGCATGATGATAGATAGACGTCTACTAGTGAACCGGCCAGGAGTCACAGGCAAACATTACATGGTGTTTTGCCGACAGAAACTAGGAAACTTCACATCTTTGTCCCCTTATGGTTGCTGGGCCTCTCATGCAGTTGGTGGTGTTTGTGTGAGTGGCATCTGAGGCACACACACATCAGGGGCAGAAGATGTGGCTCCCTTCTCCCAACCGGCATTTTTATGTGCCTGTAAAGAAGGCAGCACACTGCTGAGAAGGGCCTGATGGCTTCTCAGCAAGGCAACAATGTTGCAATGGAGGACACCCATTGTTGTGATGTAGGAGTCCATCTTGCTCTCCATAGATTCCAAGATGGTACAGTTGGCCCCCAGCTGGGTGGAAACCTCACTGGTGTCAGATGTTGAGGGCTATTGCTATTGCCACTCCCTCATGACACCAATAATGTCAGCTAGGGACTCATCCATACTGTGGACCCAAGGGTAGGTGTCTCTAATTGCCTGAGTCATATCCTCATTTGGATAGAAACAACCAAGGACTCCTTCTGGGTTGCCCACTTGGGTTTCCAACCCCGCCCGCACACCATTAGCCATATGCTGCTGGACTCCTATCATTTGCCATTGTAATTCAACTTGGGGGTACTTTGAGTCCGGAGCTAACCTTCGAATGGAAGATTGTACATGTCCTCTGGAGACCCTGCAACACGGTCATCCCTTGCCTTGACTAGAGAAGAAGATTCAAAGGAGTCCAGGAGTTGTTGGAAGGTGTCATCGTCCATGGGGTTCAGGATGGTATCACCGACAGGTTGTTCATCAAGGATTGGCTGCTGTAGAGAAGGTGTTTGTCCATCTGCAGTGTTATAGAAATATGTCATTGATGATCTATGATAGATGTTGACATGAGCAAATTAGGGGACAATCAGACTTTTTTTGTTTCACTTTATATTACACATAGATGTGTAGAACATATCTTCCAAGAAGTAAATGAGGTCATATGTTTGAAATTGGATTTCTAGTTGGCAGAGATTGCACCCTGTCCCAGTAGGGACAACAATCCTAGTATGTGTAAGTCAGTTACACATCCTAAATTAACCTGCGCACACCCTCTCGTAGCTTGGCTCAGAACAGTCAGGCCTAACTTAAGAGGCAATGTGTAAAGTATTTGTGCAACACTTTAAAGTAACACAGTGCAAACTCCACAAAAAGCTCCACACCAGTTTAGAACAGTAGGGAATATTTATCTGAGTAAAACAAGACCAAAATGATAAAGATTCAAGCTGTAGAAGTTGAGAAATGAATTTTTAAAGATTAAATCCCAAAACAGTGCTTATAAATCAATATTGTTAAAAGGTTACTTTAGGTTGCGCTAAACCAGGGTAAATCCAAATTTCAGGATGACCACGATGGAGGGCAGAAATGCTACAGGACCCACACAGGGACCTCTGAAAAAGAACCATTGTATGGAGCAAGCATTGACGTCAAAGCCTTGATGTATTGGTTCTGATTCATGCAGTGAATACGACAGAGTCAAACCTCGCAGTTGGTGTCGAAGGATCGGGACAGCACTGAAGCCGAGCTTTGCAGTGGCATCTTCATATTGGTGCTGCATCATCGTTCAACCTTGTTGTTTGGACCCATGTCATCATTAAATCAGCACTGCATTGGAGGGGACTCAACGTCAGTTCCAATCGGTGCAAAGGGGTCACTGTTTTGCTTTTTGCAGAAACTATTGCAGAGCCCAAATCTGAAGCCCAGGACTGGAGGGGGCACATCAGGTAAGGATAGGATTCACAGATGACAGAATCCATGCAGCAGCACCAGCAGGGTTGCAAAATGTCTTTTGAGACCCTAAGACTTCAGAGAACAGGAGGCAAGCCCTTGAAGAAACTTAAAGATGTAGTGAACAGTTCCAGTCCTTCTCAACCCTAGGCAAGAAGCAGCAGGCAGCAGTCCAATACAGCAGGGAAATTAGCAAAGTGGCAGTCCCTCCTACAGCATAGCAATTAGCATACCAACACTGCAATGCAGGTAGCAAAGTGGCTGTCCCTCCTACAGCACAGCAGGTCTTCTTCCAGGCAAAATGTCCTTGTTTCCAGCAAAGTTCGGAATTGGTGGTATCAGGGGTCCAGTACTTATATCCAGTTGTGTCTTTGTAGTGGGATACTTCAAATAGGCCCTTGCAGACCATAGGTTCCCTGCCTTTCCTGCCCTGGCTCCAGACTGACTATAGGGGGATATGCAGCACTTTGTGTGGGGACAGGCACAGCCCTATTCAGGCAGAAGTCTCCACTACTCCCTCCTAACCTACCCAAGGAAGGCCCATCAGCCTGGTGATGGCCCATCAGGATGCAAATGTCATACCCCATCTCCTTTTGTGTGACTGTCCAGAGGGAATGTACAAATCCCAGCTGTCATGCAACCCAGAAGTATATTCAGAGACAAGATGAGGCACAAAATAGTTAAAGTAGGAAAATGCCAACTTTCTAAAATCCGGCTTCACCATAAGTTGTGATTTTAAATTGTGAGTCTTGAGACACCAAACTCTAATTCTCTATCTTTTCCCAATTGGAAATTACACTTAAAAGATGTTTAAGGTAATCCTAATGTTAACGTATGAGAGGAATAGGCCATTCAGTAGTTAAAAACACATTTAGCAGTTTTTCAATATCAGGACATGTGGAACTCAAAAGTACATGTCCTACCTTTTAAATACATTGCACCCTGCCTATAGGGCTGCTTAGGGCTCACCTGAGCGGTGACTTAGATGGAATAAAAGAGAAGCTTTCGGCCTGGCAAGTATGTTAACTTGCTAGGCCGAAACCCACAGGGTCTGCAGTGGCAGGCCTAAGTAATGTTTAATGGGCTACTGAGTGGGTGGCACAACCAGTGCTGCAGGCCCACTAGTTACATTTAATTTTCAGGCCCTCGGCACATCTAGTGCACTTTACTACGGACTTACAAGTAAATTAAATAAGCCAATTATGGTTAAGCCAATGATGCCATGTTTAGAGTACAGAACTTATGTACTTTAGCACTGGTTAGCAGTAGTAAAGTGCCCAGAAACCTAAAGACAGCAACAACGAATTCAGCAAAAAGGAGATGAGGAAGGCAACAAGTTTGGGGGTAACCTTACAGAAAGAGCCATTTCTAACACCACGTTACACTGTTATTGCCTTTAACATTGCAGTATCTTTACATTGTTCACACAACCAATGTGTGACAAGGGGGCTATTTGTATGATACCACCCAATGCAACACAGCTAGTCAGCTTTCTGGATAGCCCTGCATGAAAGAGTGACTGCAGGTAAATGCCCCGTTGAACATATTGATTAGCTTTTCAATGTTATAAGGAATGGGAAAGGGCATGTATTTACCAAACTTAACTTCCTGTAGTTTCCCTGCACACACAGACATCCACAGAGTCAAGACCAGTAGATACTGAGGCACATCTCTGATAGGGATAGGCACTGTCACACTTGGAAATATGCAACCTCTCATGCTCACTCCATATCCTCCTTAACCAAGATGCTCATCTACAGAGTTGCACAAATGTCTTCATTCAGCCCGACTCACTTATACTTTTACATGATTCCTATGGCAATCATCATTCATACCCAGAGACTCTACTTAATCACACACACTGATGACACTCAGATCATACATTAATTCTCAGGAGACACCAACACCACCCACATTTATCACATTATGCAATTGGCCAACATACCTACATGTATGTGAGATCTATCATTCTTGCTGTACCTCACAAGATAGTAGTGACGATATTCAGCAATTTGACCCACACAACTATATGTTATGTTATGTTATGTTATGTTATCCGGATTTGTAGAGCGCACAGCTGCCCCAGCAAAGGGGCGTCCTGGCGCTATAATGGACAAAAGAAACCAGACAACAAGCAGTACCAGGGAACACGGCCATAACAGCTCTTACAAGTCCAAAGGAAAGAGGAAGGTTTTGATGGCCTTCCTGAAGACTATCAGTTCATCAATGGCACGGATATGAACAGGAAGAGAGTTCCATAGCCTAGCAGCAAGTACTCTAAAAGAGCGGCCACCGGCTCTGGCCCTCTTAAAACGCGGAACTGTGACCAGGTGAAGCCCTGAAGATCTTAGAGACCGTGGAGGTACATACGGTAAAATAAAATGATCCAATATCTGGGGAGAAGAATGCTTCAAGATTTTAAACGAAAGACAAAGAGATTTGAACTGAATCCTCTGAACAACAGGGAGCCAATGAAGTTTATGGATAGTTTTTTTGGCCGAACAAAATCTCGGCAAACCAACTAGAGCCCTGGCGGCAGCGTTTTGAACACGTTGGAGTCTGGAAAGTTCGGCCACATTGGCTTCCAGCAAAAGAGAACTCGCATAATCCAACCTAGACAAGATTGTGGCTTGTACAATAAGCTGTCTGGTTGGAGCATCAAAAAATTTGAGAATGGGTCTAAGTCTACGAAGAGTCCCAAAACACATGGCAGCAGTTTTCTTCGTGTGGGAGACAAAACTAAGTTTTGAATCTAGCCAAACCCCTAGATTTTTTACCTCGGTGACAGGAAGAGGAGTTGGGCCAAGCTCAGACGGCCACCAATGATCGCCCCAAAGATGACTCTGCCTGCCAACAATGAGAACCTCAGTTTTTTTGGCATTCAATTGTAGGCAGTTATCAGTCATCCACCGGGCCACTGAGCTAATTCCCTCATGAAACTTAGCAGCCTCAAGTTCAGATGCCCCACTTATTGCAACCGCCAGCTGCGTGTCGTCAGCGTAGGACACCATAGTCAGGTTCCAACGCTTGGCGACAGCAGACAGCGGCTGCACATAGAGATTGAAAAGTGTGGGGCTGAGAGCCGACCCCTGTGGAACACCCTGTGCAATAGGATAGGGTTTAGATTTAGATACCCAAACACCTCACCCTCCAACCGCTATACAAATGTTTGATTGATTGATTGATTGATTGATCACCCAAACCCACATCACATATAGAATGTAGTACACCAATGGCCTCATCTAATGCATCCCTGCACAGGTGCTACACAAGTGTAAAACTCACAAACACAGAAGTGCCTGATTAGCAGTCAGCCTACCTTGCGGCACACACATCACACGTCACCGCCTCGGAATACAGTGGCTCTCCATTGAGACACACTACCTGTTCAATGTGCTCAGCCACACCTACAAGGTACTACACTACCCGGGACCTCTATAGCTCACACACCATCCATGCTACCAACTAAAACTAATGGACCTCTGCTGTGCACCACTTGCATTCACCCCCCCACCCTCAATATTCATTTTAGCCAGACAGAAGATAGGGTGGTCTCTAACATAGGAGACAAAACCTGTTATAACTTCACATAGCACATCAGGACAACTGCATGCAATATGGTTTAGTGCTAGTGCTGAGTATGTGAAGGATCTCCAAAGGATCTTCACATGATCCTATTTGGAGATCCTTCACATACTCAGCACCTGGATCCCCTCTTGGTTGGAAAGTTAATCCTTTGGTAACCCCCCTTTATTCAATTTCTATACACTCTACATTTGGCAGCCTAGCCAAATGACAAGAATACTTACTTCATGGTGCAAGGGGTCCTGCATTGTCACTGCCAAATCTGAAAAGTTTTCAAGGCCCAATCATGATGTGCTGCTACAGCCCATATGTTTAACTTAGTATTGTGGGATTTGTTGTCCTGGTCATTCATGTTGTACATTTCACTGCAAGTGCCTATATTAATATTAGGACAACCTGGACTGGGTCAGCACATCACGGACCTAGGAAACTTGTCAGGGCTGGACTGGGCTGACTGAATATTCACCTCGGAAGATATTTAAATTTATGTGATGGGGGAGTTAACATGTGAGACATTCTTGCCCTTACCCTTACACACAGCGCAGTACAGCACAGTAAAGCATGTTGCTGCGGTACAATGCATGACAGTTTTGACCAAATTGATTATTGTTTTGACTTACCCCGTAGTTCTTCATGGTTCTCGACCGCAGCACTGTCCTGTTATTCAATTCTGTTGGGATGAGTGATGCCACCTGCTCGTCTAATGGGTCCAACTCCTCCTGGAGATCTGGTCCTCCTCCGGTCCTCATTGCTGACCTCAGGTTCTTGGTCAGTTTCTCTTTGGTCCTGCACTTATAACCTTGCCAACTCTTTTGCCCTTCGGCACTGTCCTTTTTGTTTTGCCTACACTGTTGATCTTATCTACTATGGACTGCCAAATGGCTTCCTCCTTCCCTAATGGCAATTTGGAGGTGGCAAAGAGAAAGTGTTCATTCTTTGTCACCTCTCCTATTAATATCTGATTCTCCTCCTCTCTGAAAGTCGTGTGCCTCTTACTCCAGACTTCTGTATGGTCATCTTGACTGAGGTTGGTGTTGTTGTGCTTCATTTGGAAGTCTGTGGTCCTGAAGTGCAGGGGATTTCAATACATTATTTTTTGATGCAATGCTTTGTTTTTTAGAAATTTCACAGCATGCAACCCACTGCTATGTGACGCAAAGCTGATAAGGGGCACTTTACAACATGTACATCACCTTTGCATCATGAAGGTCACTGTTGCGTTATAACACCTAAGGGCCTTATGTCGTTTTAGTCTCCGATGCATCAGAATTTCTGATGAACTTCAGTCCTTGCGATATTGTGCGCCGTACCGCACAGACGCCGACTGCTGAGACAGTGGTACATTCTTTGAAGTCGGGCACATTCAGTCTCTAGACACAAGCTAGATCTGGGCACACCGGAGCCTAAAGAGGAAACCGGAAGGCCTATCATTAATCCAATTTGCCTGCATCTCTTTTTGAAACAGTGGTTGCTATTTTATAGCCCCTTCATCGTTTCTAACCAGTAAATCTCTATGGATTTAACCACAACCTGAATCAGTTCATATATATTGCCATGGGCCATCCAGCACTCAAATTTTAAGTCCTGAAGTTGGTCTAGCTGATGTCTACAATATAGACCGAAACGTCAACAATTACACCTACTTTCACTTTAAACTGTTGTTTTCAAGGATTTGTTTTCTGCTGAATCAGTCACATTTTCCTGTTGTATAATTTTTTTTCTTGGATAGAGGTGTCCCCATTAGTGACAAAGAAGTCTTTGTAACATCAAATCATCTGGAAACCTCCGTTGCTATATGTTGTTTAATTTAGACATTTGTATTAGTTTTTGTCTTCATTATAAATTCAATTCTTTGGAAACATTTACACCCATGTAAGATCTTTTTTTAACAGAATGGTTCAAGTACAAATGAGACAAATTGAATTTCAAAATAATTTAATGCAAGCGACTGACTAGAGCTTGTTATCATTATTTGTATATTGAATGCTTAAAATATGTGTTCATTAGAAAATCCCTTGTAGGGACACTCACCTGCTAAAGTACCATACATACGGCGCAGCCATGTCGCACTGATGTAATGCACAGCAGCACAACATTTGGTGATGCAATGTTGCCGAATTGCAGCATTGCATCATTTCTCATAAATATGCCCCTTTGAATTCTGACTTTGAGACCTTAAAAACTAGTCAACAAGTGACACTCCACTGAGCTAGACTAAAGCATACCTATGACATTTGATTCTAAAATAGAATTAAATAATGCTTCATTAGTGATTACAAGCTCAAAGGATCATTGTCATTGAATAAAAGGTGATGATAGATAGATCAATAAAGGGGGCTACAAGGCAAGAGAGACCAAGAGTGAGAAAAAGATACAGAGAGAATTAGAGCGTGTGAAAGAGAGAGAGAGAGAGGAGAGAGAGAGAGGAGAGGTGATTATCATTAAACCTATAACATTGCCAAAAAAGCTAGATTATATTTATTTGCTTTTTTTTTGCAGCATAAAATATACTGATTACACAGTTACTAGAAAAAACCTTGAGATACCATTATATCACAGGCAGCACTCTCTAGTACTGGTTAAAAGTTTACTTATGGCATACATTTGAAAAGTAGATTTTAGCAAGGTTTATGGGTACTGCAAGCTACCACTTCTCTCCTAAGCCAAAATGTGGTTATATTTTTGCAATATGAAAGTTACTGACTTTTTATTCACCTACGGCAATGTTTCTTCAAACACTCTATGGACATTCAAGCTCACATCAGAACTGGGACACTGAACACTTATCTGAGAGTCTGAGACAAATAGTCAACAAGTGGACCTCTACAGAGCTTGATGGAAATATACTTATGACACAACTATAAAATTGTAAACCCATCCGCATTTTGCGGGGAATTAGATAGACTTCGGGGGGCTACTTTGAAAGTGAACGTGGCGTCCCGGCTGCCATCTTGGTGAGGGTCCTTGGATCGGCCCGTTTTCAGGCGCCATCTTTCGCGGGTCCAGAGGATTTCCTCACAGGACTCCCGCGCGGTTTACTATCCTTGGATCGGCCCGTTTTCAGGCGCCATCTTTCGCGGGTCCAGAGGATTTGCTCACAGGACTCCCTCGCGGTTTACTATCCTAGTACATAAGGAGATGTGCGTACAGGCGCGCAGCGTGGATGCGCAGCGGGCGCGACGGCGGCGTGCCGGAGGTGCGCCAGAGGTAAGCCCGTTTGCGCCCGTTCGCGCACAGGTCGCGACGGGCGCCGGGGATGCTGCTTCTTCTCCTCCTGCTGGGTTAACCTATTCCAGAGACATGCTACTAAGCCTTGATCCAGGTACGTCACTACGCCGCCAGCCTTTCATCACTGCTAGGCGGAATCAGTCCCTGTCCTGTGGTCTGCTTAATGTTAGATCTCTTAGCAAACACCACATGGAAATTGCGCTGTTCATAGAGTCCTGTGAGTTAGATGTTCTTTTCATGACAGAAACATGGACTAGAGCGGACTGTGTGGTGGAACTGGGCTTAGCCTGCCCTCCTGGTTATAAGATCAGGCATGACCCGTGGGTGGGAGCTAGAGGAGGTGGTGTGGGTCTTATTTATAGGGAGTCTTTGGATTTCTCCCAGCTTGAGACTAAGATTATCTCTGGCTGTGAGGTATTAGGCTTTTCCCTGAAAGGACAGGGAGGTACTCTCTACTCGGGGTTGCTGTGTTATCGACCCCCTGCTAGTACTTTGTCAGCAGTACCTGAGCTAATCGATACTATCTATGATCTTTTTAATACCCATGCCAGGATTCTGATTTTGGGAGACTTCAATTTACGGCCAGATGGGTCTACAAGGTCTGCTTTTTCGGACCTAGTTCAGGCCTGCAGCAACATTCATCTGCAGCAGTTGGTGTCCTCACAGACTCACATCAAGGACCATATTCTCGATTTGATCTTTGCAGATGCCAGCCAGGTTTCTGTTCGAGACATCCTCCCCCAGTGTTGGACGGACCATGCCCTAGTCCATTTTTCCATCGCACTCCCTATGGAGACATCTAGGAGTGGGAGAACTGGCATTATGACCAAGATTGGTAGGCAGTGGTCGAGGCTACTGAAACAATCTTGCCTGCCGTCTCTGCTGGGAGGGGGTATCCTTCTAGGAGATAGTGTGGATGAGAGCTATGAGTCTCTTAGCCGGAAAATCCTAGACTCTCTGGAAGTATTGGCTCGCCTGCGAAAAATTAGGGATAGGTCCAAAATCGCTATGCCTTGGTTTACAGCTGAGTTGTTACAGCTGAAACTTCGATGCAGGCGGGCAGAGCGGACCTGGAGAAAACAATACCTCGAACCGGATAAAGTCCTCTTTAAACAGGCACTGACGGACTATAAGACGCAGATTAAGGGTGCCAAAGCGAGATTTCTCGAGGAGTCGCTACTACAAGCAGCGAATAAATCACAGACCTTATTTAAGATCTTTAGAGACCTTTCTCGACCAGTCTGTGCTGCTAATGACATCCCAGCCTCTCAGGCTCTGTGCGACTCCCTGGCGCAGGCCTTTGAAGATAAGATCGCTCTGATTTTGAGCAAGCTTGCTTTGTTGACCACGCCTGCCATTCATCCTGTGCCTGTTCCCGTGTCGGTGACTGATTCAGAGACCCCAGAGGTAGATGGCAGACAGGTACGGTTGGACAGCTTTCCACCCCCGTCCTTTGAGGATTTCTGTTCTTTGGCCAACAGTGTATCCTCTGGCTCCCCCCGGGACCCATTGCCACATAAATATTGGAAATTGTTCCAAGCGGAGCTTTTTCCTCCGCTGTATGCTATCTGCTGTCAGTCCCTTACCACGGCTCGAGTTCCGGATAGTTGGAAACTCGCGGTGGTCTCCCCATTGCTGAAGAAAGAAACACTGGATCCCACCTGTCCAGCGAATTATAGACCCATATCGCTGCTCCCTTTTCCCATTAAGATTCTGGAGAAACTGGTCACTAAACATCTGTCCGGTTTTATGGAGACTAACATCTGTCTGGACGTGACCCAGTTTGGCTTCAGACCAGCTCATGGTACTGAGTCCGCCTTGGTGACCGTCCTGGACGATCTTCGTTCGCGAGTCGACATTGGACGGGCAGCCTTTTTAGTGCTGCTCGACATGTCGGCCGCGTTCGATACGGTCAACCAAGCCATCCTGGTCAGTAGACTAGAGGAAATCGGAGTGACGGGTTTGGCCCGTGAGTGGCTGGTCTCTTATCTGGGGGGCAGACGTCAGATGGTAGCCTTGCCACCGTTTCAGTCTGACATCAAGGTGGTTGGGCAGGGTGTTCCTCAAGGGTCTGCCATCAGCCCCGGATGTATGACGTTACAACGCATACTTTTACAACGCATGCACTTACAACGCAATTTTTACAACGCAACATCCACTACAACGCATTCCATTACATCGCATGACACTACAACGCATTTTTAAAAACTACCTTTACAACGCATTCCATTACATCGCATACTACCTTTACAACGCATACAATTACAACGCATAATATTACATTGCATTTAAGGTAAGTGTTGGATAGTATAGGGGTAAAAATTACTATTCTAACTCCAGGGGGTGCAACAGTAGGGTAAGTGTTGGATAGTATAGGGGTAAAAATTACTATTCTAACTCCAGGGGGTGCAACAGTAGGGTAAGTGTTGGATAGTGTAGGGGTAAAAATTATTATTCTAAATCCAGGGGGTGCAACAGTAGGGTAAGTGTTGGATAGTGTAGGGGTAAAAATTACTATTCTAACTCCAGGGGGTGCAACAGTAGGGTAAGTGTTGGATAGTATAGGGGTAAAAATTACTATTCTAACTCCAGGGGGTGCAACAGTAGGGTAAGTGTTGGATAGTTTAGGGGTAAAAATTACTATTCTAACTCCAGGGGGTGCAACAGTAGGGTAAGTGTTGGATAGTGTAGGGGTAAAAATTACTATTCTAACTCCAGGGGGTGCAACAGTAGGGTAAGTGTTGGATAGTATAGGGGTAAAAATTACTATTCTAACTCCAGGGGGTGCAACAGTAGGGTAAGTGTTGGATAGTGTAGTGTAATATTATGCGTTGTAATGGTATGCGTTGTAAAGGTAGTATGCGATGTAATGGAATGTGTTGTAAAGGTAGTTTTTAAAAATGCGTTGTAGTGTCATGCGATGTAATGGAATGCGTTGTAGTGGATGTTGCGTTGTAAAAAATGCGTTGTAAGTGTAGTGCGTTGTAAAAGTTGCGTTGTAAAGGTTGTTCCCCATCAGCCCCATATTGTTTAATCTTTATCTTCGGCCCTTGGTGAGCTTGATTAAATCATTTGGCATTGCGGTCACTAACTACGCTGATGACACGCAGCTTATTTTTTCTATCGAGGGTAAGGACGCGATGCCTTCCATCGTTGCATGGCAGCAACTGCAGATTGGTTGAGGCAAAACTCCCCGCAACTCAATAGCTCCAAAACAGAGGTACTGCATTGCTCGATGGATCGTGTCCCCCGTCCGCTGCCATTTGATTTCTGGCCCACCTCCTCCCAGGATGCTCCTTCGGCAGCAGGTTCCGTCCGGAACCTGGGTGTGATGTTCGGGCCCAATCTTCAGCTAGACGTATTTGTAAACAAGACTGTGGCCACTTGTATGGCGCTGCTCCGTATGCTATGGAAAATCCTTCCGTTGCTACCGGTCCATGCTCGGCCAGAGGTGGTGCGTGGCATTATATTGAGCAGGTTGGACTATTGCAGCGCATTGCTGTTAGGAGCACCCGCCAATTTGGTGGGTAAACTGCAACGAGTGCAGAATATGTCTGCTAAGTTGGCCCTTTCTCGGCGGCGTTCTGATTCTTCCACTACAGCGCTGGCGGACCTTCATTGGTTGCCTACCTCGCAGCGGATTGTTTTTAAAGCACTGTGTTTGGTGTTTAAGGCGATTCATGGGCAAGGCCCTGTCCCGCAGCAGGAAATGTTCGCGTGGTATGTACCCGCACGTTCTCTCCGATCATCGTCAGTCTATCTACTGGTGGTTCCGAAGGTTTTGAGGGCCCGGATGGGCGGACGGTCCTTTAGATTTGTGGCAGCTAAATGTTGGAACTCTCTACCTCTGTCGCTGAGAAGTATGGGGGATCTTTCCTCCTTTAGGAAAGGATTAAAAACTCATCTATTTCCTAGGTCAGGTTAATTTTTCTGGATATTGTAACATCGCGTGTTGTTGGTAAAAAGTCAAAGCGCCAGGATACCCTTTGGGTGACAGTTTTTTGCGCTATATAAATACGCGATACAATACAATACTACAATACATATGAATCTAAAATGATATTCATGAGGATTCATATTTGATTGAAAGCGGACAAGTACATCAGTTAGTGAATGGGCAGTACAGATAGAGAGGCGATAGAGAGATGATAAAGGGAAGAAAAAGAGAGAGCGATTGAAAGGTAGAGAGCATTTATGTTTGACTGAAGACATGAGAAAACCTACACCTTGTGATTAAATAGACCTTCAAGGCAAAAGTGTATTTGCGTGACAGCAGTGCCTGATTTCCCCAACCTTCAGGCTGAGAGTCACAGACCATTTACGTTAGGCCATGATTATCTATCGAGCTATTCCTAAAACTCATACCTATGACATACAATTTGAAAATAGAATTGAATGAAGCTATATATATCACCAAAATAAAGTTCTTTTAATTACAATTGCACAAAAATTATTACACTTCTGCAGTTTGAAAGACATTGACCTTTAATGTATCTGTGAAATGTCTTGTGATTAAATATTCCATCATACAGACACAAGGACATACAGCAGTGGTGCTATTATATGTTCAAGCTGAGTGAGAATGATGGACATTAACCACAGATTACAAGGGACATTCTACTATGATGGATGACGCTGAAATTTATTGGGGGTTCCTAGTTGACTGCAAGCTACCTCTATCACATCACTGAGAATGCATTTATGTTTTTACAATGTAAAATCTATAGCTTGTTGATTTGCACAGGGATTTATGAAACAGTTTACAATAGACCAGATTTTTAAGCAGTCAGATGAGCATGATGAGAGTAAGACTGGAAGCCACGACCCTCAGAGTAACAGTCGGTTATTATAACCATTAAGCCATAAGTGGCGCTGTTTTAATTTGAATGAAAACATACCTATGACATACCTTGCAAAAGTTTACTTCAATGACAATGTTTTTGTGAAGCCAGTCCGATCACCACAAAACATGGTTATATTTTTGCCATGTGAAAGTCATTGACTTTCCTCTTTTGGGAGTGATTCTTGAAATTCCTTTGGGTAAAACTAACCAACATGGTCAGAACGGGATCTTAACAAGAAACATTCACATCGTTAGGCCGGTATTGTTGGACCTGACAGCCTTAGGGTGGTCTTCCCCCAATGTTTTGCCTGTCTCTCTCCATTTTTCTGTACTCGATTTCCAGGCGTTAGGACTCTGTGCACTTTACCACTGCTAACCAGTACTAAATTGTATGTGCTCTCTCCCTAAAACATGGTAACATTGGTTCATACCCGATTGGCATATTTAATTTACTTATAAATCCATAGTAAAGTTCACGACAAGTGCCCAGGGCCTGTAACTTAAATGCTACCAGTGGGCCTGCAGCACTGCTTGTGTCACCCACCTAAGCAGCCCCCTAACAATGTATCAAGCCTGTCACTGCAGGACGTATGTGTGTGTAGTTTACTGCACTTCGACTTGGCATTTATTAGCTACTTGCCAAGCCTTAAATTCCCCTTTTTTTACACCTAAGTCACCCCCTAAGGTAGTCCCTAGGATGCCCTAAGTTAAATTGTTTTTTCACTGCTGTGAGGCTTACTGCTATCATAGGCCAACATTGGGAATTCCTTAAAATACCTTAAAGCTATACATCCTGATTAGAAAGCAGTAGCTGCATTATGTTTCATTTCTTTGGAATGGTAATGATCAATTCTCATTACTAGTAAAGTTGGATTCAACATTACTATTTTAGAAATACCACTTTTAGTAGGTGTGCATTTATCTGCTCTTACTGCTCTGTGTGCCCTTCAGACTGTCCCCAAAACACATCTGGGCTGGGGGACAGTTACTGTTATAAATGGAGTCTCTAGTTTGCAGAGGTATGCACCCTGTCTAAGGATGGACCACCACTCGAGTCAGGGTAAGTAAGATACACAACCTAAATTAACCTGTGCTCACCCTCTGCTACCTTGGCACAGAGCAGTCAGGCTTAACATAACAAACAATATGTACGGTTTTTGTACACACTTTACTTACAGTTACTCAACAAAGGCAATACAAAAGACTCCACAGTTAATAGTTAATATTTATCTGACTAAAACAAGACCAAAACAACAAACATCCAATAAGTAGGACTCAAGATATGGCTTTTGAAAGAATAAATGTGAAAACCGTACTAAGAAGTTACTAGCGGTCAAAAGGTTACTTGAGTTCGCGAGGGACCAGTGCAAATCCAAAGTTCAGGCTGACCACGATGGATGGCAGGCTGGCTACAGAACCCACATAGGGTCCACTTAAAAAGTACCTTGTATGGAGCAAAGCGTTGCTGTTGAAAACACAATGCATCGATCCCAATTCACACTGTCGGGGCACTGCGTCATCATTGAGCCTGGCAGACAGTGTCAAAGGATCAGTGCTGCATCGTTCTTGAGCTAAGCAGGGTCAGTGCTGCATCATCATCGAGCTTCGCAGTTGGCACTTGTGTCGTTGTGGATTTGGTACTGCATCAGCATCAAAGGGTTGATGATTAGATTATTCTCATGCAGTAGGGTTGATGCACCGGTTTTTGCACAAGTCAGCTGCATAACCCACTGCCGAGGCCTAGGGCTGAAGGAGGCACCTCAGGCAAGGGTAAGACTCACAGTTTTCAGAGTCCAACAGCACCAGGAGAGTTGCAGGAAGCATGTTGTGACCCTGAGACTTCTTGAGAACAGCCTTTGGAGACTCTTGCGTTCAAGGCTGTACAGAGCACATGCAGTCCCTCTCACTCCCAGGTAAGAAGCAGCAGGTCAACACAGGAGGGCATGTGGTAAAGTGGCAGCCTCTTCTGTAGCAAATAAATCAGCAGGCAGCAGGCCAACACAGCAGAGACAGTAGCAAAGTGGCAGTCCCTCCTACTGCACAGCAGCTGTTCTTCCAGGCAGAATGCGCCTGGTTCCAGTAGCGTTCTGATATGGTGGTGTCCAGGGTTCAGTACTTACACCCAAATGTGCCTTTGAAGTGGGGGAGACATCTAAATCTAAAAGGTAACTGTCATTCCTACCCAGGGAAGTATGCAGCTCTTTGTGTCAGGACAGACACAGACCTATTCAGTTGCAAGTTTCAGATCCTCCCTCCCAATCTACCTCAGGAACGTACATCAGCCTGGGGATGGTCCATCAGGATGCAAATGTCATACCCCACCTCCCTTTAAGTGACTGTCAAGAGGGAATTCACAAAGCCCAGCTGTAACCCTAATCCAGAAATGCATTCAGAAACAGGCAGAAGCACATAATGGTTAAAGCACGAAAAGGCCAACTTTCTTAAAGTGCCATTTTCAGACCTGCAATTTAAAAATCTACTTTACTAGGAGACATATTTTTAAATTGTGAGTCCAGAGACCTAACCCTCCAATTTTCTATCTGCTCCCAATGGGAAATTACACTTAACAGACGTTTAAAGCCAATCCCTATGTTACTCCATGGGAGAAATAGGCCTTGCAGTACTGAAAACCAAATTCAGCTCTTTTTCACTGCCAAGTACAGTCCCTACCTTTTAACTACACTGCACCCTACCCATGGGGCTGCCTAGTGCCTACCAGATGGATGACATATATATAATACAAGGGAAGGTTAGTTAAATCTGATATACCAATTGTGGATAAGCCAGTGTTACCATGTTTAGAGTACAGAGCACATGCACTTTAGCATGGGTTAGCAGTGGCAAAGTCCCCACAGTCCTAAAGCCAGCAAAAATTAATTCAGCATAAAGGGGAGCAGGAAGACTAAAGGTTTTGGGGTGACTCTTCAGAAAGGGCCATTTCCAACAGTTATACTCTGTGCATTCCCTCATAACAGCCACAATCACACAAAGGCTAGATTTGGCTGAGTATCTATCTACATACATTTGCATTCTGATGGCTCTTCCTGGGCGGGAAGGGAAGAAGAGGCTCACACTTACACTCCAAAGTGTAGTGGCCTGACCCCACACAAAGGATTGATTACCTCCCACAGATAGCCTGTCAGACAGAACTGGATTTAACCACTTCAGTGCCCATGACGAGATAGTCTCGTCATGGAGCGCGGTTGCGCTGTGCCCATGACGAGACTATCTCGTCATGAACCCCGCCCGCTAATGAAACGCCCGGCACAGGGCGTGGAAAGGGCGGGGCACTGAAGAGGTTAAAGGGACAGTTGTGCCCTTCAAAGCCCTTCTTTGAAGTCTCCTCTTCTTTGGGTATAAGTACTAGGGATCTGACCCCAGCAAATCAGACACTTCTGGACCTACCCCTGAATCTCTGTGCTGCTCAACGAACTCAACTGGACTGCTTATCTGGAAGGCCTGCTTTTCTGTTTGTTGCCCTGCTGCCTGCTGTCTCTGGTAAAGGAGAGCCGGGTTGTGCCTTATTCCAAATGATCTCTGAGGGCTTGTTAGCTTGCTTCCTGTTGCTTGAGACTCAGGGATATCAAAGTCCCTACACCTGCTCCTCTGCTTGGCTCACTTGAAGTTGCCCTGATGCTTACCAGACAGAACCAAAGCATCAACGGGGTGGGACAGACTCATCCCCTCGACTGCATGGCAGAAAAAGGTGTATTGCTCGACGCCTCTAAACTCTGGCACCTGTCTTTGGAACTGTTGCATCACCTTCACTGCATGGAGAAGATCGACGCATTTCGCTGCTTACAGCCAAGAAAGGTACTTTATTCACTGGTGTCTGCATGGATCCTATAGCCGTCTGGCTCTCCATAATATTTGGCCCGAACTTTGACTTTGCCCTGGTCTAGCGTGGCCTAAAGTAACCTTTTTGGCGCTACTTGCTTCTAAGCGCTTTACTGCATTTATTTCTTCAAAATTCAATATCTCAATTTCTACACATTGGATTGTCTTTGTTTTGGTCTTGTTTTATTTATAAAGTCATCCTTTAGTTTTCTAAACCATTGTGGGTCCTTTTTGTGGTCTTTTTACTCTGTCACTGTATGATTTATTGCATAAATACTTTACACATTGGCATCTAAGTTAAGCCTGCCTGCTCCATGCCAAGCTCCCAGAGGGTGAGTAGAGGATAATTTAGGTTGTGTTGTGACTTACTCTTCCTAGGATTGTGGTCCCTATTTGAACAGTGTGCATACCTCTTTTCTAACAAGTAGCTTCTTCACCACTTGGTGAAAATACACCGGTGATGTATCAAAAGTGGAAAGCAATACAGTTTCATAGGTGATTGCACGAATTGGAGGCAGAAACAGAAGGGGATTTAGGGAGACAGAGAAGGATTATGTAGATCTTTTAGGCATGCTATATTAAAAAACACCATGTTATTGACGAGATCTTCAAGTTAATAACACAGGACCTTGGTGACAGCAGGACTGGAACACTTAAACATCAGGCTGACTGTCAGAGAACTTAAGTACTGAGCAATAATTGACTCTCTTTTGAGCTTGGGAAAATCGTCTCTATGACACAATTCTCACCTCATTTCCAAAATAGTTGATTAGATTTGTGTATTATGAATGATTTTGGCTTTTCACTTACTCAAGTGATTCTTGGAACACCTTATAATACAAAAGATGAATGGAACACTTTACCTTCATGGACAAATCTTATCAACTAGGCAACAAATTACTCTCAATATAGCTTGGTAAAAATGTAACAATGATATAGGATTTGACAATGGAATTCAGTGATTTTTTTATACGTTTGGGGAGTAGTCTGTTAAAAAAGTCTTGTGATTGAATATATCTTGAAGCCAAAAGAGTACCATGGTAGCAGTGAAAATGGAAATCTTACACATACAGTTGAAGCTGAAGCCCAGAGATGATAACTTTTGTGCCATATGCAGTTATCTATGGAGCCAGGTGAAAACATGGCCAAGACATATCATGCAATAATGGACTTCAGTGAGACAGAATAGGTAACTGCAAGCAATGACTTTCCCTTTCACCAAAAGTATGGCTATAGCTTTGCAATGTGAATTATATTGACTTTTCACTGACTGAAAAGATCCTTCAAACAACTTACAAGTGAACTAACTATCCCATTGATAGCTTTGGCAGTGGTACAACTTGAACCCTTAACCTTTTAAATGTAAATCCTTACCCCCCTAAGCTCTTTGTTGACCATTTGGGGTATTTTTTGCTTAGGATTCTTTTTTTCACATAAGGTATCCAAGCCAAATTTGTGTCCTTTTCTTCCAACATCCTGCGTACCCAGGGTGTGTAGATCTCTCAAGAGAGGACTGAAAGAAATAGCCAAAATATAGCTGCATTTTGATTTTGGGGGGGTGGGATTAGGAAAAAAGTGTTTTTCAAAAAAGTGTTTTATTTCCTAAAAATTGAATCAATTAAAGGTTTCTGTGCTAAAGTCAACATATTACCAGCTTTCAGGAACATGAGGCGCTGAATGGCAAAACTAGTATTTTTTACTTTAGTTTTGGCATTTTTCAAAGAGGCAGCCCATTTTTCTCAATTTTTGTCCTTTCAACCTACTTCCAGTTTGTGGTGGAAACTACTGTGAATCCCATGAGTGATCCCAGAAAACTATACATTTTTGAAAAGGCGAGAACGTCCTGAATTCAACAAGGGATCAACTGTTAAAATGAGAAAATATTGAAAATGAGTAGGGAAAAACATCTTTTGTGATAATGTTTTAATTTGTAACTTCTTGTCACAACAGCCGATTTACAAAAGCAATATACCATTACAGCCGCTAGACCTTTCTGGCTGCATGGATCTATAGGGCTTATAGGTTTTCCAAGAACCGGCGGTACCAAGAGCCAATAACTGAGCTGCACCTTACGATGATTTTTTATTGTGTTTTTAGTATAAAGCAATTAATATGGTAAAATATGAAGAGTGAACAATGGGTATCAAGGAATCATATGTTTTTGTGGAATAGGCACTAAGATATGGAGTTTAGCAGCAGTGGTTAGATGTACATCTCTGAATTTTTGGGTACCCATATTTGATGTGACTTAGGGGGCATTTCTCAATATTACTTCTTTCTTACACACTGTCTTACATTTGGAAGGCCCAAATGCAGAGAAAGACAATGATTAATAGCAACTGTTCTACTATTCTGTGTTACCCTATAAAAATGGTACCTCACTTGTGTATGTAGGCATAGTACCCACAACAGGAAAGAAACCAAAACGCAACATTGACACATCACAATTTCCACTGACAAATTGACTCTTTTTTTTAGATGTCGGTAGCTGTGAATTTTGGGCCCTAGCTCAGTAAGGACCAAGGGATGCCTAGCCAACCAGCGCATTTTTTAAAACTAGACACTCGGGGTAATCCAGAGTGGTGTGAGTTGTGTGACTTACTACAGCTTTTCCTACCTTAATGCCCTTGCAGTCCTCAAACTTTGAATAAAAAAAATGCATGTTCCTCACAATTCTATGTTGGACAGTTCTGTAACCTGAGGGGGGCCCCAGATTTCCTACCACCTAGCATTCTCCCAAGATCCCTAATAAAAATGGTACCTCAATTGTGTGGGTAGGCCTTGTGCCTGCAACAGCAAAAGGCCCCGAAACGCAACATGGACACATCAAATGTTTCCACTGAAAGGGGACAGTTTTTGCGCACTGTGGATTTTGGGCTCTAGCTCAGTCGGCATCTAAGGAAATCTGCACATTTGTTTGAACTGGACACCTGCAGGAATCCAGGGTGGGGTGAATTACATGACTCGCACCAGGTTTTCTTACCCAGAAGCCCTTGCAAGCCTCAACTGTTGGCTAATAATCACATTTTCCTCACACTTCTGGTATACAAAAATTCCTGGAATCTGTGGGGTGCCACAAATCACTTACCACCCATTGGTTTTTCAAGTCTCCCGATAAAAATTGCAACTCGCTCTTGTGGGTAGGCATAGTGCCTGCAACAGGAAAGACCCCAAAACGCTACATGGACATATCATATTTTCTACTGAGACAAGGCCCTTTTTTGCAATGTGGGTAGCTGTGAATGTTCGGCCCCAGAATAAGAAGGAACCTATGGAAACCTAACAAACCAGCACATTTTTGAAAACTTGACATGCAGGAGAATCCAGGGTGGAATGACGTGTGTGGCTTGCTCCAGGTTTTCTTACCCAGAACACCTTGCAAACCTCAAACTTTGACTAAAAAACATAGGGGCATATTTACAAGCTGGCGATACAAAATGATCGGCCGAAAAGCGGTGATAATTTTATCACCTAATTAGCAAGGCCACGCTAACGCGTGAAACCTTGCTTTAGTGTGGGGATTCCTAACGCCCAGCTTTGCATCTCTAATGAGATGCAAAGTGGGCGTTCCTGACCTAACATGACAGGAGAAATGTCGCTAAGCGACATTTCTCCTATCATCAAGCCCCAAGCTATGAAGCATAGCGGAAGGAAAAGTAGCTATAACCCCTGTTATCGCTACTTTCCTTCTGCCTGCTTCAGGGCTGACGGAGCCATGATATCCTATGGAGGGTGGATATCATGGTTAAGTTTGTGAGGCCCTATCAGCAAGGTAACGCCACACTGCATGAGATTATCACTGGGTTTCCAGTGATAATCTCACGTTAGGCAGTTAGCGTGAGGATTTTTATCGCTGAGGAGACAAGCGTTGCTAATAGCACGCTATCTTAGCGATAAAAATCCATGTTACCCGGCGATAATTATCCTCACGCTAAGAGCACTGAGCGATAATTATCGCCAGGTGTTGCTGATATGCCCCATAATTTTCCTCATATTTGTTTGATGGAACGTTTTTGAATCTGTGGAGAGCTACACATTTCCTACCACCTAGCATTACCCTAAGTCACATGATAAAAATAGTTTCTCTCATGTGTGGGTAGGCCAGGTGCATGTGACAGGAAACAGGCCAAAACACAATATTTTGGCCATGGGGGTAGCTGTATTTTTTGGGCTACGAATCAGCGGCCACTCGGGGAAACCTACCAAAGCAAGACATTGCTGGAAACTAGACAGCCAGAGGAGTCCAGGGTGGTTTTCTTCCTGTGTATCCTACAAAGTTTTCTCACCCCCAATGTCCTGCACACCTCAAAGTTTGCCTACAATTGTGCATTTTTATTTCATTTCCATGACGTTAACTTCCCAAATCATCAGGAATCCACAAACTTCTTGTCACCCAGCTATCTCCTGTTTCTTCCGATAAAATAGCTACCCTACTTGTGTTGATGGGCCTAGAACATGCAACAGCAATGCATGAAACCCTCTAAATTGACTCCCATTGACCCTGGTTTAATGTGTGCACTAGGCCCAGCCACAGAAGTGGGGTAGCATTCTTATTGGGTCAAGTAGGGAATGCTCGGTGGTAGGAATTTTGTAGAT
Source organism: Triturus cristatus (assembly GCF_964204655.1). Classification (NCBI taxonomy): domain Eukaryota; kingdom Metazoa; phylum Chordata; class Amphibia; order Caudata; family Salamandridae; genus Triturus; species Triturus cristatus. The sequence goes on from NC_140591.1 coordinate 636,789,285, forward strand.
TGCAGTGGTTTCCGGCAGTTTACAACACAGAAATGCAAGGAAAATGTGAGAAGTTAGTGAACGTTTGAGATTTGCACAGCATAAAACATTGTGGGATTCACAAGAGGCACACTACCCTTGACCATGCCAACTGACTAGTTTTCAAAAATGTCTGAGTTTGTAGGTTTCCTTGGGTGGCCGCCAAGTCTGGGGCAAACCTCCTGAACTACCCCTATTGCTGATTTTTCCATATTGCATTTTAGGACCATTTATATAATGGGTGCTGGTTCATCGAAGTTGTCGCTGGATGGATGGTTGCGAGTCGAAGTGTTCGTAGATGGGGGAATTTGATCTGGGAGGGTGTTGCAGAGCTCCTGTGAGAGGGTTATGGTGTTATCAGTTGCTGAGGGGTTAGTACACTCTTTGAAGCTGCTAAAGAGTTCCTTGCTACGGTTGGAGCTAATTTTGAGGTGGGTGGCTAGGACTTTCTTTTTGGCATTTTCAGATGTATGTGTTATTTATTGTGAGAAACTTTGAAGTTGGCTTGGTCACTGGTTGTTTTGTTGGTGCACAAGTTTCTTCATAGTCATTTGCAATTGCATTTGGAGGATTTTAGTTCAGGAGTAAACCAGCTGGTATGTATGGAGGGTCTTGCAGGTTTTAGGGGTGCGACACTGTTGGCACATTCGATGATCCAGGTGTTGAAATTTTGGACGGCTGCCTTGAGGTCGGCAGTGGTGTCTGGGGAGGAGGTATTGATGGTGTAGGTCCATAGATTTTCCATTACCTTGCTCTAGCTCCTATGGGCTGTGCTGATCCAGTCGGTGGCAGTGTTGGGGGTAGCGGAGATGAAGAAGTGAACGATTTAGGGTTTGGACCAGGTGAATCTCCCAGGTGTGGCTGTATTTGATTCTGTTGCTGGCTGTGAAGATCAAGTCTAGAGTCTGTCCAGCCATGTGCAAGGGGTCAGTGGCAATTTGGGTGCAGCCAAGTTTGTTCATGCTCTCTATTAATTTTGCTGTGTTAGTGTTGCTTGGGTCATCGACGTGGAAATTGGGGTCTCCAAGGAAGATGAAGTTCTCGGAGTAGATGGCCATGGGGGCTAGGAAGGCAGAGATGTCCTTGCAGAAGGCAGGACATGATCCTTGTGTTCTGTATCTCAGGGTGCCCCTGATGGCCGACTTGCTGCCTGTTTTGAGTTTGAAATTAAGGTGTTCCATAATGGGGGTGGTGTCATCGGTGGCCTCTGGAAGTGGCAGTGGCAATGTCTACTGCAGAAGCGGGGTTGAGCCATGTCTCGGTGTGGAAGATGATGTCAGGGGTAAGTGAGGTGATGGCATCCCAGATTTCTCTGACATGTATGCGGAGTGATCTGGCATTGATCAGGAGGCACTGTGTTTCTCTTTTGTCAGTGGGTATGGTCTGGCTTCTGAGAGGAGTGGGCCGACGGACGTTGCAGGCAAATCTGCAATGTTGCCAGGAGAAAGTTCCTGCCATTGATCGAGGGGATGTATTGTGAGCTCCTGAGATCAAGACATTTACCTCAGCTCTGGAGTATATGTGGGAGGTTATAGATCCAGGCTCTGGCCATGATACAGACGTGGACAGGCACAGATGGAATTGACTTTGGCTCACCAGTGATGTGCCGGCAGCACTCCCACTGCACGCCTGTGCTGCGGCCTCCAATAAGTAGGTTCCGGAGAGGGGACGAGGCACTGGCTGGGGATAGGAGAAGGCACAAATTGGGCAGGGGAAAGTGCTTAAGTTTAGGCAGGAATCAGAAAACTTGATGAGGAAAAATATGCAATGTTACAAAACATTGGAAAAAGAGACACACTCAGTGGGAGAGAACGTCACAAATCGGCAGGAGAAAAAGAAGGCTATGAAGGAAAAAAGGAGGCAAAAGTTTGATTAGGTGGGAGGAAAACAAGGGAGCAAAACTGTTTATGTAGGAAAAAGGATGCAAAAGGTTATGTTTCTGCAGGGAAAAAGACTGTTTTTGGATGCAAAAAGGAGGCAAAAGGTCAAGTTTAGGTGGCAAAAAGACTGTTAATGGAGGCAGTATGGAGGCACATGGTTAAGTTTAGGTGGCAAAAAAGTAGTTTTAACTCAGTAAGGTGAGTTTCTTCAAGTAACACTGAATCTGGAGCAAACATAGCTAAGTGGATAACACTCTATGGCATTTTATACCATTAATAAATCCTTTAATGTACCATAAAAGTACCCCAAGTATTACAAAGGAGATGATAAAAGTAATCCATGAGGACTATCAAACCTGTATCATATTTACAATTCTTAGATAAGAAATTATAAAGATCGAAAGAATTGTAGCATAGAAAGGAGTATACATTATAAAAGGTAAGGGATCAAACATGAGATGAAATAAACAAAAGAAGCGAAAGTAGAAGACATGCCAGTGGGAGACAGTAGATGTCAGGAACTGATGACTGAAAACACGTACCTTAATACTGAACAAGAAGATGTTTGGGGTGCACAGATGAAGATGGCACATCCGATAAAGGACAACTCACCACAACGGTCAAAATATCAGAAGAAGAGATAAAAGATCAAACAATCCTGTAAGGGAGAAAAAGAGAAAGAGAAGAATTAACATGTTAACCCATATTAAAACATTACCAGTAAAAGCATCTTAATCATAACTGTCAAGATTGAGAGGCATTTTAAATACTGCAGAGGAAGTTAGCACGTGAAGGGACCAGCTGTGTCCATTTTATCCACAGTATGAGAATTTCAAAAAGTTTGAGATCAGATGGGTCTTCGTACAAAGTAGATTTGTTTTTGTAAGTGACCTTGAAGAGGCATAACGAGCTCCCAAAGGGCGTAGGGCAGGATGAAGGGCGAGAAACTCTTTACTCTTGACCACTTAATTGGTGACATCTTGATAAATAAATATGTTCCTACCCGACCATATGACCTGCTTCTTGGATTCAGCTGCAGTGAGTACTTTCAAAAGGTCACTAAGTTACAAAAATAAGATATTCCCTCTCCGAGATTTAGTAGCTTGAGTAGAGGTAGAGAAACGATGACCCAGTTTATGTGCCCGCTATCTATTAAGGTTACTGGAGGGAGACAAATCGACTAATGGTGGTCAAAAAGTTGTAAAAAAGGGGACAGGATAACCCTCTTTCATACCTTCAGGCAGAGTATAAATGTGCTGATATTTGCACCTGTTCGTGTTCTCTAAGTCGTCCTAGTGTATATGTAAGTGAAGGAACTCCTTTTCCAAAACACTGATTTCATTTGTCTCATCTTGCAAATAACTGACATGCTGCTCTACCAAAGACACTCTTGTTGCTATGAATGACCACTTCATCAAGACTTTGGATGTGTTTGTTTGTCTCTTCAACAAATGGTCAAAGTGCCTGAATCTTCACCATTTGAATCTCTAATGAAATGGGGGAAGATGTTTTGTCAGTTGAAGGGGATCCTGTTTAAGTTTTTTTATGAGTAGAAAAGGGTGATTTCAACTTCCCAGAGGTAACAGAAACAGAGGTAGAGCAATGAGTGGCAGTGTGTGCCATTTCGATGGAGGAAAGAGAACTGCCAATCAAAGGTTCCTTAGAAGACAGATTCATGGTCTCCAGACTAATCCCAAAGTATTATTAACAAAGGAGCATCAAAACCTGAGGAAACGTTAGCAGAAGCATATCTACGTCAATGTAAATGGGCCAGGGATATATTAATGGCCCCAGATTATTCCAGAAATATTATTAATGTGGGAGCATCAAAACCTGAAGAAAAAGTCAGCAGAAGCAAATGTACCTCAATATCAAAGGGCCAAGGAGATGTTAATGGCCCCCAGTCAAATCTAGAATTATTATTAATGCAGGAGCGTAAAATTTGAAGACCAAGTCAGCAGAAGAAAATGTACCTTGATTTAAATGTTTTAGGGAGAGCGCACTCATCAAGTATCACCTCAACAACCCAGTGCAGCGCTCGTCTCAGCAATCAATAAAATGGCACCTGCAATTCACTGGGGTGCTGCTGGCAGCAAATGCACAAAACAGGCATCCCCAGAGCATCTAGCAAGGGGCTGCATCTCTCCACCTGATGAGCAGTGGTCCAGGGAACAAGATTTTCAATGCTGAAAAGAGCAAAACTTGCATAATTATAGCCCAAAGGTTCCATGAGGCATGGCGCTTCTTAGGTGACATCCAAGCCAAGCCTCTTATATTACTATTTTCGAAATGACACTTAAGGAAAGTTGTATATTTTCTGTTTACCACTAAAAGGCTTTCCAGCCAGTGCTGAGCTGTCATTTGACCCCTGATAACTCCCCTGTGGTGAGATGTGCATTGCTCCCAGAAAGAGGACAAAAGGCTCTGGCAGTGGGCAGGGGAACTCCTCCTTTGACAGGATGGTGGGGGAGTTCTCACTAATCCCTTACTGCACTTCGAAGTATCTCTACCTTGTCACTGGCAGAAGCAGCTCACGCTTAAGCCTGCTTCCCTTTTGCTTCAGGCTGGCACCAAACCCAGTGGAAGGAAGGAACTGAACAAGTCCGGTTTATGTCTTGGACAAAGTCTTCCCCTCTACCACAGGCTAGTACTGGGCATAACCTTGGACCCCACAGATAGAGGATGGATATCCACAGAACACCTCTGGACCTCAAAGCAAGGATGAAGGAGGAATGTACTTGTCTTGAACCCAGGACTCCAGAAGTGACCTCCATTTTGAGCTACAGGGACATAACAAGCTTCCAGAGACCTCTCTCCCTGCAACTGCCAAGATGACCAGTTCCAGCAGGATCTGCCCTGAATCCTGCTGTATGCCCCTGAGGGAGCGAGTCCTAACAACCAAGTAGTGCCCACTGGTCCCAGTCCCCTTCATTGATGGTAGGTAGAGTGCACACATCCTGTTCCCAAATTGCAAAATGTGGAATTCAGAAACTTTTTGGAAACTGTTTGAATGAAGGACCAATGGACACCAGGTTCATTGTGTAAATCGCAGCCATTGACCTCAAACCACTGGCCCGCATCTGCTTGCTGATTTGCCCCATTGAAGGAGAGCCGCACTGTCAGTGCGCCGCATAACAGCAGCCCTCTGGAAGGGGGAAAGGGTGTCCTATGGACCCCCAGGCATCGCTTTTCAGGCTGGTGCATTCATTGACTGCACCCACCTGCAAGTGGATCACTAATCCCTTTGAAGGTGCAGGAGGTTGCCACCTGCACAGTGAAAACACAGAGCGGTCTCAAAACAGCCACTCCGTTTTTCATAGGAATGCACTGCCTTAGGGGCAGAGTGAGTTCGCAGCTGCCCTAGGGGCAGCGCATTCCATGTAATAGGGCACACTTTCCCTGTTTGCACTCGGCGCACCTGTATTAAGGTGTGCTGGACGCAAACAGGGAAATTGCGCCTTTTACATAATGGGGCCCCAGATGTTATTGTGAATCTTATAGAAAGTTTTCATATTTTTGCCATAGTGATTCGTCATGCTGGGCCATTGTTTATATTTTAAATTAATTTAATCCATTTTTGCTAGCCTCACCCATGTTCTCATATCAGTCACACTCCCATGAGTGGTAGTGGGGCACTAGAAATTATTTTTCATTTTAAAGATCTGGTAGACCAAATCAATTAGAAGAAACTAATTGAACCAATTTCTGACAGTCTCCTCCATGCTCCCATGTTGGTCACATAGGGTCTGAATGAATTCCAGATACTGCAGCTCATTTTATGGAATCGGTCTCTGTAGATCAGACTCAATAAGGCAAGTATCATTATGAAGGCAATTGTTAGTACTAAAAACATTTTGTATAGTTTTCGTAATTTTAGCTCTTCCCGAAGACTTTTTTCCTATGTTATGGCCCAATCTCCAATTGAATAGCTCAATGTTTTATTGTTCTGCATTACAACTGTTGTATTCAGTAGTCTGTAGAAATCTGATATTTCTCCTCCAGTATTTTATTTATTTCCAAATTGTGTATGAGTCTGAGCCAGAGACAATTCGATGAATTTTATGACATTCCAAAGAGCTCTCTACTAAGTGCTAACCAATGGACAGTCAAAAGGATGGCATAAAAAAACTTGTTGCTGGCAAGAGAGAGGCCAGTGAGTAGAAATATTTCAAATCTGGAAGGAACACAATCGTTCTTTTTTCTGCAAAACTAGCTCCACATTCCTCTGAGCAAAAGGACAATGGGATCACCCCTGGATCCACAGCACCACTGTGAAAACCAAAGCCCATATCTCTCAGAGCTGTGGTAACTGTGATCATGTATTTAGGCTACCTGTACAGTAGGATATTTTGCCTCCTCTTTCGTGATTTGCATTGTCTTTTCCTTCTCTTCCTCCAAGAAAAAAAATACTACACAATCTTCTCTAAGTTTTCTATCAGATGCAGATGCAAGCCATGGCAAAAGGAAGTTTCCAAAAAGTACAATTGACAGTAAAAAGATGAAGCAATCATGTTTTCATGTCTAGAGTAGCTCTGAGGATGTCCAAATCATCTCTTTTTAGCTTATTCCTCTTCCACCACCACCTGACACCATCTTTTCTAAATTCTATAAAATAGCACCAACAACCGCCAGAGTAGGCCCTTGCCCACCTTAAGGCAAAATAATGCCTGTGTAGTTCCACCAATATTAGGCCGAAGGAGAAGCATATTATACACTGCTCAAATTACAGCAACCAGTGTGTTGTGGAAAGCTAGGTAGACGAGTTATAATCATATGGGAACAGGAGAGGGTATGCTGGAATTTGTAGAGACTGTTTGTCCACTGTCACAGTGCCACAGCTGCACAGTCAAGTGCTGAGATTGGTTGCTGATGCATTGAAGGAGAATGTTGTGCAATTAATGCATCTAATTAGACAGGTGAACAAGGTGTTATAATACATGCTGTAAAGAGACACTGCACACTAATTTGCCATCAAAGGGGTGAAACCATCCCATTGTTACACCTCCACCAGATGCATTTTCTTAAGGTAGAAGATCTATTTAAAAATCGTTTTGATGAAGCAGCTGGTTGTCAACCTCTTAATCATGAGACTGGACGCAAATACCAGGATGCAACAAGCGATCGTTTCCTTCAAGGAGCATATCTGTGCCAGTATATGGGATTTGTGGTACAAACACAGGCTGTCCACTTGCATTTCTAATCAAGCACTAGATGTTTGTATTATCTGAACTTGAAGATGAAAGACTGAAATGTCAATGAATTAAACTGCTGTCTTCGGCAACCTCTGCAGAGCATAGGAGGGCCCCAGTAGTATGCTGTAATGGCACCACCTACCACTGGTAACAAATCATCATTCCAAGCTCTCTAATCTTCCTCTAGGTTTTAATTGAGGTTTTGTAAGCCAGCTGGAGTTGCCATGCCCTTGGTTATTGAGGTCTTGGGGTTTTTTCACCGTTCTGTTTATTTTATAGTCTTCTAAGTCATGTTTAATATTTAGTTAGAACCCTATTCTTTATCTGATACATGCAACAGCCATAACGGGGCACCAAAAGTAAATGTATACCCTACAAATAGCTTTGGTATGATCAAGGGGGAAAACAAAGCAGTCCAGTGAGAACATAGGATAATATAAGTGTTGGAGAGTGGTTTATTTGTATGGGCAATTGTAGGTCTGCCACTGGCAATACGGCCACTAACACATGATAGGACTCAGCATAGGTCTTAGAAAATTATTCCCATGCTCCACCCTTGGTAGCCTGGCTGCGAGCAGGCAGGCTTAACTTCAAAGACAGGTATGTTAAGCATTTAAAAACACAAATTCAGTAAATAATCAAGACACAACACATATTAAAAATCCAACACCAATTTCTAAACATAGGAAATATTTGTATCTTTAAAATGACACCAAAACAACAAAAATCCAATATAGGGAACCGGAGATATGAATTTTTTACATTTTATCACTTTATAGCACTTAGAAACATAAAGCACCACGTTGGGATATCTGGTCGCGATAGACCGGCTCAAAGTCAAAGTTTCACGCCGACCGTGATGGAGCCCTGAGCGGCTACCCCTTGTGGTAGGTTCCGGTCACAGTTTTTACCTTCAGATTTAGAAACAGTTCTGGAGCTTTTTCTCATGGGGTCCCTCAATGCTCTTCACCAGGCCGGATTCAGTGACGGTTCGCCAGCCTCAGATTTCTTCTACTCCCGATCAAACTCTGTAAGTCAGACCTACGGAGCTTTTAGCGGTAACAAACCTGGGAGGCTTGGCTGGCTCGCGGTTAAAGGCAGGCGGCTTGGCTGGCCAGGTTGATTCGGTCCTCCTATGGAGCTGTTTTCCAAAGTTGCTCCAAAGTTCTACAAACTCCTGGACCTACTTCCTGAAGTTCCCAAAAGGGTCCCAAAGTGTCTCAAACTCACTCCAAGGGTCTGGACGCTCCAAGATGGTCCTTGAAAGATGAGGACTTCAGTTCCCGCAATCCACTTGGACAAAACCCTTACAAATCCACTGGTAATTCTCCAGGTTGAGGATCCTTGGTGGTGATGTTCCAGATGCGTTCTGTTAACCTGTAGCTTGCAGGGAGTCCACTATTTAGTTCTTTTACAGCAAGTTAATGCACAGGGCTGCAGTTTCAGCTGGTGCAGTCTTTAGAGGGAAGGCCTTAGAATTTGTGCCCCAACTTCTCAGCATGGCAACATCTTGCTTTCTTAAGTTTCAAGCAGCAGATCTGAGAGCCTCTGCCCCTCTCAGATACTTATTCCAAGTTCCCCGGGTCAAGCAGGAGGTCACTCCTGACCAATGGCAGCAGGGCAACCCCCAAGGTTATGACCACATCCTGTAGAGTGTGGCATTATTTTGTTCCAGAGTGCACCAAATCCTCCAAATTCATAATGGCTGATTTTCCAGCAGGTAGGTAAGAGCTGGCTAAACACACCCCTAGGATGGCTACTTTTCATAGACTCTCCCCCTTGAATCTGTGCTTTCCTTCCATACGCCTAGCTCTGGCTGAGGTGAAAGGTTTAGAGTTGTAAATGACATTGGTTTCTTCCCTCCTCTTTGAAGACCATGGTTTAGGACTCCTCCCCCTGCCCTGGCATTCCTTTGTAGCAGCACACTGCCCTCCAAGAAGAGCTGGTTAACCCCAGGGGCTCTTTATCACCTCTTCAAAGCAGCTTAGCTAATCCCCATAACTCCGACCAATCAGGACAGACCACTGGAAGGCTGAATCCGGACTTACAAACAAGAAAGTTTTATAACTTCTTGTCTGTACATTTTGGGAGAAATTCGACAATATCGTTTTGTTGGATTTATCACTATCATTCTGTGAAGTCTTTGAATGGAAGTTCTATCATTCTCCTATCAGGAGTTATTAGTTAATAACCTATTGCCGTGTTAACCTATGTGGCATGGGATTTGCAACGGGAAAAATGACTTGGACCATTTTTCCACCACCAGGACTTACAAAAACCTATTTTATAAGTACTTTGCTTATATCTACAGGAACACCACCCCATGGGACAAATAAAGGAGACTTTAGGGGCTCTGAATCTGTAGAAATATTGCAGATCCTCCATCCACAGTGCTCCTAGTATCAAAGTCGAATTTGGGCAGCACTTTATCACAGTGTGGGGAGTAAAATGTGAAATTTCACTTAACCCAGGGTATATAAAACTCATTTTATAAGGGTCCACCTTATAAATACCTGACCTCCACCCCTGGGACACCTAGGGGAGACCGTGGGGGTTCCTAATATGCCAAAACATTGTAGGTTATCAATTTATAAGTGCCCTAAACACAAAGGTCGAGTTTGGGCACAATTTACTTTTTAAAAGCATTCATGGAACCCAGGGCTGCTTTTAAACTGACCTCATGCTTCAGCAGTGCACATATGCAAGTGCAGAAAAGGCTTCTGGCCTTTAAACTGCCATGCCCTACTATGTACTAGGGACAGATAGGTAGTTTCAATCCCCTGCCCTATATGTACTAGGTGCTTATAGGGTAGGTTAGGCAAAACCCAGGGTCAGTCAGAGTCAGTTACCACCTGTACCAGTCAGCCAAATGTTATGGGGTGCCCAGGGCACAGGATGACTTTGCAACAGTAAGTATCTCAGTGGTGGGAAGGTTTGATATTTTCTGATTGCCACAGGCAGCAGTACTGCTCATGTGGAGGACCACATCCTTTATTATCGTCATATTGTTACCAAAAATCTAATTTAATTTGAAAGTGGATGCAAAAGGGGATAATATTTGGGATGTCTTTCAGATACTATTAGTGTTTTATTATTGTAGTGGAGTGACAAGCTCATAAACTGATTTAAAATGCAATGTGTAGAATCAGCATCATTCAATATTTATGATAATAATAATTTACAAATTCTGCTCAGGAAAATATCGCCGAAAATACCAGTGGCAAATGTACATGATAGCCTGTTCAACAACGCACATTGTTGCAAATTGATCAGAGAGGTAGAACCCTATTAGGCAAATCTTCAAAGTCCTCAGACTACTTAATTTTAACAATGTCTGCCCAAAGAGAACAAAAGGTAACTAAGTAAAGTCAGTTGGCATACCGTTTGTTGTCTGAGCCTTAGAACTGCCAAATAACTATTTTTCAGCCATTTGATGTTTTAAATGCGTTAAATATTTCTCCTACAGGAGGTGTGAGTTGGTGACAATTGGAAGAAAGGGCCTCGAAGTGGGCATTAACCATGCAAAATCACCATAAAAAAGTTGTCATTCATCAGCCAGTCCAATGTGCCACGAAACAACCAAAAGCCCAGTGGGAATTTAATAAAAAATTAAGGTGAAAAATGTATGCTCAATTTTTACCTTCCAGTTTATAGTATGCAACACAAATTGACAGAAAGGGCCTGATTTAAATTATGGTGGACAGTGCATTGTTTCACCAGGGAGTGGATAAATTACTGCATCCTCCTGGTAGAGACACTGCCTATCAAATGTACAAATGATCGATAAGCTCTTGGTAATTTATAAAGCATTGGAAGGAATTGCTGTCACGGCGGTTCCTGTTAATGCATTTTGCTGTTCGGTGCAGGGTTGTGTCAGGATGACTTAACCTTCTAAGAAACATATTTTTTAAAGTTTTGAAACCATGGTTTGCCTGGCACTGACTGACAGCAAAACATTGGCTACATGTCTGCCCACCCTGATTGAGTGGGTGGACATGTAGCCATTTTTCCGATGACCCTTACTCTGCCGGGCTGTCAGAGATATTTGGCTATGGAGGTGATGGAGTAGTCACTGTTGTAGCCAAACCTATGGTCAGTTTGCAGTTAAATTTGGCCGGCGGAAACATTTTGTTGGCGGGGCGTATATTCTGTCACCTTTGTGATGGAGTACACACACAAGCAATACATACATTTGGCCCAAAATCATGATTTTCAAAATAATGTGGCAATGGATAAACATTTGCAACCTTCAATAACAGGTAACATTTTCTAGAGGGCCTCAAAATATTTGCACAACAACGTCACAACTTTGCACATCTCTGCACTTGATTTTCTAATACTTTAATATAGATATTCACAGAAAATATCTAGTCCTTTATATTTAGTAACCCATGAAGCAAATATATATTTTATTAAAAGGGCTTGTTTAGTGCCACGTTATACTTATATGCTACATCCTATACATTATATTCTAAGCAGAGCGATATGAAAATGAAATAAAGTCATACCATACGTGTTACTATATTGCAAACTCTTTTACACAGCATAATTTTAAATACAAACGTCCACTTCTTTCAACAGGATTTACTTGGGTGAAGATTCTGGGCAGCAGAACCTTTGGAACTAGGAAATGTAAATGAGAAGGGCTTTGTGCTTACAATTCATATACTGTGAAGTCAACAAGAAACGTATATGCCTCTAACCTCCACAGTTCTGCACTGATAAATTGGTATAATACATAAATGGAGCCAAGCATAAACATTCAATGCTTCTGACCCTAGATATATAATATGTTGATGACAGAATGAATAGAGTGGTTCGGCCAGATTACTGGGTTAAAGGGGATCACTGTCATTCTAATTCAAAGGAATGATTTATTTGCATCTGTGTTCATCGTTTTTTCAAATATTTAGCATTCCAACACAGGTTTAGTACCTGGCAAACGTTCTGGTACACTATTATTCTTGTCAAAGTATTTCCTGTTCATTAGGAAGTGCTGCAGAGCAGCATGAGTCTAACACTCATTCATTCTCTAAGATTTAGGCCTCTGTGAAACACAAACAGCTGACAGTATAAAACGGCCTGAAAATATAGATCACAATCCTTTCGTGCTCAGTCAATTTCTTGACTGGGTTAAATATGAACTGTTATCTTCCAGGTCTTTCTCAGAGAGTATATTTACAAATACTGTAACTCTGGCTAGTAGATCGACCTATATAAAATGGTACCAGCAATTCTCTGCAGCGAAAAATGGATGTATCTACCCACAAGGAGGCATGTTCAGAATGTTGCACACTGCCCTGGTGTGCATTGAGCACTTTGTGTACACTTAGGTGTGGATCCATTCTGATAACCCTGCGAGGGTCTCTCTAGTACTAAACCTCAATGCTAATGCATTATCAAGTGTGCATGCACAAGATAGTTATGCAGTCAGTGCTTCCTTCCTGTGTGTTTGCTCGAACTCTTGGCTTGACAGTGAAGAGTGTGCCCATCTTGTGAACACCAACAGCCTTGCACTTCAGAGCCAAGCATCTGGGGTTTGTATGCACACATCTTGGGAGTGGATATGATGGATGCACCTTTGCACCGTGGTGTAAGGGTGCCTATGTTGGCGTTAGGCTGAAGAAACAGCGCCAGCGCAGGGAGAAAGGATATGAATGCACCATATTGCATAAATACAGTGCATTCCTGCCCTTTCATTTTGGCATAGGGTAGCACAGCAAGGTGACTTGCTAAGCAACCCTATGCTAAAATCCCAAAAAGAGGGCATTGGTGAATATCCAGTCTGCACTATATAGGTGCCATAGGATAATACTAGGGTGAACAGATTTCAAACCAAAATTGAATGCATTTCACAAACATAGACGAAGGACTGCAATTTTATTTCAATCGAAGGACAAATATCGGGGTAAGAGGCAGCACTCACCAACAACAAATATAGTGGCAAGGAGACACAGAGTATAAGTTAAAAGTAACTTTTACACATAGTATCATTTATGGTATTATTTTGACCTCTGAAAATGCTAGTTACTAATCATGCATTACAATGTATAAAATCAGCCTCCCTCAGTGCTCATTCGACTTTCTCCAAAAACTGGGACATGTGCTGAATATAGTGTAATCTGCCAGGACAGATAATGAAATACAGGGACTGCCCTGGCAAATATTGAACAGCTTGTCACCCTAAATAGAATGAACTAGTAATAAGGTGGGCGGGATATCCGACATATTGGTGATGGAGTGAGAAAATCTATACCAGGCTCTTGATCTCACCGTGCTTCACAAAATGTAATGTTTGTATCTGGTTCACATGTAAAGGGCTCTAATGTGCTATGTAAGAGAGCAAAATTAGAAAAAGCCTTTTCAGTGCATACTTGGTTACATCGATAGGGTATATGCACTCCAACCTTCTTTGGGCAGTGGGGGAGGGCCCTCTGTGAGTGTACATTGAACCCACAATTATCCCGCCCAAAGTTCCTCCGCCGGGAGTGTTCCAATTAGCTGCCACCTTGGAAATGGGAGCTTTCAACTCGATCTTATTCGACTTGGCTTGTCATGCTTCATCATGGGGGTCTTCCCGCCCCTCTACGGGACGGGGCGTGCTACGACCTACGTATGCGTGGGAGCACTGTTGTTATGAGACAACTATGTGTTGTGTAGGGGTGTGAGAGGAAGGGTCTGGGGTGAATGGAAAAGTTAGATAAAAAATACCTGGCTTGTTGGTCTAGAGAATTTAGTATACCGTTGAGCTGGTATTAGTAAAAAGTGGGGGGAGGAGGTGAATATGCCTCAATGAGCTGTGCCTCCTATGTCTGAGGACATGTTTAGAAGCTCCCCAGGCTTCTTCTTCAGGACCTTAAGGATCCCTTCCTATACTCACTGTGGCGTGTGATAACATGATAAACTAATTGTAAATGAAAGAAAGTGTGTGTAACAAGAAGAAATGCCTTCCTGAGAATCTATATTGCCTTAATAGGTCTTTATAGTCAATACACCTGCAAAAAAACAACAGGGGAGATAAAAGCATATTTTCGTTGCTAGATGTTCAATCCATCGTGAGCATTCAGTGACCACGCATACGTAGGTCGTAGCACGCCCCGTCCCATAGAGGGGCGGGAAGACCCCATGATGAAGCATGACACCAAGGGCCCTTTTGGTGTGTGAGGGGTATTTTAACAACTAGTGTGTATTCTCCACCATTGTGGGGACATATACTTCTTTCTGGGAGATTCTGACATACACATATACTTGTGGGTGGATCACTATGTTTATTGATTCAAGCCTGGGAGGATGTATCCACCTCCACTACTCATGTTGAGTGGTACCTCTCTACTCCCTATTTTGTTCTTTTTCTAATCCTGTTACCATCATGTTGCACACACATTGTCCCCAAAATATATGTTTCCACTGCAAAAGCATCCCCATGTCACACTGGTTACGGAGAACCACAACAGTTAGATGTGAGTATGTCAATGTGGTTGATGAGGAAATGAAGATGGAGCTTTGGACAAGATGGAGATGGGCTTGGGCTAATGTGAAAGCACATTTTTTCTGCTGCTATATAATATGCAATGTATGCTTCTAAACCAATAACATTTTATGTGACATAAATCAAATCAATGTTTTTATTGGTTTAGATCTCTTATGAGATCGGCAATTTAAATGAAATACATTATTCCATCACTTTTTGTAAAAACCTTATACAACACGTTCATAAAAATCTCATTTAACATGAATAAAACAGGTTTCATAAATGTATACTATTTATAGAGAATTAATTCATTGGGTGAAGATTTAGAAAAAAGTGATCAAGTCAGTAGAAGAGGAAAAGTTACATCTAATAACAATAGGCTTTATAAAACGATTTCTAGCCTCTACTACCTCCTTATTGTAACATAAATATAAAATATGTATTAAATTCTGAATCCCATTATTACATTTGTCACATACAACACTATCTTCATCTAGGTCACTTCATGTTCTTGTGTAAGACTTTAAAGGGAGTATACCTAGTCGGAGCATAATAATACATCTCCGGACACTATGCGCCAGAGTAAATCTCACATACTGTTGCGGGGTCTTAAACTCTATAGTAGGGGTGAAAAATATATAACGGGATAATTGAACACAATATGCCTTATCAAGTTTGTAGCTTAAACGAGGAGTCAAGTGTGCTGGGGATAAAGATTGAAGAATGTTTTCAATACATTGGAAGCATTTTAGGGCAATCTTGAGATTTGCTTTAAACGTGTCTTGTTTTTTCCCTAACTTAAAAGTTTCCTATTTCAATAAAGCTCTTAAAGAGACTTTGTCAGCGGGTAAGAGTTTAAAAGCCCATCTAATTATATTGGCGAAAGCTATGAAAAATGCACTTACAGTTGCGAGTTCTAGGCGAAGGATCTGTACCCAGATGGACTGGCTCAACAATATTATTTTACGTAATAATTTGCCTTCGCAAATATTCAGTATGCTCCATCATGCTATCGGAACATACTCACTGGTATAGGTAATGGTTGGTGGAATTTTTGCCCTAAATATTTCTAAAAGAGCATGGGAATGCCTCTTGTCCGAAGTAGAGTGTGAAGTATAGGAATTTGAATTTCCTAAATAGTCTGAAATCCTCCATGGCAGCTGTCTCAATATTTTACGAAAGCACTGAGGAACAAAATGTTCCTCGAATAATAAGTGAGCATCTCTGTGAATTTTAAGAACATATAACATTTTAATAGGGGCTCAGACGAGGCACAATATTTGCCACTTGCACTTTGTAGGCAGATAATAAATATCCTTCTTGCTTTGGTGACATGCTGAGTACCTAGAGCTTTGCCCCACCCCACCTCTCACCTACCACTCTCTCTGGCTACAATAATGAAAATCAGGTGCTGTACATGGTCAGTATACTGAATGAAGCAGCTTTTTATCATCTCCACCTTGACCAACAATTGGTGCCAGGGCATACATTTTGGCAGCATTAAATGTCAGACTCTCTGACCAGCCCACTTCATCATTAGGTGTGAACTAGGTACATGGGATGAAGAGTGTGGGAACATTTTTGGGGAGTCCCAGGGAGAATGGGGTTGCTACTTAGAGCCATTAAGTAGGTGGTGTTACCCTAATATCCATATATGATATATAAAATATAATTTGTCTTTTATATAGTTGTAAAATATTATGATTTCAAATGTTTTGCAGTACATAATCACAGTTAAAAATATTTGTTTGTACTTTGCTATAAAAATATAGAAGTAGTTAATATTGTTTCATTCAGTATTACTATATATAATATGTAATTGGGTTCTTTGTATTTTTATAGTTTACGTGTTCTAAGTTATAATTATTTTATTGTTTCTCTATTTGTAAGTATTTTAAATTATGTTTTAGTACAATTTTTCTTTGGTAACATATTTAAGGATTAATATGCATTTAACTATATTTTCTTTGTAGACGGGTGGCAGTTTGTATGATGGTAAATGTATTCAACTATATATTTTAATACAAGGCACAAGGCTGCTTCCAATCCAGTTATCTTAGACTTGGCCCTCATGCTTCCCTCTTTTACCCTGCAGCTACGTACAAATATCTCATTATAATAAGGAGTAATAACTATAGTAATGTTATTTATTTTTTAGATCTCCAAGAGATAAAAGGCAGAGAAGACCCTATTAGGATTTGCGCGTTTGACCTCCACTTTATGGACAACTCCGCCATAGTTGGCGTAGCTTAGTAAGTGAGTTTCAGGGTGTGTGAATTGTAAGCCTGTACTGCTGCTGCTGCTGACACCAGTACAAGGGGGACTTCAGCCCCCAGTAGCACTCGCGTCAGGCGACACCGGCGTGGGTCTTCCGTGCCCGGAGGCGCAAACATCATGGCATGCCTCCCGCAGCGTGGGACGCACATGGGCATGCACAGCCCTCGCCCAGGCAAAGCCCTAGCCTAGGGCGGGCCCATCCACACCCGTAGGAGCCCAGAAGGGGCTGGGCCTATCCTTTTGGTTTTGTCTTTTTGCATGTTATCTTCATCCTGGTCATTGGAATATCTTGTACTGCAATCAAGTTTCCTGGGACCTTCTGGACCCCTGCTTAGTAAGTCCATTTTGGATTTATTGTTTGGAATTAAGTATTTACATAGTGAAGCTGACTTTTAATATTGGCTAAATGGAAGCAAATCAGAGATAGTGAATGTACTAGACCCTCCAGAACTCTACCCTTAACTGTTTTCTCTCATAGGCTGCTAAAGCCATAGACAAGGAGATTCTAGTAGTTGAACGTCATATATCCCTGGAGGGGGAGTTCTGTTATAGACTTAAATTTGGATCCAGTACAGAATAGGCTGATAAGGGACACTGAACCAGGGAATCCTGCTAGTGATCAAACTACACTGGAACCATCTCTCCCCGAGAGGTCTCTGCCCCAACTCTTGGCATCTCCATCGCCTGGTCCTCCAGTAAAAAGGAACAAGAAATCTAAACACTAGGAGCCCTTATTGGTAGTAAAGATTGGATCCCTCCTAAAAATCCAGCAGCTAACTTCTGAGGAGCCTAGCAGCATTAAGCAAGTAGTTCCAACGGTACAACATTCTTACACTATTTCACCCATTTCCACAGGTTTATCCTCGCAAGACATTGAGACTTTAATGGCTCGCCTCAAAAAACAATATCAAACAATCTTTCACCAATATTGGACAGGCTTGATAAATTTGAGGCCAGTGTGGGAATTAACCAAAAGTCTATCACCTGCTTAATATCTGGGACAGTGCCAAATGGGCACTTACGATCAGGAGGCCCTGATCACGGGGTGGGTATCATATTATTGAAAATACAATACTAGGGCTGGAAGCCATAGTATTTATCGAAAACAATCTTTGCTCGTGTCCACCTTTCAAAATAATGGGCATGATTTGGGGACAGCCCCGCCTAAAGCTAGAGTGTTGAGATTTGTCAATCACTCAACTGGGGATGCACAATCTGGCAATACCCTGGGGCCTAATGCTCACAGTTCTACACTTAATGAGAATGAAACTGAACACATTAGAAAGCCTCCTTCCAAAACATACAACACAACCGTCGGGTATGACCATGTTAATGAGGTGACCTTACATCTTCCCCAAGAGAGAAGTTCATACGTGGTGATCCTAACCAGTGTCCCCTTACTTCAGGGCAATCGTAAGGAAGCCACTAGCCAACTGAAAAACAAAGTTTGCCACTGGTTATCCCAAAACACCAACTTTTCTAAGTCTAGCTACCATGACATTCTGTTCATAAGAAGAGTAAGCTGGGTTGGACCCCTACGGAAGTCTTCTAACGGAGACTGTGTAGTGATTAACTGTATATCCCCAGTCCTCGCAGGGCAATTGCTCAAAAGCGGCAAGAAATCATCTGGTCGGGGTATTGGCAATGAGATTGATATTGTGCCACTTGGCTTTTTCTATAGACACCTGAAACCTATCGCTCCAATTGTCCCAAAAATGCATATATCGCCCAGAACCTAATGAAGAGATAGGAGCAATTTCACCTTGAAACTAGTTACAGATACCAAGCACTCACCAACCTGGATACCACGGGCTGACTAAACTCAGGAACTGTTAAATTGATTACAGCCCATGGTGTGACCCCCACCCCTCAGTATAAGGGGGGTACTAGTAATAACACCTCAAATGGAAGAGTAAACTATAGTCAAGTCATCTTGCCCAATTACCAAGGCCCAATGACTGTAAATTCTATATCCAGACACCCGCCACAGGTATGTATAAACACTGACCAGCAATTGCACATCATTTCATGGAATATTGTGGGAATTAGGCCTAAACTGAACCCGGAGTGGGGTAAGTTAATGGACAGTACCCATATATGTCTGTTCCAGGAAACTTGGGCGACTGAGCAAGCACATAGGCTGGATTTCACTACGTTTAGTATCGAGGCCAGGCACTCTCCAGCTGCCACACTGCTGGCGTATTATTGATTTGGGTTAAGACTACTCTGGCCTGCAAAATTAAGCTGCTGGAAGTTGGATCAGAGGAGATCCTTGGCCTAGATCTGACAGCATTAAAAGAGAACATTCATGTCAGATTATTTAACATATATAATAGGTTTAGTAGCCATCATAAGCCCTCTGACACTATAGCAACGTTATCCAATTTCCTTGATATCTCAATAACAGACAGTGCAACTCTACCATGATCAAACGGAATACTGCTCCCTGGAACAATGAGGACTGTAGGCAAGCCAGGAATTAAATAACTGAGGCGGTAAAGCAAGGGATACAGTCAGATATCAAAAACAGAAGAAGGATGTATAAAAATGCACAGGTCGAGACAAAAAGGAACTGAGAGGCAGAGAACTGGCACACGCTAGTAGAAGCTTCAAGATTGAAGCACTGACAACTCTTCTGGCACCTACTGTTGAAAGGGTCAACTAAGCAGGTCAGCGAAGATGACTTCCATATACAGCCACATGTCTGGGAAAAATATTTTCAGAAACTCTATTCCGGCACTACCAGTGACTTCGAGAGGGTGGCAGCAGACCTAGTTGGTGTCTGTAACCTAGAAACAGCACAGGGTGATGGAGTTATTATTTTTTATTTTTTAGAGGAAACTATCTCGGCTATTAGTTATCTTCAGACTGGGAAAGCTCCAGGGCTAGACAGTCTTGCGGGAGGATTGTTCAAAGCAGAACCCATCATATGGGGTCGATTGCTACAAACAGTTTTTAAAACTATTCTACGAGGGTCGGATATCCCTGCGACCTGGAATGGAGCAGAAATAATCCCCATATTTGAAAAGGGAGACAAAGGGGATCAAGCAAACTACAGGCCAATCAGCCTCATAGATGTTTCTCAGAAAGTTTTTGGCAGATTTATTTTTACACGGCTCCAAAGCTGGATAGAGGAAGACAATATACTCTCCCATCTGTTGGCAGGTTTCAGGGCTTCCCCAAGTACTCTACATCAGGTGTTTAGATTCCGCTTGCTTATTTGGAAAGAAGTGACAATCAGGAGGAGCCATTTGAATGTCGCATTGTCAACCTCAAAACCGCATTCGACTCTATAGATCATATTAGACTCTGGGCTGCCCTTAGGGACTTAGGACTCCCCGGTGACCTACTTAAACTACTGGTTCGCCTACATCAAGATAACTATGCCAAAGTTAGGTGGAACTCTGATGGTAATCTCACCAATAACATATCAGTCTAAAAAGGGGGTACACCTGGGTTCTGTGCTTGCCTCAACCCTGTTCACTTTGTATATGAATGGGCTTATAAGCAAATTCTACGACTGAAGAGGCGACCTGCCTAAATTAGCCAGTAACCCCATACCATCTTTGCTATTTCCAGATGATACGCTGCTCATCTCTAAAACACCAATGGACATCCAGAACATCCTCTCTAAGTTCGCAAAAGCATGCAAAGATAGAGGTCTAGAAATAAACTTCTCTAAAACGAAGTTCATGATTTTTAATCCCTATAAATCTACCAAGGGTTAAGTGAGGTTGGGCACCCAATGTCTAGAGCAGGTCAAGGTTTTTGATTACCTGCGAGTCCGAATTAGTGACAACACAGTATGGACTCCCCAAATTCCAAAGAGCGTGCTGACACTCCAATATGTGGACTGTGCAATAGTGAAGAGGATAAAAAGTTCAGCTTTCCACCCTATCTTCCCTACCCTAGAACTACATCTGCCCAATGGGCTAGTCGCGGCCCTCTTTGGGGCAGAACTGTGCGGCCTGGAATGTCTAAAACAACTAAAGGTGGCTGAGAAAAACTTTTTAAGAGCGACCCTCAACCTCCCAATGAACATGCCCCTATTACCTTTATACCTTGGTCTTTAGCCTATTAGCCATTTTGCTGCCGTTAAGATGCTTCTGTTCTGGGTAAGACTATGGACCAGTAGTACCCAGATTCCGGTTAAGGATGCAGTGGAGTAATTATTAATTCTCCAAAGACAATCAGGGCGATTGGTTTGGTTTAATAAGGTCAAGGAATGTTTTTTCAGATTGGGCCTGGGATTCATGTGGGAGGACCCAAAGTCTATTACAGAAAATATGGTACCCCAGCTAAAAGAAAGGTACTGGCAATTTGTTGATTCTACTGATGTCAGGACAATAGGCACTTTAACCACAAGCTTTTTGAATGTCAAGGGTTGTTTTAAGTTCGATCTGTAAATGGATGATGTTGAACCCCCGTAGGCATGTGCACCTTACATACAATTTAGGATTGGGATCTTCCCACTGAACACAATAAAAAGTAACTCGATAAATGTCACTGTAACCTCTCTGTGCCCATCTTGTCATTCAACGCCAGAGTCTATAGAACATTTTATTTTTCCTGTCCTGGCTATGCAAATTTTAGGAAATTGTGGGATTATTCCGGCCTGTTGACTGCTCTACTTTTATCGCCCCTATGATGCTTTATGCATATTAGGTCTGACACAAGGTGGCTTGTATTCACAATATCAAAATATCTGCTTTATGCCTCGTGGTTGCGATCTAAAGGGGCAAAATAATATCCTGCCGGAGATCATTGAATATGCAAGTATGCCGGTTCTAGTCCAGTCATCTGGACAGCAGGGTAATGAAAGGAGGGGTGAATTGCTTTATTCCTGCTGTTGTACTTTTTTTAATACTCAGCTCTGATTTTATGTAAAATAGTAATCTTTTCATTATCGCATGTAACCTTGAATTTCTTACCCTTTTCTTAATGATGTATAAGCATTTGAAGTTGATGCTAATTTTTATATTATTTTTTTAATACATACCTATTTTAAATTTCAATTCATTGTTGATTATTGATTAAGAAGTCAATTAAAACATTTGTACAGATACATTTTATGTATTTTTTTATGTATTTTTTGTACAGTTAGAAATTGTTTTCTGCTGTACATTTGATCCCTAATCAATCCTCAAAATTTGAAGATGTCTGTTCTAAATCCCCAAACAGACCTCCTGAGCATTAAAAGTTTTATCGTCACATTTTAAAAGATCGGTTAAGAGTTAGATGAACAGATGAGGATGATTTTTAACTCTATGCTGTGTATTTGTACAATATAATTGGGTGGGTGTGATTGAAAGGATGGAGAAAGTTGTTTAGATTACCTCTATGAACTGTATTTGCATGCATTGTATGTGCTCTTTGGAGGAAGTCAAGTATTAAAACTGTTAGAGGTATATTTTTGATATATATACATTGAAATGTGGCAAATACATGTTAAGCAGATTGTTTGTAAATTATTGTTCATAGAACATAGTGTTAATTTCGGGCAGTGTGTTGTTTAGCTTTTAATTGACATTGTTCCCCCTCCTCAACCTCCCATGCTTATGTTTGGAGAAACCCATTATTTACTCATTTAATTACCTTGGAGCAAAGCCAAAGCATCTACTCAGAATGCTCAGTTCTTTTGAAACCTGTGCTGTATTGCAGCACAACAATCTGTGAACATTTATTTGATTCAGGTGCTATCAGGTGTATTTTAGCGTGAACATATAATTATATACTTTTGTACACAGATTACAATAGATTTTTTATATCCCAACTCAGATTCTATGACAGCAATACTTGTTTTTCTCACCAAATGTATAAAATTGATGGACAATCAGAACTGTGTCACTGAATCATTTTGATATATATATCTGAAGTATTCCTTTGACTCAAAGGGGTTCTGCCCATCTGGTCATTAAGCAAGATTTCCTTTTTTCCTTTTGGCTCTTGTCCAAATATGGTAGGAATTGGCAAACGTTTTAAAAACATATCCTCTGTTTAAGCTAATATTTTCATGAAATAATCAAAAATGCTTTTTCACCTGGCAGCTCCATATGCATTATTTTATTTCCTTGATTATCTAGCATCATATTCCTGTACTCCTCCTGAAGCTAAAAGCATTTTCATGGGATATTTGGGTTGTTCCATAGTAGGATCAACCATCATTCATAATCATCTGTACATTTTCAACATTTATTTGCAAATTCTGAATCTTTTTGTTTGGATTTCTGTCTAAAATTCATGCAGGTCATGCCCCTTACATTAGCACTCAGTACTACATTATTAGATTGACCTGAACATCTAGTTGTCTTTTTTTTAGAAACATTTGGACTATCTAATATCATTTACTCACCATTTTGGGGACGGAGGGTCCCACCTTCCCTTATGCAACGAAGAACATAATTTGAAATGGCTGATCATGAGGGATTCTCTCCTGCCACAGATAAACATTTTTTTTTAGATTTAGTGTCTTAAAAATATTAACATTAAGAAGTACTGAATGGCCTAAATTCTAGAGACAATGTCATATTATGATAAATGTTTTAGCAATAATTGTGCATTCTACTAACAGTGGTGGGTGTCATCATACTGTCAGTTACTAGTAAATGCCCTTTGGAAATACTGAAAGTCATAAAGTTAATATTTCCGTATTCACAAAGGCCATTTATTACTCGTAGTTAATACCCTTTGTGAATACCCAAATTCATAAAGTTAGACTTTCGTCTAACTTTACCTTTGTGAATCAGGTCCTGTCTGTTTAACTTACAGAACACCTTATAAAATTATAATGACTAGTATAGATGAATTTGTCCCAATCAAATGATCCTGTAAATATATTTTCAAGCTGCTATCCAGCCTGTCATTCAATGTCATATCTACAGAGACACCTCTATACATTCATCTTATCGCCCCAGTGAACTGAAGACAAAAACATTGGCTAGGAAGTCAGTGCCAGAAACTCTCAGTTTGCCAGTTGGAAGGCCCAATGTTAATAAATCCTCAAAAATGTCTGTATTTAACAAACCCTTCACAATGAAATGGATGTGTGACAATAAATCTCAACCAATAACAAAAACAAACTAGTCTGCTAACACTAGTACATGAACAACATTGGAGTTGGTTTGCCCAACCTATCCTAAGATTTTATAACTAAGATTAGGTAAATTATTTCAGTTCAGTTTAATTGATGGCATTTTTTGTTCTTTTTTTTTTAAATACCACAGATGATCTTTACTGATCCTTATGTCTGTGCAGCTCTCCTACATCTCACCTACTAACCCTAGTAGCATGGTGACTCCTCAGCAGTTGAGATATTTTCAAAAATGATTAAGGTATTCAAAAATAGGGAGACAAGTGACAAGCAAAAAGAATATCCAGGCAAGCAGGATGTGGGACTGTGGGTAGCACCCATGTGAAATTAATTTAAAGATTTTATTAACCAAGAATATACTATGACAATTCACTGACTTTTAATGACCGGTGAACCTCTCACTCGGAAATCACATAGAACTATAACAATTTAATTGGGTAGGTTGTCAGAACTGTACAAATATGGATCCGGGTCTTATCAGCAAACTACACCATCATATGAGAGTCATCAAACTCACTCAGATGAGCCACCCATAGTGGAGATGATTTTGTAGACCATAAGATAGGACATTGAACAAAGTTATTCCACCCATCCACAGAATGTCACTCTGAGCAGGCCACAGTTACATGCAAGAATGTAAACTATGCTTTAAAAAAAGTGGAGTTTATGAAGACAAAGGAATATTGAATTGTGCTACAAAAATATAGTAGACAGAATATCGACTACCAAAACATTAGGGTAAGTGTATACAGGTAAGTATACATTTACTATCTTGCTTCCTCATCTATGTACCTTGAAATTTAATATTTGTATACGTACACTTATCTTCATAATATTTTGGCAGTTTATGTTCTGGCTACCAGTGGATTACTCAGGGGGCCATGGGCCTGGGTGTTGGCAAGGCCAATAGCCCCCTTACTGAGAATAGCGGTTAAAGAAAATAAATGGTGTTCAGTGGTCCCTTAAGGTCCCTAGGCCTGGTGCAACTACACCTGCTGCATTGTTGGGAGCTATGCCCCTGCTGGCTACGATATTTCTGTAGCACATTTTTGTGCATAAAATTCTTACAGACTATCGCCCTAGCAACACAACACAATTCCCTAAACGAATTGAGATTATTTGAGTGAACTGTTATAACTAATTCAATTCAAACTTTAGCAGTCTTTATTTGCATATTCAAGTTTTAGTCATAATTCTACTCTTCAAATATTGTGTGATCAAAATTATGCTCCATTAGTCAGTGATGTCAGTGTTTCATAGTCAGAAAAAATCTGAACATCGGAAACTCAGACAGACTGACATTCTGTAAGGAGAATTTTAAAAGCAAAGGTGATGTGTTGCTACAAATACTGATACCATTTTTGACACTGACGCTGATGAGTCACGTCTATTGGCAGATAAAGATAAAAGACTGAAGCGCAGACATAAGGAATACACTGGACATGAATCCCGTGACACCACACTATTTGACAGCCTTAATTATCTTGACTGGAAGATTAATGACTAAAAGCTTTTTTGGGGATTGCATGTTTTATATTTTAGCTTGTCAGTGTGTAAATGTCTTATTCAATTGGTAGCTTGAATGCAGTGATTTCTTTTCTGGCCTCGTAAATTATCTCAAGTTGGA
This sequence comes from Triturus cristatus, assembly GCF_964204655.1. Classification (NCBI taxonomy): domain Eukaryota; kingdom Metazoa; phylum Chordata; class Amphibia; order Caudata; family Salamandridae; genus Triturus; species Triturus cristatus. The sequence goes on from NC_140591.1 coordinate 636,814,840, forward strand.
AATGAAAACTGTTAAAATACTTTGGACAGGTGCAGGTGATGCATGCAGAGTAGACCTTGTGGAGGTTCTACAACATTGTGGCTTAAATTTTTCTTATATATAAAGTTGGCCCACTAAAGAAACCGATGCAAGCAAATCTATCTATCTATCTATCTATCTATCTATCTATCTATCTATCTATCTATCTATCTATCTATCTATCTATCTATCTATCTATCTATCTATCTATCTATCTATCTATCTATCTATCTATCTATCTATCTATCTATCTATCTATCTATCGATCGATCGATCTATCTATCTATCTATCTATCTATCTATCTATCTATCTATCTATCTATCTATCTATCTATCTATCTATCTATCTATCTATCTATCTATCTATCTATCTATCTATCTATCTATCTATCTATCTATCTATCTATCTATCTATCTATCTATCTATCTATCTATCTCTCTAAAAGATATAGATGGTATTGTTACCATTGTTGAGTGTTGGGAAGGGCCAGGGCCTACGTGTAGTGAAGCATACATTCTTTTAAGGCATACTGTTTTTTTAGTTATACTAGTTACACACATAGGTACTTAAGTGGAACCAGAAGACAATCTCAAGGCATAGGCTCTTTATGATAGCAATTCGGATCCCAGGGCAGGATAAATCCAGAAGGTGAACAATGTAGAGCTATACTGTGGTCAAAATATGGGATTCGACTTTTGACTGTAGTAATAAATGTCTGAATCTGTGGGTATTACTAGTGGTTTTTTTTTGCAGAGCTATGATTTAGGAAGATGATTGCATGCCTAACACCTGTTAACTATGTGAAATTCTCCCTCTACCTGAATATAATTTGTCCCCAGTTCAGTGCTGATTGAAAAGTAGCCTCTTGACTGGTGTTCCATTTCCACCCTGCTCTGAAGGTCGTTTTCTGAAATTTGAGGGGTGTGATTTTGAAATGTCAAGGAGGGAATGACAAGGCCACACAATATTGTGATCAGAAGATCGAGGACCAAAATATAGACAGTTTGGTATGAATATATTTTCAATACCTAACTCACCATCTACATACCTTAAAAATACGTACGTGTGTGTGTATATATATATGTATATATATATATAACTTACTGGCGGTCACTAGTAGGTAGTTATAATTAGGACCTTGTTTCTATTCAAAAAGCGTTTCTTCTTTAGCCAATACGTTTGGCCCCGTTTGACAAATCTTTGTGAAATTTTCCAAACTAATGGTTCACTCAGGTCAGCTCTTGTCTTAAAAGTTTCTGGGTGATTCGTCAAGTGGGGGCAGAGAAAAAAGGGGGGTCCCAAAGCGTGGTTTCCCCATGTTAATTTCCATAGGAACTTTAGACACAGCTCAAGCCTGAACTGCTGAACGGAATTACACCGAATTTGGCAAAAAGGTAGCTCTTGGTTCGGATAGAAACCTTTTTTTGTAATTCCGTTCAGTAATTCAATAAACAAAAAAATCGATATCTGAGCACTGAGGAGGGTAAGCGAATCCTCCCGAGCATGAGCGTCATTGTAATTGGCTGCCAACACTCCAAACCAGGAAGTGTTAGCAGCCATCTTGTGATTTAGTAAAACAGTAATAAAAAGGATAAAAAACAAGAAAAGGGGGCAGGGGTAAACACCCTGACCCCCTAGGCCCCCCGGGCCAAAAAAATCATTTTTAAAAAATATTTTCAGCCGAATTCACACTGGGTGCGTGAATCCAACCAAAAATGTGTCATTAATTAGCTGGGTCTAGTGGGCCCCCGCAGCCTTTGGGACCGCCACCTCGCTGGGTTTGAATTTATTATGCATGTAGGGCATGCGGCCCCCCAAGCCCTGGGGACTGCCACCTCCGTATGGCTTTCATTAATCATTAGGCCCCCCCCTAAGCCCCGGTGACCACCACCTCCCTGGGGCTTTCTTCATTATTGAGGAGGGCCTTGCAGGCCCCCAAAGCCCTGGGGACCACCATCTCCCCGTGGCTTTGTACTCGAAGGGAGGTGGGCTGCACGCAACACTTCCTGGAGCCCTCTATGGCCTTGGGGACCGCCAATCCCCAGAGCCGGCTCCTTCAATGTCCCTGGGTGCGCACCCCGGGACATTGTCATTTGCCCTGGCATGGTGGGAGCACGGCTCCCCACTGCAATAGAAAACACTGCTTTGCTTCTTTGGAGCAAAGTAGAATTGCTTTTGGACAAAGGGAGCTGCTTGTCAGTAGCTCCCCCTGTCCAAAAGCAATGCCGGCTTCCATAGGAGGCAGGGAGCCGGCTGGGACCACAGGGGCATTGGGGCTCCCCCCGCTGTCCCCAACATGAGGGCCGGGCTCAGGGGATGGGGTCCCCGAGGCTGGAAGTGGCCCTTAAGGGGGGCTACTCAGCCCACTCCATTACAATTTAGTTACAAATAAAAAAAATGGAAGGCCAGTCCTGGGGGATGGAGTCCCTGGGGCCATAGTTGGCCTCAGGAGGGGGGCAATGGCTCCCTTCCCAAAAATAAACAAAAAACAAGGCTGGCCAGGCCCTGGGTGATGGGGTCCCTGGGGCCATAATTGGCCTCAGGAGGAGGGCCACGTGCCCCTCTCCAAAATAAAAAAAGTAAAGGCTGGCCAGGCCCTGGGGAATGGGGTCCCTGGGGCCAGAAGTGACCCAGGGAGGGGGGCCATGCAGCCCACCTCCCAAATATTACTTATTTTTTAAAAAAAGAGGCAATGCTCCAGGGGATGGGGTCCCCAGGGCCGATAGAGGCCTCAGGAGGAGTGCCATATGGCCCCCCTTCAAAAAAAATAAATAAAAGGCTGGCTTGGCCCTGGGGGATGGGGACCCCAGGGCCCCAAAAATATTAGGAGAAGGGGGGCCACACTGCCCCTTCTAACAAAAACAAAAAGAAAAGCCGGCATTTCATCAGAGGCCCGCCCCCTCCCAGCACCACTCTGCAAACACACCTCCTGGCATGTTCTAAGTTGTGGGGTTAAGTCCCCTTGAATCCTGAGGGTCCCTGGGGGCCAACTAGCCCACCAGGTACATCCAGTAACGCCCACACAGTGGGATTGCTGAGAGGTGGTTTGAGACCACGCCCCTTTTTACACCACTCTACAAACATGCCTCTAGGAGCACTGCCAGTGGGAGGATCAGATCCTCTTTTGTCCTGAGGACCTCAGGACTAAAGTGGACTTCGTCCCCCGAACAGCAGTGCGCCAGGAGGCACCTTTGCAGAATGGTGTAGAAAGGAGGCATGGCCTCGGACCACTCTCAGCAATCCAGCTGTGTGGGGCTTACTAGAGGTAAAGGGAGGGTTAGTTGGCCCCCAGGGACTCTCAGTAGGCAAGGGGACTTCATCCCCTAAACAACAGCGAGCCAGGAGGCACGTTTGCAGAGTGGTGGAGAAATGGGGTGTGGCCTGTGTCCCCCTCTCAGCAATTCCACTATCTGTGGCTTACTGGAGGTATCACGTAGGCTAGTTGTCTCCTAAGGAACCACAACAGCGAAGGTGACTTTAATCCCCATCGAAGAACGCTCCAGGGAGCACGTTTGCAGTGTGGAGGTCAAAGGGGGTGTGGCCTGCCAGGAGTACTTACCAATGCTGCTGTGTGGGACTTACTTGAGTTAATAGGAGGGACAGTGGCCCCGAAGGTTGGGGGCCAACTACCTCTCCTGTTACCTCCAGTAAGTCTCACACAGTGGGATTGCTAAGAGGTCTTCAGAGGCCATGCCCTCCCTTTCTCCACCACTCTGCAAATGTGCCTCCTGGGACACTATGGATTGGGGGATGAAGTCCACTTTACTCCTGAGGGACGTTAGGGGCCAAGAATCCTTCATGGTACCTCCTGTAAATCCTACACAGCGGAATACCTGAGCTCTGGTTGGAGGCCCAGCCCCCTTTCTCCTCCACTCTGCAAACGCGACTACCAGTTGAAGAAGCATTTGCAATGTAATAGGTTTCGCAATTGCAAGAGTTAGAGCTATTAGGATTATACATTTAAAAGTGTTTTATTAATGTTTCTTGGAGTGGAGTGGATGTAGATTGTGTCTAGTGGAATTATGTGGTATGTTGTGCAGTGAAATTATGTGGATGGAAAGTATGTGGTAATTAGTCTTTAGGAATTATTTATAGTGGGATTATGTGTTATGGAGAGTAATTGTGTGGTTTGATAGTCTGTGTTGTGGAGTGGTAACCTCAGGTTTAGTCTTCCTCGTTTCCATAGAAGCTCAAATATAAACTCAATGAGACAAAAACAAGAAGGAACCACTGAGGAGCACTTCTGGACGTAGTCAGAGGTATAAGCAGGACCACTGTAATTATGAAACTGTTTGGCTGCGCAGACAATTGCACAATTATACATTTTCCACATTTGCAACATGATCTATCATCTGCTGCATAATCTGCAGATTTGAACAAAAAAAACCTTGTTTCTAGCTCAAACATTACCAAAAATGCAGCAACAAGTGTTACAGCATGGTGGAATGCTCTTTGCAAACCTAGAATGCTCACCTGTTACTTATTGCCAAATGTAGTTATTAAATTGGTACTAATGGTGTGTGTTAACCACGCTTGTTTCTTTCTGCACCTCTCTTGCCTCTCTCTGCATTTCTGTTGCTTCTTTCTGCACCTTTCTTTCTTTTTCAGCAATTATTTTGCCTCGTTCTGCTCGCCTCTTGCACTTTCTGTAACTCTCTCGCCTCTTTCTGCTCCTGTCTTGCCTCTTTCTGCACCTCACTTGCTTCTTTCTGTAACCCTCTTGTCTCTTTTTGAACCCTTCTGCCGTCTTTCTGCACCTCCTTTGCCTCTTTCTGTATCCCTGTTCCCTCTTTATACACCTCTCCTGCCTCTTTCTGCACCTCTGTGGCTTCTTGCTGCACTTCTGTTGCCTCTTTCTGCACCCCGCTTGCCCCTTTCTGCACCTCTGTTGCTTCTTTCTGCACTTCTGTTGCTTTTTTCTTTATCCCTCTTGTTTCTTTCTGTACCCTTCTTCCCTCTTTGTGAAACTCTCTTGCCTCTTTCTACATCTCTCTTCCCTCTTTCTGTACCCCTCTTGCCTCTTTGTGCACCTCTGTTCCTTCTTTCTGCACATCTCTTGCCTCTTTCTGCACCCCTCTTGCCTCTTTCTGTTGGTTCTTTTGCACTGCTCTTGCATCTTTCTGCACCTCTCTTGCACATTTCAGCACCCCTCTTGCCTTTTTCTACACCCCTCTTGCCACTTGGTGCACCTCTCTTGCCTCTGTCTGCACCCCTGTTCCCTCTTTCTGCATCTCTTTTGCCTGTTTCTGCAACTTCCTTGCCTCTTTCTTCAGTTTATTTGCCTCCTTCTGCACCTCGGTTGCTTCTTTCTGCATTCCTGTTGTCTCTTTCTGCACTTGGCTTCCCTTTTTATGCAAATCTCTTGCTTCTTTCTGCACCCTTATTACCTTTTTTGCATTCATCTTGCCTCTTTCTGCAGTTATCTTGTCATTTTCTTTACCTCTCCTGTCTCTTTCTGCACCTCAATTGCCTCTTTCTGTACTTCTCTTGCTTCTTTCTACACCTCTGTTGCTTCTTTCTGCACTGCTGTTGCCTCTTTCTGTACCTCACTTACTGCTTCTTTCTGTACCCCTCTTGCCTCTTTCTGTACCCCTCTTTCCTCTTTCTGTACCTTTCTTGCCTCTTTCTGTACCCTGATTCCCTCTTTCTGCACCATTCCTGTCTATTTCTGCACATCTCTTGCCTCTTTCTGTACATCTGTTGCTTCTTTCTATACTTCTCTTGCCGCTTCCTGCACCCTTCGTACCTCTTTCAGCACCACTGTTGCTTCTTTCTGCACTTCTCTTTCTTTCTGCACCCCTCCTGCCTCTTTCTGTACCCCTCTTGCCTCTGTGTGCACCTCTCCTACCTCTTTGTGTACCCCCTTGCCTCTTCTTGCACCTTTGTTGGTTCTTTCTGCACTGGTCTTGCTTCTTTCTGCACCTCTTTTGCAAATTTCTGCATCCCTCTTGCCTCTTTCTGCAACCCACTTCCCTATCTGTCCACCTCTATTGCTTCTTTCTGCACTTCTCTTGCTTCTTTCTGCACTGCTCTTGCAAATTGATGTATCCCTCTTACCTCTTTATGCACCCCTGTTGTTTCTTTCTGCACTTTCTTGCTTGTTTCTGCATCTCTGTTGCACATTTCTGCATCCCTCTTGCCTTTTCTTTTTCTGTACCCCTCTTTCCTCTTTCTGTACCTCTCTTGCCTCTGTCTGCAGACCTGTTCCCTCCTTCTGCACCCCTTTTACCTGTCTCTTCAACTCTCTTGCCTCTTTCTGCACTTCTCTGTCTACTTTCTGCACCCATCTTCCCTTTTTCTGCACATCTCTTGCCTCTTTCTGCACCTCTGTTGCCTCTTTCTGCACCTCTTGTTCTTCTTTCTGCATTTCTCTTTTATCTTTCTGCACCCCTCTTGCCTCTTTCTGCACCTCTGTTGCTTCTTTCTGCACTGCTCTTGCTTCTTTCGGCATTTCTCGCGCCTCTTTCTGCAGTTCTCTTACCTCTTTCTGCACTTCTCGTGCTTCTTTCTGCACCTCTATTCCTCTTTCTGCACATGTCCTACCTATGTAGGTATAGTTAGAAATGAGCATTTAAAAAATATTAGAAATTCACTGAAAAAAACATAGGTTTTGGGCACGTTATAGTTAGAAATTATCAGTAAAAAAACATAGAAATTCACAGAAAAAACCACAGGTTTCAGGGATGATATAGTTAGTTGGACATTTCACTCATACAAAAACAGAGAAATTCATCTGTTATATTTAGTTGAGCTAAATATAACTCGCGCCCCTGCAGTGCACTGCTGATGATATGGTCAGTGACATCACTGATGACATAACTGATAACATCTCAAATGACATCCCTGATGACATCACTGATGACATCATCCATGTGATAATCTGATGCACCTCCTCGCACCCTAACATAGCCTTTTATACACCCACTCTAAAATACAGACTACCATTCTCGAAACCATAGACATACCAGTTACTACATACCATTCACTGATTCCTAGGTCTACACACACATCCACTCACTCACCCCTAGTCACTCATACATGCAGTAAGTAGTAACTCATCAAAAGAGCCACTATCATATGCACTCATACACCCATACAGACACTCCCACACTGCCACTCACCTATAGAGCTACTCACACAGCTAGTCAGTCATGCAAATAATTAATCACACTAACATTTACTCACCTATACAGTTATACACACCCCACTAACACATGCTTACTCTCTTGTACAATCACTGACACATGCACAGAGTTATCCACTCAGCTACTCTCACAATCACTCACTATCACATAGTCATTAATACACTCCAACACTCACATATACTTTCTTTCACATATGTAGTTACTCACACATGTACCACTGAAACATCCCTTTACTCACCTATACAGCCCCTCACAGACACACTCTTGAACCCATATACCCAGTGAACCACCCACTCACACATCCATGCAGGGAGTCACACATACTCCACCTACCCACACAAACACTCAGGCACCCATACAGATACTAATACATGTCATGAGTGATGTAATATGTGATGTCAGCATCAGTGCATTACAGGGGCGAGAGTTATACTTAGCTCAACTAACTATAACGGCCACATTTCTCTGGTTTTGTACGAGTGAAACGTTCAACTAACTATAATGTCCTTGAAAAACGTGTTTTTTTCAGTGAATTTCTATGGTTTTTAAATGCTAGTTTCAAACTACAACGTCCCTGAAACCTATGGTTTTTTCAGTAAATATATATATATATACTCACTAAGAGAAATAAGATGTTATTATTTCTTACTTGTTTGACATATGTGTATCTAATATTCAAATTCCCCGAACAAGTAACATGAGAATAACTTCCCGATGTAACAACTTTGGTAATTTAGTACTACAAGTCCCATCATGCCTCATAGTGGGTTAATATGGCAGATCTATTTATACTAGTAATAGAGGATGGACTCACAAAAACCGTGAACAAGACCATTTCCTGGTGGAAACGCGTAGGTTGTGGTGTTGGTGGTTAATGTGCTGATTAAACAGAAACTATGGTGTTTGGTGTTTCCATGCCAATCAAGGAATTAACTGAATTTTAATATTCTCCCATGTGCTATATTTTCTCCCGCAGCACATTTCAGTTTGATAGCACTACCTGAGGGGGTTTGCGCTAAACATGTGTTTTTTTTAATAATATGGTAATACAGTATTTCATGTTCCAACATAAGAAGGTGATACATTCCCTGTGTATTAACCAACTTTGTATATATTGTATATATGGTGAAGTGGTTTGATGATGCAATATGCATTTTATGGGTACATATTTATGCAGTAAGCGTTTTTATGTTTTCAGCTGAAGCAATTTCCACCAGCCATATTTGATTAATTATATGTGAATGTATTTACCTGTTTTTATCCATGGTTTGAAACTCGGAATGTGTGACAATGGAGTTTTTCCATGTTTACGAATTTTTTCTATGTTCATGAGTGGGAGATGGTATACATGTTTTAATCAAAATGGTGCTTACCAGATTGAGAAAGGCTGATGTGTCAGCTGAAACGCTTCCCTCCAGTCGCTGGGTCAGAGGAGGCCCTATGAAATAAAGAAGCCTTAACTAAGCAGCCCTCATGTGCGTGCTCGCTTCCTTGTGGAGTAGAGGTTGTTTGGATATATATATACTTATATACATATATACATATATATATATATATATATATATATATATATATATATATATATATATATATATATATATATATATATATATATATATATATATATATTACCTACTGGCGGTCGCCAGTAGGTAGTTATAGTTAGGACCCTCTTACCATAGGAAATCCGCAACATTCTATTTGGAATAACTTTGGCGCCGGTCGACGAATCCTCGCGAAATTTTCAAAATAGGTGGGGCGCTCCGCTCCGCTCCTACCCTGAAAGTCTCGGGGGGATTCGTCAAGCGGGGGCTGAGAAAAAAGGGGGGTCTCAAAACGTGTTTTTCCCATGCATTTTTCCATAGGACCTTTAGACACAGCTACAGCCCGAACGGCCGAACAGAGTTACTTGAAATTTGGCAGAGAGGTAGTCCTCAGGTCAAGGAAGTGCCTTTTGTAGGTCTGGTGTAAATCTGTTCACTAGATCCTGAGAAAATAGCATTTAAATCAATATATATATCTGAGCCAGCTTACGGTGCACTTACGGTGCGCTTAAGGTAAGCTTACCGTACGCGTACGGTGACGCGCGCGAGCGCGATTCTGATTGGCTGTTAGATCTTAGTAAACATTCGAATCGGTCGAAACCAGGAAGTGTCGGCCGCCATTTTCTCTCTCGCACTCTGAGGGGAGTGGAGGAAAAGCAAACTCAGAAAACAATAAAAGAGGCTTGCTAGACAGCTCCCAACCACCCAGTCATGTTTATGGTGTCCTCAAAGGACCCACAAAAGCAAAAAATTAATTTAGGTTATTTATGAAAAATTGCCGATTACGCTTACCGTACGCGTACGGTAAAAAAATAATTTAAAAAAAAACAATATCCACGTTCTCCACACCCCGTGTGCAAATGGTGGCCGAAGGACACCTTTTGTGCATGGCATAGTTATAATAAGACCAATCAATAGATAACCTTTAACAACGATGCGCCTAATACGGCCTCCGTGTGCGGACGGTGCGCGAAGCGCATCGTGCGTACATGGCCCATGTAGCGTAACGTGGGCACGCGCATGGAACGAACTGCGTAAAGTGGGCGTGCACGCCAGGAACGGCGTAAAGTAACTTAGCATTTAAAAAACCGTACAAATTCACTGAAAAAACTATAGGTTTCACACACGTTATAGTTAGGAATTAGCATTTAGTTAGCGGACATTTTACTGATAAAAAACCATTGAAATTCCCTCGTTATAGTTAGTGCAGGCAACTATAACTCACGCGACCGCAATCCTCTGCTGATGACATATGTGTCTTTATGAAAAAAAAATATTTGGAATATATGTATAGCTAAAAATTTATGGAAGAAGACATGGGCAAATAAGTGTCTAAATACAGTATTAGCATCAGTAGAGGATTGCGGTCGCGTGAGTTATAGTTGCCTGCACTAACTATAACGGGGAAATTTCAATGGTTTTTTATCAGTAAAATGTCCGCTAACTATAACTTGTGTGAAACCTATGGTTTTTTCAGTGAACATATATATATACACATATATATATGTATATACATATTCACTTAAAAAAACATAGGTTTCACACACGTTATAGTTAGGAATTAGCATTTAAAAAACCTTGCAAATTCACTTAAAAAACCATAGGTTTCACACATGTTATAGTTAGCTGGACATTTCGCTCGTAAAAAAAACATTGAAATTCCCCTGTTATAGTTAGTTCAGATAACTATAACTTGTGCAACCGCCACTCTATCACAAGGATGATGTCATCAGTGATGTCATGAGTGATGCCACTGACCATGTCATGAGTGATGTAATATGTGACGTCATGAGCAGTGGATTGCGGGCGCGCAAGTTATAGTTATCTGAACTAACTATAACGGGGGAATTTCAATGGTTTTTTATGAGTGAAATGTCCAGCTAACTATAACATGTGTGAAACCTATGGTTTTTTAAGTGAATATATATATATATATATATATATATATATATATATATATATATATATATTTTCTACTGGCGGTCGCCAGTAGATAGTTATAGTTACAACCTAGTTTCCATAGGAAATCTCAAAATTCTATTTTGAATAACTTTGGTGCCGGTTGATGAATCCTCGTGAAATTTTCAAAACAAATGGGGCGCTCCGTTCAGCTCCTACCCTGGAAGTCTCGGGGTGATTCGTCAAGTGGGGGCCGAGAAAAAGGGGGTTCCAAAAACACGTTTTCCCCATGCAGTTTTCCATAGGACCTTTAGTCGCAGCTACAGCCCGAACGGCTGAACAGAATTACGTGAAATTTGGCAGAGAGGTAGCCATAAGGTCAAGGAAGTGACTTTCGCAGGTCTGGTGTAAATCTGTTCAGTATTTCCTGAGAAAATAGCATTTAAAAGCATATCAATATCTATACGCGCGCACCCTGCGCGCACCCTGCCGTGCGCGAGCGCAATTCTGATTGGTTGTTAGATGTCGGTAAACATTCGAATCGGTCGAAACCAGGAAGTGTCGGCCGCCATTTTGTCTCTTGCAGTCTGAGGGGGTGAAAAAAAAAGGTGGGGAATGTGAAAAGGGGGCAGAGTGGACAGTTCCTGACCCCCTAGCCTTGGTCAGGGGGTCACAGAAGGACCCCCAAGGGAGAAAAAAACTATTTTTTTTGTATTAAAAATTGCGAGGTGCGCGCACCACGCGCGCACGCACTGCGAACCGTGGGTGCTCGGTGCGCGAAGCCCACAGCGCGCACGGTGAAAAACCTGGAAAAAAATAAATTCATAAATACATAACTTAGCATTTAAAAAAACGTACAAATTCACTGAAAAAACCATAGGTTTCACACACGTTATAGTTACGAATTAGCATTTAAAAAACCTTGCAAATTCACTTAAAAAACCATAGGTTTCACACATGTTATAGTTAGCTGGACATTTCACTCGTAAAAAACCAATGAAATTCCCCCGTTATAGTTAGTGCAGGCAACTATAACTCACGCGACCGCAATCCTCTGGTGATGACGTCAGATATTACATCACTGATGACATATGTGTCTTCATGAAAAATAAATATTTGTAATATATGTATAGCTAAAGATTAATGGAAGAAGACATGGGTAAATAAGTGTCTAAATACAGTGATGTAATATCTGACATCAACAGCAGAGGATTGCGGTCGCGTGAGTTATAGTTGCCTGCACTAACTATAACGGAGGAATTTCATTGGTTTTTTACGAGTGAAATGTCCAGCTAACTATAACATGTGTGAAACCTATGGTTTTTTAAGTGAATTTGCAAGGTTTTTTAAATGCTAATTCGTAACTATAACGTGTGTGAAACCTATGGTTTTTTCAGTGAATATATATATATATATTCACTGAAAAAACCATAGGTTTCACACATGTTATAATCACATTCGTAAAAAACCAATGAAATTCCCCCCTTATAGTTAGTTCAGCTAACTATAACTCGCGCGCCCGCAATCCACTGCTGATGACTTCACATATGACATCACTCATGACATGGTCAGTGACATCACTCATGACATCACTGATGACATCTCAAATGACATCACTGATGACATCATCCATTGAGTATGTGTTTCTGAACAATTTTAATATGTTTAATATATATAGGGAAAGGCCTGTTGAAGAATGAGTGGGTGTACAAGTGTGTAAATGGATGATTTTCTGTGGTGCGTAACTGACTCTATAAGTGAGTCATTAAATGTATCTTACTGCAGGCTAGTGACTAAACTGTGTAAACGTCTGTATGTTTCTGTATGTTGGTGTATAAGTGGCTGCATGATTTTGTGAATACCTATATGAGTGTCTATATGAGTTATTGATTGCTTGTATGAGTATCTGTATGGGTTCCTGAGTGTTTGTGTGGGTAGGGTGTGTGTGACTCTATGCATAGATGTGTGAGTGGGTGATTCTATGGGTGCATGGTTTTAAGAGTGCATCTGTGATGGACTGAATGGTTGAGTGAGTGAGTGTATGTATGGGTGTGTTAGGGATTGAATGTATATCTCTGTGGTACATTTGTGACTAACTACATATGTGAAAGGCAGTATATGTGCGTGTAAGAGTATATAAGTGGGTAGATGTGAGAGTGTGTGATTGTGAGAGTGACTGTATGGATGAGTGTGTGCTTGCATTAATTATTCTATAAGAGCGTAAGAATGTGATACTATTTTTATGAGTAAGTGAACTTGAGTGTGTATAACCACATAGGTGAGTAAATGGGAGTGTGATTATTTGCATGACTGAGTAGGTGTGAGAGTACCTCTATGGATGATTGGTAGTGTGTGAGTGTCTATATAGGTGTATAAATGCATATGATAGTTTTGTATGTTGTGACTGTAAGTATGAGTGACTGTACAGGTGAATGAGTGGAGGCGCATGTAGACCTAAGAGTTAATAAGTGGCTATGTAGTTATTGGTATTGCAGTATGTATGGTTTTGAGAATGGAACTCTTAAATTTTGAGTCGGTGTATCAAAGGTTGTATTAGGGTGTGAGAAGATGTGGTAATTTATCACATGGATGACGTCATCAGTGATGTCATCAGTGATGTCATTTGAGATGTCATCAGTGATGTCATGAGTGATGTCACTGACCATGTCATGAGTGATGTAATATGTGACGTCATCAGCAGTATGAACTAACTATAACGGGGGAATTTCATTGGTTTTTTACGAGTGAAATGTCCAGCTAACTATAACATGTGTGAAACCTATGTTTTTTTCAGTGAATTTGCAAGGTTTTTTAAATGCTAATTCCTAACTATAACGTGTGTGAAACCTTTGGTTTATTAAGTGAATTTGCAAGGTTTTTTAAATGCTAATTTATGAATGTATTTTTATATTTTTTAAATATTTATTTTACAATAAGCTACCTATATATATAGTTATAGATTAACTTTATCCTGTAATATGGAATGGCTCAGTTTTTTTTTTTTTAAATTTGGATAGAGTTGAACAGCATAGTTAATATCTTCTATAAACTTTTAAATACTTTAAAAAAATATATATATTTTTTTTTAAGGGGTTTTGTCCGTGCGCGCAAGGTGCACGCATGGGTACGTACTCCGTGTGCGCATGCGTATGTGCACCACGTGCGCATGCGTATGTCGTGCGTGCTCCGTACGCGCATGCGCGCGCTCCCTACGCGCATGCGTGCATGCTCCGTGCGCATACGCGCATGCGTGTGTGCTCCGTGCGCGCACCGTACACGCACGGCAAGTCATGTGATTTAGAAACAACACTTTTCATTGGTTTATAGTAGTTTCAGTTCCAAAAACTTCCAACACCACACCCACTCCCCTCATTATTACTTCTGATTCCCTGGGAGAAGGAGCTGAGCAGCTTTTCCAGTACTCCAGTACTTGAGAATGGCAGAGCAGCAGTCATCTTCTGGGAGTGAGCAGGAGACCCTTGTGAGACAGAGACAGAGGAAACAGAAAGACTCTTTTATATGGCATTTTTTTACATTTCCGCAGGGGCAGAAGAAGGTGAATGCTCCAAAAGTCACCTGCACTCTTTGTGATCGTGTCTTATCAAGAGGAGATCCTAAAAAGAAATACTCTTTTAGTATCTTCACTATGATAAGGCACATTAGAGATGTACATCCTGTGGCTTATGCTCGAGCTGCTAGAGAAAACCCTCCAGCAGCTCAGCTGAGCACATCTGCAGCAGCTCAGCCGAGCACATCATCGGCAGCTCAGCCGAGCACTTCATCTGCGGCAGCAGCTTCACCTTCTTCGGTTCCTCTGGATATACACCCTCTGTTTAAGAGGGTGCATATACGGTGCAATGCGTGCAATGCTCTTCTCTCTTATGCGGACACCAGCATTCCGCTAATATAGAGCAAGATACAGCAGCACACGTGCGGCACCCTATAATTTTTGCCATGTCTTTTTTTTCCTCTGTCCCTCAATTAACACAACGGCTCTTTTTAGAGCCACCGAACATCTAAAGTATTAAATTTGATTTTTAATTCTATTATGATTCCGCCGTGCGTGCACCGTGAGAGCACCTCGCAATTTAAAAAAAAAAAAAAATGTTTTTTTCACCCTTCATGGTCCTTCAGGGACCCCCTGAAAAAAGCTAGGGGGTCAGGAACTCTGTACCCTGCCCCCTTTTCACGTTCTCCACCTTTCTTTTTCACGGTCACACACAAAATGGCGGTCGACACTTCCTGATTTCGACCGATTCGAATGTTGACTGACATGAATCCACCAATCAGAATTACGCTCAGTGATGTCATGAGTGATGTCACTGACCATGATGAGTGATGCAATATGTGACGTCATCAGCAGTGCATTGCGGGCGCACGAGTTATAGTTGGCTGAACTGACTATAATGGGGGAATTTCAATGGTTCAATGATTTGTACGAGTGAAAAGTCCAGCTAACTATAACGCCCCTGAAACCTATGGTTTTTTCAGTGAATTTCTAAGGTTTTTTAAATGCTAATTCCTAACTATAACGTGCCTGAAACCTATGTTTTTTTCAGTGAATTTCAAAGGTTTTTTAAATGCTAATTTCTAACTATGCCTACAGAGATAGGACATGTGAAAAAAGAAGAAAAAACGCACAGAAAGAATAAAAAGAAATGCAGAAAGAAGCAACAGAAGTCCTCAAAGACGAAGAAAAGTGCAGGAAGAAGGATAACGTGCAGAAAGAACAAACAGAAGAGCAGAAAGAAGCCTTGTTGCAAAATCATCCTGTACCCTGAACTTGACGGATACTGGTGGTAACTGAGTCTGACTAACCAGTCCTAGAGCCAGTGCTATGTTACAAGACGCTCAGAATACAGTGAAAACCCCTACATACACTAGGGAACACTATGCGTTGGGGTCCCCCTGTGATCAGCATGACCTCCTCTGTAAGCCCCTAGTATATAATAGGGCAGGGGATTAAAACTACCACTTAAAACGCGCCACAGGGCGTGTTTGCACACGTCACCTCAGGGCCCCGTCCCCTCACTTCCCCACTGTGTAAACACGTCCTGTGGCCGTTTTAAGTTGGGAGATTAAGTCCCCTTGAATCCTGAGGGTCCCTAGGGTCCACCTAGACCACTAGGGACCTCCAGTAAGCGCCACAGAGCTGCGTTGCAGAGAGATGTTGTAATAATGAAGGATGTCTCGTAGACAGGCCGCTTAGAACAAGTTGTAGGTTTATTTGACAAGTAACAAAGTCCATATAAAGATCATAGGTAAGGCCTCAGATCTCCAGTGGAGCCCCACCAGGAGCAGCCTCCCTGCTGCTCAGCCCCATCTCTTCCAACTGCCAACTCCTCCAGTCCCTCACACCCAACATTCTAAGTGACATCACACATGGCTGAGCAGCAAGGGACAGAATAGTAATGAGGAAGATGCACACAACACAACAGGTTATAACACATCTCCCTTCCTTACGAAAACAAAGCATAAAGATACAAATGCATAAAATCAAGATATAACCAAAATACCATTGCATACATTAACAGAAAATTCATTATGCAAGTAAACATACAACAGAACAGAAAATACTTGCAAGAAAATCCATAACAAACCCCATCCCCCTCCCTAGGGAAATAATTAGATGGCAAACACCACCAACCAACGAACAGCAATGGGGTAAACACACCACCCCATAGGGGAAAACACCTCCCATAAACTCGGAAATAAGGAAAATAAACTTCCCTATGATACAAATTACAGAAATAGGGCAACAACTACACCCTATAGGGGAAAAAACACCTCCCTTAGACACAGAAATAGGGAAAATAGACCTCCCTATGATACAAATTACAGAAATAGGAGAACAACGTCACCCTATAGGGGAAAAACACCTCCCTTAAACTCAGAAATAGGGGAACAACGTCACCCTATAGGGGAAAAACACCTCCCTTAGACACAGAAATAGGGAAAATAAACCTCCCTATGATACAAATTACAGAAATAGGGGAACAACGTCACCCTATAGGGGAAAAACACCTCCCTTAAACTCGGAAATAGGGGAACAACGTCACCCTATAGGGGAAAAACACCTCCCTTAGACACAGAAATAGGGAAAATAGACCTCCCTATGATACAAATTACAGAAATAGGGGAACAACGTCACCCTATAGGGGAAAAACACCTCCCTTAAACTCGGAAATAGGGGAACAACGTCACCCTACAGGGGAAAAACACCTCCCTTAGACACAGAAATAGGGAAAATAGACCTCCCTATGATACAAATTACAGAAATAGGGGAACAACGTCACCCTATAGGGGAAAAACACCTCCCTTAAACTCTGAAATAGGGGAAAGACATCACCTCCCTTAGACTCTCCGAACTTGCAATAGGGAAAAATACACCTCCCTATGATACTCTGACCACTGTAATAAGGAAGAAAACACTTCCCTATAGGGGAAAACACCTCCCAAAACACACAGAACACACTGTGATAGGGAAAAACGTCACCCTATACACCTCCTTTAGAAACTGAACATCGAAATCCTTTCATAAGAAACACTATACTATGTTAGAAGATCGCACGTTAAACATTTCGAGCATAAAATAGGTATTAACACTGCTAAAAGAGAGAAAAAAAAAAACAATGGACACAAAAGCAAGAGAAGATATAATGAACACCGGTGAGCGAACTCTCACCCGAGGTCTTGACACGGAAAGAACTGCATGCAACTGCCACCCTCCGATTCGCTGCTGCGCAGCAAGTTCACCCCAGTCAATGTTAAGAATTTCTCCTCAATTATGCACTATGTACCCAAATGCTCACTTGAGAAGAACAAAGAACCATGTTATGCACGTAAAAGCTATCCATCTATTCAGGAAAAATGTCTGTTTGCATTATCACCGCATTTTTACTCCTCTCGTGCACAGTGCAGTAAATGAAAATAAATAATTCCTTATGAAGAATGTGCCACATCAGTAGACCCTGTGGGTACATCGCGTCTCAAATGCGCTTCCACGAACACGCAACGAGAATGCGAGAGATCCTTCTGAAATCTCCCAACCCAAAATGGATGCCAAAAGTACGCGAGAGCTGACGCGTGAGCTGACGTCTCGCAGATCAACATGTAGCTGACGAAAGTAGAACAGTGCAGCGCGCACCGTGCGCATCACATCACGTCTCGGTCGCTGAGTCAGGAAGAGGATTCCATTGCGTCATCACTCCCAGGATGGCAACGAAGAAGGAACATCTCTCGCATCAACGAACACCTCCTGCACCAACGGCCCCATCACAGCGTGGCAACAGACAAAGGTAAGCGACGTCTTTCAAACTGTCGTTTGACAGATTTCCTTATGTTATGCTGAAGAGCGTGTGACAAGCTAGTTGATGGTTCTTTTTTTTTTATATTTTCCTTTTCCGCATGGTTAATCACCAATATACGTTGAAGCTCAAACTCTGCCATAACTTGAGAGATTTACCACTACAGTAGTTCACAGAGCACCGAGTCCACTTGTAAAACGTGAGCTGTGCTCATCTGTTTCCTTAGCTATAGGCTAGATGGGGTGAAAGGCCATTAAAAGTCACCAAATACTAGAAAGCGCTTCACACCTCACACGAACCACAGGTTCCGAGACTCTCTCTCTTCATCAACTCTCCTAGGGTGACAGTTATCCTCAGAACAGAAATCGCTACTGGTAATTCCCAGCACACGTCGCAGCTTCCACTGGAACCTGAAACCGAAGAAAAAAAACTGGCACTCACATACTAGGGTGACCGATGGATAGGTCACTGGTGGGGCTCTTGAGTGTCAGCTTCCACTCGTAATCACTCTTAAGTTCCCTTTTTCTTTTTCCAGTAACAATCACTTTACACACATCTTTAGCTACAGTACAGTTTCCTTCAGAAATACGCAGCTTGTAATTCCACTTTACTCACAGTTTCAGTACAGTTTCTATCAGCAACCAGATTGAAAGTTCTCTTGAAATTTTTCCTTTTCACTTGAAAATCCTTTAAGCAACAGGAACCATAGTCCATAGAAGTAGCACACACGTAAGTTCTTCCAGTCGTCGCCAGTGTAATAATGAAGGATGTCTCGTAGACAGGCCGCTTAGAACAAGTTGTAGGTTTATTTGACAAGTAACAAAGTCCAAATAAAGATCATAGGTAAGGCCTCAGATCTCCAGTGGAGCCCCACCAGGAGCAGCCTCCCTGCTGCTCAGCCCCATCTCTTTCAACTGCCAACTCCTCCAGTCCCTCACACCCAACATTCTAAGTGACATCACACATGGCTGAGCAGCAAGGGACAGAATAGCAATGAGGAAGATGCACACAACACAACAGGTTATAACAGATGTAAAAAGGGGCACGGCCTAGACTACCTCTCTGCAACCCAGCGGAGTGGTGCTTACTGGAAGCACCTGGTGGGCTAGTTGGCCCCCAGGGTCCCTCAGAATTGAAGGGGAATTATTTCCCCAACTTAAAACGTGCCACAGGGCTTGTTTGCACACATTAACTCAGGCCCCGTCCCCTCCCTTCACCACTGTGTAAACACGCCCTGTTGCCGTTTTTAGTTGGGAGATTAAGTTCATTTGAATCCTGAGGGGCCCTAGGGTCCAACTAGCCCACTAGGTACCTCCAGTATGCGCCACAGAGCTGCGTTGCAGAGAGATGTAAAAAGTGGCACGGCCTGGACCACCTCTCTGCAACGCAGCTCAGTGGCGCTTACTGGAAGCACCTGGTGGGCTAGTTAGCCCCCAGGGGCCCTCAGGATTGAAGGGGAATTATTTCCCCAACTTAAAACGCGCCGTAGGGCTTGTTTGCACACGTCAACTCAGGCCCCGTCCCCTCCCTTCACCACTGTGTAAACACGCCCTGTGGCCGTTTTTAGTTGGGAGATTAAGTTAATTTGAATCCTGAGGGTCCCTAGGGTCCAACTAGCCCACTAGGTACCTCCAGTATGCGCCACAGAGGTGTGATGCAGAGAGGTGTAAAAAGTGGCACGGCCTGGACCACCTCTCTGCAACGCAGCTCAGTGGCGCTTACTGGAAGCACCTGGTGGGCTAGTTAGCCCCCAGGGGCCCTCAGGATTGAAGGGGAATTATTTCCCCAACTTAAAACGCGCCATAGGGCGAGTTTGCACACGTCACCTCAGGCCCCGTCCCCTTCCTTCCCCACTGTGTAAACATGCCCTGTGACCGTTTTTTAATTTGGGAGATTAAGTCCCCTTGAATCCTGAGGATCCTTAGGGGCAAAATAGCCCACTAGGTACGTCCAGTAAGCGCCATTGCAGAGAGGTGTAAAAAGGGGCACGGCCTGCACCACCTCTCTGCAACGCAGAGCAGTGGCACTTACTGGAAGCACCTGGTGGGCTAGTTGGCCCCCAGGGTCCCTCAGGATTGAAAGGGAATTATTTCCCCAACTTAAAACGCCCCACAGGGCGTGTTTGCACACGTCACCTCAGGCCCCGTCCTCTACCTTCACCACTGTGTAAACGCGCCCTGTGGCCGTTCTAAATTGAGAGATTAAGTCCCCTTGAATCCTAAGGGTCCCTAGGGTCAAACTAGCCCACTAGGTACCTCCAGTAAGCACCACAGAGCTGCATTGCATAGAGGTGTAAAAAGGGGCGTGGCCTCAGAACACCTGTCTGCAACGCAGCTCCCTGGCGCACACTGGAGATACCTGTTTGGCTAGTTGGCCCTCAGGGACCCTCTTTATTGAAGGGAAATTAATTCCCCAACTTACAACTGGCCAGGGGGCGCGTTTGCAGAGTGCTGCAAGGAGGGGGCGTGGCCTCCAGCGCGATGCCGGTCTTTTATTTATTTTACTTTTTTAAGAAGGAGGGCTGTGTGGCCCCCCTTCTTTTTCTAATTTACTGGCCCTCGGGACCCCATCCCCCAGGGCCTACACCCTAATTTTTTTTGTTGTAAAAAATTTATTTGGCCCTCCCAAGGCCTTAATCAGCCCCGGGGACCCCAAACCCCGGGTCATGGCCTTTTTTTTATTGAAATTCTTTAGGAGGGGGCTGCGTTGCCCCCCTCCTCAGGCCACTTATGGCTCCGGGGACCCCATCCCCCGGGGCCGGCCTTTGTTTTTTATTATTTTAAAAATATATATATTTATAGAAACACCTACGACATGCTGGACAAACCGTATGTACCTATCACCATGACGATTTGCGTGATATTCATTAAAAGGCGACTATGCATAGAATGAATCCACATGGAATGTATTTACACCGCTAGTGAAAGCTCTGACGTGTCTGACGCCCTACCGTGCCTAATCCCAGCGCCCCCGCCAGTGGGTACTCTCCAAGTAGACACCCTTGTTGTTTATTTATACAAACATGGGTAGCAATTGACGGGCACATTTAATATACACGCACACCAAGCCATTCAAAGGGGATTCGACAAAAATTCGACCAAACTATGCAAGAAACCCCCCTCACGGTTAATAAAAAACACATCCACCGCCGGATGTGTAATACTTTTTATTTTACTCTCTGGAAAGGAGACGAACCTCACTTGAGAGTCACAGAATGCTCCTGGCTGAGCCCAATGCTGTGTTACACCCACCAGTGCCCGCCGATTGCCTCACACCTCTGTGTTGTATTCCACCAGCTAGTGCGTATGCTATGACACTCTCTAGCCCATGTGCACTGTAACACCACCCCGTGAATATGTCATGCCACACTTGCCTTCGCAGGGGTTATATTGCCCCATCTAACGTGCCTTCCTCGATGTGTATGTTATAACGCACAGCGCTATGCCATACATATTACAATCTGGGATCCATATCTTTGTCACAGTGCATATGCAACGTTACACTCCCCAGCACATATTTTATATTACAACTTTAGAGACACAACACTGCCCTGTGCATATTACACTCCAAGGCGCATCATTCATTGTCATTCATCTGTCATTGCGCACAATGTATTGCATATTATATTTCACGCCCCGGTTCATCTTATATCACACTTTTTGGTGCATAGTTTATACCATATACTACATCTAGTTTTCGTTTTCAATCGTGCTCTCAGGACTCTGTTCTATATAACACTGCATCCACCTACCCTTTTCAAGGGCATTACATTTTGCGATGGGGGTGGAGGGTCAGGGTGTGTTTCTGCCAAGTGAGCCCGGAGTCACAGTCACAAACGTCCTCTTCTTCCTGAATAAAAGTGAGATTATGCTGCATACTTGTTCATATTTTAAGTAGTTCGCACAGACACACATTTTAAAAACAATAAAGTTCCTAATACCCACCTTCTCTGAACAGTTAGCTTGCTGCCCCATCCACCTGCCAGAAACCGGTCCTAGGAAGCTTGTTTCCAGTCCAGGGAAGGCATGGCTTGGCAGTTCGGGCTGGACTGTTCCCATGAGGCACAGGGTCAGACTGATTTGCATATGGCCATGTCTGAACTGGGGTGGCAAAGTGGGCTAAAGAACGGTGATGGATCAAACCCAGATCTGTTGACTGGGTGTGAGTGTTTGATTGGTTCTGATGCTCCGTCCATCACCACCCTCTTTTGTACCGCTTTGTTCGCCTTAAGTTGGCAGGGTATGCTCAGACGTGAGTCCCTTGCTCTCTTTGCCACTGGATTCATGCAAGCCTGGCTGAAGACGGCTGAAATGCCAGAAACCGGTCCTAGGAAGCTTGTTTCCGGTCCAGGGAAGGCATGGCTTGGCAGTTCGGGATGGACTGTTCCCATGAGGCACAGGGTCAGACTGATTTGCATGTCTGAACTGGGGTGGCAGAGTGGGCTAAAAAACGGTGATGGATCAAACCCAGATCTGTTGACTGGGTGTGAGTGTTTGATTGGTTCTGATGCTCCGTCCATCACCACCCTCTTTTATACCGCTTTGAATCCATGGACTAGCCTCCTCCCTCCTGCCATGCATGGTCTGATGTTCTGCCACTACCCTCCATTTAGCATGATGTACCAGTCCACTCCTCCTGCCCTCCATTGCCCAATTCTATGGTCCATCATTGACCTCCTGCTTAGCCTCTGTGCTTAGCTTGCTGCCCCTATTCTCCTTCCCCCTGCCCTCCGATGTCTTTGTGCATGCCCCTGCTCCATCCTTTTTGCCCACCATGTCCCATGGACCTGCGACTCCTATCTACTCTGAGTGTTCTGTTGAGCTGCCACTCCCTTCCCACCTGCCTAGCATTGCCAGATGACTATAACCTGTCCCTGCCACCTCCACCCTGCCTGCCCCGCGCGGTCTGTTGTGAGGCCCCTTCCCCTGAACTTTCTTGTCTGTGCCCAGGTCCTGACCCTCCCTTCTATCCTCCATGGTCCTTTGTGCATGCCCCTGCACCCTCCTTCTTGCCCATCATAGCCATTGTGCTGCCACTAACCCTCCTGCTTGCCATGCATGGTCTT
Source organism: Triturus cristatus (assembly GCF_964204655.1). Taxonomy (NCBI): domain Eukaryota; kingdom Metazoa; phylum Chordata; class Amphibia; order Caudata; family Salamandridae; genus Triturus; species Triturus cristatus. The sequence continues at coordinate 636,837,819 of NC_140591.1, forward strand.
CTGTGCTGCCATGGCCCCTCCCACCTTCCCTGTGTGGTCAGCTAGCTGCCCCTGACCCCCTCCCACCTTCCCTCCATGGTCTGCATGTATGCCACCATAGTCTCATTGTTGCTCTCCATGGTGTGTCTTGTTTCTAGTGCCCATCCTGCCTGACCTCCATGGTCATCTTGCTGCTCCTGCCCTGCCACCTTGTCCCCAGCACTCTGTTTCCATGTGCAGACCCCCTATTCCCTCTCTCCTGGCTTGTCTGTTCCATTGTAATTCCCCTGATCTGTCCCTCCTGCCCTTTATGGTCTGTTATGGTGCAGATTTCTCTCCTGTCTGTCCATTATGGTCAGCTAGCTACCATTGCCTCTTTCCCATCTGTTCTCTGTTGTCCATGTGTCCATGTGCATGGTCCTGTCCCCTCCCGCATGCCCTGTGTGGTGTATTGTGCTGCTGCAAACCCTGATGCCTGCCCTGTAGGGTCAGTTTGGTGCCCCTCTCCATGTCCCTCCTGTCCTCTGTTATCCGAGTCCATGTCCCTACCCCAATTCCTCCTGCCTACCATGATCCAATGTACCATACTTGTGAACATTTTGAACTTGGTAAGAGGGAGATTTTGAAAAAAAACTGGGGTATTGATTTTCCCCATTGAGTTACATTGAAAAAGAGGTGATTGTAGACAGGAGACAGATCAAATAAAGCCCATTTGAGCTTAAAAACATTGGACGTTTCCTGGCTGAAACGGGTCTGTTGGCATGTATGGTTGTACTACCACTGCCTCTTCCTTCTGCCCACAATAGTCTATTATATTGCCACAGCCTCTCTTGCCAGTCCTGTATTGTTGGTTTGTTGCCCCTGCCCCCCTTTCCAGTGCCCTCCATAGTCTGTTGTGCTGCCACTGCCCTTCCTGCCTGCCCAGTGTGGTCAAATTGTTGCCTCTGATCCTCCTACCTGCTTTCCATTTTCAGAGTCCGTGCCCCTGGCCTCTGCCTCTCAACACTATCCCAATGAATAAGTAGATTGCTAACATTCTATATTTATTACAAAAGTTTGGAACGCCTGACGTCATCTTGATGTAATCAAAACTGTAATACCTAGAGCATTTCCTTTAGAAATTACATATATGAGAGGGTCTTGTTTGCATCAAAATTATGGTTAGTGCTCTAAAAAACTAAAATAAGGACATATTTTCTGAGTTTTCAAATAGCGACAAAGACCTTTTAAATTATTTGTAAGCTTTATGTTTTTTATTCAGTTGACCACTTGATTAAATGTTGCACTTAGGGGAGAGGATGTGGTGTTACTTCCAGAGCTGCAGACTTTGCAACTGGAGAACCAGGTTGGAGTTTCTGCTTCAGCTTAACATTCTGTGATTCTGGTCAAATCACTTAATCTCCCTGTTAGAAATGGGATTTCTGGTTGGCTAAGGCTTGCGCCAAAGTCAGGCAGAAACCACCCCTCTAGTCAGGGCAAGGAAGTTACACGCCAAAGATAACCCCTGCTCACCCCCTTGGTAGCTTGGCACGAGCAGACAGGCTTATCCCTGAGGCGATGTGTAAAGCGTTTGCGCGCGCACCCAGCAACAACACCCAAGACCCACCACAAAGGAAACTCCACACAAGGTATTCTATAAAAATAGCCTTTGTATTATACACAACACATCAGATAAAAACACACACTTTACAATGTGCCAATGTGGATTATATATACAGGGGACAGGGCCACATGGACCACTGTCAGGAATTAGCACTTTGTAGAAATAGCACTTAGAACGTAGGAATAATACTTTAGAACATAGGAATAAAACTTTAGACCATAGCACTTACAATCACTGTAGCACTAAAAATAGAACATATAGCACACAACCAGTAACTACTGGCGCAATAATGACCTCAGCGTCATCACACTAGCATGACTACTATTAGTAAAACAATCTCCAATGTATAAACACAGTTTAGGAAGGAGGATATCATAAAGACATTGCGCAGGCGCAAAAGTACATATATAAAAATCACCAGGTACCCTAAGGGAGGGCGCAATACAGAAAAACTGTCCCCAGGCCAACTGGCCTCTCAGGGGTGCAGAAATGACCAATCCACTAATGTCAGGGCGCGACTGGGCAGGCTGCGCAAGCCAGCGCGCACAAGGGACAACCTAAACGTTGCAGCTGCCCACGAAGTGCTGGGCAGCTGGAGAAGTGAGCGAGGGCACCACTGTGCCTTTCAAAACAAATGTGGCATACTTTGGAGCCTCTCTGGGCTCTGCCAACAAGAATGCCCCCAAACGTTGGAGCCTGGTGGGCTCAATAAACAAATGTGCCCCGTTAGAGCCTCGTGGGCTCGAAAGGAATGGTGCCCCTAGAACGTGGGAGCGGCCCGCTACCTTCTGGGGCCGCTCTGATTGCTACAACACAAGAATGACCCTCTACGTTGGAGCGCCACTCGCGCTCTGCAATGCCAATGAATAATGCCCCCAGAAACGTTTAGAGCATCCAAGCAATGTGGGCCTTCGTTGGAGCGCCTCCCGCTCAAAAGACAAGCGCTGCCCCCTTCGTTGGAGTCCCACACGGGGGACTCTTTCACAACATGCCCCCGTAGCGACAATGGCCCCCACCGTTGGAGCGCCTCGCGCTCAAAAGACAAGCGCTGCCCCCTTCGTTGGAGCCTTCACGGCTCTTAAGCAAAAATGCCCCCGTTGGAGCGGTCCGCTGTGGAGCGGGGCCGCTCTGCTTCCGCCTCTCCCCACCCGGACTCCCTTTAACTCTTACCGGCTGGGGGAGAGGTGGCGAAGGCAGGACTCCGGTCTGCGGGGCTTTCAATCTCTGCACTCGGGGAGGCGGGGTAGGCTCCTGTTCTCTCCCGTCTTCTTCTTCTTGGTCCCGGCGCGGACTCTCCTCTCGCGGGGCTTCCCTTTTTGGAAGTCCCGCCCACGGGGTCTCCACCTTCCGGGTCGCGCTAGGCAGCGGCCCGGGGGATTCCAATGCGCGGCTCGGGCCGCGGCGGTGATTTTAACCTCACAAGAGGGGTGGGCTCCCTCGCAATAAGCAGGATGCAATATCTAATATACGGCGGGGTGGGCACCCGCCGTAGGGAAATAACTAAATAAGCGGGGCAAATGCCGGGTGGGCACCGGCCTCCGAAATAATTAAATAAGCGGGGTGGGCACCCGCCAACGAGCGCACAGTGCGGGGTGGGCACCCGCTTCGATCTTGGCAACCCGAGGGGGAATCCCTACGCCGGGGATTCCCTCTTCCAGGAGGAGCAGCTCGGCACCGCTGCAGACACGACACGGAGCGCTCTAGAAGTGCTGGGGCCACAGAGAGAGCGCTCCTAGCGCTGTAAGGCAGAGAAAAGCGCTCCCAGGCGCTTAGGGGTGCCAGTAAACACAAAAGTCCAGCAAAGTTCTTCAAAAGGCAGGGGGGCAAGGCTGGACCCAGAGCCAGCTCACTGGGCCTCCAGGCAGGGAGGTAATCCAAGTGGCGGTCCTCTGGTCCAGCAGCAGCAGCAGCAGCCCCCCTCAGGTAAGATCCTGGCAGAGAACAGTTTCTGTGGGGACACAGCCCCATTTTTATACAGCAAACCCCTTTGTTCTGGGTTCAGGGTGAGGGGGAAAACCAGTCGCAGCTGGTTGGGGAGCACCCTTGATGTGCTCAGCCCCTCACTCTATTCATTGGCAGGGCTAGGGTCGTCAGTCGCACCGCAGGGGGCGGGGCCAGCATTGTGTGTGGAAAACCCTGTCCTATTCAGGACCCAGGTGTACTCCTCCCACCCATCTAGCTGCTGATCTCCCCATTCACCACTGGGTGACTCATCCTGACTCTGGGGAATCCCTAGCCCGTCACATGACATGACCAGCCAATCACGCGACAGACACACTGCACACAGAAGTGCCCACTTCTAGAAGTGGCACTTCCACACTAGGTACATGCACGCCGCACACATCATCGCGCAGCATTCACTCCCACGAGTCCGCACATACCAAACTCGGGCCTGCACACCCCACGCATCAGGAACTACTAGGGACACATACATTCCCCATGCATTCCTATGGGAGGGCAGGCCTATCTCACCACATGCACTCAGAGCACGCACGCACTTTACCCTGGGACACAGGGAAAGTGCGCAGAAACCAAAAAAATTACCACACCAAGTCACCAATAAAAAGCAAAAAGTTCAGGGGTGAACCTGCCAGAAGGGCCAAGTCCAACACTCCCCATGTCTACAACCAAAATGACTTTGATCTTGTGTGATGTAACCAATGCTCATGTAAAGCACTCCGATACCTGACAAGTCTGCACTATATAAAACTGCAAATACACAAAAAATAAGTGTTTTGCACGCTTCTGTCATTGGGCTACATGTGGGCTACATCTGGGTGATATTTGTGCTGCATTTGGGCTCTTTTGTCTCTGGTGGCCATCTTGGGAGATTTATTTGTTATGAAGTTTACTAATTTCCTCATTTACTGCAGTCTCCTCAGTAGGAAATGTTTTCAGTTTTTTACTTTGATTCCATCAGGAAGGTATTCAGATATGTCACACATTTGCCATACATTCTGAATGCTACTGCTAACCACGGAAGTCTGCTGCTGGTATTACAAGTGCATGTTTCAGTCTGCATATCAGAATTGTTTAATGAAATAGAAGAGGATTTGAGAAGTCACTCAAAATGTGCCCTAATTTTTCTTTCTTCAGCACTAATCATAATTTCTACGGCAAAATGAACCCCCTCATTGTGTTCCTTTGTAAATTAAATGTTTTAAGTGTTACCAGTTTATTCCAATCAAGATGGCTTCAGGTGTGCCATACTTTTGTCATAAGTAAGACAGTAAGCGCTCTAGTTGTTCTTAAGAACACTCTGGGACATTCTGTCATTGGGCTATACTTGGGCTATATCTAGGTGATATTTGGGCTACATTTGGGCTCTTTTGTCTCTGGTGGCCATCCTGGGAGATTTATTTGTTATGAAGTTTCCTAATTTCCTCATTTACTGCAGTCTCCTCAGTAGGAAATACTTTCAGTTTTTTACTTAGGTTCCATCAAGAAGGCATTCAGATGTGTCACACATTTGCCATAAATTCTGAATGTTAGCACTCTAGTTGCTCATTAGATCACTGTAGTAAAGCTCCTGCTCACCAGGGAAGTCTGCTGCTGGTTTTCAAAGTGCATGTTTCATTCTGCGTGTTAGAATATTTTTATGAAATAGAAGAGGATTTGAGAAGTCAAAATGTGCCCTAATTTTTCTTTCTGCAGCACTAATCCTAATTTCTATGGCAAAATGAACCCCCTCATTTTGTTCCTTTGAGAATTAAATGTTTTAAGTGTTACCACTTTATTCCAATCAAGATGACTTCGGGTGTGCCATACTTTTGTCATAAGTAAGACTGTTAGCGCTCTAGTTGTTCGTTAGAACACTCTGGGACATTCTGTCATTGGGCTATACTTGGGCTACATCTGGGTGATATTTGGGCTACATTTGGGCTCTTTTGTCTCTGGTGGCCATCTTGGGAGATTTATTTGTTATGAAGTTCCCTAATTTCCTCATTTACTGCAGTCTCCTCAGTAAGAAATGTTTTCAGTTTTTTACTTTCGTTCCATCAAGATGGCATTCAGATGTGTCACACATTTGCCATAAATTCTGAATGTTAGCACTCTAGTTGCTCATTAGATCACTGTAGTAAAGCTACTGCTCACCAGGGAAGTCTGCTGCTGATATTCAAAGTGCATGTTTCAGTCTGCATGTCAGAATCTTTTTATGAAATAGAAGAGGATTTGAGAAGTCACTCAAAATGTGCCCTAATTTTTCTTTCTGCAGCACTAATCATAATTTCTATGGCAAAATGAACCCCCTCATTTTGTTCCTTTGTAAATTAAATGTTTTAAGTGTTACCACTTTATTCCAATCAAGATGGCTTCAGGTGTGCCATACTTTTGTCATAAGTATTTCAGTGTTTTACTTTGGTTCCATCAAGAAGGCATTCAGATATGTCACACATTTGCCATACATTCAGAATGTTAGCACTCTAGTTGCTTTTTAGATCACTGTAGTAAAGATACTGCTCATCAGGGAAGTCTGCTGCTGGTATTGAAAGTGCATGTTTCAGTCTGCATGTCAGAATTTTTTAATGAAATAGAAGAGGATTTGAGAAGTCACTCAACATGTTCCCTAATGTTTCTTTCTGCAGCACTAATCATACTTCCTATGGCAAAATGAACCCCCTCATTTTGTTCCTTTTTAAATTAAATGTTTTAAGAGTTAACACTTTATTCCAATCAAGATGGCTTCAGGTGTGCCATACGTTTGTCATAAGTAGGACTGTTAGCGCTCTAGTTGTTCTTTGGAACACTCTGGGAAGCTGCAGTAGAACACAAAGGAATCAACTGACAGTCTCTGCCCTTGTTGGATGTACATGTTTTACTGAGAATGTCAGACTTCATTCTCACATGACTAAGGATAATAATGTGAATTTACAGAAAATATGCTCTCAGTTTAGCTTATAGATCACCTTCCAAACCTCTGTGGGAAAAGCATGAGAAAATAGTTTTCTCTCAAACATTATTCATGATATCACAGCAGAAGGCTTTTTCACATGGTAAAATCACCTTAGAACGCACCACAATTCCTAAAATGAGTATGGTACCATCAACAAATGATTTATAATGTAACTAAAGTCTTAAAACCTTCTATTAACTGCAATGCTTTTTAATGAGGTGCTATCATGTATATTGGTCCCAAGATGGCTGCCAACACTTCTTGGATGAAGTGCTGACAGCCAATCAGATCTCACGATGAGATGTGTGGTTAGGCGACGCCCAGATATATATGTGATTTTACTTTTGATTTTCTCAGGAACTACTGAACGGATTTACACTATTTAAGCAAAAGGCACGAGTCTGAACTGAGGACTACCTCTTTGCCAAATTTGGTGTAATTCCGTTCAGCAGTTTGGGCTGTAGCTGCGTCAACAGATGCTATGGGAAAATGCATGGGGAAAACACGTTTTGGGACCCTCCTTTTTTCTCGGCCCCCTCTTGACGAATCACCGTGAAATTTTCAGGATAGGAGCGGACCGGAGCTGGCCAAAAGTTTGGAAAATTTCGCAAGGATTCGTCAAACTGCGTCAATGTTATTCCAAATAGAATGTTGCGGATTTCCTATGGAAAATAGGTCCTAACTATAACTACCTACTGGCGAATATATAGATATATATATATCACTACTGGCAGTCGCCAGTAGGTAGTTATAGTTAGGACCAAGTTTCCATAGGAAGAGCATTTTTTGTTTTGCCTATAACTTTGGCATCGTTTGATGAATCTTCATGAAATTTCCCAAACTAATTCTTTGTTCATATCAGCTCCTATGTTGAAGGATTGGGGTTGATTCATCAAGGGGGGGCTGAGAAAAGAGGGGGGTCCCGAAACTTGTTTTCTCCATGTTAATTTCAATAGGAAACTTTAGAGAAGGCTACAGGTCAAACGGGTGAACGGAATTACCCCAAATTTGGCAGGGAGAAGGGTCTTGGTCTAGAAAGCACGCTTTTGTTTATTTGGTGTAAATCTGTTAAGTAGTTTTGGAGATATATCTAAATTTACAGATAGCGACATTTGGGAATTCTGCCTTCTGATTGGCTGAGGGGTTACAAGCAAGAGCTTGCTGCTTATTGGCTGCGAGCGGTGTGAGCGGGTGCAACTAGGAAGTGTTGGCAGCCATTTTGTGATTTCGTTAAAGCAAGTAAGGGAATAAAGGGCGAAAAGAGTAGGAAAGAGGAGGGTAGGAGCGCTGTGAGGTCTGTGGGGTGGTTAGGGTGTGCTACACAGGAAGTCTGAAGCAATGTATTCACCCCTACCGGTGTGAAAGTGCTGTTTTTCCCAGAGTGAGATGGTGCTGAGGTGAGGTGCCGGTGCACTCGGGGATGAAACCGTGAGCTGATTGCTGTAAACTGATGTGCTCTGGGCGCTGTGGCATACTGGCTGCTGTAGCATAGCTGTGCAAGTGGTGTTAGTATGGGTTTAGACTATAGCGGGAGTGGAAAGCAAACTACTCACCCCTACCGGTCTGAAGACTCGAATGGAGTGTTTTAGCAAGCAGGAATAAATAAATAATCGTGAAGAATATAATGCAGAATGTTGCAATGCTACAGAAGACAAATGGTGAAATCTGGTGTGTTTAAGAAAGTGGCTGTGTGGCATAAAGCGATGGAGTCTGCAAGTTATATAAAAAGTATCTTTATTTAAGTGCCATAAATGGAACCACTGGTGCAAGAGCTAAGGCATCCAGCTGAGGTAAAATCCAACCGCTTCTGCTGTATTCAAACCTAAGCTCCTGCATCAGTCAATTCCACATTACATGTTACAGTTACATGTGACATAAACAATACCTATTAGAAATGAATGACTGTAAATTGTAGAATGAAAATAAAGGTAGGATACAATTACCACACTGTTCCAACCAGTTCCTAAACAATGCAGTGTTTTTTTATCTTGCTCGCCAGCTCGTGAGCAGAGGCTGAGGATGAGCTAATTTGTGTGAAAGAGCTTCTTGGATAACAGACAGGCAGAGAGACGTGTGTACAAAGAATAGATATGGATTCAAAATGGATAGTCGGGTTTAGGCTAATTTAGCAAGTAAATAGCGTATTTGCATAGGCCATACATCATCCATCCCTGGTTAGTGTGGAGTCGTAAGGGCCAATAATGAAAACAGAGTTCAAATACCTAAGCATACTTAGAAAGTTATTATATGGAAATAGTTCAATTGAAGTTTATTAAAAAATGTAATAGGAAAAAGTCAAAAAAGTTGGAAAACATCTATCCATGAATAAAGTGAATTTCTTACAAGTCTTGGAGATTGCAGTCCGGAAGTTCTTCAGCGGCTTGAGATGCGTAATGTTCCAAGAGGCGATTGTTGCCATCGTGTGAGAAAAGTGAAGCGATCCAATTCATATCCTCGAAGGGACAGTAATGTTCCTCGCATGTTGGAGCGGCAATTTGAATTGGCAGGCAATCTGCGATGTTGTCAAAGGTCGCACCTTGCAGGAGATCTTTCGCAGCTGCGCAGAAATCCCATTCCGCCAGGATACCTTTTTGCGTTGCATCTGCAATTGCTCCACTGCCCGAACAAACAAGTTCATGGTTTTCAAGATACTCTATTACCTGCTGGATATCGGGAGCGTTTGCTGGGATGTTGGCAAGGCAAAGAACCATTTGCCAGTCGATTGGACAAGTTTTGCAATAGAAAGATGGTTGCACGCAGATTGTATATTTGTAAATAAATGTCATGTTGTAGCTGGCTCCGATAATAGATAGAGGAAGGCAGCCGAAAAGTTGTTTTTTCACGGTATTGATGTAGCTTTGCGTAGAGGCGTATTCTGTCGGATAAGTTTGTTACCACAGGGAGCGTAGCCATTTTTAACAAGCTAAAATATAGTAGGATGGCCGCAAACAGAGCGAGAATTATGGGCACTGTTGCTGTTATTCCAGAGATGATCAAATGAATGAAGTTTGGTATTAGACTAAAAACAGTTTGAAAGCCTGTGAGAAGGCCAGAGTAGATAGTGTTAAAAAAATGTGCCAGACCTTAAATGTCAGAAGTGTTTAAAATTGTGTAAATATTCACTAAGTGTAATGGGAGGTTCGTATTTAAAAGGGAGTGTATTTTACTTGAAGTTAGTGTTATCTGCAGTCGATAAATTACTTTTGTAAAAGTGAGGGACACTTCTGTTTGAAACAAAAGCGCTTTCAGTTTGCTCCGTTTCATAAAATCTGTTTTCAAAGTAGGCATTGAAGGCCAAGTTGAACTTTGGGAGTTACTTTGTGTGGGTGGGAATAGATATTGCCAGAGGAAGTTATCCGGTTTGAAACAGTAAGGACATATGGTATGCCAGCTCACATTGCGTAGCAGTCCATGGTATTAAGAAGCAGATAACTGCTGTTAGAAAGCTGTGTGAATGTTGGTCTGATTGTAGGAGTTGGCGTGATTTTAAGAAAGTACGCAAGATTGGGGGCTGTAGGCTTAGAAGCATCGTGCAGTTGGACATTCTTGCATAGTAATGAATGACTGCCATTGTGATCCCACTTTTCACCTGTGAGAAAAACTTTGGTATCCTCTTTAAGACAGCGATATGTAAATGGGAGAAACCACTGCTCGTAAATAAATGCGATGCCTTATAATATAATCACATACAACATGACAAACAACATGTACACCTAGCAGACACAACGACACTACGTACTGTGGGAGCTGTGGCTAGCCATGTACACTAACCAAACATAGCACCTCTGCCACACAATGCAGAATGCGGCGAGAGATGGGAGCAAAGTATGTGCGAAGGTGGCTAGTGATTCTTGATTATAAAAGTATACAATGCAAAGTGTTGAGGGGATGTGCCGGACAGACATGAGTATGCAGAGCACAGACATGTACATGTCAACATACACTGATGGTCTATTGAGTGAAGTGGACAGTGGACGCAACCATGATAGTACAGTCAGTAGGGAAGTTACGAAAACATAGCGCATACGTGCCCCCTCCCCCCAAAAACTTTAGCATAGTGGGCTGGCTCGGCGTACTCAAGGCAAGCGTAGGGGTATGAATAAAAGGCACATTTCTCTGGGTGTGGTTCTCTTCCGGAATGGCGAACATGTCAGTCAGGGCTGCGCAGCTTACACCGCCACAAGGATGACGCCGTGAGCGAAGGTAGCTGCGGGAATAATGCTCTCAGCCTGCTGGTACCCAGAAACCGTCATGGCCACTGCGACACACATATGCCCCACAGTTCACCTTTCAACACAGCCGTATGTGAAAGACAGCCCACCACGTGCCGGCAAAAGCTCCTGGGCCAAGGTCTGCAAGCTGGGAAGGCTCCTGGATCAACACTGGCTACCGCGACACAGGCAGACAGCGCCCAGCCTGAGGCTCAGCACCGTGGAGTGCTCTGTATATTACTAACACAGTAGTCCAATAGGTACCAACAGCGGAACGGTGTCTTGATACCACGATGGATGATGTTAGAACTGTATCTGAGAGAGGAGATGAAGGTAGTCCTTTCGACCAGGTGCAACCAACTCTAGGTCCCAACAGTGGAGAGGTGTCTTGATCCCAAAATGGACGATATCCGATATTACCTGCTGCTTGTTTTTCACAGAACTCCCTCTGTTGACCTGCATCAGACTCTGTGCTTCCGTAGCTAACTGCTGCACATGATTATTGGGCTTGGCTGACTGCAGTCGGTGGAGTACACCGTGGACAGCAGGTCAGAACAGTGAAACGGGGTATTGATTCAGTGATTGAGGATGTCAGAAGTTAAAGTTTGTGATGATTTATGTGTACCCCCTCCGATCAGGTGCAACCAACTCCGTGCTTACGAATCCAACGGCACGTGGCTATGAGGCGTTAATGACTACTGCCTCTGGCCTTATCTAAAAAAAGAGGGGCCCCTTCTAAACCAAAGGAGTAGGGCACTGTGAAGTAAATGAAAAAGGTACCCTTTGGACAGAATAATTGAGTGCAGATGAAAGTTATTCCACAAGTACCCTCATTCAGACCCTATAATCTCATTCATTCATCCATGCCGAGGAAGATTGTAATACATATAATCAAGAATTCACAAAACAAAATTATAAACTTATAAAAATCTGACTTCATAGGTAAATTTATTGATTATTCAACATATATTAAAAACAAAAGAGTTATTTCATACAGACGATAATTCAACATAAATACCCTATAGCTTACAATAAAAACAAACAACCTAAGTTCATAAAAATACGAAATCACAATCACTAAAAACCACTAATATAGACAAACACAATATGTCATAAAGAATATTACACATCCGTAATAACAATATGTAGAACGTAGAACCAGGTACTTTCGTGCTTAGTACTCGTTAACTGTCGCCCATGTAAACAGATTTGTGTAGAAAAATAGGCGTCGACGCGTTTTGATGGCTTAATTATATCTCCATCTTTTTCAAGACCACACTCTTGACTCTCATGTAATGATTTAAAAAGAACGAGGGACTTGCACCATAGCTAAGTCTGTACCTATGTGTTAAAACATGAAAAAAACACAGTCAATAGTCTCAAGACAATCAGTGAGTACACCACATATCTATTATCAGACATTAAAAATGATTCTAACTGTTTCGTCTAACATTCATCTAATACAAGAGTGTTTTTCCTTATGGGCGTAAACAAGTGTTCTCAATATTAAGAAGAAAATTATTGAAATGTGACTGGTAGATTCTCTCCCCCGAATCTTAACTATCCCAATTGTATAACATAAAAAGCTAGGACATATATATAAGAAATGCCCTCAGCATTACACCAAATCTTATTGAGACATATGCTTTACCCATTCTGTCAGGATTTCAAAATAAAATTCATCTCACTATTATATTCTTATTCATGCAACAATCTGTCCTCTCACTGTATATTCCAGCACTACAGCACACTTAAACAAATTTTGTCACTCTCAAACATTTGTAACAGAACCAAATAGGACCTCACCTCTTATAATTAAGGCAAGCTACCATCCATACAGTGGGCCAGTAGTTTTCAATTTTCTTATATGGAAGACTCCTATAAATAGTCTGGGCAGCCCTACGGTTATTCTGTGAACAATAAAGAAAAATGTATGTACTCATAATTAGTATTTGGATGGGTCTAACCAGTTGTTAGATTGTCAATCTAGAGAGAAACCTCTCACCTTCCATTTCTTTAGTCTTTTATTTCCTTTTTGTTTCCCTTTTTTTTCTAAAATAACATCCTTGTTTGTAAGAAGTCACTATTCTTGGTCCAATAGAATTGTAAAAAACCATATACAATATATGGAACGACCTGTGAAATATGATTGATATGAGTCAAAATAATACATTACTCAAATTCATTCAATTAAGTACAGCACAGATCTACTGCTGTTTACCTTGAGATGAAATATTCGGAATTTTGAAGCCGCACCTCCTACGTATTTCTTGGCTATCTTGCCATGGAATTTATGTGGTTTCTTTGTGGGGATATCGCTGTATAGTTTCCCTCTTATAATTAGGGTCTAAAATAACAAAGATATCATCAAAATTACCTCTCTGTAAATGCCTATCTATTTAAATAATTATCACCTTAGGAATGCATCTGCTACCCTTCCCTATACCTATGAACTCATACGCCCTTGCCGATAACAGTCTAAGTGTTACTTTTTTATATTTATGGGTGAATTTCTTATCTACGAGAGAAAATTCACCTCTATATAGCATTTCTTAAATTCGTATCTGCATGTCTATCAGTGTGATATTTAACATTATTAGATGTTATCACGTAGATTTATTGTGATATAACGAGTAGGGTATACTGAGGGAGAACACTTATTCAATACAAGGTCTTTCCCCTATATTACCCATGTTTTTCATCATCACAGGTACCCTCACTGCTAGGTTTAAATCCCGCTGCAACACTAAACCAATCGCTTAAATTGTCGGATCCTCACTTTCAAAGAAGGCTACCCCATCTTGTAGGGGATCTTAAAATAAGAGCTGGCACATTACTTACTTTTCGTGATGCAGCCACGTGTTTAGTCGGCGAGGAACGGATCAACAGCCTCTCACTAAAAAACTAAACCCTTTATACCTGTTCGTAGATGGCGTTTTCCCGCCTTTTAGAATACCATGTTTCTCCGGTTTATTACGCGAGTGTTTCCGGATTGGGACCCCTACCACTTCCGGGTTCCGATTAACTAGAACGTCAGCCAGCTAGGCAGCCGTCCTTTACGAGCGTCATGTTGGGCTGGATACAATAAGTCTATCTAGCAATTGCCTAAAACACTCGTAGGTGCAATATTACAGTAAATATCAGTGTATAAGGCGTAGATGGTCAGAGTCTGATTATTATATAAAATAGACTCGCTCAAAACCCGAATGGGGAAAACAAACGGGAAAACATGCAGATACTCACAATGATGGCCGAAATTGACGCCATCTTGGAGTAGAACCCGCTAGATGGCTTACAGATACAAATCCAACTGTTATGGAGAGACATAGTGTCAATATGTATGTAGTAGACGTGTATGTTCATACCTATGAGTATATTTAAAGGGAACTAGAGGTTCTTATACCAGGTTTCCCAAGATCATATAGGAGAAAAGATTTGTAAAAATAAGCATGTAAAAATAGCCCATTAAAGGGAGGAAGAATCTGTCAAATTTCTCGCAGAAAGAGAAGGACCAGCAGTTGAGAACTAAAAATTCAAGAAATGAATGACATCCAGTCCTCCCTTGAGTTAAGGCCTCCCCCAATGGTACCTAATTTACATATAAACCATTGTTCCCTCTTTTTTCTAACCTTGTCTACATTACCACCACGTCTGCTATTCTTAATTTTTTCCAAAACAAACCACTTAAACTCATCACATTTGTGGTTGTGCTGGAGAACATGTGTCGTGAGTGGTGCATTCTCTTTCTGAGTGCGGAGTGCTGATTTATGTTCTATAATTCTGAGTCGAACTTCCCGCCCTGTTTCGCCCACATAGCTAAGGCCACATGGGCAGATGAGAAGGTAAATTACATTTTTACTCCTACACTGTGGTCAGCAGGGCTCACAATTAAGATCGAGTGGTGATTGTTTAATTACAGAACCCAGTAGGCAACTAACTACAACGTCTATTGAAATTTACACAATAGCCTTTTAGTATGCTTGCTTGAAGAAGTTTTTTAAGATAACTTATAGGTCTAGTACAATGACCAAATTCTTCTTGGTAGTGGTAAAGAACACTGAATAACAGTGTACACAGTGGACAGCAGAGTTCGCAATTCGAATTGTTTTGATTTATTTATTGCAGAGTTTTGTGTAATTTATGTTGTATTTTGCGAAGAGAAAGTGAGAAAAAGTATTCATGGAAGACTGCTCACTACTGCCATCAATTTACCCTGCAGACAGCAGTGTTCACAATTTAGATCGAGTTGCTATTGTAGATGACGCAGTCCTGTAGGCAAAAGACATTGCTCCAGTGCACTCTGTCCTCCCCACACATACGCATCATCACAGGGTCCGCACAGGGGTTTTCTTGTTTCGCTTATGACAAATGGCCCGCTCAAGTCAACGCCAGGTGGCTGTGGGCCCTTGCTGACCGCTCTCTGCCCTACACTGCAGACTGCAGTGTTTACAATTCAGATTGAGTCGCTATTATAGATGACACAATCCTGTAGGCAAAAGACATTGCTCCAGTGTGCTCTGTCTGCACCAAGCTTACGCATCACCACAGGGTCTGCACACTGTTTTTGTTGCTTCACGTACGGCAAACAGGACAGCTCAAGTCAACGCCACGTGGCTGTGGGCCCTTGCTGACTGCTCTCTGGCCTACACTGCAGACAGCAGTGTTTACAATTCAGATTGAGTCGCTATTGCAGATGATGTAGTGTTGTAGGCAACAGACATCGCTCCTAGTACGGCCCGCCCACAGCACGCATCATCTCTGGCTGTGCACATGCTGAATGCTTTTGATGTTGCTATCTGAGTGCACTAGACCTGATGGACATTTTATGATACAATCTTTTTGTGTATTATTTCAGATCTACTGCCTGTATCTCAGTATACCACAAGATATTGTTCTTTTACGATAGAATCTTTTCTGTATTATTTCACTTCTAGTGTCCCTACCTTACAGCAGGCACAAACTATTGACAGTTTTATTATTGAATCTCTGTGTGTGATCCAATGATCACTGTTGAAGTTGATGCTAGCAGCAACCATTCCCTGAGGGCTGGTTTACACTCACCCCACACGCATTCAGCACAGACGTCACTGGATATGTGACCCTGGTAATAAAAAGGAGTCAAGAGCACGTGCCTGTACCCACTTCCACTATCTATCTGTGTGTTCATTATCTATGCATGATACTGCCCCTGGGCCGTACCACATTACATTGTGCTGTGGACAGCGTATGCAACCATGTTACCTCTGGCAGTGGGGAAAAGTTCTGTTATGCAGCTTTTAGATGCATGGCTATCACAGGTGGAAGGCTACTTTACAGAGCATGAATATTGATGAAGGTGATGGTTGCATATTGTGTGTAGTGTCAGATGTGTACATAGCAAAAAGTTTTCGAAAAAGCTCTGTAAGCAGAAGAGGAGTCTCTCATCAAACGCTGTAGAGAGAATGACTAAAATGGGTGGGGTCCTCCAACTGTTACAATGGGAAATGTTATGAGCCGATGAAATGCTTTTCATGGCAATCCCGCACCGAGCGCACAAGGAGGCCGCATCCTTCGCGATTTTGAGAAAATATATTTACCATAATATAAGTTTATTACAGTTAGAAATATATAAATGTTTAAAATATTTTAGATTATCGCTTGTTCTCATATACTTTTAAAACTTTTTTAGATATAGTTTTGAGATGAAAAAAGAAATGAGGGAATGGCGTTCCCGGCGCGACACCAAACGTCTATGATGTAACACAGGGCCTGACAGCGTGCACTCGTCGCATACGTAACGCGCAGCTGGCATGACCCCATACGTACATGACGTAAGGTGCGGCTTGGTACTGCGTTCCCGTCGCATACCAAAGTAGCAGCTGGTGCGACCACATACATATATGATGTTATGTGGGACGCGGTGCCACAAACCCGTTGGATACGAATCGCGTATCTTTTACGAGTTTAGCTATATGGCGAATAGGATTCACGTGCTGATGGAGCTTGGTACACTGCCAGTAGGGGACTTCAGTTTTCTCAATAACAAAAAAAAACCGATATACATACTTTTTTTTGAAACATTACATATTTTTCAAATAAAATATAAAAGGATAATAGAGTTCCAAAATATTACAAAAAAAAAAAAAACATATAGGTTTCATAAATATTAAAATATGAAATTAACATTTAAAAATCTTTTGAAATTCACTGAAAAAACCATAGGTTTTACAGACATTATAGTTAGGAATTAGCATTTAAAAAACCTTAGACATTCACTGAAAAAACCATAGGTTTCAGGGACGTTATAGTTAGTTGGATATTTGACTCATATAAAACCAGAGAAATTCGCCCATTATAGTTAGTTGAGCTAACTATAACTTGTGCGCCCGCAATGCACTGGTGATGATGTCACATATTACATCACTCATGACATGGTCAGTGACATCACTGATGACATCTCAAATGACATCACTGATGACATTATCCACCTAATAATCTGATGCACATACTGATGGCCTAATATAAGCTTTGATACACGCACTCTAAAATACAGACTACTATTTTTGAAACCATACTCACAACAATGCCAGATACTACATACCACCCACTATTTCCTAGGTCTACACTCACATCCACTCACTTATACTTGCAGTTACTCATCAATACAGTACTCTAATATGTACTCATACATCTATACATACAGCCACACTCTGCCACTTATCCATAGATTTACTCACACACCTAGTCAGTCATGCAAAGAATCAATCACATACCCATTTACTCATGTGTACCATTATATACACCAACTGCGTTATTTATACACACATCACATCACTTATTTATGCAGATACTAACACATACTTACTGTCTTATACAATCACTGATACAAGCAGACACTCTTTTATATACCCACTCTTCAAATAACTTACTCTCATGTATAGTCATTTATATACTCCAACACTCACATATACTGCCTTAAAACATATGTATTTACTCACACATATACCAGTGAGAAATTCATTCACTCACCAACACACCCATACACACACTAACTCACCCATAGAACCCTTCCTAGATGTACTTTTGAATCCATAGAACCAGTGAATCACCCACTCAGACATGTATGCACAGAGTCACACAACACACAGACACTCAGGCACTCATGCAGATACTCAGACAACAAATCAATAACCCATATAGACACTCATGTAGCTACTCACCAACCCATGCAGCCGCTTATACACCAACTGAAACACTAATACAGACTTTCACACAGTTTAGTCACTAACCCATACATTCAGTAACACATGTTCAATCACTCACTTATTCAGTCAGTCACGCACCTACTAAATAATCCATTCAGGGACTTGTAAATTCACTCTTTCTTCAATACACCTTGGCATAGATGTATATGAAAAATATGTAAACTTACAGAAACACACAATCACTGGATGATGTCATCAGTGATGTCACTGACCATGTCATGAGTGATGTAATATGTGACGTCATCACCAGTGCATTGCGGGCACGCGTGTTCTAGTTAGCTCAACTAACTATAACGAGCAAATTTCTCTGGTTTTATATGAGTCAAATGTCCAACTAACTATAACGTCCCTGAAACCTATGGTTTTTTTCTGTGAAAATATATATGTATATTACCTACTGGCAGTCGCCAGTAGGTAGTTATAGTTAGGACCTATTTTCCATAGGAAATCCGCAAAATTCTATTTGGAATAACGTTGGGGCCGATTGATGAATGTTCGCAAAATTTTCTAAACTTTTGGCCAGCTCCGGTCCGCTCCTATCCTGAAAATTTCACAGTGATTCGTCAAGCGGGGGCCGAGAAAACAGGGGGGTCCCAAAACACGTTTTCCCCATACATTTTCCCATAGGACCTGTTGACGCAGCTATAGCCCGAACTGCTGAACGAAATTACACAAAATTTGGCAAAGAGGTAGTCCTCAGTTCAGACACGTGCCTTTTGCTTAAATGGTGTAAATCTGTTCAGTAGTTCCTGAGAAAATTAGAGTAAAAAAGATAGATATATCTGGGCGGAGCCTAACCACACATCTCATCGTGACATCTGATTGGCTGTCAGTACTTCATCCAAGAGGTGTTGGCAGCCATCTTGGGACCAATATACATGATAGCACCTCATTAAAAAGCATTACAGTTAATAGAAGGTTTTAAGACTTTAGTTACATTATAAATCATTTGTTGATGGTACCATACTCATTTTAGGAATTGTGGTGTGCCTAAGGTGATTTTACCATGTGAAAAAGCCTTCTGCTGTGATATCCTGAATCATGTTTGAGAGAAAACTATTTTCTCATGCTTTTCCCACAGAGGTTTGGAAGGTGATCTATAAGCTAAACTGAGAGCATATTTTCTGTAAATTCACATTATCTTTCTCAGTCATGTGAGAATGAAGTCTGACATTCTCAGGACAACATGTACATCCAACAAGGGCAGAGACTGTCAGTTGATTCCTTTGTGTTCTACTGCACCTTCCCAGAGTGTTCCAAAGAACAACTAGAGCGCTAACAATCCTACTTATGACAAACGTATTGCACACCTGAAGCCATCTTGATTGGAATAAAGTGGTAACTCTTAAAACATTTAATTTCAAAAGGAACAACATGAGGGGGTTCATTTTGCCATAGAAAGTATGATTAGTGCTGCAGAAAGAGAAATTAGGGCACATTTTGAGTGACTTCTCAAATCCTCTTCTATTTCATTAAAAAATTCTGACATGCAGACTGAACCATGCACTTTCAATACCAGCAGCAGAGTTCCCTGGTGAGCAGAAGCTTTACTACAGTGATCTAATAAGCAACTAGAGTGCTAACATTCTGAATTTATGGCAAATGTGTGACATATCTGAATACCTTCTTGATGGAATCAAAGTAAAAAACTGAAAACATTTCCTACTGAGGAGACTGCAGTAAATGAGGAAATTAGTAAACTTCATAACAAATAAATCTCCCAAGATGGCCACCAGAGACAAAAAAGCCCAAATGCAGCACAAATATCACCCAGATGTAGCCCAAGTATAGCCCAATGAGAGAATGTCCCAGAGTGTTCTTAAGAACAACTAGAGCGCTTACTGTCTTACTTATGACAAAAGTATGGCACACCTGAAGCCATCTTGTTTGGAATAAACTGGTAACACTTAAACATTTAATTTAAAAAGGAACATAATGAGGGGGTTCATTTTGCCATAGAAATTATAATTAGTGCTGAAGAAAGAAAAATTAGGGCACATTTTGACTTCTCAAATCCTCTTCTATTTCATAAAAAAATTCTGACATGCAGACTGAAACATGCACTTTGAATACCAGCAGCAGACTTCCCTGGTGAGCAGTAGCTTTACTACAGTTATCTAATGAGCTACTAGAGTGCTAACATTCAGAATTCATGGCAAATGTGTGACACATCTGAATGCCTTCTTGATGCAACCAAAATAAAAAACTGAAAGTGTTTCCTACTGAGGAGAATGCAGTAAATGAGGAAATTACGAAACTTTTAACAAATAAATCTCCCAAGATGGCCACCAGAGACAAAAGAGCCCAAATGTAGCCCGAATATCACCCAGATGTAGCCCAAGTATAGCCCAATGACAGAATGTCCCAGAGTGTTCTTACGAACAACTAGAGCGCTTACTGTCTTACTTATGACAAAAGTATGGCACACCTGAAGCCATCTTGATTGGAATAAACTGGTAACACTTAAACATTTAATTTAAAAAGGAACACAATGAGGGGGTTCATTTTGCCATAGAAATTATAATTAGTGCTGAAGAAAGAAAAATTAGGGCACATTTTGACTTCTCAAATCCTCTTCTATTTCATAAAAAAATTCTGATATGCAGACTGAAACATGCACTTTTAATACCAACAGCAGACTTCCGTGGTGAGCAGTAGGTTTACTACAGTGATCTAATGAGCAACTAGAGTGTTAACATTCAGAATTTATGGCAAATGTGTGACACATCTGAATACCTTCTTGATGGAATCAAAGTAAAAAACTGAAAGCATTTCCTACTGAGGAGACTGCAGTAAATGAGGAAATTAGGAAACTTCATAACAAATAAATCTCCCAAGATGGCCACCAGAGACAAAAGAGCCCAAATGCGACACAAATATCACCCAGATGTAGCCCATATGTAGCCCAATGACAGAAGTGTGCAAAACACTTTTTTTTTGTGTATTTGCAGTTTTATATAGTGCAGACTTGTCAGGTATCGGAGTGCTTTACATGAGCATTGGTTACATCACACAAGATCAAGTTCATTTTGATTGTAGACATGGGGAGATAAAGTGATTTGACCAGAATCATAGAATGTTGAGCCGAAGCAGAAACTGCAACCTGGTTCCCCAGTTGCAAAGCCTGCAGCTCTGTAAGTAACACCACATCCTCTCCCCTAGGTGCAACATTTAATCAAGAGGTCAACTGGATAAAAAAACATAAAGATTACAAATAATTTAAAAGTTCTTTGTCACTATTTGAAAACTCAGAAAAATATGTCCTCATTTTAGTTTTTTAGAGCACTAACCATAATTTTGATTCAAATAAGACCCTCTCATATATGTAATTTCTAAAGGAAATGCTCTAGGTATTACAGTTTTGATTACATCAAGATGACGTCAGGCGTTCCACACTTTTGTAATAAATATAGAATGTTAGCAATCTAGTTGTTCATTGGGATACTGTTGAGAGGCAGAGGCCAGGGGCACGGACTCTGAAAATTGAAGGCAGGTAGGAGAGTGCAGAGGCAACAATTTGACCACACTGGGCAGGCAGGAAGGGCCGTGGCAGCACAACAGACTATGGAGGGCAGTGGAAAGGGGGGCAGGGGCAACAAACCAACAATACAGGACTGGCAAGAGAGGCTGTGGCAATATAATAGACCATTGTGGGCAGAAGGAAGAGGCAGTGGTAGTACAACCATACATGCCAACAGACCCGTTTCAGCCAGGAAACGTCCAATGTTTTTAAGCTCATATGGGCTTTATTTGATCTGTCTCCTGTCTACAATCTCCTCTGTTTCAATGTAATTCAATGGGGAAAATCAATACCCAAGTTTTTTTTCAAAATCTCCCTCTTACCAACTTCAAAATGTTCGCAAGTATTGAAGTATTGGATCTGTGTATACCTTGTTGTCAAATACAATTAAGAAGAGACTGTTTTATCTCATTTTAAGCTTGTATTTTACTACTTATTATTTTGTGGCAGAAAGCTGAAACAATAAACAATGAAATTATTAAGTGAACAAAAAAAGAAATGATGTCAATATTGCGGTAACTTATTCTACAGTATTCTATTTTTTCAAAGTACAATTTATTAACATTAAAATTTAACACACAAATAGTTTTTTAATCTGTTTCAAAAATAATTTTTCTATGTTATGAAGATTCTTCAAATGGCACCAAAGTTATGAGCAAAACAAAAATGCTTGTCCTATTGAAACTCTGAACTAAGTATACCTACACAGTGGTGATATATGTTTAGTTTGTTTCTGAATTTGTGCAAAATATGGCAGATGGTTAGCATATTCTACTCACTCTTAATATTTACAAGATAGGGTTTTTTTTCATGAAAGAGATCCTGTTTCATATATATATGAAGTTTGGCAAACCTTTAACATGTTAAGTTTTCTCTACATATGTCAAGTTTTATGCAGCTCAATTAAGAGGTACCAAGTTTAAAGGAAAAGTGACAACATTTTGCTTTACTAATAACTTGGGAACCTTATCTTAGAGCATCCCAGAATTTGCAAGACCTTAAACGAGAGTCACAATTATTTGGAGGGTTGTCAACAACCTATTTTTGCTATGACAGTGAAAATAAATGTGGTCCACAGCCAAATTGTTATTTTATTCAAAAAATGCTCATTCATGCGTTTATTACTACCATACAGCGGTCAAATGTGAGTTTATTTACCACAGTATAGCAAAATGGATATGTGAGAAATACCTTACAATGCCTCACGGAATGGAAATTACAATTATTTCACTCATAGAACTAGGGTGCAAGGCTTGTACAATGTCATTCAAATTTACTTAAAAAATGTAACACCTTTCACCCTGGTTTGGGGTCTATAATATCATAAAACAATATACATACATAATGTCAAAACGCAAACCATATATAGAGATGCTCCGACTATTATATGCTACCATTGGTGAGGGTGGAGAGTGTGTTCATGACCCACGTGAAGTTTTGCTCAACAGTGGTAATAAATAACATATTACACTGCACATCTGCATACATGTTATACGCACACGTGTATTATATATATATATATATAGATATATATATATATATATATATATATATATATATATATATATTACCTACTGGCGGTCGCCAGTAGGTAGTTATAGTTAGGACCACGTTTCCATAGGAAATCCGCAACATTCTATTTGGAATAACTTTTGCGCCGGTCGACGAATCCTCGCAAAATTTTTAAAATAGGTGGGGCGCTACACTCCGCTCCTTCCCTGAAAGTCTCAGGGGGATTCGTCAAGCGGGGGCTGAGAAAAAAGGGGGGTCCCAAAACGCATTTTTCCCATGCATTTTTCCATAGGACCTTTAGACACAGCTACAGCCCGAACGGCTGAACAGAGTTACTTGAAATTTGGCAGAGAGGTAGTCCTCAGGTCAAGGAAGTGCCTTTTGTAGGTCTGGTGTAAATCTGTTCAGTATTTCCTGAGAAAATAGCATTTAAAAGCATATATATATGTGGGCGGAGCCTAACCACACATCTCATCCTGAGATCTGATGGGCTGTCAGCACTTCATCCAAGAAGTGTTGGCAGCCATCTTGGGACCAATATACATGATAGCACCTCATTAAAAAGCATTGCAGTTAATAGAAGGTTTTAAGACTTTAGTTACATTATAAATCATTTGTTGATGGTACCATACTCATTTTAGGAATTGTGGTATGTTCTAAGGTGATTTCACCATGTGAAAAAGCCTTCTGCTGGGATATCATGATTGAGAGAAAAATATTTTCTCATGCTTTTACCACAGAGGTTTGGAAGGTGATCTATAGGCTAAACTGAGAGCTTATTTTCTGTAAATTCACATTATCTTTCTCAGTCATGTGAGAATGAAGTCTGACATTCTCAGTAAAACATGTACATCCAACAAGGGCAGAGACTGTCAGTTGATTCCTTTGTGTTCTACTGCAGCTTCCCGAGTGTTCCAAAGAACTACTAGAGCGCTAACAGTCCTACTTATGATAAAGGTATGGCACACCTGAAGCCATCTTGCTTGGATTAAAGTGGTAACTCTTAAAACATTTAATTTAAAAAGGAACAAAATGAGGGGGTTCATTTTTCCATAAAAAGTATGATTAGTGCTGCAGAAAGAAAAATTAGGGCACATTTTGAGTGACTTCTCAAATCCTCTTCTATTTCATTAAAAAATTCTGACATGCAGACTGAAACATGCACTTTCAATACCAGCAGCAGTTTTCCCTGGTGAGCAGTAGCTTTACTACAGTGTTCTAATGTGCAAAAAGAGTGCTAACATTCTGAATTTATGGCAAATGTGTGACACATCTGAATGCCTTCTTGATGGAATCAAAGTAAAAAACTGAAAGTATTTCCTACTGAGGAGACTGCAGTAAATGAGGAAATTAGGAAACTTCATAACAAATAAGTCTCCCAAGATGGCCACCAGAGACAAAAGAGCCCAAATGTAGCCCAAATATCACCCAGATGTAGCCCAAGTATAGCCCAATGACAGAATGTCCCAGAATGTTCTTAAAAACAACTAGAGCGCTTACTGTCTTCATTATGACAAAAGTATGGCACACCTGAAGCCATCTTGATTGGAATAAACTGGTAACACTTAAAACATTTAATTTAAAAAGGAACACAATGAGGGGGTTCATTTTGCCATAGAAATTATGATTAATGCTGAAGAAAGAAAATGAGGGCACATTTTGAGTGACTTCTCAAATCCTCTTCTATTTCATTAAAAAATTCTGACATGCAGACTGAAACATGCACTTTTAATACCAGGAGCAGACTTCCATGGTGCAGTAGTTTTACTACAGTGATCTAATGAGCAACTAGAGTGCTAACATTCAGAATTTATGGCAAATGTGTGACATATCTGAATACCTTCATGATGGAATCAAAGTAAAAAACTGAAAGCATTTCCTACTGAGGAGACTGCAGTACATGAGGAAATTAGGAAACTTCATAACAAATAAATCTCCCAAGATGGCCACCGGAGACAAAAGAGCCCAAATGTAGCCCAAAATCACCCAGATGTAGCCCAAATATAGCCCAATGACAGAAGTGTGCAAAACACTTATTATTTTGTGTTTTTGCAGTGTTATATAGTGCAGACTTGTCAGGTATTGGAGTGCTTTACATGAGCATTGGTTACATCACACAAGAACAAATTCATTTTGGTTGTAGACATGGGGAGACTAAGTGATTTGACCAGAATCACAGAATGTCGAGCTGAAGCAGAAACTTCAACCTGGTTCCCCAGTTGCAAAGTCTGCAGTTCTGGAAGTAACACCACATCCTCTCCCCTAAGTGCAACATTTAATCAAGTGGTCAACTGGATAAAAAAACATAAAGATAACAAATAATTTAAAAGTGCTTTGTCGCTATTTAAAAACTCAGAAAATATGTCCTTATTTTAGTCTTTTAGAGCACTAACCATAATTTTGATGCCAATGAGACCCTCTCATATATGTAATATCTAAAGGAAATGCTCTAGGTATTACAGTTTTGATTACATCAAGATGATGTCAGGCGTTCCACACTTTTGTAATAAATATAGAATGTTAGCAATCTAGTTGTTCATTAGGATACTGTTGAGAGGCAGAGGCCAGGGGCACGGACTCTGAAAATTGAAGGCAGGTAGGAGGGTGCAAAGGCAACAATTTAACCACACTGAGCAGG
The DNA here is from genome assembly GCF_964204655.1 of Triturus cristatus. Lineage (NCBI taxonomy): Eukaryota > Metazoa > Chordata > Amphibia > Caudata > Salamandridae > Triturus > Triturus cristatus. The sequence continues at coordinate 636,863,420 of NC_140591.1, forward strand.
CAGGAAGGGCCGTGGAAGCACAACAGACTATGGAGGGCAGTGGAAAGGGGGGCAGGGGCAACAAACCAACAATACAGGACTTGCAAGAGAGGCTGTTTGAGGGAAGATCTATTACGGGTCAAGGAAGCTAGGGGCGGTCCCCAGATCCCCGGGAGCCACCACAGAACTGAGCAGGAGAGTGAGTCAGGGACAAAAGGGGCACCTTAATTTGAGCCGGGGTGCCTAGGAACGCTTGCTCCAAAAATGAAGAAAACAGACATATGAGACATGGAATTGGAGGCAGAATACAATGGCAGTTTAATGAGAAGATGCAACTTCAAAGAAACCGCAGAATAGAGACATAAAGTACAAAATACAGAATCCAGATAATCATACAGCTGTCATGATATTCTCTGTATCTCAATTAATGTACTGACAGAGAGAGAGAGAAAACACATCTATAAATGCATCATGAGAAACAAGTTACACCAAGGAAAATGTTACCTAGGAACACTCACGTTTACTCTTAGAGCAAGCATTCCTGCAATTACAATACAAAATCTTTTAAATGCAAAAGTAAAGAGAACAATGGTTAAACATAACATGACATTTCATATAGGTAAAATAGAATAAGATACTTCAAGCAAAGCAGAGCAAGACATTTTAAGCAAAGGAAGACAAGAGCTCCCAGCTCTTGGGGAAAACCTGCACTGCCTGTTAACCTACATACAGACGGCGAGGTAGTCCGTCGATATCTGTGGGTGCTCCCTTTTTATATCATTTTGTGGGCTCCTTTGCACGCTACATCTACCTACGTATGCTACCCAAAAGCTTCGTCTGCAGATTTTACCAGACATTTCGTCATTTACCCACTTAATGCTGACAATGGACTGGGTGAAACGGTCAGTCTCTCAGGCCAATCGCTTATCGTCAGTTCCATAGAGCAAGCAGAAAATAATGGGTATTGTACGGGAATTCAATATATTCATGTATAAAATCTCCTCCGTTCTCCTAACTTGACGCTCTGCGGTTGCCACTTCCTTAAAAGCGGGAAACCTGCCCAGGAAGCAAGTACCAGTCCAGGATGCAGCCTACTGTATGTCGACAGCTTATGGGGTATGTTGAACTTTGATACCGAGCACGGAGCACTCGGGTAGGGTGGGAGCTACTAGTTCGGAGCAGAAGGCCTCGCAGACCTGCCTTCAGACTGCTATACACTAAAATTGCAGAGCTATGGTCAATTTAACAAAGAGGCCTACATATTGAACAGAAGGGCCTACACAGGGGTTTTATGCTGGCTGAGTGGTAAGGATGTCTCAGGATAATTATATAGCAACACAGGACCCGCTGGTCAATTTAATACGGCCTACAAATGCAGCTGGCAGGGCAAGGACAAGGGTCTCATACTTCAGGTGTGGACAGAAAGGGCCAGGGGCCCCCTGTGATACAAAATCTACCCTCCTTCAAGGCTGTGGCAATGTAATAGACCATTGTGGGCAGAAGGAAGAGGCAATGGTAGTACAACCATACATGCCAACAGACCCGATTCAGCCAGGAAACGTCCAATGTTTTTAAGCTCAAATGGGCTTTATTTGATCTGTCTCCTGTCTACAATATCCTCTTTTTCAATGTAACTCAAAAGGGAAAATCAATACCCCAGTTTTTTTCCAAAATCTCCCGGTTACCAAGTTAAAAATGTTCGCAAGTATGGTACATTGGATCATGGAAGGAAATGGGATATGGACATGGACTTGGATAACAGAGGACAGGAGGGACATGGAGAGGTGCACCAAACTGACCCTGCAGGGCAGGCATCAGGGTTTGCAGCAGCACAATACACCACACAGGGCATGCAGGACGGGAGTGCAGCACAACAATCCATAGAAAGCAAGAGGGAGGGGACAGGACCATGCACATGGACAACAGAGAACAGAGGGGCAAGAGGCAATGGTAGCTAGCTGACCATAATGGACAGACAGGAGAGAAAGCTGCAGCATAACAGACCATAAAGGGCAGGAGGGACGGATCAGGGGCATTACAATGGAACAGACAAGCCAGGAGGGAGGGGCTGGGGGCAAGGGGGCAGGGCAGGAGCAGCAAGATAGCCATGGAGGTCAGGCAGGATGGGCACTAGAAGCAAGACACACCATGAAGAGCAACAGTGAGACTGTGATGGCAGACACACAGACCATGGAGGGAAGGTGGGAGGGGGTCAGGGGCAGCTAACTGACCACACAGGGAAGGTGGGAGGGGCCATGGCAGCACAGAAGACCATGCATGGCAAGTGGGAGGGTTAGTGGCAGCACAATGGCTATGATGGGCAAGAAGGAGGGTGGAGGGGCATGCACAAAGGACGATGGAGGATAGAAGGGAGGGTCAGGACCTGTGCACAGACAAGAAAGTTCAGGGGAAGGGACCTCACAACAGACCACACGGGGCAGGCAGGAGGAGCAGTTGCAGCACAACAGACCAGGGAGGGCAGAAGGGTGTGGCAGTACAATGGACCATGTAGGACAGGAGGAAGAGGATAGGGGCATGGCATGTGGACAGGCAGGGTGGAGGTGGCAGGGACAGGTTACAGTCATCTGACAATGCTAGGCAGGTGGGAGGGGAGTGGCAGCTCAACAGAACACTCAGAGTAGATAGGAGTGGCAGGTCCATGGGACATGGTGGGCAAAAAGGATGGAGCAGGGGCATGCACAAAGACATCGGAGGGCAGGGGGAAGGAGAATAGGGGCAGCAAGCTAAGCACAGAGTTTAAGCAGGAGGTCAATGATGGGGCATAAAATTGGGCAATGGAGGGCAGGAGGAGTGGACTGGTACATCATACTAAATTGAGGGCAGTGGCAGCACATCAGACCATGCATGGCAGGAGGGAGGAGGCTAGTCCATGGATTCACACAACAGAGGATAGGGAGGAGGGGGATGGGGCAGCAAGCTAACTGTTCAGAGAAGGCGGGTATTAGGAACTTTATTGTTTTTAAAACATTGTGTCTGTACGAACTACTTAAAATATGAACAAGTATGCAGCATAATCTCACTTTTATTCAGGAAGAAGAGGACGTTTGTGACTGTGACTCCGGGCTCACTTGGCAGAAACACCCCCTGACCCTCCACCCCCTATCGCAAAATGTAATGCCTGTGAAAAGGGTGGGTGAACACAGTGTTATATAGAACATAGTCCTGAGAGCACGATTGAAAATGAAAACTAGATAGTGTATGGTATAAACTATGCACCAAAAAGTGTGATATAAGATGAACCGGGCGTGAAATATAATATGCAATACATTGTGCGCAATGACAGATTCATTGGAGAGCGCGAGATAGCACAGGCACTAGCGCGTGCTATGCGATATGCGCTTTGGAGTGTAATATGCACAGGGCAGTGTTGTGTAACCTAACTAGTCTCTAAAGTTGTAATATAAAATATGTGCTGGGGAGTGTAACGTTGCATATGCACTGTGACAAAGATATGGATCCCAGATTGTAATATGTATGGCATAGCACTGTGCGTTATAACATAGGCATCGAGAAAGGCACGTTAGATGGGGCAATATAACCCGTGCGAAGACAAGTGTGGCATGACATATTCACGGGGTGGTGTTACAGTGCACATGGGCTAGAGAGTGTTATAGCATATGCACTAGCTAGTGGAATACAACACAGAGGTGTGTGGCACTCGGCAGGCAATGGTGGGTGTAACACAGCATTGGGCTCTGTCAGGAGCGCGCTGTGACTCTCAAGTGATGTTCTTCCCCTTTCCAGAGAGTAAAATAAAAAGTATTACACATCCGGCAGTGGATGTGTGTTTTATTAACCCTGAGGGGGGTTTCTTGCATAGTTTTCGTCGAATTTTTGTCGAATCCCCTTTGAATGGCTTGGTGTGCGTGTGTATTAAATGTGCCCGTCAATAGCTACCCATGTTTGTATAAATAAACAACAAGGGTGTCTACCGGGATTAGGCACGGTAGGGCATCAGACATGTCAGAGCTTCACTAGTGGTGTAAATACATTCCACGTGGATTCATTGCATGCATAGTCGCCTTTTAATGTTTTAATGAATATCACGCAAATCTTCATGGTGATAGGTACGTACGGTTTGTCCAGCATGTCCTAGGTGTGTCTATAAATATATACTTATTAAAAATAATAAAAAACAGTGGCCGGCCCTGGGGATTGGGGTCAAAAAAATATAATTAGGAGACTGGCCCTGGGGGATGGGGTCATCAGGGCCAATAAATTAGAATAAGAAGGGGAACCAAACAGCCCCCCTTCTTAAAAAACTAAAATAAATAAAAGACTGGCATCGTGCCGGAGGCCATGCCCCCTCCGTGTAGCACTCTGCAAACGCGCCCTCAACAGGCATCTCCAGTATGCACCAGGGAGCTGCGCTGCAGCCAGGTGTTCTGAGGCCAAGCCCCTTTTTACACCTCTCTGCAACGCAGCTCTGTGGCGCTTACTGGAGGTACCTAGTGGTCTAGTTTGACCCTAGGGACCCTTAGGATTCAAGGGGACTTAATCTCTCAACTTAGAACAGCCACAGGGCGCGTTTACACAGTGGTGAAGGGAGGGGATGGGGCCTGAGGTGACGTGTGCAAACACGCACTATGGCACGTTTTAAATTGGGGATATAATTTCCCTTCAATACTGAGGGCCCCTGGGGGCTAACTAGCCCACCAAGTGCTTCCAGTAAGCGCCACTGAGCTGCATTGCAGAGAGGTGGTCCAGGCCGTGCCACTTTTTACACCTCTCTGCAACGCAGCTCTGTGGCACTTACTGGAGGTACCTAGTGGGCTAGTTGGACCCTAGGGACCCTCAGGATTCAAATGAACTTAATCTCCCAACTAAAAATGGACACAGGGCGTGTTTACACAGTGGTGAAGGGAGGGGACGGGGCCTGAGTTAACGTGTGCAAAAACGCCCTGTGGCCTGTTTTAAGAGGTAGTTTTAATCCCCATGCCCTATTATATACTAGGGGCTTACAGAGGAGGTCATGCTAATCACAGGGGGACCCCAACGCATAATGTTCCCTAGTGTATGTAGGAGTTTTCACTGTATTCTAAGTGTCTTTTAACATAGCACTGGCTCTAGGACTTGTTAGTCAGACTCAGTTACCATCAGTATCCGTCTGAAAAAGTTGAGGGTACAGGATGATTTTGCAACAAGGCTTCTTTCTGCTCTTCTTTTTGTTCTTTCTGCACGTTATCCTTCTTCCTGCACTTATCTTCGTATTTGAGGACTTCTGTTGCTTCTTTCTGCACTTCTTTTGTTTCTTTCGGTGCATTTTTTCTTCTTTCTTCACATGTCCTATCTCTGTAGGCATAGTTAGAAATTAGCATTTAAAAAACCTTTGAAATTCACAGAAAAAACCATAGGTTTCAGGCACGTTATAGTTAGGAATTAGCATTTAAAAAACCTCAGAAATTCACTGAAAAAACCATAGGTTTCAGGGGTGTTATAGTTAGCTGGACTTTTCACTTGTACAAAACCATTGAAATTCCCCCGTTATAGTTAGTTCAGCTAACTATAACTCGCGCGCCCGCAATGCACTGCTGATGACGTCACATATTACATCACTCATGACATGGTCAGTGACATCACTCATGACATCACTCATGACATCTCAAATGACATCACTGATGACATCACTGATGACATCATCCTTGTGATAGAGTGGCAGACCTCCTCTCACCCTAATATAACCTTTGATACACACATTCAAAAATAGAGACTAAAATTTTCAAAACAATGGACATACCAATACCAGTTACAACAACCTCTTCAGTAATTCTAAGATCCACATACACATCCACTCATTCACCAACAGTCCTATACAGTCACTCATACATGTACTCACTCATCATATGTACTCATACACCTATACATCCTGTTACACAATGCCACTCATCCATAGAGTTACTCACACACATAGTCACTCATGCTAATAAAGAATCAAACATATATTTACTTGCATATACAGTTATACACACACCACCACACTTACTTCTACGGAAACTTACACATACTTAGTCTTTTAAACAATCACTTATAGAAACACATACTTATTCATACAGGAACTCTTTCAATCTCTCACTCTCACATATACTCACATATATACACCAATAGTCACATATACTAGTTTAAAACATATGTAGTTACTCATAAAGACACTATTGAGACAGTCATTCACTCACTAACACACCCATACACACACTCATCCACCCATACAGTCCTGCACACATGCTGTGTTCAACACATACAAACAGTGAGTCACTCATTCATGCACCTATGCACTACGTAATACCCCCCACCGAACCATGCAGACACTCAGACTGATACTCAAAAAACCAACTAATAACCTATATAGACACCCATGTAGCTACTCACCAACCCATGCAGCCACTTATACACAAAGTGAGAGACTGATACAGATATTTACATATTTAAATATTACTCACTAAGCCATGTATTCACTATGATACACTTAATCAGTCAGTTACACAATCAATTTTTCAAAAACAAATCATCCATTTAGACACTTATATACCCATTTATTCTTCCATCGACCTTGAGATATACATATATAAAACATATTTAATTTTCAGAAAAACACACATTCACTGGATGATGTCATCAGTGATGTCATCAGTGATGTCATTTGAGATGTCATCAGTGATGTCATGAGTGATGTCACTGACCATTTCATGAGTGATGCAATATGTGATGTCATCAGCAGTGCATTGCGGGCGCGCGAGTTATAGTTAGCTGAACTAACTATAACGGGGGAATTTCAATGGTTTTGTACAAGTGAAAAGTCCAGCTAACTATAACACCCCTGAAACCTATGGTTTTTTCAGTGAATATATATATACATAGGTAGATAGATAGATAGATAGATAGATAGATAGATAGATAGATAGATAGACAGATAGATAGACAGATAGATAGATAGATAGATAGATAGATAGATAGATAGACAGACAGACAGACAGACAGACAGACAGACAGACAGACAGACAGACAGACAGACAGACAGATAGATAGATAGATAGATAGATAGATAGATAGATAGATAGATAGATAGATAGATAGATAGATAGATAGATAGATAGATAGATAGATAGATAGATAGATAGACAGACAGACAGACAGACAGACAGACAGACAGACAGACAGACAGACAGACAGACAGACAGACAGACAGACAGATAGATAGATAGATAGATAGATAGATAGATAGATAGATAGATAGATAGATAGATAGATAGATAGATAGATAGATAGATAGATAGATTTGTATATATGTATACAGGTGTGTGTGTGTGGAGGGGTGTGGGTGGTTATTTAAATGAGAGTTTTGTTTGCAATGTTGAAAAACTCAAATCAAAAAGCAGGGGGTAAACAAAATGTTGCTATGAAATTATCAATACCTCCAGGATACCAATAATCAAATTCATTCCTAGTGGGATATTTGAAAAAGAAAAACATATTCAGAGCCATTCTGTCTGTGCCTGCCAGCGTAAGAACCGTCTGCCACCACTGTGCCATGCATATGATTTATCAAGCTTTCTGTCTGAGCAGCATCTGAAAGATCCTTTTAGTTCAAGCCCTGCACTCCAATGGCTATTATACCTAGGAGCCATGCATACATTTTAAAACTTTTTTCACACCAATTGATTTTCAGATGAATCAGCCATCAGAGTGTGGAATCCAGATCTACTGTTTAATGCTGCTCAGAGGAAACTAGAGGTCAGAAGGACAGTTTGCTCTTTCTGACATATTACCATGGCAGTGCCTATATTTTTCAGGCAATACATTAGAGGTAAGGTAAGTAAACGCATTTTAAACTCATGGCATTGTACATTATTGAAGAGAGCACTTTTTATTATATTTTCTTATTTAGCCATTCTGAAAGAATTCAGTCTTCTTACTTCTTGCTTATACACTTGACATATTTCTCTGAAGAAAGTGAATACAGTAATAGGTAAGAGGATTATGACTGTTCCAATAACAGGCAAACAATCTTCAAGATGAACTGATGAAGTAAACTAATCTGAATAGATCATAAGCGGCATTGTGTTTTCAAAGGATGCAATCAAAATGTTTTTTATTTGAAACTTGCTATCTGTAACTTCAACAGGGGAGGTTTGATGTGATCTGAGAAATGTGTTGAGCCACAGTGCTTCCTGTGATCTATCAGTCGATCATTGCTGCAAAACTCACTGGGCATCACATATGTGATCCCCTCGAATAACTATTTTACACTGGTAAAAAGGTGTTTTTCTCTTATTCATTCTATATTAGAAATATGAACAAATGTACTAATCTTTATGCAGTGCAACGCTGTATGAAAATCTGCAGCACGGTTTTATGAGAACAGTAAAAAAAGATAATTTGTACTTCCCAGCATCACCTTTCCCATTAATATGTGCAAAATAATGATGGATTAGGATGCAGCCTGAGTAATTACCAATGGCTGAGATTAATTCAAGTGTTCCAGCCATACCTTTACCATGGAACTGCTGGTTGGTTACCAGCGGCAGGTTGATCCCGCTTAGTCTCAGGAACTTTTGAAGTTTTTGTTAAAACAAGTTTTAAGTCCCAAAATAGGAAGGGACTTTGTCATTTTATCTGATCTGAAATGATAGAGTCTTTTAGGGGTCTGATTCTGAAATTAAATCTGTCAATTTGGAACTGCGGGTGTGTAATTTTCCTGCTAGGTCAACTTGGCTCTGGAACTCTAAAGCTAAAGTTTTAAAAGCTTCCAAACTTTCTTCTGAATCTCCTGCAATCATGTGAGCACTCTTTTAAGCCCACTAATTTCCCAGGGGGTAAATAGAGACTGTCAGGGTACCAGGCTGAGGCCACCAGCAAAGGTCAGGTCAATTTCCAGTTGCCACAAGTCAGTTGAGAATTGTAGGAAAAAATGGCCTGTGGCAGCTTCTTATATCCTAAAAAAAATAAATGAGAAAAAACAAGTAGCCCCTGAACAATGGATAGTTCAATTCCTAGGACAGGGACTTGAATAGTAATGACAAAAACTCCTAGGCAATATCAATAAAGTAAACAAATTACACAATATCTATGACAATAAGAAGACCAAGGAAGACGGAAAAAATATGTTCAAAGTTGTTACTATTTTAATAATTTCTTCTCATATTATTTAAACAAATGATATTTATACAAAACATTTAAAAAATGAAACACAATATTTAACACATTACAGTTAATCAATATGTATAAATAAAAGGTTAAAAAGTGGCAATATCTTTATTAACTCGACGCGCGTTTCGGCGTATACAACGCCTTCTTCAGGAAAGCCACACAATTATCTAAAAAAGAAAAAACGTACTCAGATTTCATCAACGGTTGTCCATATCTTGTTATGTATTCTCATGAAAAACATCTATTTAAACAATACATATCTTTTTTTAATTTAAATATATCATAAAAAGCACAATATGTATCATTAGCAACAATCTATATACATAATCTGACGGTCTTCCTATGTATCACACATTACGATTTTATATTTATTTACTGTGCTATATTTGAGCGCTCAAAAATGAAGTTTAATGAAAGAGGTCTGTTAAATAGCAAAGGCCTGTAACATTATATAATCCAGAAACAATAAGATAGAAAATAAGTAGCCAATCACTCACAGATCCTGTTCCAATGTGATGAGCTCCTATTGATTAAAACCTTCAACTCCATAGTTGGTGGATGTCTTTAATTCTAATAAATGGCTGAAAAAAATGTATATATCACCATTATTATAGACCTGTATGATGGGGTATAATCATCATTAATGTACATGGTAGCTGCTGTTTGTATAAGCTATCTATGTGGTTTTATTTTGGGAAAGAAATTTGACGAGATTTATGCTCGTAAGATATGCAATTAAAACTAATAAGTCAATGTTAATAATTCAATAAGATCACAAAGAAATAAGGACTGTACTCTATTCGGCAACAGTGTGAGCAATCATCATGCTCCACAATTCGGACTGATATTAGCGGACCGGAAAACTGAGATTGGTTATGAAAATCAAAGTATCTAGCATTAATCTATCACAATTGGTGTTAATTCACTAATATTATGCATGTTCATTAAGAGCAGATAAACCACAATGTCGCTTTTCCAATATATCTATACGAAGCTTGTTTGACAACCAGGTATTGACCTTTAAAGTTCTCTTTAGATCAAAAGATAATAGAAACCAACAGTTATTTAATGTTAAGTAGGAGTGGGCGGAATTTGCGAAATTCACTTTCGCAAACTATCGCGAAAATTTTGAAAATCTCCGCAAACACGCCGGAAATATTGCGAAGACGCAGACGTTTTTTTCCCGCCTATTCGCGGTATTTTTTGCGTGATCGCGGCTCGCCAACTTCCCCATGCAGTTGCTCACGGCGCGGCCATCTTGTTTTCACTTGTCCCGCCCGCCCGCGATGCTTCTTCCTGTTCCGGGTCGCGCAATGCATGCTCGCGCCCGTTCGCGGTACGTATTTCCTGTTCGCGAACGCTTTTACTTGTTCGCGTTGCTTTTTGCGTGCTCGGGGAAAAAAATATATCGCGCGAACTTGCGCTTGTGGTGGCAATGGGCGCGGCCATCTTGTTTTTCACTCTATTGCATGGTTCTGGGGCCTGATTTTCAATCCTCCCTGCATCTTTCCAATCCTTTGTTTGAAGCCACTTTTTTTAAATCTTTTTTATTTATTATTTCTCTAACTATTTTCCTGCTTCTATATTTTTGTTTTTTGTCTACTTTTTTTTTGTTTTTTAGCTACTTTATCACTCTTTCTATTGCCTGCTATTTATTTCCTTTACTTACTTTTTAAATGTTATTATCTTTTCTTTCCCGCCCCGTCTCCCATCCCCAGAACCATGTCAAAGGGTAGGGCTCGCCGCAGCCAGAGCCGCGACCGCATTCCTTGTGGAAGGTGGCACCCACAAGGGATGCAGGCACGGGCCTTATTTGGGGAGGTGGAGTTGGATGCACTCATTTTCTTTGTGCAGCGCCACCTCCCCTTAACCCTGGCAGCAGGTGGCAGGCCTGGGTCCGGGTACGGGAGCGTCAACAGCGGTGGGGGTAGGTGCGCCGGGCAGTGTTGCGCTGCTCTGGGGTCCGGCGCACCCAGGTGCAGTTGACGCACCGTTGGACCGACATCCTGGACCGTGAGCAGGACTTGTTGGACCTGCTAGGAGTGGAGGTCCCGGGTCTTGGTGAGTAACTATTTAATTATTACTACTTTGTGTCTGTTCTTCTGCTCTGTGTTATATATTGCGAATATCTTTTTTTTAGTTAATTAAGTTTAAAAGTCTTCTGTGATTGTTATGACACAGGTGCTCCTCTGCGCTACTACTAATCCTACCTGTTTGCAACTTTCCGTTTGCGCTCGCTTATCGTGATTCTGTAAGAGTTTATTTTAGAGAAATTACGTTACGTATTGCTATAGTGACTCTAGTCCTTACTTTGTCCTGTCACTAAGAGATAGGGGCGGATTGATACTTAGGTTTAGGTACTTTGTATGAGTTTGTAATTTTTTTGTGGTATGCGTGATGCCCCGTCAGTTACGTCACGTGCTGCTAGTACGCCAGTCTTCATTGGAACCTTTTCTAGTTTGTTCAATGAGTGGTGGTAATTGGTTTAGTACTAGCAGAACATCAGCATCAATCAATCAACCCAAAATTTGGTGTATACAAAAAATGAAGTCATGTGTCCTCCATTTGACCATATGCATTGTTGAGGACTAAAAGAAGTGGAAATGCATACTTAATGTACAATTGGGACGCCTGGAATAGGTGGGCTAGATCGGGTGGTACGTCGTACTTAGGCTTAGTTGTAACTTAGTATAGGTTGCTGTATGGGTGGAAAGTTCTGGACTTGCGACGCTGCAGTTGTTAGGGCCCAATTTTATATGTGGCACAGTCCTTGTAAATGGCTACACCCAAGAGCCATTGAAAAGTTTAGGTTAAGAAAACGATGGAGGGTAGTGCCTTCTTAATTGGTCCACGTCAGTGGATAATCAATATCAGAGACATTGCTCGAATGAAGATCATTTGTGTTGTTTTTATTTATCTTTTTATCAAAGGAGCGCAAAAATTTCAAATTGTGAAGAGAAAAACAAAAGCCGACACGTGTTTCGCCCTAGTGGCCCATTGGCCGTGGGCTTTTTCAAGGCGGTGAATATTAATCAACACAGTCTTCCTGTGAGAGTAGAAAAGACGTCTCTGCGGTCCTCGGGAAAGTCGACTAGTGAAAGGAGCTGTCAGATGTAATTTGGTGTATACAAAAAATGAAGTCATGTGTCCTCCATTTGACCATATGCATTGTTGAGGACTAAAAGAAGTGGAAATGCATACTTAATGTACAATTGGGACGCCTGGAATAGGTGGGCTAGATCGGGTGGTACGTCGTACTTAGGCTTAGTTGTAACTTAGTATTCTGGAATCAGAATGGAAGACTGGATTACTGTTGATAAATAGTAAGTAGTCGATCTGCGAATCCCCCGATACTACTTGTTGACCAGATGAGATCGGTCAATTTAGTTATTGCAATTGTTGTGTACATAAGTGTTTTTTGACCGTTCTTTAAAAATATTTTATTTGTTTGACACCATCCATCAATGTTTGTCTCTTTCTTATATCTTTCCTGTTCATCAGCACCCAGGATCAGGCAGACAGGGAGTGGGCAGTTGGCGGGAGAACAACACCACCAGGAGGACACCAACGAGGGCTCCTCTGCTGGCCCTAGTAAGTCTTCTTGTTTTTAATAATAATTCTTATTCCATAACTTTTACTGCACCATATTTTTAACAAACTATTGTTTCAGTTTCCCAATGCTATTTTTTACCAACAATTATCCTTCGATCTGTACGGTTTAAAAAATCTTGTTATCCCTGTCTCTGCTATGATGACTCTCTGTACTACTACTACTATCAGTCTGTCTGTACTGTAGTAGCTAAGCTTGCCCAGTTGGCCACTCTTTATTTGAAAGGTTGTAAATAAAACTCACCAGTAGCTCTAGCCATTGAGTCCAGTCCTTTGGGTCGTCCTCTTGTACTACTTCTAGTCTTATTGATCTTGAGTCTTTGTTAATCTTGAGGCTTTGACAATTCACACCAACAAATTCCCAACCAGATTTATTACTATTGTGATATGAGAGCCTATAGGACATACTACTACTGTTATAGGGATTTTGCACATACAGACCTTTGCACAAGAAAATAGGATGTTGGTGATGGTAGGTAGGACCTTCCTCACACACCTCAATCAGAAATTCAGAACGCACCACAATCCCCCGCCCGACTATAGTAGTGTCTTGTCATAACTATTAGGTCTCCGAACCCTCCCCCCAAGATACCCAACAAGTAGACAACCCAGAACATAACACACCCAACCTCTCAGTCGTGGAAGCAATGCACATGCACACCCTTCCTTTAATTTGCTCACTCTTGTAAGTCCACACCAAATACCACCAAGTCTATGTAAGTTCAAAATGTTTATTTTGAATTGAGAAGCTCTGTACATTGTTCTATTATATAATGCAGCACCAACAGGAAAATCAATAACATTAAAACAATAAACATTGTTACACTTACTTACAGTTGGGAATTAAATCATGATAACTGAACAGTGGTGGAAGGCAGCACCACCATCCCCTAGGAATTTAGTTTATATAAATTTATAAATGAAGATCTCTGAGTGAAGGGACCCCTCACCTTAGAAGAACCTAGTACTGGTAGTTGTTGCATCATAAGCTCTGCAAAGCTCTGGTTCGTAGAAGGGAATCTTCCGCCTGTAATGAGAAAAATGAAATGGTGCGCGTTAGTATATTGCAACTTGCAAGCATTTCTCAGCCGTGCCAAAAAGTGTAGCATTTATGGATAAGCAATATGGACTAACAGTACACCAGTACTTCATAAAAAAGTGGCTTGTTAATGTTTTTGTTGACCGCTTGTACGCAGCGCGTAGACAGTAGCAGTGTGAGGCAGGTCATGTGGGCTCAAAGGTGTCTTATACAACAAGCTGCAAGGTAACGTCACATGTGCAAAAATAAAAGACACAAAGGTAAAATGGTTGCATGGCTCGGGCTAACTAAGCAAAGGCTAGAATGACCCTAGGGGGGACCATATATAACTATTAGTGTCTACTCTACTACTACCTGATTTGTACTAGTGATGTATGTTAAATACTATTAACTCATTTTTCAATCTTGCTACTGACCAATAGGGGGAGGTGTATATGACGCCTAATAAATGTGTAATGTTTTCTAGGTGCACTACCGACCACGACCACCATTGCCTGGGCCAGCGAAGGCGATGCGGAGGGAGAGGATGTGGCAGTTGCCGATACCGACGATGGAGCGGTAGGGGGAGTGCCAGCACCAGTAGCGGGTGGTGGTAAGTTAGATTCATAATCCTTAACTATTGTTGACACTACACTCACTGCAAGGGTGTACTCTATGTTTACTGTACTGTTGAGACTTAGGGCCCCATTAGGATGGCGGGCGGATTGCCCCCGCCGGGCCGGCGCTAGTCACCGCCGACCCCGCAGGGGCAAACCTCCTGCCATCCCTGTAGAAAAGACCCCCCACATGTCGACCGGGCGGAAAAGGGTTCAATATGGTGGCGGTGTCTGAACACACCGCCAGCCATATAATCTGCATTTTGGAATGCCTTTACGTGGCGGCATTGCCGGCCGCCACGGAAAGGCATGCAGAGTATGTTTGGGGGCCCCCATGGAGGGTAACTATCCTATGGTACCCCCCCTGCCTTTCAAAGCACAACGTGGCAGGCTCCACGCGGAGCCTGTCACATTGTGCTTGGAAAAGCACAACATGTATTTTTAGCATTGCTTTCGGAACCGCCCATCAGAATGTGAAAAAACAGGATGCGCCCGCCACTGTGGCGGGCGCATCCTAATTGTCCCCACATGACCCCCACCCTTTTTAGCGGTCCTAAGTAAGTAAGAGTTGTTTTGAACCTTTGAAGAGTGAGCTAGACACCCTTTATTTGGCATAGGGGCGGGAGTATTGAGTAACCAATGGCCTCATCTATCTGATTTCAACTCCGCTTTGAAATGTTTATGGAGAAGACTAAAAGTCAGATCAGATCACCTGGTGTTCAACTAAAAAGTGAAAGACGGGTGGAAGGAAGAAGGACGGGCGAGATTTAAAATGTTATGTACTGTGCTTTATAGTGCTACCATGCCACTATGTGTATAATTAACTTGTCCTACTGTTTTTCTAAGAGTATATTTTACAATTGTCTTGTTTTTTTCTTTTTGATACACAGCTACTCCTTCCAAAGTTAATTGGAAGGAGTTGGCCTCCAAGTCTCGGCGCCGGAAGCTGGAGGCCATTCAGCAGGAATATCGGCGGCTGGTGGTCTTGGCAGAGGAGGAGGAGGAGACTGCAGCAGCACTTCAAGTCTCCTCCAGTGCCCCGGGCCGCAGCCACCGCCCTCCAGCGGTATGGTGCCACCATCTGGCGGCTGCCCACCGCCACCGCAATACCATCTCTGGTGCCGCCCCCACTGTGGCTGCAACTGCCATGCCCTCAGACGCCACGTCACCCTTCAAGAGGAGCAGCTGCGTGTCCTCCTGCAATCCCGCCCCACACCTTACTCCCTGTCTTCTGCCCCTTTTTTTAATTCTTGTTTGGGTGGGTGGGAATTGAGCGTTGGGTTTTTCGACTATTTTCTGAACTGTTTTACGGACATTGTTTGGGGTTAGGGAGGGGGGTGGGTCAGCTTTTGTGGGTTTTTAGTTTGTTAGGGTCAATTAAATCTATTTTTCTACGTTACATGCAATGTTGTTAATGTTTTGTAGGTGGGGTTACTGTTTTACATCACACTGTTTCCTTGCTGGTGCAGGCCCGCCCATAGCCAGTGTTTGATTTAAATAATTGGCTGACTGTGTAAGACACAAACAGATAGATGCAACACCCCTCACTAATTGACTTGTCCTACTAGTACTTTCAGTCTCTCCTCTAGTCTATGCATTATTTATCTGGACTCAAAGGGGTGTGTGAAATTGAATTAATTGAAAACATGTCCATTATTAATTCTGCCTCCCCCAAACTTCTCTTACCTTTGCTTGATGTTTAACTTAGGCACAGCAATGGCTGCATGGTGAAGATGGTTTCTTTTTTCTAACATGCCATGATTGGGGTGGTGGTGGTAGTATAGTAGTAGTAGTAGACACTGGCAGGGCAGCAGCATTTGTAAAAAAAGAAAATGAGACAGTCAGTCACCTTTGAGAGACTGTTCGAGGAGTAGTAGAATGAAGTACAGTACAGAACTTACTGAGCAACAATAATATGCTAAAATATTTTACAACAAAACATAATGGTGGTTGGGATAGCCTACTAGACAGAGTTACAAACTATAATTGTGTCGAGTCACTTGACTAGGTCTACAGCGTAACAGTTAGTGCTGTGTATGAGGAATGACAACAAATCCAATCAATGCTGGCAATTAATGCTGAGGCATATGTTCCTTTGTTAAATAAAATCACCTCTAAAATATACTACTCATGGGTGGGCAAGCAGTAGAAGATCATTGCTCTGCCTTGAAATTGAAGTACTGTTGCTTTCGCCACATCCGCCCCAGCAAGCGTGTGATTAAGTATTGGTGTACATTTAATTTAGTCACACCTCGACAATAAGTCACACAACTGGGGGAAGAGGGTTAGGGTTTGTTGAATGGATGGGAAGGGGGTTTGGGGAAAGGTTTGACAGTGAAAAACAGTACGCATGAACAAACAAAAGACAATCATTGAAGACTACCATATCCATATGTTAAGGGAGAAAAATGAAATGCATGCATGATGATGATTGATAAGGAGACCCGGATTACATTCACTTCTTGTTCTGTTGTTCCGGCCTTAATACTTTTACAGATAGCAAATAGCAATTTTAAATATTGGTAGGGATGAATCGCAAACAGAGAGCAAACCTAATGATGATAATAACAACAACAAGAACACACTGTTGTAAAGATTGTAGCCCAAAAAATTAATCAAATTATTTAAAAGAAGATGAAAGTTGATACTGTTACTGTGTTATCTTGGTCAAAAATGTGGACTGGATTTGCATCTCGGCATTCCTCTTGGTCCTTTCGTCCATCAATCTTGGGTGTCGCCACTCGCCACTGCCCGGCTGGAGAAAAATGACGATTTATTGGTAAGGTAAGTGTGCATTGTAATGTTTTCCAAATATAGGGCAAGGCCCGGCCTGTAATTGTAGATGGAAAAACAAAGAGGATATTGAGAAACAAAGTTGAAACAAATGCACAAGTTATGGTGTAGTGCAACAAGAACACTTTCCAAGGCGGCATGTATGAATCATCTCTACTCTAGTCTGTTTCCAGCATTGACCTTCAACATCAACAGGAGAGAGCAGGCCCACAGTGACAGGCCTGACGGCACGTTGCTTAGCACATCCTACGTTTAGTGTACTTTTTTTTTTTAAAGAGTTGGACAAAGGCAAAGCACATATCCATTCCAAACATAGCATTTTACAATTTAAGTTAATAAATCAATGCACCGCAGTCATCCCACCACTACACTCGACTCCACTTCTACACAGACGTTTGGGTCTGCTGTGGTTGTCGTTGACGTGTTTACCTTTAGGCTTATTTAGCACTCATGAAACATCCTCCTGACTTGTTATTATTCCATCAATCTCTGATACTTGTACTGACTGACTGTGAAGATCGGCCTGCAGTAGAAGTGTAACATTTTGTGATTACACAACAAGAGTAGAAACATTATTGACTTGAGTCACTCTTTAGTGTGTACAGTAAGACTACTAGTACACTTTGACTTCACTTCGTGCACAACAAACAAACAACAAAAACACAAACACCAATCGCTCAGAGTCAGGTGTCCAATGCATGCCATTAATTGTCATTACCTGTTCCTTCTCATCTTAAGTTAACGGGCCGTATTTTTTGCCATCATCATCATGGACAGTGCTGTTGTCAATCATACTCAGTGCGCAGATTGAGTCCCCTTTCTGTATTCAATTAAAAGCAATGTATCAAGCTGCAGGAGAAGTACAAATTTCTTATTTGCAAGAAGGGGATAATTCACCTTGAGTTACGTTTAGTGTGTACTGTAGAAACATGATTAGTGCACAATGACATAACTTCATGCACAACAAACAACAACAAAATCACTCAGTCTGCGACTCTGCGTCCAATGCATGGCATCAATCATTACCTGTTCCATCTCATTTTCAGGCAATGGGCAGTCTCTCTCGGCTATGAAAGGAGGATAGCTATAGTAGTCATCTGATTCATGCTCCACTTCTTTTGGCGGGACTAGGAAAGTTTTTATTTTTTCTTCTATTTTCCATCATCCAATCATCATTCATGAGGGCAATGAATTTAGGCGGGAGATTCAGTATGATGCAGCGGAGGAGCTGGATTCGGAGGACTGTACTGTCAAATTGCAGACACCTGAAACTTGTATATTAAATAAGAAGAGTAGAAGACGGTGGTAATGGGCGCAGCCATTCAAAAACCTTGCTGCGAAACTCTTGCAAAATGTTTACAGCCGTATGAGATTTCTCCATGGCGAACATGGCTACAGTTGCATGTTTCCGAGTACCTTTAAAAATCACAGCTGTGTCAACAGCACCTCGTTCAGATAGCTTATCTCTGACCCCCGCAAAAGAGACCCAGTGTGCAGTGATGCACATGTAATCGGTGGCTTGGCAACTGGTCCACATGTCTGTGGTCAGGTGGATATTGTGAACAGCACTCTGCTGCAAAGCTTGTCCAACTAATTCCAGCACATCGTGATGTAGTGCCGGAACAGCAATTCTTGCGAAATAGGACCAGCTGGGAATCTTCCATTTAGGGCAGTTGGCTGACACAAATTCAAGGAAACCCACCCCTTCCACAAATGAAAAAGGGAGAAGGTCCAGCGCTAACATTTTAGCCAGCTTCGCGTTGTACAACCGTGCCGTTGGGTGGTTGCGTTGGAACTGCCCCTCCAACCTAAGCATGCTCTCAATGGTAGGCTGGATTACTTTCCTTTGTGGTGCTGTTGTTTTCATTAACCCACTTAGGCTCAACGACGCAGTTTGTCTCATTGCGGTACTCGGTCGCCTTGGTGTCTCAGCCTGACTCTGAGTTTGGCTCTTACTGTGGTGCCACTCAGATGTTACTGAGGAGGATGTGGACAGTACCACTACACTACTGGGGACAGGGCTAGAAATGTCTCCCTCTTCTTCACCTTCCACCGCAATAATATCGCCCCCTGATTCTTCCTGACCAACTTCAATGGGTTCAGTTTCTCTACTTTCTTTTAACTGAAGTAGGTGATTCTCCCACACGATAGTGTGGTGTATTCTTAGATGACTTGCTTGGCCTCTGGTACCATAGTTTGTACCAAGCTTACCACGCCAAACACCTTGTCGACAAATTGAGCATATAGCAACGTTCTCCTCCTTGGTGCTAACAGAAAAGAAGTCCCAAACTGGGTAGGAGAGCTTTCTGGCACTGCTGGATGTGCCACTTTCAATACCAGATGAACTGGAGGGTGTGCTTGGAATGTGACCCTGTGCAGCTACACTCTGACTTTTACTACCACTACCTACTGAGATGGTTGAGCTGGATGTAGGTCCCTGCCTGGCCTTGGAAAATATGGCAGCTGGAGGTAGTGGTGGTATAACCTGTGTTGGTGATATCCGTGCTATATCCCGCTCAGTAGCAGCCTTTCTGGATAGGGTGAGAATGTTGGTCTCCATTTCCTTTGGGGCGGGAGTGATGTGCGTGATGACTGGCTCGTCTTCATCAACATCATCCCCCTCTTCTGCATCTACCTCCATAACTCTGAGTTTTTCTGGGACCTTCCTTTTCAGAAGCATTGTCTTGTGGCGTGCATCACTCTCAGACTGAGCTGGTGGCTGCCAAGTGGAATCACGATCATCAGAAGCGGGGCTTGAAGAAGAAGATGATGGACTAAGCCTCCTTTTCCATGCTGGTGGTCTGGAAGACAATAGATCTTCCGAAACAGTGGGTTGCTCCACTTTGTCTGCAGGAAGCTTGATTTCCTGAAATGCCCCACATCAGGAGCAACAACTACTATGGTTTGCTGTTGTTGCGGCTGCTGCTGTTCTTGTTGCGGCTGCTGCTGTTCTTGTTGCGGCGGCTGCTGTTCTTGTTGCGGCTGCACACTTATCTGCTGAGTTTCCGCCTGCGTTGATTGTGTACTACTTTGCGATAATGACATTTCAACATCGCTGCTCGTTAGTAGACTGGCTACCTCTGCGACACTCAAGGCCTTGGGCCTAGGTTGGTGGGGTTGGACCGCTGGTGCTGAGGTTCTGCTCCCAGCTTGGTTCCCGGACAACGCTGCAGCAGGCATAACTTTTTTGGTGCCAAACAAAACATTGGCCGGCACACCAGTCGTGGTTAATGGCACTTCCTTTTTCTGTTCCTTCTTCTCACCGGCAACTAATAACTCCCAACACAAAAAAAGGTCACCAGCCACATGGACACTCACAAATCACAAACAAGCAGGGGGCCTGGGAAACACCAGGAGCTGACAAAAGGCCTATAACAGCCAGGTAAAGGATGCATGCTAAAGCACACTGCTCTGCCTTTTTAATGCAACAAAATGCAAATACGAAAATTCACAGGTCCCAAAAAGGTCTGCAGGGTGCATGCATTGCACACCAACACACACCAGACACACACAACAAAAGCATGTCTTTAAGACAACCAACATCAGAAAGCCCAACCCAAAAAAACACACTTGCCAACTCAATCCAATGCCATCCATGCCCTAAATGATGTATAAATTCAACAGACCACACAGAAACACTTGATTAATACAGCTGTGGCTACCTGCTCAGCCTCTGAGCCTACTGGATGAAAGCAGGCCTGTTGTGGGCAGACCAGGCCAGATAAGCTTGCAGGCCTAGACTTCAAAATGGCCACCAGCCACATGGCCAGGCCCAACAACATCAGAAAGCCCACCCCAAAAAAACACACTTCTCCAACTCAATCCAATGCCATCCATGCCCTAAATGATGTCTAAATTCAACAGACCACACAGAAACACTTGATTAATACAGCTGTGGCTACCTGCTCAGCCTCTGAGCCTACTGGATGAAAGCAGGCCTGTTGTTAGCAGACAAGGCCAGACAATCTTGCAGGCCTAGGCTTCAAAATGGCCACCAGCCACAGGGCCAGGCCCAACAACATCAGAAAGCCCACCCCAAAAAAACACACTTCCCAACTCAATCCAATGCCATCCATGCCCTAAATGATGTCTAAATTCAACAGACCACACAGAAACACTTGATACAGCTGTGGCTACCTGCTCTGAGCCTACTGGATGAAAGCAGGCCTGCTTTTGGCAGACAAGGCCAGACAAGCTTGCAGACCTAGGCTTCAAAATTGCCACCAGCCACATGGCCAGGCCCAACAACATCAGAAAGCCCACCTAAAAAAAAAACACACTTCCCAACTCAATCCAATGCCATCCATGCCCTAAATTATGTCTAAATTCAACAGACCACACAGAAACACTTGATTAATAAAGCTGTGGCTACCTGCTCTGATCCTACTGGATGAAAGCAGGCCTGTTGGCAGACAAGGCCAGACAAGCTTGCAGGCCTAGGCTTCTAAATGGCCACCAGCCACAAGGCCAGGCCCAACAACAGAAAGCCCACCCCAAAAAAACACATTTCCCAACTAAATCCAATGCCATCCAGGCCCTAAATGATGCTTGAAAATGAAATACATTAAAAAAACACCAAAGGAACAGTTGCTTCATCATGCACACACCCATGAGGCCATGACTAGCTCGGGCCTACTACTGACTACTACTACCCACAACATTTAAAAAAAAAGGAATGATAGTTACCAAAAATAAGTTGTAGTTACAACAACTGCAATGCCCCCAATCAAACAGACACAACAACCACTTACTTGTAAAATATCAAATTAAAAATTCCTCAAATCCAATTGCAATGATGCAGCAGACAAAAAGAGTGATCTTTCCAGCTCAAAATCCAAAGGCAGAATGAGCAGGAGATGGACAAAGCACAGGGAGGAGCCTGCTGGACAGGAATAGGAAGTTGGAGATTCTGTGGCACTTCCTCCCTCTCCCCACCTTTTTAAAAAAGGACTCCTTGCACAAAAAAGGACAGCCAAATGTCAATCTGAGGAGTTGTTTTCATCCAAATCATCATTTGAAGAAGGTTTCATGCTGCTAGAGCTGATATTCTTCTCCTAATTGAAAATTTTACATGTTCGAGTTCTCGAGCTTCACATTACTTCTGCCGTATGTCGATGGTGTGTCCAAAATTACTTGATCGTGTTCTCTCGCTCCCTGTCGCGTTGGATATGACGTGTTCGGGGTCTCTTTCTCCTTTTCGCGTTCGATATGACGTGCCCGCATCCTCACGCTCTCGCTCGCGGTGGAGAATGATGTGTTCGAGATCTCAATCTTCTCATACTCTCGCGGTGCATGATCGCGAGAAGAAAGACGTGATCGCGCGACAAATGGCGTGATTGCGCGACAAATGACATTAATGCGGGCGCGATCTGTCGTGAGACAGCATAAATGGCTACCAACAATCCAACATCTCATGGAGAACGCGACCGGATCGGGAAAACTTGCCGGCGAATGCGGGGATTCAGGTAAGGCAATTGTGCGCCCGCGAGAATGTAATTTTTATAGCGCGAGAAAGAAAAAACAGGTAAGATGCGGATTGCGGAAATTTTGACATTTTCAGGCTTTCCGTGGAACGCGAAAATGCCAAATTATCGCAATTTCCGCGAGCAGAACGGAATTTTGGCCCAGGTCTAATGTTAAGGATATCTCTATCTCTTTGTAATCAAATTACTATTAAAAATAGTCATTTTTTATTCTTCTCTTTCGTAGACATCAGACCTTTTCGTGAAATCATTGATTTTAAAATTAATAAAACATCGTTGCACATCCGGTGCATTGCATTTTAATCAGGTAATCCCTTTCGCCATTGTTGTTTATCTGCTCTTAATGAACATGCATAATATTAGTGAATTGACACCAATTGTGATAGATTAATGCTAGATACTTTGATTTTCATAACCAATCTCAGTATTCCGGTCCGCTAATATCAGTCCGAATTGTGGAGCATGATGATTGCTCACACTGTTACCGAATAGAGTACAGTCCTGATTTCTTTGTGATCTTATTGAATTATTAACATTGATTTATTAGTTTTAATTGCATATCTTACGAGCATAAATCTCGGCAAATGTCTTTCCCAAAATGAAACCATATAGATAGCTTATACAAAAAGCAGCTACCATGTACATTAATGATGATTAGACCCCATCATACAGGTCTATAATAATAGTGATACATACATTTTTTTCAGCCATTTATTAGAATTAAAGACAACCACCAACTATGGAATTGAAGGTTTTAATCACTAGGAACTCATCACAGGATCTGTGAGTGATTGCCTAGTTATTTTCTATCTTATTGTTTCTGGATTATATAATGTTACAGGCCTTTACTATTTAATAGACCTCTTTCATTAAACTTCATTTTTGAGCACTCAGATATAGCACCGTAAATAAATATAAAATCGTAATGTGTGATACGTAGGAAGACCGTCAGATTATCTATATAGATTGTTGCTATTGATACATATTGTGCTTTTTATGATATACTTTAATAAAAAAAATATGTATTTTTTAAATAGATGTTTTTCATGAGAATACATAACAAGATATGGACAACCATTGATGAAATCTGAGTATGTTTTTTCTTTTTTAGATAATTGTGTGGCTTTCCTGAAGAAAGCGTTGTATACGCCGAAACGCGCATCGAGTTAATAAAGATATTACCACTTTTTAACCTTTTATTTATACATATTGATTAAATGTAATGTGTTAAATATTGTGTTTCATTTTTTAAATGTTTTGTATAAATATCATTTGTTTAAATAATATGAGAAGAAATTATTAAAATAGTAACAACTTTGAACATATTTTTTCCGTCTTCCTTGGTCTTCTTATTGTCATAGATATTGTGTAATTTGTTTACTTTATTGATATTGCCTAGGAGTTTAAGCTTTTTATGTCCTTACAGCCACACAGGAGGTCAGGCTACTGACCCTTGAAGTCCACTGTGTGTCCTGGGTACAATGGGAAAGCGTTACAGACCCTCAAAGCTAATTACAGGTCAGAAACAGCAGGTCCTTTTAGTGGGTTGAAGTGACCCTTGGGCACTCCATAATCAATGGGGTAATAGTTCTCAAAGGCAACCCTACCCCTTTTTTCACTAGTGCCTGTCTGCCTTCCCGCAAACAAACCCAAAATGCAATGTGTCATGGCATTTTCAAGAGGGCGGAAGTCTTCAGCCACACTGAGCTTGGGCCGAGCGTGTTGTGGGTGTGTAGAGAAGAACATTATGAAATCACTAGTTTCCTCCGATATCTAAAACTAAAATAGAATTGTGTATTTCCTATAAATATAATATAGGATCTGCGCGTCCCGACAACACAGACTGTGGGACTGGTGTCCAGACTGATTCCAGACACCCCACCAGGTATGTTCGCATGTATACCAGCTAGCTCACAGTGTCACTGTAAACTCCTCTTACCAAGAAGAGAAAAGTTATTGGCAACTGTCGAACATTACAACCCTGTCCCATCAAGGATCGTGGAAACAGTACAGTACTTTTCTCTTAGTCACTCATGATCCCTTTGTCACAGAGGGAAACAGAATTAACGGTGGGCCGTTTTCAATAGGCATTTATTTGAACCAGCGTCATTCTAGTGTAAAAAATAGGTGTGTTGAAACAAGACAGAAACAGACATAAATGATTATAAGCGACAATAGTGTAAATGGATGGTAGATTCCTACCATAGTGCTAAACCAAGTAATACAGGCAGGTATGAAAATAAATGACACAAATAATGCGTACTCCTATGACACAACCCTAACTAGATGTACCTCAGTGTACCTAGCATGTATGTTGGTGTAGAGCCATGAATCCCCCTAGACTGAAGCCAACCCCATTACCTGAAGTCAGAGACTGTGGGGCCCCGTCTTGGTCTTGAGATGGACACCCCGCTAGGGATGTCAGACCACTGCGAGCTAGAGTTTCTCCATGCAGGAACCGCAGCATCTCGCGTCAGTGTGTCAGCATGGAAGTCTTTCTCCTAAGCCTTCCTTGGCAAACATATGGTGTATATGTACCCAAAAGGAACCGTTAGGGGATTCTACCTTGCTGTGTCATGTCGGTCAAAGATGACGGAAGGGATGACCCTTATACATAGTTATTATGCAGAAGATGGTAATCCTGCTGTGATTGTGAGAATCTTCATGCATAATTAATGAGGCTAGTTTTCGAGGAAAAACACAACATTTTATGCTGTGCTTAACTAGGTAAAAGGTCAATACCAAACCAAATTATGTAGTGTAATGGTACGGTAAATGTAGGTTAACGGTCAGGAGACTACTCAGGCCTATATCGGGGTATCCTATGAAACATAACAACTGGTCCTGTATCAAACCCAGAGATAGATGTCTGGTAGGACAAAGGAAGAGTCATACAGCATGCATATGGGGTATACAAAAGAGATGTTCTGGCATCCTGTTCTCTCCCGTGTGAATGTGTCAGAGGGTTACATATGGCTCAAGCAGCACTGTCAGGCAGGAATTGACACTGTGATGACCACAGCGCCCATCATGAAGATTCTGCAGATGTCAGAGGAGTTATCCCGGCCCAGTCAGTTAACTTCATTGTGCATGCCCTAGAGGGAGTTTCACCCTTTGTTCACACCTCACTCAAGACTGAGCACGTGCTGGGATTTGGAATGCTAATAGGCCTTCTGAAAGCTCAGGCAGGGAAAGCGTAATTTTTTAAATCTTACTTGTCCTATAAATTTGATAATACCTCCGACTTTAACATCAGATTGGAATGTATTTAGTATAAAAATACGTCTTTGCATGTTGTCTGTAGCAGGTATGGGCCAAAAGTTATAGATTATAGTTAATAATCTATACTTAGATTTGTCTACGTCAGTTACAGCTTGAACTGTAACAATGCTGTTTTGGGTTAGACATTGGGGGAACATGCCATTTTTAATTTCATATATGACATGTTCTTTGTAATATTATGCATGGTATCTTGTGGGCAGCTAGGTGTGAAAGGGGTGACTCAATTAATATTTTAAATCAGGTCTTCCTGCCTGTCAAAGAGTGATTTTGAGAGGCCTGCGCAGCAGGGTTTAAACTGCTGTTGCCAGGCAACACAGGGTGGGCTTGAAGCCATATTTCCATTGTCACTGTAGAGAATGGCACCATGCTGCAGTCCACAGGTGGCTTTTCATGTTCTATGCCAGGGGTGTATTTACACACCATATATGGGGACCTCACAGGGAAATTAACAGTGCCAATCAGGGTTAAGCCAATTTTAACCAAGTTTAAAGGGGAGTACATGAACTTTACTCCTTGGTGGCAGGGGTAAAGTGTACATAATTCCATGGCCAATAAACAAAAGTGCCCAGATGCACACTGGGATGACCTCATAAAAAGGTGGCTTTTCTATAAAGAATAACTTTAACTTTGAAAAAAGATAAAATAGTACATTTGATGTTAGTTGTTCCCGTTAGGAATAGATTGCAAACAAATAATCCATAATTTCTGGTTACTTAGATTTTTATAATAAATACTCATACCTTTTAATCAAATATTATACACATGATAAAGGGTCTCAATTGCACTTGTGTGCCATAAGTTGTTTTTATGATTTTCTAATAACCCCATTGTCTCTTTTTCTCTGTGGTTACCTTTAGGAAATCTTCATGAAAATGAATAATAGCACACATCGTTTGCTTTTTTTCCTGTTTTTCTAAGCAGTCACAACAATTTTTACTACTATTTTATATCTTTCCCAAACAATAAAGGTATGTGCAGGATGCATACAGGTATCAAAGTAAATTTCTAAAAACTTCTTTCTCTGTGTTTGAATACATTGGACAAATTAAGGTTTTACAGAACCTTCCAATCTAAAAACCACTAATATTGCAAAGGGTTAGATATACCATTTCAATTCCTAATACATTTTAGAAATGTAAATACCTAACCGCACAAAACATTAAAAATATTACACAATAAAAAAGTATGCATCATAATTGAATACAAATAAAAATTAAAGAATATTTAACAAATATAAAAAAATAAGTAAGTGTAAAATAAATTCTCTTCCCTCCCTATTACCCAAAAGAAACTGCTAATCAAAAACTAAATTGTAAAACAATAAGATTAAAATAGTAACTAAATAAAACAGTAAAACAAAAAATATATGTAACATTTTTTTTTTAATATATTAATGAATTCACATAGCAAAGTATGAATAATAATGTACAATGCAGCAAATAATTAACATTGCAAATTAAGGAAATAATTGACATAGTTACCAATAACATATTTAATTCATGTAAAAAATGTAATAAAAAACAAAAAAATAAATTAAATATCTTCCCATCATATTCCCCATAAACCTCCTATTACATGACATGAAACTATGAAAAAAGAAATGCCAACAATAAAAAAATTAAATATTTAATGAAAGTCAAAAATGAATCATAAAAAGAATGATGTATACTTTAAAATGATTTGCCACAATACTAAATTAGAAATTAGAAATTAAACTATAGATAATTTAAATTGCACATTCAAAATCACAAGATACACTTAAATAAATTTAAATACCAATTATTCAATTCAGTAATTTATATCATCAATCACCAAGCTCATGTTTACTTAACATAAAACATTTATTTAAAATGAAAACCAATTATTTGTGATGTAATATAACTCCCCATCCCATTCTCCAACAAGGTGCTACTAAAGTATATATTGCTAATGTAAAAAAAAAATTACACATTAAAACTTACAAATTATACCAAAAAAAGAAAAAATATAAAAATAATGATAACCCTTGAAAGTAATATATACACTAATATATATTAAATATATATATTTATTTTAAAAACAATGTTTAATACATCAATATTGAAGTAAATGATGTTATGGATATATTTTTGACACAATATTCTTGCAATTTGATATTTTTGAAATTATCTTTTCATTCACTCCAGAGAGTTTTCCAGTCATCCAGCAATCCATTTGTTCTTCCACCTTTTTCATTCTAGTTTGTGGGAGATGCATGCAGATCTCAAGAAAAAGTGCTTAAGCTCACAGGAGTGAAAATAATAACCTCCTAGCTGCAAGCTGTATCTTGGAAGAAAGATTGTATAGGCGTCATGCAGTTTCATCCCACATTTTTACCTTTTTTCTCCCTCTAGCTGTGTTAACGTGAATCCCTTTAAGTGTACAACTGCACCCATTTGCAATAGTAGCAAAAGAGAATTTCTTACACTGTTTTAGGGGGGATTAATGTGTGGTTTACATACCTTCAGGATCTCTCACTTGCAGGCAAATGTAGACAAGAGTCATGTTTATTTCACTGCATGAGTGCTGCTTTTCTATGGCATGAGATAACACATAAGAAAAGCTCCAATTCCCACTAGCACAAAGTCTCCCAAATCCAGCATTATCCAGTCAGTATCACCAGAATACTGCTTTACATGAAAACTCCCAGTCAAGTGAAGTAGAGCCAAAGGTAGAAAGAAGAAAAACATCCAAGATTGCTTGGAATGCTTTAGAATTGGTGTATATGCCCAGAAGATGAAAAGACATTGGGAAGAGATGATGGGTCCAAATTACCAACTTCAAGTCTCAAGCGTATTAAAAAAACAGAGGTGAGCAATCATGGTACTGAGTCCAAAAACTATAGCTGTTCACCTGTGTACCACAGGAATATACTTTAAGGGTTTTTTCAAATGGTCTCCTCTGCATCATTGTGGATCTTAGCACTGGCTCATCTCAGCTCACCACCACCTTTCCCTCAGTGTTGTGCTTTTTTTTCATAAAATTGTGCTGACATTCGTGATCATCCATTGAATATGAATAGTATGAAGTGCGTATTACAAGGGAAGATGGTTTTCCTACTATAATGTTCTATGTCAAGGTGCATGGAACATTATGGTATTATGATGAGGCAACTTACCATTTATGCTCTGAATGTATTTTTTTTCTTTTTAGTTATTGCATGGGGCAAAATGGAATAGAAGGTAGCATAAATACAAGCCTATCTCTCCATTCCTCTGAGAATTAAACTAGTTTTCTACTGAGCGACATAATCCAATTGGACATATGTTCGAATGCAGGAACGATTACGAAGGTAGTAATGGTAAGGAAAGATGCACACAAAAATTGCATAGTCTCAATTTGTAATCAGTTGTAAAATCAATATGTTCACTCAAATCTCCGCCACCTGCCAGAATCCCCACCTCTGGGCCAGAATCCCCACCCCCGGGCCGGAATCCCCACCTCCGGGCCGGAAGTCCCACCTCCGGCCCGGAATCTCTGCCCCTGGGCCGGAATAACCCGGCCTGAGTGCGGACTTAAAGTTAGTAGTCGTAAATCCATTCTGTGAATACCAAAATTAGTAAGTTTAGGATTTTGTCTTAAGTTAATTCTGTGAATCGGGCCCTTAGCAACTTGTTTTAAATCTCAATTCTATATACCTTTTTAAACTACAGACACAAGTGCTGGAGTAATACATATAATAAATATTTGATGATCTACTACCCTAGATTACACAATTAGACATTCAACAGATCTACTACAATTTACATTAAAGATCCTAGGCACAACTAGAGTAGTGAACAACAGCCTTACAAATTAAATGAATATACCAATTGCAGATAATATAATACAATATAGAACAAAAACATTTACTTCATCCCTGTCTACCACCAATAAAGTTTTCAGCCATCTAAGTCCAACTGAATAACTCAGTAGGGATTTATATTTGACAGTGAATGTTTCATAATCCAAATGGCTATATAACAGACCTTATACATGCATATATCAATTACTATTGAAATGGGTGTCTATTTTCGTCAGCACTTTACTTCATATGTCATTATGTAGAGTTTTGCCCATTTGGGTATGTAAATGGCAATGCAACTGATATTTCTTTCATTTAACATGCACTCATAACTCATTTATACATGCACATTATCAATGTGCCCCATTATTAACACACCTGTCAAAAGGTGTTGTTGTTCTCCAATTTTTAACACACTTTTACTTTAAATTTCTTTTCAGGCAAAATGATAAGGTCTACACTCAGTAGTGAAGAACCAGTAATGGCATTTTTATCACTCTTTTTTCAGTCACACTAATGTACTCAACAAATCATAATGTTCCTTTAATTTTTTTGATATTCCAATTCTGAATGGGCAGTTGTTTGTAAACTCTTTCATAGTTTCCTGACAAGGAGCCCAATCTGGTAGTGTCTGTGGGTGGACTCGCGACTCTGTCATGACGCCCAGTAGAGGCCCCATGTGACTTAGTGACAGAGTCTAAATCCATATAGGAGTCAGTTAAAGCATTTACCATTATGCTAGTATTATTTCTCATCTATATATCATATCCTGTGACAGTACTAAATTAGAAAATGTCTTAGTAAGAATATGCTCTATGTGTAAACTACTCTCCTTTCAAGTTTTAAAGTACAGTGTATTTGAACCCTTACCCACACACTGTTTTGCCTCAGTTGCCATGGCAACCTCCTTTGCAGCACTCTACTGTACCAGTCGGTCATAAATTAACAGCACTTTCTGTCAGCAACATACTAGCTTCAAGTCCAACTGTAGCAGGTGTGGTTGGGTGTTTGAAAATCTTAGCATATCCAAATTACTATAACTTCTTTTGAATTTATCTAGAGCCAATTACATATCTACTCACTTTACCTTTCAAATCACTACCTGTTTTAATTACCAACATATTTACACCATCCAATTGAATATGTTCTTTTTTAAACCAGGTTCTGTTCTCCATTTTAACTGCATTTAATTTTGAAAACTGCCTCATTCAGCTCCAGTCTTCTCCTTTATGCTACTGCTCCTTGCCTTCAAAATTGTTATAGTGTGGATTGTGTTTAATAGCTTGGGTTTTGGGCCAAAGAGAGTGCTAGAAAGAGTGGCATTGAAAGGGACTTGGAGTGCCTACTGTTGACATTACTTCGATAGGCCAGAGAGGTTTAAAGTGTCATCAATTGCTTCCATTGGTTGAAAGCATTGTTGTTTTTTATTTTTTGTTTCTTCTGGAGTTGTGGATCTGTCCCAGATTTTCAAACCAAAAGCATACATTCAATGCACAACAGCAACTTTAGGATTTATGAGTCTCTGTTGCACTTTGCTGCTGTGTGAGAGTCTAATGTTGTCTGTAAGTGGGTGCATTAGTGTTTAAGTGCATCTCTGAGTGGGTTCATAAGTCTCTGAGTGGGTCTGTGAATGGTGCATGAGTGTCTTATCTGTAAATGGGTGCATTAGCATTTAAGTGCATCTCCTGCATGTGTGCATGAGTATCTGAGTGGGTCTGTGAGTGGGTGTGAGACTGTCTGAGTTGGTCTATGAGTGTGTGTGTGTGAGTGTCTTAATGGATCTGTGAGTGGGTGCATGAGTGTCTGAGTGTATCTGGGAGTGGTTGGATGACTCTCTGAGTGAATCTATGAGTGGGTACGTGAGTGTCTGAGTGGGTCTGTTCCTGTATGCATTAGTGTTTGACTGGGTATGTGAGTGGTTTATTGTTTGAAGGGACCTATTAGTGGGTGTATAAATCTCTGAGTGGGTCTGTGACTGGGTGCATGAGTGTCTGATTTGGCCTGTGACAGGGTATGTTACTGTCTGACTGAGTCTGTGAGTGGATGCATTGGTATTTGAGTGGATCTGTAAGTGGGTGTGTGAGTCTCTGAGTGGGTCTGTAAATGGGTGCAGGAGAATCTGAGACGGTCTCTGTCTGGGTGCCTTAGTATCTGACTGGGTCTGTAGGTGGGTGCATTATTCTTTGAGTTGGTCTGTGAGTTGGTGCTTGACTGTGTGAGTTGATCTGTGACTGGTTGCATGAGTGTCTCAGTGGGTCTGTGAGTGGGTGTGTCAGTCTCTGAGTGTGTCTGTAACTGGATGCCTGAGTATCTAGGCTTACAGATATATATATTGATTTAAATGCTATTTTCTCAGGAACTACTGAACAGATTTACACCAGACCTACAAAAGGCACTTCCTTGACCTGCGGACTACCTCTCTGCCAAATTACAAGTAATTCTGTTCAGCCGTTGGGCTGTAGCTGTGTCTAAAGGTCCTATGGAAAAATGCATGGGGAAAATGCGTTTTGGGACCCCCCTTTTTTCTCAGCCCCCGCTTGACGAATCACCCCGAGACTTTCAGGGTAGGAGCGGAGCGTAGCGCCCCATTAGTTTTGAAAATTTTGCGAGGATTCGTCAACCGGCGCCAAAGTTATTCAAAATAGAATTTTGAGATTTCCTATGGAAACATGGTCCTAACTATAACTATCTACTGGCGACCGCCAGTAGATAATATATATATATATATATATATATATATATATATATATATATATATCCAAATGAAGAGCGCACCACAATTGAAACGCCACACACGGTCGTGTAGGATACCTTTTATTTGGCAGGATAGCAGGGAAGAAGGTCCAACATTGCAGCTCAGGCTAGTAGCCAAACATGTTTCGGGTTTGCTTGTCCCTTGATCACTGGCTTCCCAACGGAGAGAACAGCTGCAAAGATTTTCCGCCGCACTCGCGGAGGCTTGATTAAAAGTCCCGCCCCAGTGGGCGTGTCTGATGACTGCATTCTGGGATAGTGAGTTCTTTGAAAGCCATCGTGGCATCGTGCTTGATCTCCCATCAGTTTCTTGTACCTATAGTAGGCCGTTGCAAAGGTAAAGCTGGGTCCCCGCTAGTGATGACCTGCCACATTGGTCACGCCGTTCCTTAAGCGCCTGCAATTGTCGGCGTGTAGGATCTGCTCCTCCGCAGCGGGGCGTTTCGCGATCTGGCACAGACCGCTATATATCCAAATGAAGAGCGCACCACAATTGAAACGCCACACACGGTCGTGTAGGATACCTTTTATTTGGCAGGATAGCAGGGAAGAAGGTCCACCATTGCAGCTCAGGCTAGTAGCCAAACATGTTTCGGGTTTGCTTGTCCCTTGATCACTGGCTTCCCAACGGAGAGAACAGCTGCAAAGATTTTCCGCCGCACTCGCGGAGGCTTGATTAAAAGTCCCGCCCCAGTGGGCGTGTCTGATGACTGCATTCTGGGATAGTGAGTTCTTTGAAAGCCATCGTGGCATCGTGCTTGATCTCCCATCAGTTTCTTGTACCTATAGTAGGCCGTTGCAAAGGTAAAGCTGGGTCCCCGCTAGTGATGACCTGCCACATTGGTCACGCCGTTCCTTAAGCGCCTGCAATTGTCGGCGTGTAGGATCTGCTCCTCCGCAGCGGGGCGTTTCGCGATCTGGCACAGACCGCTATATATCCAAATGAAGAGCGCACCACAATTGAAACGCCACACACGGTCGTGTAGGATACCTTTTATTTGGCAGGATAGCAGGGAAGAAGGTCCACCATTGCAGCTCAGGCTAGTAGCCAAACATGTTTCGGGTTTGCTTGTCCCTTGATCACTGGCTTCCCAACGGAGAGAACAGCTGCAAAGATTTTCCGCCGCACTCGCGGAGGCTTGATTAAAAGTCCCGCCCCAGTGGGCGTGTCTGATGACTGCATTCTGGGATAGTGAGTTCTTTGAAAGCCATCGTGGCATCGTGCTTGATCTCCCATCAGTTTCTTGTACCTATAGTAGGCCGTTGCAAAGGTAAAGCTGGGTCCCCGCTAGTGATGACCTGCCACATTGGTCACGCCATTCCTTAAGCGCCTGCAATTGTCGGCGTGTAGGATCTGCTCCTCCGCAGCGGGGCGTTTCGCGATCTGGCACAGACCGCTATATATCCAAATGAAGAGCGCACCACAATTGAAACGCCACACACGGTCGTGTAGGATACCTTTTATTTGGCAGGATAGCAGGGAAGAAGGTCCACCATTGCAGCTCAGGCTAGTAGCCAAACATGTTTCGGGTTTGCTTGTCCCTTGATCACTGGCTTCCCAACGGAGAGAACAGCTGCAAAGATTTTCCGCCGCACTCGCGGAGGCTTGATTAAAAGTCCCGCCCCAGTGGGCGTGTCTGATGACTGCATTCTGGGATAGTGAGTTCTTTGAAAGCCATCGTGGCATCGTGCTTGATCTCCCATCAGTTTCTTGTACCTATAGTAGGCCGTTGCAAAGGTAAAGCTGGGTCCCCGCTAGTGATGACCTGCCACATTGGTCACGCCGTTCCTTAAGCGCCTGCAATTGTCGGCGTGTAGGATCTGCTCCTCCGCAGCGGGGCGTTTCGCGATCTGGCACAGACCGCTATATATCCAAATGAAGAGCGCACCACAATTGAAACGCCACACACGGTCGTGTAGGATACCTTTTATTTGGCAGGATAGCAGGGAAGAAGGTCCACCATTGCAGCTCAGGCTAGTAGCCAAACATGTTTCGGGTTTGCTTGTCCCTTGATCACTGGCTTCCCAACGGAGAGAACAGCTGCAAAGATTTTCCGCCGCACTCGCGGAGGCTTGATTAAAAGTCCCGCCCCAGTGGGCGTGTCTGATGACTGCATTCTGGGATAGTGAGTTCTTTGAAAGCCATCGTGGCATCGTGCTTGATCTCCCATCAGTTTCTTGTACCTATAGTAGGCCGTTGCAAAGGTAAAGCTGGGTCCCCGCTAGTGATGACCTGCCACATTGGTCACGCCGTTCCTTAAGCGCCTGCAATTGTCGGCGTGTAGGATCTGCTCCTCCGCAGCGGGGCGTTTCGCGATCTGGCACAGACCGCTATATATCCAAATGAAGAGCGCACCACAATTGAAACGCCACACACGGTCGTGTAGGATACCTTTTATTTGGCAGGATAGCAGGGAAGAAGGTCCACCATTGCAGCTCAGGCTAGTAGCCAAACATGTTTCGGGTTTGCTTGTCCCTTGATCACTGGCTTCCCAACGGAGAGAACAGCTGCAAAGATTTTCCGCCGCACTCGCGGAGGCTTGATTAAAAGTCCCGCCCCAGTGGGCGTGTCTGATGACTGCATTCTGGGATAGTGAGTTCTTTGAAAGCCATCGTGGCATCGTGCTTGATCTCCCATCAGTTTCTTGTACCTATAGTAGGCCGTTGCAAAGGTAAAGCTGGGTCCCCGCTAGTGATGACCTGCCACATTGGTCACGCCGTTCCTTAAGCGCCTGCAATTGTCGGCGTGTAGGATCTGCTCCTCCGCAGCGGGGCGTTTCGCGATCTGGCACAGACCGCTATATATCCAAATGAAGAGCGCACCACAATTGAAACGCCACACACGGTCGTGTAGGATACCTTTTATTTGGCAGGATAGCAGGGAAGAAGGTCCACCATTGCAGCTCAGGCTAGTAGCCAAACATGTTTCGGGTTTGCTTGTCCCTTGATCACTGGCTTCCCAACGGAGAGAACAGCTGCAAAGATTTTCCGCCGCACTCGCGGAGGCTTGATTAAAAGTCCCGCCCCAGTGGGCGTGTCTGATGACTGCATTCTGGGATAGTGAGTTCTTTGAAAGCCATCGTGGCATCGTGCTTGATCTCCCATCAGTTTCTTGTACCTATAGTAGGCCGTTGCAAAGGTAAAGCTGGGTCCCCGCTAGTGATGACCTGCCACATTGGTCACGCCGTTCCTTAAGCGCCTGCAATTGTCGGCGTGTAGGATCTGCTCCTCCGCAGCGGGGCGTTTCGCGATCTGGCACAGACCGCTATATATCCAAATGAAGAGCGCACCACAATTGAAACGCCACACACGGTCGTGTAGGATACCTTTTATTTGGCAGGATAGCAGGGAAGAAGGTCCACCATTGCAGCTCAGGCTAGTAGCCAAACATGTTTCGGGTTTGCTTGTCCCTTGATCACTGGCTTCCCAACGGAGAGAACAGCTGCAAAGATTTTCCGCCGAACTCGGGACTTTTAATCAAGCCTCCGCGAGTGCGGCGGAAAATCTTTGCAGCTGTTCTCTCCGTTGGGAAGCCAGTGATCAAGGGACAAGCAAACCCGAAACATGTTTGGCTACTAGCCTGAGCTGCAATGGTGGACCTTCTTCCCTGCTATCCTGCCAAATAAAAGGTATCCTACACGACCGTGTGTGGCGTTTCAATTGTGGTGCGCTCTTCATTTGGATATATAGCGGTCTGTGCCAGATCGCGAAACGCCCCGCTGCGGAGGAGCAGATCCTACACGCCGACAATTGCAGGCGCTTAAGGAACGGCGTGACCAATGTGGCAGGTCATCACTAGCAGGGACCCAGCTTTACCTTTGCAACGGCCTACTATAGGTACAAGAAACTGATGGGAGATCAAGCACGATGCCACGATGGCTTTCAAAGAACTCACTATCCCAGAATGCAGTCATCAGACACGCCCACTGGGGCGGGACTTTTAATCAAGCCTCCGCGAGTGCGGCGGAAAATCTTTGCAGCTGTTCTCTCCGTTGGGAAGCCAGTGATCAAGGGACAAGCAAACCCGAAACATGTTTGGCTACTAGCCTGAGCTGCAATGGTGGACCTTCTTCCCTGCTATCCTGCCAAATAAAAGGTATCCTACACGACCGTGTGTGGCGTTTCAATTGTGGTGCGCTCTTCATTTGGATATATAGCGGTCTGTGCCAGATCGCGAAACGCCCCGCTGCGGAGGAGCAGATCCTACACGCCGACAATTGCAGGCGCTTAAGGAACGGCGTGACCAATGTGGCAGGTCATCACTAGCGGGGACCCAGCTTTACCTTTGCAACGGCCTACTATAGGTACAAGAAACTGATGGGAGATCAAGCACGATGCCACGATGGCTTTCAAAGAACTCAATATCCCAGAATGCAGTCATCAGACACGCCCACTGGGGCGGGACTTTTAATCAAGCCTCCGCGAGTGCGGCGGAAAATCTTTGCAGCTGTTCTCTCCGTTGGGAAGCCAGTGATCAAGGGACAAGCAAACCCGAAACATGTTTGGCTACTAGCCTGAGCTGCAATGGTGGACCTTCTTCCCTGCTATCCTGCCAAATAAAAGGTATCCTACACGACCGTGTGTGGCGTTTCAATTGTGGTGCGCTCTTCATTTGGATATATAGCGGTCTGTGCCAGATCGCGAAACGCCCCGCTGCGGAGGAGCAGATCCTACACGCCGACAATTGCAGGCGCTTAAGGAACGGCGTGACCAATGTGGCAGGTCATCACTAGCGGGGACCCAGCTTTACCTTTGCAACGGCCTACTATAGGTACAAGAAACTGATGGGAGATCAAGCACGATGCCACGATGGCTTTCAAAGAACTCACTATCCCAGAATGCAGTCATCAGACACGCCCACTGGGGCGGGACTTTTAATCAAGCCTCCGCGAGTGCGGCGGAAAATCTTTGCAGCTGTTCTCTCCGTTGGGAAGCCAGTGATCAAGGGACAAGCAAACCCGAAACATGTTTGGCTACTAGCCTGAGCTGCAATGGTGGACCTTCTTCCCTGCTATCCTGCCAAATAAAAGGTATCCTACACGACCGTGTGTGGCGTTTCAATTGTGGTGCGCTCTTCATTTGGATATATAGCGGTCTGTGCCAGATCGCGAAACGCCCCGCTGCGGAGGAGCAGATCCTACACGCCGACAATTGCAGGCGCTTAAGGAACGGCGTGACCAATGTGGCAGGTCATCACTAGCGGGGACCCAGCTTTACCTTTGCAACGGCCTACTATAGGTACAAGAAACTGATGGGAGATCAAGCACGATGCCACGATGGCTTTCAAAGAACTCACTATCCCAGAATGCAGTCATCAGACACGCCCACTGGGGCGGGACTTTTAATCAAGCCTCCGCGAGTGCGGCGGAAAATCTTTGCAGCTGTTCTCTCCGTTGGGAAGCCAGTGATCAAGGGTCAAGCAAACCCGAAACATGTTTGGCTACAAGCCTGAGCTGCAATGGTGGACCTTCTTCCCTGCTATCTTGCCAAATAAAAGGTATCCTACACGACCGTGTGTGGCGTTTCAATTGTGGTGCGCTCTTCATTTGGATATATAGCGGTCTGTGCCAGATCGCGAAACGCCCCGCTGCGGAGGAGCAGATCCTACACGCCGACAATTGCAGGCGCTTAAGGAACGGCGTGACCAATGTGGCAGGTCATCACTAGCGGGGACCCAGCTTTACCTTTGCAACGGCCTACTATAGGTACAAGAAACTGATGGGAGATCAAGCACGATGCCACGATGGCTTTCAAAGAACTCACTATCCCAGAATGCAGTCATCAGACACGCCCACTGGGGCGGGACTTTTAATCAAGCCTCCGCGAGTGCGGCGGAAAATCTTTGCAGCTGTTCTCTCCGTTGGGAAGCCAGTGATCAAGGGACAAGCAAACCCGAAACATGTTTGGCTACTAGCCTGAGCTGCAATGGTGGACCTTCTTCCCTGCTATCCTGCCAAATAAAAGGTATCCTACACGACCGTGTGTGGCGTTTCAATTGTGGTGCGCTCTTCATTTGGATATATATATATATATATATATATAAATATAAAAACGCAAGGTTGCCCAAGTGGGGAGCCACACACCATAGGAATCACACCAATCTCGCAGGTAGCGGTGCCGTCAGCTATCACCGCGCATTCCAATTGCCATACGCGTTTCGAGCAGACGCCCTTGATCACTGGCATGAGGAGGCAGGAAACAGGTTTGCGTAGAACAACAATTTATTTGGATAGTTGGAGTCCCGCCCCAGTGGTCGAAACGCGTATGGCAATTGGAATGCGCGGTGCTAGCTGACGGCACCGCTACCTGCGAGATTGGTGTGATTCCTATGGTGTGTGGCTCCCCACTTGGGCAACCTTGCGTTTTTATATTTACATTAAAAACAGTTAAAAAGGATATTAGTGCATAAACAAAATTAAAGGTTCCTCAATACATCAAACAACTATGTTTAGGATGAGCAAAAATATGAGTTTGTTGTCAGATTTCTGTGCTCCATTTCACACTTATAGGGAGTGGCTGAGGTTTAAAAAACAAAAAAGGGACTGAAGAGAGAAAGAAAACCTAAATTAGGGTTCGCTATGCGCTCCTCCTAGCCCCTAAAATTAAATCTAATCATTTCACCAAATTTGGTATGCTAAACCACATTGAACATAAAATTCTAATGAGCCAACCCAACATGGTTCGTCATGCCCTATTAGCTGATTTAAAAAAGGTGCAGAAAATAAAAACAATTTTGGGTGAACTTAGGGATTGTAGATGAAGGAGAGCTGGTCTACAACGTTGGAAACCTAGTTCCGCAGCAAGGGAATTTAAAATAAGCTTTTGTGCTGGGCTGTGCAATTTTCAAAAGAACATAAAGTGAAGTAATGATTGTGTGGATTGATTGTCACAGGCGCAGGTGGAAGCTTTGATCCCCTCTGGGTCAAATTTTGAAAATAATAAGGACCAATGGATTGACCCTGCTCTGAAATGAAAGAAAATTGACCAGTCCCATCTTGACAAATCCAGAGATAAATATAAAGGGAGTTCATCAATATGTAAAAGACTATAAGAAAGCGACACCAAAGGTTTGGATAGCTCTTTTTCCAGCCTAGTATTTGCACAGTAGTCCTTAAATAGTGCTTTCACCTCCATCTTTGCATTTTTGGGAATACGGCTGGGTTCGGTAAACCAACAGAAAATGCCACAGGATCCAAAAGTGACTCATATATAACTCAACCAAGGTATGAAATAAACCTTGTCAAGCATCAGACAATCAGATATAATAACCTTGCATAGCTTAGCAGCTGGGTTCGACGGGACACTATCCCACAATGAAAGTGGTACCAGCTGAATCGTATGTTCTAAGAATCCCTGATTTAGCTCGTAGCGGGTAATAAGACTGGAGGTGGTGGTGGTAACTGTCGCAAAAAGCAGTTTTCCTCAGCCTGTAAAGAATAGCATTTACTAAAACCCCAAACTCATGCACCATAGGTGACTAAGCTAATGCACTGCAAGTTATAAACATTCAGAGGTGGGAACAGAGTCTCACTAATATCCGGTCTAATAATTTTACAGACTGTGCCATCAATTTTATTTATTTTTATACTGGCCTGAGCAAGGTTAGGGTTTCACGATCCCGATGAACTGAAAGTCAGCCCTACGTAGCAAAAGTTATCAACAGTCGTCAGAGCAGGCCCATCAATATTAATTTTATTTAACCTTAAATTGTCCTGGCCACAAGACATAATGTGTGAATAAGTATAATTAGCTTTTAATTTCAAATTGTGCGTAAAAGAAGCAAAATGGTCCAGCTGATGCCTCAATGCATTTGGAGTAAAGGCTAGCAATACCGCATCATCAGCATACAGTAAAGAGGGATCTGGGAACCTGCATTTCTGGGTATGTCTGGATGGGATGTGGATAAGTGGGCTGTTAAGCCATTGATGTATAAAATAAATAATAAAGGTGCCAATATACATCCCGGCCTCACACCACTCTTGAATGGGAACTTGGAGCAAAGCTACCCATAAGAATTTAAACAGACCCGAGCTGAAAGGTATCAGTGTAGGCAGCACAAAAAACCACCAGAAGATGATCCATGCCTTGATCCAGGAAGATTAACAAAAGTTTAGTTCTGTTCACTGAATCAAAGGCGGTGTATAAGTCCATGAAAGCTAGGTAAATGGGGGAGTGCTTGACCTTGGTATATTTGGGAATGATCAGAGCCCAGTTCAAACATTGTTTGTTGGTTCCTAGTTTTGGCGGGAAACCAAATTGAAAGGGGTTGAGTATATCTTTATCAGCCGTCCATTCAACCAAATGGTCATAGATGACTCTTCCAATGATTTTAATAGTGCTATTGATTAGTGAAATAGGTTAATAGCACTTGGGCGACATATGATCCCCCTTTTGGATATGGGCACAATGGTTGCAGTAGTCCATGAGGGAGGAATGGGAGTTTATAGACAGGTGTTAAATTTATTCGTGATAAGGGGTCCCCATATTTTGGGCATGGTTTTTAACAGGTCCATAGATACACCATCTGGCCCTGGAGCTTTCCCACCTTTAATGTGATGGATAGTTGACTTCACCTGCAGTGTTAATGAGAGTGGAGGGGAGTTCTGCAATATGTTGTGGAGCATAGCTAATATAATTGATGCATCACAAATTTGGTAAATAGAAGGGAAGTGAGTGACCCAATCCACGCCCAAGATGTTATTTTGCAGAAGGGGGTTAGTGGAGAAATTCCTAATTATAATTAACATTACTAAGTCCCAAAAAGATTTAGGGGCACATTTACGAAAATGTGACTCAGTGCATTCCGCAAGCCATTTAGCTGCGCTGCACTGAGTAACTTTCAGAGCACAGGAATGCAACATATTTACAATGATATGTCATATTCCTGTGCTCTCCCCTGTGCTGGTGCACAAACAGCTGCCATGCGCTGGTGCAGGCACCCTTGCACCATGGTGCAAGAATACCTGCATCATGGGGAGATTGTTTTCGTTGCAGGAAGTGGTACCTTACTGCACGAAAACAATCACTACAGGCATTTTCCTCTTTCAATGC
The DNA here is from genome assembly GCF_964204655.1 of Triturus cristatus. Classification (NCBI taxonomy): domain Eukaryota; kingdom Metazoa; phylum Chordata; class Amphibia; order Caudata; family Salamandridae; genus Triturus; species Triturus cristatus. The sequence goes on from NC_140591.1 coordinate 636,904,973, forward strand.
TTGCTGTAGAATGCAGCACTCATTGAAAGAGGAAAAAAACGAGGAGAAATGAAATCATTTCTCCTCATTGGGCCTCTCTATACCACCCCTAGTTTGGCGTAGCATACTGACGCATTTCCAGATTCACGATTTCTCGTAAATCTGAAATGTGTCAGGTTCCATGGGTGTTGCGTGGGAACACCCACAGCAACACCCATGAAACACCCCTTTCACACAAAGTGCTGCGTGTAAAGGGGCCAATATTTACAAGGACAGAAAAAGTCACGCAGAGTGGCTTTTCCTGTCCTTGTAAATATGGAGCAGTGAAATACGCCACATGAACGTCACAAAAGGTGACATACTGGTGGCACAGGGGGCTTGTAAATCTGCCCCACAGTTTCCTTACCCTGGGAAGCATGTTCCAAAATCTCCCATTCAGGTTCATATATCTCTCCTCTTCCTGTTAGTGAGTGCGATTTTGTACTCAGAATGTGCCAGGGAGATTTCGCTCCTAATCCTGGGGCATGCGTTTATAGCTATCCTCAGCATTCTATTTGCCAGGGAACAAGCCCTGTTGAACCATCTTGGGTCTGTGCTCGAGGTACAGATTGGCTTGAGCATGGACTCCCTGATTGTATATGTTCGACTATTATAATGTAAAGCTATGGAGTCCTGTTCATTCACTGCTAGACAGTAAAGGAATTTATTTAGGTCTAACTCAATTAAGGCAGCTAGTAAATATTTAGGGTTTTTCAAGCGCCAGACTAATCTTAAGCCATCCGAGGAGTGATATGTAATGGAAGCTAAATTACTATTACAGGCTAATCCCTTGAGGGGTAAGAGCATAGAAGCACTCAGGGCGTTATGATCGCCCCAATCTGTAAGTAGGATCTTTCCTTTAGAGTACCAACGTAAAAAGTCTGGCTGACAAACATATAATCTATAAGCAAAGCTCGCCCCCCTCTGAATGACATCAACGTATTACTTGCTCCTCCTAGGAATTCGAGTAAATCTACCGTGCCTTGGGCAGTGAGGCACTTAAGAAGCTCTGCCCCCCCTTGTATCTTGCATAATGCAATGCCCATTCCCATAAGTGTATTGTGTCCTGAGGGCCTGCTGATCTTTGCGTTAATGTCACTGCAGAGGAAAACGTGAGCTTGAAAGGCACGGTTATCAGCCTTAGTTTGTAATTGAGAAATACAATTAAACAAGCTATGGTAATGTATGCCTCTAACATTGATAAAATTGTTATTGTAGAAATTTATCAGGTAAAAAACCATCTGACACATACATTAAAAATGTCATTTGCGATTCCTTATTAGCGAAAAACAAGGATTCCCTAATAAGGAATCACAAATGTCTATGCAGGTAGGAAGTCCTAAAAAAATAGCGATTCCTAAAAATTCCTTCATTGAGACTAGCAAATTGTGAGTTGCAATTAAGGAATTGCTACCCATTCATTCCTATGGGCCTAGAGACCTATAGAAATCAATGGAAATTGCATGCACAATTTGTGAGTACCCCATAGGTACTCGCAAATTGTGCATGCAATTTCAAGGGTGCATGGGTGCCAAAAGGACACCCTGTTGCACCCCTGAAATTGATATGTGTACACATGCTGCTCACACACATGCCCTTGTGTGTAGCCTGGAACTTTGAAAATAGCACATTAGTGCATTTTCAAAGTTTCCGGTAATTGCCATCAGGTATAATTGTCCGGTAATTAGCAGCCCCTAATAGCGAAATCGCTATTTTAAACAGCATCTTGCATTGCATTCAAGGAATTGCAATTTGCAATTCCTTAAATGCAATCACAATTTGCGATTTTTGCATTTGGGATGATATATACTAAATGCAAAAATACCGGTCGCAAAGGTGCAGATTCTGAGAATCTGCCCGTTTGCAACTATTTTTTCCTTGATGCATGTGGCCCTATATTAGTCTTTGGAATGCAAATTACTAGATCTAAAAAAAAGAAGAAGAACTAGATTCAACTTGTGATACCTCCAACTTGAGGCTTAGGTTGACCCAGGTAGTTAATCCACCGGCCACTCAGCCATCAGTAGAGGTAATAACAAGCATAGCCCTCAAAATGCTGTGCAACAGTGAACCAGGTCTTCTGTAAAAGAACTAAATCAAACTTAGAAACAAATGCCCTTCAGTCTTCATTATTAATCTTCCCTTTAAGGCCTGCCATGTTCCACCTAAGAACAGATAAAGATATGTATTGCATAGGTAAAGTATTGGATGTATCTGCTGTGGACCTTAACAAGGAGGTGACAGTAGATGTCACTAACTGATTGACAGTCATAGATGTAGTGCAGGCAATAACAGGTGTAGAGGATGCTTTAGGACCAGTAAGTGAATCCAGATTGGAAAGTGCATCAAATCTGTTTGATGTGGGTACGGAGCATGAAACGGAAGATGCAAGCTGTGGTGTCTGCGCTACAGCCGAAGCAATGGAGGGTGGCAGACTATCTGTGTCTGTCTTTTATAAATTATCTGAGTGTGTATTAATGACCCCATAGCAGATGGTTGAGCTTGTAACGTGCCCTACAGTTTGAAGAAGAATTACATGGACACCGCCTAAGGTAGAATAGGGGTCTATAAAAAAAGCCTAACAAATATCTTGGAGATTGAGGTACTGCCCCGATTACTGGGTCTACCATTAAAAAATAACAGGTGAGAAAATTCTGGAGAACTAAATTTGATCACAGTACAGTATCCTAGGAATTTCAGGCGATTAGGTCCAATCCAAGCACATCTCCGTACGTGCAGGATATCTTTAACTGATAACTGTGTCTGCGACTGGAGATGTGCTGAAATTGCTCTATCCTCTATGTCCCTCATGGTGTGAATAAAATTGGAAGTAGAAGTAGGTTTTCGGACTACTTTATGACCAGTCAAGAACTTTTGTTACATGAATAGTCTGCGTGGACTAATGGGTTGCTATGAGTAAATGAGGCCTGTGTTTGTAGAATATACTTTCCTGAAGATTCGTCAAGTCTGTTAATGAGTGGTACCTGGTAGAAGTACACGTTGCAGTTCCTTTAGAGGGGCCTGAAAGGCTGGTACCGAGTGCAACCAAATTTGACTCTTTAATATCCAATCATGAGACCATAGGAGAAAGTATAGTGGTAATCACTGAACACAGTTTATCTGAGAAAGTCTTTAGATGGCTAGACAGAAGATCTTTGATAGAATTAGTGATGTGAGACTAATCTTCCTTTGAAAGTAAGGCTGAAACTGGGGCTCCTGGGATTGGTGTTAGAAGAGTCACAGGCTCAAATTCCAACGCTTGTAGATTCTCAGGAGGGGATAAATGAGGACTGGCCACGTATTTGCATGCCTTGCCGCTCTTAGATCTTTTTGGCAATATGGTGAACAGAGACTTATTATTTGCAGGGTTGGGAGGCATGGAGAGAGTGATTGTGGGAGGGGATGATTATACACTTTGTTGTAGTATCTTGAATAGAAGGAGGATCAGTATTGTTTTGGGGTGAGACTATTGGCAAATCTGGAGGCAGTTGAGGAAACAAACCAGGTTGCTCCCCACTAATGCCATCCAAATTAATAGGAAGCCTCCATTCAGTTTGTGCAATTTCACAGTGATGGCTTTTTTGAGCATCCAGTCACATGAGGTAGGCTTTGAAGTAGACTTTGCTAGTGGAGATGTCATTGTGTTGCAATTGCCCTTTTTTCCCCCCACGATTCTGACAGATGACCTTTTCACTAGGAGAATAAAAAGATAGCAGTGAGCCTACATAAACTGAGTACCTGGGGCAAGGAGGAGGCCACTATTTAAAATTCAAAATGATGGTCAGAAAACAGTACCTCTCATTTGTTTGATTATTTCCAAATAGTGGCATAGCAACTTCAATAACTTCAAGAACTTCAAGTCAAATTGGAGGCGTTGGGATGAAATGGCAAGGGCCTCAGAGAGTAGGCCCAGCCCAGCCATGAACGGCCGCGGGCTGCGGTAGTCACCGGGCAGGACCCTCCTCCTCCCTTCAATCAGCAGAGGGATATACTGGGGGACCAGGTCCCACCCCAGCACAGCAGAGCACAAAACAGCAGAGTCAGGCCTCAATTCATCTCCTGCAGTTATGTAAGGGTTGTAAATAGAACACCACACAATCACGGCTCCAAATCCAACAAAACAGAATTTACGGCCACATCCCATTCATTGCCTACTCCTAATTGTTGGATCTCCATAGCGCGAGGATCGTGGAAATAGGAACCAGGAACAGGAGCTTACTGCTCCTGCAGGCTGTCCTTGCTCTGCACACCACTTCTCCTTTTCTTGCTTGCCTCCCCGTTCCCCTCTGATTCAGCCTCCCTCCGCTTGCAAGGCTACTTGTTGAACTTGCAGTACTGGTGTCTGCAAGATTACATCATGGGAGACTGTGCTATGTTCAACGTCGTTCTCAATACCATGGCAGGTCCCTCACTACCGCCTCTGGGGCCAGTAGCTGGCGGTGATTGAGAAGGACCTATTTTCTTAAACCTTGCTGCTTGACTGATCTACGGAAAATATTTGTGTGTCCCACCATGCAGTTGAATGTTGTCATAGCTTTTCATCACCACGTCCCTGATCTGCAAGAGCTCACAGTTTTGCACAAAAAATCTACTCAAGTTAAGCACTTTCTTCTTGTTAATTAGAAATTGCTACCTCATAGGGTAAATGTCAAGTGCATGTTCTACACTAAATTTGTGTAATTACCCACGAGGAAATGTCTCCAGTGACCTTGGCTGCATTTCAGTAATTTGATTGTTCCTTGTGCTTCTTTATCCACAAATCTGTGATAACAGGAATCTTCCCATAGGGAGGACAAAGAGACTACAAGGGGGAAAATCTCCACCAAACAATGGTGGTTTCTATTAGCTATATGAAGTAAGTGCTTCTTTGTTTGGTGGAGATGTACTCATATTCCCTTGCATGAAGAATGCATCACCACAATCGACTGGAAAAGTGCTGGAGGGCCTTTTGGTAAGCTGCCCATCATCCTGGCAAAAGGCAGGAAGACCTTTGCATACTACTAAGGTGGACTGGGGCCAACTGGGGGAAGCTTCCAAGTGTTTTGCACGCTCATTTTAAGTTAATCGGAGAACCATTAGCTCTGATCTCACTAGGAGAGGATAACAAAGTACCCTCTTGTCACAGTCACATAAAGATTGCACTCCAATAGATCAGCGATGCAGTCATGTCTGCAATGGACTTTAGATGGTTTTTCAATATGGAATAGCTGAGAAAACACACTTGCTTTGCCTTCGCCAAGCACAGTAGTTATATTTATTGTTCCTTTACAGAAGAGGAGTTTCAGAGGGGGCACCTCCTGTGTTTATATTTATAGGTGCCTTCAATTGACATTTAATTTCTGTGAAATGATCTTAGGGGCCAAAACGGTCTTGCAAACCTTAATGGAGGGTGAGTAGCCCGCCTCTGTGGCCTGATTCCAACCCTGGGGACAACATCCCCTGGCATTACCTCAATGGGAGAGGGGGCTTCCCAGCCCCCCTCCCCAGACAAATTTTGGTCCCAGGGACCTGATTCCATGGGGCATGCTGACAAACAAATGAGTTATGATGGAAGCACGACCCCCTCACCAGGCCAACTTCAGCCCAGGGACCTCATCCCCTGATTGTTCTGGTCCCACCCAGTTTACCCATTGTGCTATGGGACTGCAAGGGGAGCCTCAAGTCCCTCGGTGCCAGCCCGTTCCCACCTCCTGCCGGAGTTTGCATTGCTGTTGCCTGCAGGGAGCTGCTAGAAATGAAGCTCACTGCATGCATGACCAATATTTTCATTTCTTTCCCTGCCCGCATGACTGCCATATGTAGGCATAGGACAGGATGCTATGTTTTTAAAAGGTAAGGCATATGGTTTTAAGTTTCACTGAGTTACCAGTGCACTTAATTCACATTCACCCAGTAATTCATCCAGTTTTCCACTCACATTGTGAGTCACATACTTACCCAAATTCACACTGATCTTCACGTCGCAACGTTCTTGCAAAGCTGAGATATGTATTTATCCAAATTCAACCTATTTTTTCTCTATGATAATACTAGTTTTAATACTATATTAGTGAACCTCTTACTTTAAAAAAGACACTTAAAGTGTCTATATGTGTTTTTAAGTGCTTTCAAAAAACATACTGAAGTTTTGACCCCCACATGTCTCCAGAAATACTTGACTGCTTGGGTTGTAACGTCATAGCTACTCCGCAAGATTTATAAACAAAACCTTCAACATGTTTTTCCTTTTTGATTATACTACTTTTATTACTTTATTAGTAAACTACACACCTTAAACAAATCCTTCAAAGGGTCTATATAATTGTTTACGTAGTGGCAAAATTATGCTGGAATTATGACTCCCCGCAAAGAGGTTGCGTTGGGTCTACAACTACCAAATTTAAAAACTAAAATAATATTTATATTAATATAAGTGACATCGTACTGTACCCACCTCACAACCATGCGAACAAACAGTAGGAATTCCCTAAAAAAACAACTGCTACAGGGACGTTATAGTTAGGAAATAGATTTCAAACAAAACAACTGAAAGTTAGGAAATAAAATTAAAACCTTAGAACTTCACTGAAAAAGAAAGGTTGCAGCAATGTTATACTTAGAAAATAGATTAAACAAAAACCTTGGAAACTCACTGAAAAACTAAAGGTTACGGGGATGTTATACTAACAAAATTGAATTTTAAAAAAGGTGATATTCACTAAAAAAACAAAACGCTATGGAGATGGTAAATTTAGGCTCAAATGTCATTTGAACAAAACTACTGAAATTCATCATTCATAGTTATCTGAGCTAACTATAAGTTTCAATCCCACAACACACTGCCTATGACCTCACATATTACATCATTAATAACATGGCCAAAGTCATCACTGATGACATCACTGATGACATCTCAAATGACATCACTGATTACATCATCCACAAAACTGCTCACACACCCACTTTACAGCAGGAGCGGAGGCGAGTATTATGCATTTCTTTCCTTACTTTTATTAACCAGCATGTGCAAAGAAACAAAAAAAATGACAAAGACCACAACTCCCATGAACCTCGGGAGTAACCATGGCCACCAACAGTCCAATCATAAGGCACAGTGAAGTCCATATACAGTTGCAGTCACCGTAGTCCTTCCTCTTTCTTCACTGCTGGCCCGTCAGTTAAGTCCCTTTTCTCCTTACTGTGGTTTTGGGATCTTGGCTTGGTGGGCTCTGTTTCGTTATTGTTGTGACCGGTATTAATTTGCTCTGCTTTGGTTGCGGTATCTTTAGCGGGTTTTTCTTCCCCGATGGTGTAGCGCGGTAGGCTTTGGCCCGAGCATGTTATTTTTTTATATACGGAGCGGGTGCGCTAGGTGGCGCTGTTTCGCACCTTCAGCGCAGCTCTTCGTTTTCAGCACCGGTGAAGCGCCGCAACTGCCGCTGAGGGATCAGAGCGGTCTCCAGCTCGTGCCTGGATCCTTCCCCCCCTCGCCTGACACCACTTTGGCGGTAAGTGTGACAGGCTTAGCCCTTAATAAAATTTGCATATTTGCCGGTTTCTCGGAGCACGCTGGTTTTCACTGGTGTCTGACAGCTTCTGGACACCGGCAAGGGGTGAGCCCCCATTAACTAAATTGGGGCATTTTTCCTGGGTGTCCTCATCTCCTGTCATTATACAGTCTCAGAGAGAGCATGACTACACCCCATCTTTGTCCTCTGAGGAGGACCGGCTTCCCCAGGCGCGCAGACCTGCGGAGCTGGACAGGCTCCTCTCTTCGACCATTGCTCAGGTGCTTGCCCCTTTGCAGGAAAGCGTTGACCGTCTGTCCGCCCACATTTTCCAGGGCACTTGAATACTGGGGGACGGGGGAGCCGTGCCTAGCGGTGTGCCTCCTATTCACCCACGAAAGACACCTAAGCGTGACGGGGGCACCTTGAGGGCTTCAGTCATCTGACGGAAGTCTTTCAGAAGAGTGTGCGTACGCTTCGTGATACATTTCAGTCTTTTAGTAAATCTTTAATTTGCAGATTAGTTTGCACACAAACTCTAATTAGTATTGTTCTCGCTGGTGCGGAAAGTTCTGCAAAGGTTATGAGGATTTCTGCTGCTGTATCAGTTCAGTTGTCAGCTGTTGTTAAGGCATGCAGATAATAGTGGAAACCTCAGCGAAAAGTCTATTTATTTAAAATAAACACTCTAACTTGAATTGTGGAGAAAACTTCTCTTCACAGAAGCTGTTTCCAATGACTTTAATCACTCTGTACTCCCTTTGTGAAGCCAGGAATCTTCAGACAGGTTTCTTATTCAGGACTGGAATCGTGCACTGTGGAAGGAATGGCAGGCACGTCAGGAATTCATCACCACATTGTCAAACAAACATATACTGAACTTCCCTGAAGGAAGAAAGGCTGTGACTCAGGAAACGGTGCTTCAGAACTTCTCCTCAGAACTGGAACGCACAGAGGAACGTCCGTTCCAAAGCTTTTGTCAGTTGAAGTGCGCCATGCGAAACTTGCGCAGGCGCATTGTGCACAACTAGAGTGTCTCGAGTCTAACCAACTAGACTGAGAACTCTACAGGAAGTGTGAAACCGGACAGGTAGCGGCAGAAAAGAAACCTCTTAATCCATATAAAATGGATTGGAGGGAAGTTTTCCAGGCTGGACCAAGTCTTCTCCATCGGGGGTATTTCCTTGAATACTTCTTTTGAGGGAATATTGTAATTCTTTTTGAAACAAGACTGGAAATAGACAGAGGTGTCCTGACAGTGTGACTCCTTAGTAGTACAGAAAGAATAGTAATTTAACTTATGAAATAGCTTAGTATCTATCTCAGAAACATTTATGAAACTCTTACACTCACTGACAGCAAGCTGTTATATAGGGGTACTGCAAAGAAGTATTAACATGGGACAAGTTCCATGTAGAAGCACTTACAAATATTTCAGCAAAAGTCTACAACCGGACGATGCATGCGAAAGCAGGTGCAGCAGGACAGTCCGCATCTACAGCACCCTTGGGAGAACCATCATCAGCTGCACACATTACAATGCTAGCTGCCTGTGAAGAATTAGCTGAGATGGTTACTCACTGTGCGAAATGCTGCTTGCTTGTTACTCTAAAAATGTCTTCTCTGGGTGCTTCCAGCTACCATATAATGTTTTTAAAGACTGAAGTGAGTTGCTTTTTTGCATTTCCCTATCCTTACCATTTTACTAGCCTGTTTACTTATTGTTAAAAAAAACAAGAAAAAATAAAAATCCCTTCTACAAAAAAAGAGTTCTTTATAGACCCACCATCTGGTCAAACAAAGAGGTAACTCTGTGTTGTAACGTGTTGGTGACTGTATCGGTGTGAGACTGGGCTGTCAGTGTCTGGAGCAATGTGTGCCTGGGTGTGTTAGTATCTGTATTCGTGTGTGGCTGGGTGTGTCAGTGTCTGTATCTGTATGTGTGAGGGTGTTTGAAAGACTGTATCAGTGTTTGGTTGAATTTTTAAGTGACTATATCGATATGTGACTGGGTGTTTCATTGGTTGTATGAGTATATGCCTGGGTGTGTCAGTTTCTGTAGAGGAGTGTGGCTGAGTGTTTAAGTAGTTGAATCAGTGTTTGTCTGGATATGTCAGTGGCTGTATCAGTGTGTCCCTGGGTGTGTCAGGGGTTGTATAAGTGTGAGCCTGGTTCTGTCAGTGGCTGTATCGGTGAGTATGACAGCGGGCATTTCAGTGACTGTATTGGTCTGTGCATGGATGTGTCAGTGTCTGTGTGGCTTTACCAGTGTATGGGCGAGTATGTGAGTAGCTGTATTAGTGTGTTTGTGTGGGTGTGTGAGTGGTGTATCTGTGTATACCTAGGTATATGGGAGGCTCTATTTTTGTGTGAGTGGCTGTATGACTGTGTGATTGGTTGTGTAAATGATTGCATGGTGTATGAGCCTATGTAAGTTGTGGTTTTCATGTGTAAAAGGGTGTGCAACTGTGTGGGATTTTGAGTGGTTAAGTTAATGTATGTGTGGGTGTGCCAGTACCTGTATGAATGACTCAATATGAGTACCTTTATGGGTGTGTTTCTGACCCATGAGTTAAATTAGTAATATATTGTTTTATATAAGCCTGGGCAAAGCACTACACTACGCTCGCGTAGTTTACGAAGTTTGCGCTACTTAGCACTACGCAAATTGCATGTTGCACAGTGCAAACACGCAGTGCAGGGGCCATTTTTTGCTTGCTCGTGGTCCTCAACATCAAGTTGGTGACCGCAAGCAAGCAAAATGACATCCCGGCGAGACTTTTTCCTCGTTCGCGATCAGCAACATCAAGTTGCCGATCGCGAGCGTGGAAAATAAACCTCCTGGCGAGCTTCTCAACGCGGGAAAGTCAGGTTTCTTATTGCGAGTAGTCGCGTAAGCTCGCGACCGCTCGCGATGAGAAACTACCAGTCCGCGTTGAGAAAGCTGCTACTCGAGTAGAAATCTACTTGAGCGGCAGAAAACGACCGCTTGCACTGTGCAAGATGCAGTTTGCACTGATTGCACAGTGCGGACAAGCATCCAGTACTGTACAATCAGTGCGAACAGCATTTTGCACAGTGCACTATGCAGTTCGCATAGCTACGTGTAGCTCGCATAGTGCGAAGTGCACTTCGCGTAGCTACGCGTAGCGCTACTTCCCAAACTACACCCATGGTTAGTTTTATACATTTACAAATACATTTTATTAACATGTTACCATACAATCTAAACCAAACAATTATCAAATAAACATAACATAACTTATTTAACTAATTACAAACACATTTATGGTACAAGTACTCCAGATAGATGAAGGTATGTGTTTAGACCCGCAAAGACAAAACTAAGTGATGTCTGCAATCATTTTATAATACCTTCAGGGGAAAAGAAGGTTACAGCTAAATATGTGCAGTGCAGCATTTGTGGCAAGAAGTTATCCAGGGCCATTGCCAAGAAGTTTTCACATGGGACAAGTTCCACATGCAAGCAATTTATGAAAGGATCTACAACCAGATGATGTGAAGAAAGCAGGTACAGCACAACAGTCTACCTCTACAGCACCCTTGGGAGAACCATCATCAACTGCAGTCATTACAATACCAGCTGCCTGTGAAGATTTGAATGAGCTGGTTACTCACTGTGAAAAATGGCACATGCTTGTAGCTATAAAAATGTTTTCTGTGGGTGCATTTTCATGTTTTAACTGTTCTCCTGTTCAATAGTCATATACCATAAAAAAATGTACTGTTGAAAGTATCATCACTGAATAGTGGGCAAAAAAACAATCATAAAGATTTTAGAAAAAAACATAACTGCACACTGTATGTATGTAAGTAGGTGTTTGCATGGGTACATGGGTGTGTGACTGACTGTATGGGATATTGAGTGGGTCTGTGAACGTATGTGTGAGTGTGTGTCAGAAGGTGGAATCTTAGTAGGGGTAAGTATGCACCTATCACTAGCACTAAGGCCTCCAACACAATATAAGGCCCGGACAAGGTCTCAATAAATTATTCCCTTGCTCAACCCTTGGTAGCTGGCAATGAGCAGGCAACTTAACTTAGGAGATAGGTGTGTAAAGTATTTAAAAACAACAATCCATTAAATAAGCAAGACACAGCATACAATAAAAATAAAAGACCAGTTTAAAAAAATAGGAAATATTGTTTGTCTGAAAATGACACCAAAGAACAGAAATCCAATTTAGGGGGCCAAAAATATGATTTTTGTTAAAGAATAAATACTGCCTGGTGCTACAAAACCTATAAGGCCAAAATGGGACACTTTTCACGCTTGACCGAGACAAAGTCAAAGCTTGAGTCCGACCGTGACGGAGCCCTGGTTGGATTCACTGAGCAGGAGGACTCAGTCAAAGTTTTACCTTCGCACTTAGACATTTTTCTTGAGGATTTTCTCTCGATGTCGAGCGGGCCAGTCCAGCAGGCCGGATTCTCAGCAACTTCATAGGCTTGGTTCAGCGGGAGCTGCCGGACAACTCCTATAAGTCTTGAGCGCCGGAGCTTTCAGTGGGACGAACCTGAACACCAGGCCGCGTATCAATTTGACATAGTCATCTTGACTCTTGACGTAGGGTTGGCCACGTTATGGAGCTTTTTCCAAAAGTTGCTCCAAACCTCTTGAACTTCTACCTGAAATTTCACGTGAGGGTTCCAAGCGTCCAAAATACAAATTCAAGATTCCAAAGTCTCTGAGTTGCTCCTCAACAGTTGGGACTACAGTTCCCGCAATGCACATGGCCAAGTGCAGCTGAAGGTGGTCAACTTGCTACTTCTAGCTGGATGTGATGCAGGTAGAGCTCTTTATATCCGTTGCTTTCAGGGAGTCCACTCCTTCTCTTTTTGAAGCAAGGCAAAGCACTTAGAGCTGTAGTTCCTTAGTGTGCAGAAGATGCAGTCATTCAGAGTGCAGTCCTCTTGATGCAGGCTAGGGGTCCAGCAGGGCAGTCCCTTTTCTTCATTTAGTTTCAGACAGCAGATCTGAGTTGCTATGCAGCTCTCCCATATATATCCAATGTTCTGTGTTCAAGTGTCTTCTCCTCTGAAGGATTTATTATATCCTAAACAGTGTAGGAATAAAAACATCCATGAGCTCTTCCTTCACAGTGAGGGGGTTGTAGCCCTTGGCAGGGCTAGGGGTCTCTGTCAAGAGGAGAATCCCAGATGATGAAGCATGCCCCCTCAGTGGGTGATGGGATTTTGTCCTAATTAAGGGACTCCTTCAGAAGTACCCTGAGATCATTATTGCTGTCCCATTTTCTGGCATAGTTGTTCTCTCGACCCAAGTATTTCTTGTGTTTACTTGGAACTTTCAAATGTTCAAGAAATATCAGTACCAGTTTACTGCAATAAGTAATCTGAGATTGTACAATTATACAATTTAAACCAAACAATAAACAAATAAACAGAACATAAATGATTTACCTATTTGCCAAATACACTTTTGACACATGTACATCAGATAGATGCAGTTTTATGTTAAGACCGGCAAGGACAACCTGAGCCTATACAAGGTTGGGAGGAATGAAAACCACCTGCAAAAAAGGAGTAATGTTTGGGAACAATTTAATATTCCTTCATGTGAGAAAAAGGTTAGGTCAAGTTTATCCAGTGTAATGTCTGCAGGAAGCAATTTTCGAAACACACTGTGAAGAAATATTCCCTTGAGTTAAGTTCCCTGTGAAAGCAGATCAAAACTATCCATAAATGCATGTACCATTACATGATGCAGGAGAAGGCAGGTGCATCAGGACAACAAACATTATCTGTAGTGCACTTAGGAGAATGATTGGAATTATCTTTCATAACTGTTCCAGCTGTCTGTGACAATTTGTCTGAGATGGTCACTTACTGTGCCGGTAAAGATGTTGCTTATGTTTTAATTATATTTTTCCTCATCTTTGAACCTTCATGTTTTTCACAATCTGAATGCAGTTCCATCTTTCCAAATGTCTTTGAAAAAAAGAAAAAACATAAAACTGCTAAAAAAATATCTTTCTTAAAAACAACAGTACTTTTTACAACCCTTTCATCTGGTAAAAGAAAGAGCTAAATATGGGACTTCTTTATATCTTGATGCACTGGTTACTCTGTTACAACGGTGACAGATATCCCTTCTGCCAAAATATAAGTCCTATTATCGCCTATGAAATTTATATTTCAGCAGAGGGGATATCCTTCACCGTTGCAACAGAGTAACCCAGCTGCCAAAATCTAAATCAGGCCCTATGTGTTTTATTTTAAGGATAATTCTCTGTTTAAGTGTTTATGTGTATATGTTTTTGTATGTGTATATATGTCACACACCCCAAATACATAAATTAAAATAGTAGACATGAGTACTTTAATATTCTCAAAAGTGAGTAAACCTATACATTTTTAGGAACATATTACCAAATGATGTCCAATCTCATCTGCAATACTAAAATAGAAATTAATGTACAAGTGAATGCATGGGTATGTAAGTGAGTATGTCAGTAGGTGCATCAGTGAATAAATCAGTGTGAAGTGGCTGTATGGTTTTCTAAATAGGTATGTGAGTGGCTGTATAGGTGGGAGACTAGGTGTATCACTGGGTATATGGGAATGTAAGGGCATTTGTAGGTGACTGAAACTTATATGTATATGCGTTTCCTTTTCACTAAGCAGCACCCTGCCTTTAAGGTTACCGAAGAACTACCTTAGGGGTGCCTTATGTGTAACAAAGGATAGTTTAAAGATTGGCAAGGGGTTTTATATTCCAAATCTGCATGGCAGTAAAACTACACAGACTCAGCAGTGGGTTGCCTCCGACAGGTTTAAAAGGCTACTTGTATGCATGGCATGAATAGTGCAGCAGGCCCTCTACTATCATTTAATTTGCAGGCCCTAGGCACAGGTAGTGCACTCTGCTAGAGATCTATAGATACATTGTATATCCTAATTGTGGTTAAGTCAATCAAAATATGTTTAGTGGAGAAGCACATACACTTTACCACTATCTAGCAGTGGAAACTGTTCAGATTCCGAAGGCAAACTGGGTGTTTCAGTATGTGACTGGGTGTCTTAGTGACTGTATGGGTGTTTACATGGATATGTAAGCAGCTGTGTGGATTAGTAAACAGCTTTGTTAGTCAGTGTTTGGCTCTGTAACTGTGCATGTGACTCTGTTAGTAGCAGATATATAAGTGCTGTGTGGCTGTCTAAATGACTGTTGTTCTCTCACTGGGTGTGTGAATGGGTGTATGGTTTTGTAAATAGGTATGTAAGTAGCTGCATGGATGGATGACTGGGTGTATAACTGGATGTACAGGGGTATAAGTGCATGTGTAATTGACTGCCTGAGTGATGGGTACATGAATAACTATACTGGTGTGTGAGTAGGTGTGCCAGTGCCTGACTGAGTCGGTAAATAATTTGGTAAGTGTATGTATAGGTGAGTAAATGAGTGTGTGAATGGTTTTATGGGTGTGTGACTGAGTGTGGCAGTCACTGTCTGACAAAATGAGTGGTTGGTACATAAGTGTTTTTGTGAGAGTATGACTGGGTGTGTAAGTACGTGCCTGACTGTGAGTGGTTAGAAATTAAATACTATTAAATTACATTCTATAAGCAAATACCCACATCTAATTTCTTCATACTTGCTTGTTAAATTACTATAATTTGAGTATACCACTTCCTCTTTCTCCTTCCTGCTTACTTTATCTATTCATGGAACCTTTTAACTGTAATTTTGAAAGTCTCCAATATTCATTACCACATGTATAGGGATGATACCCAACTATACCTAAAAATATCATCTTCAGATGACATCTGCTTACTCGATACAACTCTGCAAAAAATCCACAACTGGCTGACCTCAAAGCACCTCAAACGTAACACTCTCAAAACAGACCTTCTCCTCATCTCCCTACCACAAGGACACGGCGACATAGAAAACTGGATGAAACACTTACCAGCCTTCAACTGCCAGCCTCACATTAGTGATTCCACAAGATCACTGGGAATAATACTCAACAAGAATCTCACCTAGCAGGAACACATCAGTACAGCCACCAGAGGAGAAAACTTTCATATGCACATTCTCAGAAAACTAAAACCCTTCTTCAATGACGACAACCTCAAATCAGCTGTGTCAGCTCCAGTGATACCCAGAATAGACTATGGGAATACAACCTTATGTGGTCTGCTGAGATCCAGACTATCTCCACTAAGACCCTCTCTCAACACGGCTGCAAGTCTTGTCACTGTCTCCAAAAAGAACAACCACATCACCCCTGAACTAAAGGCACATGAACTAGGTCCCTTATGAGGCCAAAACACTGCAAAACATTGCCTGCAAGACACACTAAGGCTTGTACATCAACATACCAAGGTATCAAGCTGATAAACTGGAATTATCAGGAGTTGGCAGAACGGCGAGAAGCACCAGCACCTTGCTATTAAAGCCTCAAAGTTTTGAAAAAAGGCAAAAATACAACCATACTTTCTCCGGACAAGCCCCTAGGATCTGGAACACCCTGTCCCCGGAAATCAGAATGAACCCTTCAAGCACTTCCTTCAAAAAAGAAGTAAAACTTCTTATATTGAACAAATCATTACCCTGATCCCAACACTTGATTTAGCTCACCAACCAGGGTCTGCACCTGGTTCTAAGATTGAATGGCTAACAAACTCTTGATTATCTTCTGGATCCACAGCTAGTATTGACATCAATTATGCTTTTCCTGCTATCTACTCATATTTTTGTTTCTAGTTTACTTGATGTAACATTTGTAAAGCACTCTGATACACTTCCAGGGTCTAGTTCAGGCTATATAAAACTTTTGAAATAAAATAAAATTTAACTAAATAGGAGTTTGTGTCAGTGTTCATTTGTAAATAGCCTGATCTGCTCGCAGCAAAAATGCCATGTTGTGTCAGGTAGTGGGCCACCCAGGTCTGTCTCCCAAGCTGCATGTGCCCCCCTCTCCGCCACAGGCTTCAATGAGAGAACTGCATGACATACACACGAGACTAAATGAGAGCCGATCGGTGTTGTGATGACTAATGACCATAATGGGAAATAGCAAGGATCTGATGGAGCAGTCGGGATTGTGGCACATACTGTATTGTGTAGTCATGTAATATGAATTTGTCCATGTACATCACATTATACCCTTCAGCTAGTGATATGACAGATCACATTTTAGTATTTGAAGAGAGGTTGCCCGGTTGGAGCAATTAACTGCCTGATAGGGTGTGTTTAGTGTCTGTGGTTATAGGTAGGCTGGGGTTGTCAGCAAGAGGGATATGTGGGTAATATAGGTGATCATAACCTAGATACCGTTGGAGTTTAGCCCAGGCCCAGCAAGTGGTAGAAATCATGTGTGTTTCAGGTGCATTTCCTAAGTAGGCCCTGCGGCAATATTGTAGTGAGTGGGTATTTGTGGGTCTGTGACCATTCCAGCTTCAGGAATTGCAGGTGATAAAACCAGCGGTATGCAAAGTGTGCTTGCTCTATTAAATGATAGAGATAAACATCAGGTATGCCAAATCCTCCACGTCACATGGAAAGGTGAAGGATTGCCACTTGACTCAGGGTTGTTGTCGGCCCATACCAACCGTGTCAGCAAGCCTTGTAGAGTATCAAAAAAGGCAATAGTCAAAACTATGGGAATGTTGAGGAATAAATATAAAAACTGGGGCAGTACCACCATCTTTATGATTGCTATTCTGCCCACAGTGGATAGTGGAAGTTTAATCTATTGATGCTTTTGGGATTTTAATCAGTCTATTGCAGGTCCGTAGTTCAGGCGTAAAACCTTACAGCTTTGACAATGGAGGTAAATACCAAGGTATTTGGGTGGGTCAGTACACCATTTTAAAGGGAATTTCAAGGGACAAGTGGCTGTTGCATCTGTTAAGGGGCAGATTTTGGATTTATTCCAATTAATAGCGAGACCAGAGAGTGTTTCGAAGCAAACTATCTCACAGAGTAAGGGTGGTAGGTTGGTCTCTGAAAAATAACATTATGTCATCAGCAAAGAGGGGGCCGCAGTGGAATAGGTGATCTCTCATCAAGTGGCACTCCTGGAAATACCGTACAAGGGGGTCCACAGCTATTATAAATAAAAGGGGAGACAACGCGCATCCCTGTCTGGTGCCACAGGTTAATGTGAACTTGTCAGTTAAGGTGTTACAGCAAACAAATGATGGACAGAATGCTGACAATGCAAACATTCTCCCCCAGTCAAAAGATCTGGTTTATTTCCATCGTTCTTTTGCCCACTATAACACCCCCGTTTGGACCCAGCCATATGCAAATCAGTCTGGACCCTGTTCCCCATGGGAACAGTCCAGACCGACCTGCCAGGCCAGGTCCTCCCTGGACCGGAAACAAGCATCCTGGGACCAGTTTCAGGGTATGTCACCCTTCTTCAGCCAGGCTAGCTTGAATCCAGTGAAATCGGTCCTAGGATGCTTGTTTCTGGTCCAGGGAGGACCTGCTTGGCAGTTCGGGCTCGACTGTTCCCATGAGGCACAGGGTCAGGACTGATTTGCACATGGCCAGGTCTAAACTGGGGTAACATGGTGAGCAACAGAATCATGGATTTAACCCAGATCTCTTGACTGGGGTGAACTTTTTGATTTGTTCAGCATTCCATCCATCAAAAGGTGGCATTCATTTTTAGGCGAGCCAATGGGGTTGTATAGAGAAGGTGTACCAATTCACAGAAACCATTTGTAACTCCAAGTTTTCCAAAGTAGCAAATACAAAAGGCCAATTCAATGAAAAAAAATGTTTTTTCAGCGTCAAGTAATACCACTACAGTGGAGAGATCTGGGTTGGTTTGATTAAGAACAGCAAATATCGTCTTCAGATTTATTGATGTGGACCGGTTGAGGATGAACCCTGATTTTAATGGGGAGATCATTTTATCCATTATTAAGGAAAGGCGAGTGGCAAGATTCTTGGCTAATATTTTATTATCATGATTCAAAAGAGACAGTGGCATATAAGAAGTGCACTTATCCAGAAGTTTGTCTGGTTTGAGTAGTAAGGTAACAACGGGTTTGCACAGTGTCAGGGAGAGTTTTCCACGTGTCAGGGATTCCGCATAGGCCTCAAGCAGGTGTGGGGCCAGTATCATTTTAGAAGCCTTGTAAAAAGCTCTGGTAAAGCCTAAGACGCCCGGGGCGCAAGTGCCGCTCAGGTCGTCAATGGCTTGAGTAATCTTGTAACACTTCATAGGGGAAGTGAGGAACTGCTGTTCCCCTGTATCCAACCACACCATGGCCACCTTGGCCAGGTGGTTTTTGAACCACTTCTGCAGCAGTATTGCATCACGATGTGTACAACTGAGTATAGTAATTAAGATAAGTGTCAACTATATCGCCACTACTGGTGACAATGGAACCATTGTCAAGTTGAATGCGCTTGATTAATGAAGCCTGATACGGGGATGTAGAAGTCCGGTTAATGTGTTGCCTGGCCTGTCCTCCTCTCCATAGGCACAAGCTCGTGCACATTTACCAAGGTAGTTGACTTCCAGGATTGCCAGATCCTGGAATTCCTGCATTAGGGAAGCACGCCAGTCTTTCAGTGCATGATCAGCAGTTGCCAAGACTCCATGTATGAAGCGTAAAACTCCTGAGTGCTTGGCAATACATACACCTCTGCTGTATGCTTTGAAAACATCTCAAAGTATGGAGTAGTGTTGTACAGTATCTGTGTTGAGTTAAAAACATTCAACTATTGCATCCCGCACTTCAGATTGGAAAATCCCGTTTACCATGGCATTTGTGAGGAAGCACCAGGGCACGTGTGGTAGTGCAGCTTTGGGAAGATGGAGAGTGAGGAGTACCAGGGAATGGTCCGACAGGGTCTTGGAGATGTTCGATGTTGGTGAGTGCTAGTGTTAGATTTGGGGTACGATGCCAATGATCTATATGTGACCAGGATCCATGTGGGGCAGAATCAAAGGTGTAACTTCTACCAGACAAGTGCTTGGAATGCCAGGCGTCATCCAAGAGAAAGGATTGGATGAAAGCTGAGAGTGCTTGGAGGGAATGAGCTTTGGTGATTAATCCCATACCAATCAAATCTACAGAGGGATCCATAGTGAGATTGAACTCGACCCCCAGAAGCACTGTGTAGGCTTGCAGTCAATTAAGATGTGTGGATATATCACAAAAAAACTCTGCGGCATCTACACTGGGTTCATAGATGTTGACTAGGAAGCGGGGCATGGTAGACAGAGTGTCAGATACCAAAAGATAGCGACCCTCTGGATCTGCTATTATTTTGCATGATGTGAAAGGGATCACTTTCTTTCACTCTGTAAAGTACGTGCTGTAATTGCCCCAAAAATTATTTTCACCCCATTTAGCAGTGTAGCGGTTAATAGAATCAGGAGCGAGGTGGGTTTCCTGTAAGTAAGCTATCTGTATGCCATGTCGGGTTAGGTAGGAGAGAACTTGAAGCCCCTTCCGTGGGTTAAATAACCGACGTACATTCCAAGTTATGCATTTTAACATCACATTACTGACTACAGCAGTGGGTGCAGATATTTAGAAGGATATGCAGTAAAAGAAAAAGATTGTAATTGTAAGTGTACAAGGTAATGCAGCTACTATTGTGAATTAATTCCCTTGCCAGTTCCAGCATCTGACCAGGTATCATGTAGTTGATTTTACACATGAGCAATTCCTGGAAGTAATGGCGAATAGGTTGAGCACAAGTCTACTAGATTGCTAGAGAATGGTTCTGGTTTCAAAAGTTTATGGCCTCAACAGTAGTGTTGAATATATGGGTCTTGCCATTCAATTGTACTCTTAGTCGCACCAGGTTTAGCATGGAATATTTTATGTTAGCCTTCAGGAAAAAAGTTTAGTGTCTGTGAACTTGCGGCACGCTTCTGGCACAATGGGAATGAAATCGGGAAAAAAGGAAAGTGTCATACCTTGATACTGCAGTGGAGTTCGCTCCAGAGTAAGGCACAGAATTGTGTTGCTGTCTCGATAATTGAGAAGCTTAGTTAGTATCAAACGATAGGGTGCTCCCAGTGCTAGTCACAGGCCGACAGCCTTGTGGGCTCTCTCAATTGAAAATGTGGGTGAAAAAGCTTAGCTGCCAAAAAGTTAATGAGTAGATTTTCCACATAGGAGCTCATGCGACTGGTGTTGGTGGTCTCTGAGATTCCTGCTATGCGTATATTGTTTGTGCGCGATCTCGCTTCCAAGACTTTTACTTTCACAGCAGTTTGTTTGAGGAGTCTCTCAAGTTTATCCATATGTTTAATTGGTAGTAGAGTCAATGTCTTCAAGGTCCGATATGCGCTGTTCAGCAGTAGAAATGCGTGTTTCATGTTGTTGTTTTTTTATGCATGCTCTCTAGCGGAGCTGTTATTGCGTCCAAACGATTGCCCACTGATCTGAACCCTGTATGTAGTTAAACTAAAATAGTTGCTGTGCCCTCTTGGACCAGAGGTTTTGGCTCAACAGTGTCTGAAGTTGCTCCAAGGGAACTCTCATCCTTCCACGTCGTGGGGTTGTGGCCACATCAAAGGAGAGCGGACGTTGATGGGGGTCGAAGTGTCCCATTGTGTAGGGAGGTAGAAGAGGCCCAAGGGCTACAACTGCCAGCAGTATTAGAGTGAAAGTCAGTAAATCGGATGTTTGCACCTTTGGCTATGACACTGATCATGACAAACAATGGGTCAGTTGGATGTTAGTTACTTCACATGCTGAAATGTAATGCAAGCAAGTGTAGTTTTAGATGGAGCTCTAGTATCGGCAAGTAGTATCCGCCAGCATCATGCAGGGCCCCGTACAGCCAGCACTTGACTTCAACCCACCTCAATTTCCACAGAGTTTGGAGAGTAAGAGTAGAAAAGTAGCCTTCTGAACATTGTACAAAACCTGCATATCAGGAGGTTTGTGTGAAGGATGGACAGGAGATATGGGTAATGAAGGAGATCATGCTGTGGCCTAACCAGATGACACCACTGTGAAGTCTGACTAGTTGAGGAACATTGTGTGCCAGAATACAGGGTGATGTCATCTAGTAAGGACCCATCATCAGCGCACTCAGTACCCACCTCTCCTGTCCTTCCTTCAACCAAATACCTGTTGGAAGGACATCCTAGGCCAGCCCTCTCCCTCAATCCTGGCACTTCCTTCCTGCCCTACTTTCCCTTTCTCTCCCTCCCCAATACTTTCTAGGGGCTGATAGCCAATTACTTGCCATCAGGGGATGCTAGGAGCCGGTTTCTCTCTTCCTCAGCCCACACCTAACACTGTGAATTTCATCACCTATATTGTGAGTTATGGTGAATCAGAAATCATCTAGTCTTCTGATGAACCACAAATTTCTCAAGGAATTTGATTTCTGGACATTTCTTTGGCAGTAGGTTTAAACATATCCCAAGCATGGTTTTCCTCACATGTTTCCAACCACTACCATTTTAGAAGTTATATACCCCAGACAAGAGTTTACCTTTTTTTTGCTTACTTCTGTTTTTTTACCCATGTATCTCCATGGCAATTAAATTGTAAAACCTAGTCCAAAAGACATTGAACGACTGTACAAGGTCAAAAGCAAGCACATAGTCAATGACTGGTAGAAGAGGTAATTGTTTAGGAGAGTGCCACTGCATTGTGATGTAAATGTCTTGTCGAGGTGTATCCTCAACTGTTTCCTAAAATTGAGCACTATTAGGGCAATCCTCATGGTACAGGATGTTGTTCCAGATCCTGGGTGCATGGATGGAAAAGGCATACTGCCATGTTTGTTTTTTTCCCCACTCTTTAGTCTCCAGTCAAATAGTGGCTTGGATCCGTGTATGCTGAAAGCCTCCATAGATGGTGAACCTGTCAGCTAGAAAATCAGGGATATTGGTGATACTGTCTTTGAAAATTATGCAGTTGCTTTTGGAGATGGCGTGGGCATGCAAGGGGAGCTAATCAAGTTTTTTTAGATTGGGGTGATGTTATAATATTTCTTCTGGTCCTGGTTGAGACATGTGGTGGTGTGTAGGGTGCCCTTAATGAGTACTTGCTCTGAGTGTGTCAATAAGGTTGAGGAGGATACCTCTTGGTTTTTTGAGCTTGTTTTTTCCGAAAGGTTGAAGTCACCCAAGAGGGTGGTGTTTACCTGTTGGGTGGATGAGGTGATGATGTGATTTTAGAATTTGGTAAAGATATCCTTGTTCTGCTCAGGAGGCTTGTAAAAGAGATGTTTTTTTTTTTCAGAATTTTATACAGCGCGAACTTGACACAAATCCAATCAGGTATCAGAGCGCTTTACATAGCACCAGTTACGTTATATCAGGACACACATTCATTTTTTGTTAGGCACGGGGAGATTAAGTGATTTGCCCAGAATCACAGGATGTTCAGTGTCATTACCGAGACTCGAACCCAGTTCCACAGGTCCGAGGTCGAGTGCCCTAGCCGTTAGGCCAACTCCTCTGTTGGAGGGAGGTCTGAGTTGTAGAGAGCAGGAAGTGACACATCAGTAGCTCTCTAGAGTTGAGTGTGACTTTACTACCTAGGGTGCAGGACCAGGAGGACTTATAGATGACAGTGAGATCTCCTTCCCTCATGGACCACACAATGGATGCAGTAGCATGTGGGAAGAAGGATGTGGATGAAAGCGGGCTAAACCATGTTTTTTTAATGAACAGAGCATCAATCTTGTAGTGGATGATTAGATAAGTGATGTCTGGTGCATGAAGTACTGGAGAGAAAGCATTAATGAGCATGAGTTGGAATGAGTCTTCTGTAGTTTGAAGGTGAGTGGTAGTAGTTAAATATGCACAAGGTTGAGTCTATGTGTGGGCATGATGCTTTTTGAGTATTTGTGTCATTGTGGGGATTGCAGTATGGGTACTGGGTAAGGCACTGGATTATATCTTACCTTATTGGTTTTAGTACAACAGGGATTCTGGCCTAAGGTCCTTCCTGGCACTAACATGTCAAAACAGAGAATGCCCTTATCTACGTCCATCCTTTCTTGGGGCCGCCCGAGCAGAAAGATTCCTCGAGGAGTTGAATGAAGTAAGGAAAAGGCAGGAAGTGGTGTCACTTCCAGTGCAGATGGATAATAGAAAATGAAGCCCTCTTGCTGGCTTCTTCTTTTAAAGATGTCTTTAGCTGGAAAACAGAAAAGTAATGTATTTCCTATGTGGAAGATAAGAAATGAGCCCTCCTGGACGGCTACTTTTTTAAAGGTGGCTTTGGTGAGAAACCAGCGATGTTACTTCCTTTGCAAATGGATGATGTGAAATGCAATGATGTCACTTCCTGGGCAGGTGAATGATGGACAATCAAGTCCTATTGCCTGGTTTCATCTCTTAAAAAAGAGGAGTTTGTTAGGAAACTAATCATGTTAATTCCTGTGTAGATGGATAAAAAGAAATGAAGATCTCCTGTCTGGCTTCTTCTTTTGATGATGGTTTTGGTGGGAATCCATTCAGGCCACTTCTTGTGCAGATTGATGAAGGGAAATGAAGTCTTGCCAGGCTTATTCTTTTAAGTTTTGTGGGAAACCAGCGATGTTAATTTGTGTGAGGATAGACAATGGAAAATAAAGAGCTCCTGTTTGACTTTGTTATATAAAGATCGTTTTGAAGGGAAAATCATAAAAAACGCACAGACTTCCAACATATATAATTGCTTCTTCCTACCTATTCTCTCCATCCCTTCATAGATTTACACATACCTACTGCTCATGAGTGCATAGTGACAGGTGCAGAAGAAGCCAACATGTGTACTTTTCACTGCAATATGCACATCTGGAGTACTGTGCATCTCAAACAACACACACATATTACAAATGCCAATGTTTTCTGCCAACATTAAATTATTGAATTAGAATGTTTGTTGTCCTTAAAAACAAAAACATTTCTAATATAGAAGGTCATGTGTAGGAATGTCTATTACATGTATTGGGATATTTTGTAGAATGTGCTGGTATCAATGCGTGTAGTGTGCTAATATTGAAAAAGTCGATGTCAATATGAATAATGGCACATTCATGTCTTAAAACATAATTGCTTCTTTATTGACGAATTTACCCATTCTGAACTCCATACCAACCCCGACTCAGAATTATGTGGCTAGGTAGGGCCTGAGACCCCATCCCAGGCCACTGATTGACAAATCATAGGTGGGGTGGCACACAGCCAGCAAACAAGCGCATGAACAGGAAATCTTGGATCGATCCCACAGATAGGTCCAGCGACAATGGTCCAGGGAGATCGACCTCAATAAAACACACATGGCCGGAAGGGTGTGTGCATTCCCAAAAGACCATAAATTCAGATGCCACATGAATGTGGTGACACATAGCCTCTCAAGAAACACCACACACAGTGATTATGCACTCCACATGCCGGACATCCAGACACATTATCCACTGCCCGCATTGTGTCCATGTAAGGTTGAGTCCCACCTGGATTCCTCAAACCCTTACCTTTATTTATGGCTCCAAACACAGAGGTACACATTCCTTACCAAAAAAGGCTCACCCGAAACATTTTGCTGCATTCAATAAATTATATAAAGTCTATGTTAGACCAACTGCAAATTTAGACAGCCTTTAGACCTTATGCCTGTGACTGGGATCCCAGCCACATTGATTAATGAAACAAACTGTTCCTGTTTTGCTAAACACCTTTTGTGTCTTATTTTTTCAAGGTATTTCATGTTCAAGCAACAAGTATATGAGGGAAGGGAGTGTGCATGCAACGGTTTGCATATATGAATGTGTGACTGTAGAAGTCCTTAGAGATTGTGGGAATGGCATCCAACAGCAAATGGATGGGGACTAGTGGGGTTACAGTGATTATTTTTTTAGTGTATAACATGCAATCAGTGATGGAAATGGCCATCTTTTGCATGGTGTACCCTTAGATTTTCACTATGTATTTTTGCTGGCTATAGACCTTTGTGCTCTTTACCCCTGCTAACCAGTAATTTGTGCCAGTGCATCCCTTTTAAGATGGCTGAATTGGTACACTTCATATTAGCATATTTAACATAACGTAAGTTAAATGCTACTAGTGTACTATAGCACCTAGTGCAAGCCTACTGTTGTATCCTGAATGCAGAAGTGTAGAACTGTCAAAAGAATCTCTTTTGGCTGGTCTAAGCCTTCCCTTTAAATATTAATAAGTCACTTCTAGGGAAGACATACAGCCCATAAGGCGAGGTGCATGGTATTGAAAGTAATGCAAGTAGAATGTATTGATAAATGGCCTTACAGTGAATAGCTCCTACAAGCTGTTTTCACAGTAGGACGGGTATCTGTTCTATAGAGAAACCCTAACATGCTCTAAAACATTTAATTGAGCTATTTAGGAAACACATAGAAACAACTTGGACTCTTGGTAATATTTATTGCAAGTGGAATTAACTAGTGGACAGATTTTTAATAAATAGTAAGAATAAAGTACTTTTAGAAAATTACCTTTTCTCTGTCTAAAGCCTCTAAAGCTAATTTGCATCAGCCTCCAGCTGCAGCCATCTGGATGCTTAAGCCCTAAGTGAGATATGAGCAGAAACAAATGCCGGAGGCGGGGAGATGTTTCTGTTCCTCTGGCAGAATGACCATTTGGCCAGTGCCCAGGAACCTAATTTATTTTGAAGGGGCCTCCCCAGTTACAGGCAGTAGTAACATGACTCTGTGGGAGGGTGCCTGTCTCCAGAATTAGAGTGACCACAGGGTAGGGATGCTAATATCCATGGCCAACACCTCATGTGTGTGCACACAGGCAGTGCACAAGGGTAGAAGTGTTGCACCATCTTGGATTTAAGCAAAGAGGGGTATTGTGTGATTGTCTGTAGTAGTACACACTGTAAATGTTGTGAATGCAAGAAGGGTAATCCCTGTGAGGTTTAACCCTACTGGTTAAAGAGGAGCCAGAAATCATCTCCGTCCACAAGCTAGTGCAAGGAATAAATGTGGCATCCCCAATGCCCTCCTCAGAACACTGCTGGACCTAAGGAAGATCAGAAAAGTACTGAACCTGTTGTATGAAAACTAAGAGGGGCCTTGAAGGGCTAGATCTGCTGCCTCCTTTAGCCAGGACAGAGAGGTGGACTCCAAAAGCTATAGCATAGGCCTCCTGTTCAAGTGCCAGGGACACAACTAGCTACAAGGTGCATTTTCTGAAGATTTCCGGCTGATCAGTTCCAACTGAACCTATCTTGGGTCCTACTGTTGATATCTGCTGGAGGGAGTTCTGACCCTGAATTGCTGTTCTTGTGTTTCTTGTGTTTGTAGAACCCTTGGCAATGAAACTGGGGATCAGAAGCATTTTGACTCCAAAGACCTGCTGAGGACCTGGACAAACCTGACAAACTAATCTGACCAATATGTGTAGCTGCTGGGCTGAAAATTAAATTTTCCACCACTCTGAGCTTTTCTCCAACAGCAAATCCCTATTGTCAGGGCCTTAAAGAGACCGTGCCTAGCCTCTTGTGGGCCTCTTCAGCTACAGCATAAAGCCTTTTTTTTCCTTCTGAGTTTTATTAAGCACAAACTCAACACGGAGGTATCAGAACGCTTTACATGAGCACCAGTTGTGTTACAGACTGACAAATTTATTATGTTCGGCAGGGGCAGATTAAAGGATCTGCCTAGAATCACAGCATGTTGAGCATCCCTGCCAAAACTCGAACCCAGTTCCCCAGCTTCGAGGACGACCGCTCTGACCATTAGACCACATCCCCTCCTTATCCTTGCCCTGCTGGAAAAATCTGAGCTCTAAAATATTGAGTAAGTGTTAGCAAAAGAAAGGCACCAAAAATATTTGACTGATGAGAGTCTTTCTTAGGGTACAACATTTGAATTTCTCCTGCCTGGGATTTCCCAGCCAAAAACCAAACTTTTTGCCAGGACCTCACCCAATGGCTTTCAAATTCATGGAGCCCTATTTGGCTCTAGCTTGCTATTTTACCTTGCTAATGATTTTGGACTTCACTTTTTGAGACTTAGGACCTTGATTACAAGTTCAACAATGCAACCTCTGCTGTCAGGTCAGGGTCCGATTCATCGCCACGCAGTTGGAGGACGGACTGTCATATTACGATGTTGTTGGATTTCTGATCGAAAGACCACTTGAGCACTGCCAACAATGACAGCCATTCACAGACTGCTGCAGCATCGGTCGAGGGAAAGCAGCTGTCATAGGGCTGTACAGAAACGTTTCACCACTGTCCAAATTATGAGTTAGCTTTCGATGAGCTGACCGTGATGGTAGGAATGCCTACTTTGAGTCATCGGAATTCAACTACTTGGGTTGCATTGTCACCCATTTCCTTTTCTGGCCTTCAGTCTCCAAGGGGGACCCTTTTCTCCAGATACCCTCTTCACAGCAGCATTTTGACCCCTGAAGAAAACAACCCTTGTTGATGCCAAAATCCAAGTAAGTACGTTTTATAATATTCACCCATTGACTAGAATGGGGGCATATGGTCCAGACTCAATTAGTAGTAGGTATTCAACACTTGTGCAGTTAAAATATGCAAACATGCATATGAAAAAACATTCAACACTTTCAGAAAGACCGCTGCTGGCCCATCAGGAGCATCACAATAGTGCGGCAGGAGATGCTACCTCAGCGGTCTTCTTGGTCCCCCTACCACAGCAGTACAGCGGTAAGACGGCGAAACTTGTAATCAGGCCCTAAGTGTCAAGATGAAATTTGGGACTGGGTAGAACCTTATTACTGTATCTGACCCATGAACCATGGCCCATTGTGGCTGGTCTCAAATCACACCTAGGTTTAGTTCTGCCACAACCAGTTGACCATGGTTGGCCCTTAACAATCTTTGATACTATTTTTATTTAAAGCTTCAAAAATTCATATTTCCAGTTCCCTTTATTGGATTTTTCTCATTTTGGTGTCATCAAATTTTTTAAAAGTAGCTAAGGATTTTTACTGTTTTCACACTGCATAAATACTTTACAGATTACATCTAAGTTATGCCTGTATGATGTGTGCCATAGCTACCACAGGGTAGAGCTCAGGTTAATTTAGTGACTTTAGTGATTTGTCCTGACATGGATTGTGTCTATTACTTAAGGTGGGTAACCACCCCTTAATTAAATTCTTAAAATCATTTTTTTAATAAGTAACCTGCCTCCATGTAACTGGTTTTCTTATTTAATAACTGTTTGATGTAGATGTCATTATTTTATGAGATGTAAGAAAAGAGGATGTTCACTGGCCTGTGCTCTTTCAGTGATAAATAGGTTTCAGGCATGAATGAATTTTGGTGTCTTCATTTTTGCAAAGTATTCCTGAAAGAAAAACGTATAATACTTTCTAAAAGAAGTATCAAAGATAATCTGTACAGACAAGTGCCAGTACACAATGTAATTAAATATGTGTGGGCTGAATAGTATTTCATTTGAAATTCCAATGTGATTCAACAGTGACATGATGGAGTGTAGCAAACCTGAAACAATAATGAGCAGGATTGGTAAGCATTTTTCATGGAAGTGCAATTATAAAATGCAAAAAAAAACGATCAAGCAAAACACTGATCAAAAGACATAAGGGCATATTCACAAGGACTTATCTCCGATTTATCTCCACCTTAACGCAACAAAAGTGGAGATAGATTTAACACCCCATTCACAAGCAGGTGCAAACTGCAGACATTGCCAGTTTTCCCTCCATAACTGCCCCAAAATGTAACACCGCGGCAGACACCACAAACTAACTCTAATGAGATGCAGAGTAGGCGTTCCCGTGCAAAAATACACAAAAAACAACAACACCTCTTTCACAACAAACTGACAGTACTGCGAAGCAAACCAAAAACAGGCGATAAGCCGCAGTGGCCGCAGGTATTTAACACCTGCCTCAAGCAGGTATAAAGACGGACGCCTACCTGCAGTAGGCAATGGAGCCCCGCACACAGCCATACCCGAAGAACAAATGACGCCATGGAGCTACTCATCATGCAGCTCGGAGCCCCAACAGGGCCACAACACCCACCGCCACCACCCCCAGGACCGCCACACCCCCAGACCTGGACACGCACCCCTCAGACCACCACAGAGGCAGCGTAGAGTAAGACAGCGACCTACCGAAAAAGCACCACCCTCACAGACCTAACGCACGCCGAAGTCATTGCCCACTACAGGCTCAAAAGGACAACCATTCTCCACATCATGACCCACATCGCCCACAGGCTGACGGTCCCAACATCAGGGAGAACCAACCTCCCACCTCAGACAAAGCTGCTGGTTGTGCTGCACCTGTTGGCCTCTGGGACATTTCAACCAACAACTGACGTGTGGAGAGGTGGAATGCAACATTGACACATGTTAGGCACTGCTCTGCCCTCATGACCCTGCCCATTCTCCCCCAGGTCAGCGTCCCGTGGCGGTGGGCCCATGTCGGCCGCTGTGCATCCGGGGTCAATGGCTCTGTGTGACTCGAGTCATCCCCCTTTGTGGTTCTGATATTGCATGTCTGAGTGCCTGATGACTGTTCGAGTTGTTGACAGCACCAGCTACTCCCTGAGGGCTAGCTTACACTCACCCCACACACAGCCAGCACATGCATCACTGAATTGGTGGGCCTGCCATCACATCCTGCTGAACCAAGAATTGACTCTTTTCTCCCTGCACTGTGACAGGAGATCAAGGATATGCACTCTGTCCTTGGATGATGACACCCCTCTGGGACCCGAGCACACCCTCCCAGAGGCAGTACAATGCGGCCTACATAGGCACCAGGGGCATCGTTGAGTACACATTTGGCGTTTTGAAGTCACGTTTCAGGTGCTTGGACTGCACAGGTGGAAATCTCCTGTACTGTCCGGACGTTGTGTGCAAGATGATCGTTGCATGTTGTGTGTTGCACAACATTCGTGTTTGCACCAGGACCCATGGATCCCAGTTCCAGAGGTACCGGACAATGATGATGGTGATGGGGCAGGTGGCCCACATCCCACTACAGCTGCGGCAGGAATGGCCCATAGGAACTACATCATTGACACCTACTTCTCATGAGCACATCACATTGTGTCGGTCCGTGGCAATCATGGGACAGTAGTTGATGTCCAATTGCACTGCTTGTGTTAATAAAACATATTTGCAGGTTACAGGTTGGAACTGTGCATTGTCATGTTACATATCCCTGGGGTTACAGATATGATTTGCCTGGTTGGGCACATTTGCTGATCCTGTTGTGTCCTGTGTTCAGTTGTCGAGGTGTTGCTGTTTGTACCAGGATGTTTCCAATGTCGAGGTGCACTTCTGCCTATATGCGTATGTTGCACGGTGGGTGTGTCGCTCCTGCAGTTCTCATTTGTCTACCACTGGTCTCTTACATGTGGTGTGCCTTTAGGTTCTGTCCTTCCACCGTGCTTGGATGTTGTGGTGTGCATGTTGTCCTCGGCAGTTGGCCAGGGTGCATCCGTGGTACTCCGCTGTAGCTGTATTTTGTTCAGTGGCATTTTCCGTATGCTGTTCTTGTGCTTGTTCCCGCATTGCACAGGAGTTTGCTGCCCTCACGCTACTTATCCCTGCTTTCCTCATCGGGGAAGGGCTCATCGCAGGTTTCCTGGTGTTGTGGTTTGTGTTTTTATCTCCATCGGGGTGGTTGTATTGCGGACATTGTCCTTGTTTTCGGCATACTGTCACATGGTACCACCGTGTTGTGAATTCCACGTTGACACGGGGTATTTTCCCGCGATGGGCTGCGATATTGAAAGTTGCGTTACACTACTCTTGCGGTAGTTATCACACGTTCTTGTGAATTTACCCCTTAGTAAGGTAAAAATGCACGATTCCAATAAAGTCATTTAAACACCAACCTTAGTTGAAACATACTATAGGGATGCTCATGCTAACATATCCTTGCTGAGCTGGTGAATCTGTGATAGACTGTTTTAATTGTAATGATAATTCACCCCCAACGTTAACATTCATAGATTATGCTAGTATTCTAATTTCCCAGAAGTGCAGTTGGGCTCAACTACTACTAATTCTCTATAATTAAGCAGACCATATTTTTACCACTAGTAAGGCACTTACCTGATCACTGTTATACAATACAATGACTGAGTTTGGCTTGGAATTAAACAACTACAAGACAGCAGTGATAATAGTTCACCTTGCAACATTGATTAGTGTTAGACATTATCAAATTAGGATGAAGCAACACAAAAGACTTAAGAATGGTGATACATGTAAAACAGAAAACACTCTAGGGGCCATTTAATGGTTGGAGGATGCAGGGTATCTGGTCAATGCACTGTCCAATAACCTCACACTTGTGCCTCCCCACTTAGAGGTGTACAAGCACTGGCTTCCGCCATCAACCTCAATCAAAGCTATTGACTTCACCTGAAGGGATTTGTCAAATGTATTTACTCCATGGTTAAGGAGGTATTTATTGCATTGATCCCTTCCTTAGAATCCTTAATTTGATCAAAGCCTGTGTTGTGACAATGGTAGGCATGGCAATCTTGGTCCAGAAAAGCCATCATAATCGCAGACACAGATGGATCAATACCCTCCACACTAGGGTGATTGATTATTTTATACTTCACAAAGAAACATGTACTTGGAGAGTTTATGAAATATGAAAAAATAAATGCTGAGTGGGCAAAATGCATGGCACAAACTTGATACTCAGCTCCTCTTTGAGAGCATTCACAGAATTAGTGAATAAACTGTAGACAGAGATGCCTTAATGTTGGTAAGGATCTCTCAATGCAGTGGACGGTCATCCACCAGGGTAACAGGGACCAGGCCTTCTGCTGACATGGCAAGGTAGCAAAGTGTGTGGCAGTGTCTTAATGCTGTGTAACTCACACTAAGTATAGAGAAGCAAGGTGGTTAAAAAGGAAAGAGGAATGTGTCAAAGGTGGACATAACCAGTGTATGAAGAAAACCCTCACTCACCCAAGGGTGACATGCTTCATCATTGGGTTCCTCCAACTCACTGGGACTCTAAGGTACCCAGTGTGCGCTACAACTTCACCTCTGGGATGGAGCGGGAGTGCTCTGAGAAAGCATGTAAATGTATGAACACCTCTAGGGTGCAAATGAGGGGCAGAGTGCAAAAAAATGTGTAATTAAAACTATCTTAGTAGGGACAACAATTTTGTTATAACGTCCTACAGGATAGGGTTAAAAAAGCAATGTGAGACAGGGTTATAGATCTCTACCCTGTATGGTGGTTAACATGTGTCTGCCCTAGATGACAATTACATGTTCAGGGCATTCATCAGGACCATGATAGCTAGTCACTCTGCTTCAATAAGGTGCATGAATAATAAATCAACAAATGTATAGATACTCAGGCCAAACATCAAGACCAACCATGCACAATGGTAGTAGTCAATATAGAAGGTCAGGAGGCCCTAAGAGCACTATGTACGGGCCAACCCTACCATCTCCAGAGTCTTTTCATCAGTAGAAACCCCTTACGTGTAATCTTGTGGTGGCGTTGCTTGGCTCTGGGGGGAGTGAGCATAGTAGGGACTAGTAAGTAATGAGCTAGAAGTCTGGCGAAATTGTCAGAGCAGACAGTAAATCGAGTTCAACACATTCCTAGATTTTGTTCAATATTCTACAAATCACACTTCACAGCAGATTTTTCAACAGGTGAATTTGACCAATCTTCATCTCAACCAATTACATTTATTTTTACTTGACTTGAGCTAATGTCCTGGGCAAGTATCACCATTAAAGTGAAGCATGAAATGGCTTTTACAAGTAATTAAATGCCCATTCCTGTTTTCACCAGATATGGCTTACTTTAATTAAGCTACGAGGAGTCAATTGCCTGAAATTGACATACACTTTTGTAGTAACTCCATCACCTGCTCGCAGCTTCTCTGTTAAGTGCAGCTGCTCCGTGCACTGTGCTCTGCCTGGTCAGGTAGGTCAGGTGGCTTCTACCTGTGCCTCATCCCCGGGGATCCAGTGGGAGAGCCTTGCTCTTCTACTGGCCTGCTGCTGTCTGTCTCTCTGTTTGTGTCATTTTTCTGTGTTTCTGTGCTTGTTTTTCTGTCTTCCTTCTAACCTCTTCACTGTATTTTCTATTGTGCCTGTCTTGTCTTTTCTGTTTTTCTGTGCCTGTTTTTCTGCCTGTCTTCTAGCCCCTCACTGTATTTCCTATTGTGCCTGTCTTGTCTTTTCTGTCTTTCTGTGCCTGTTTTTCTGTCTTCCTTTTAGCCTCTGCATTGTATTTTCTATTGTGCCTGTCTTTTCTTTTCTGTCTTCTGTGCCTGTTTGCTCTCTGTGCCCTTCTCGCCGCTACTGCCCCTGCGGCCCCTCCCCCCCTGCCGGTTCCCATGCTTCCCTCCCCCACCCCTACTTAATGGCAGCCACTGTGCGGCTGCGCTGTTGGCGTGCCAAAGGCAAGTCCGTTTGCGAACGTCCGCCACCCGACCGTGGCCAGTGCCAGGAACCCTTGATCTGCGACCTCCCACCGCTACAACTCTGCTGCCCTCCTCGCGCTCATCCCTGGAAGAAACAGCAACTAACAGCGATCAACACCGAACATCATCCGTGACCAGTTCTCCTGCTGTCACTGACGCCAATCTTTCACCGCCGACCGCACCCCCATGGCCCCTGCACCGAACGCCAACAATACCGAAGCCCTGAAGTGCATCCTCCTCAACGTGCGCTTCCTGCACAGACACGCCATAGAGATCTGGAACCTCCTCGACACCCTTTCGCTAGATGTTGCCTTCTTTACTGAAACCTGGAGCAATGCCTCCTTCGCCCCCGACTTTGTTACCGCCATCCCTGACGGATACAAGATCCAGAGGGAGGACCGCCCCAACCTCCCAGGACAAGGACTCACCATTGTACACAAGAGCTCCCTTCGACTGTCCACCTCCACCACAAAGGACTCCTTCCCCACCGCTGAGCACCTTCCCTTCTAGTTACAGACCAGCCCCAGCCCCAGAACCACTCTCTGTGGCACCCTCACCTACAGACCCCTGGAACCCCATGCTTCATTCGCCACTACCATCGCCGACCTCATCGCACCCCACGCCATCGCCTCCATGGACTACATACTCATCGGAGACCTGAACTTTCAACTCGACAACCCCAGAGACCCCAACTCCGCCACCCTCCTGGACAACATTGGACTGAAACAGCTCATCACCACATGCACCCACAAGGCAGGACACACCCTTGACCCCATCCTCGCAGGAGGAAACAACATCCACTTCAGCCACACCACATAACCCCCATGGACAGACCACCACTGCGTACACTTCCATGTCGACAAACTCATGCCGCCCAAACCTGCAACACGCCCCCCACGAAGGAACTGGAGAAAAGTCACTGAGGAACAACTCAACTCCACCCTCAATTGCAACGCCCCTAACACATCGACCAACGCCAACCTTGCAGCCAAAGAACTCCAGAGATGGATCTCTAGCTGCGCAGACAAGCTTGCACCACTATGGAACCCTGACAGACAACGCCGCAGGAAAGCCACCTGGTCCACTGCCGACCTCCAAGAATCCAGACGCACCAGCAGATGTCTTGAGAAGCACTGGAGAAACAGCAAAATGCCAGAAGACTGCACCCCCTACAAAAACGCCATGATGGAATACCACCAACTCATCAGATCCACCAAAAGGACCTTCATCCAAAACAAGATCCGGCAACTCCAAGCAACTTTTCAGCGTCATCCAGGAATTCACCAAGCCCCCCAACGATACCATGGACATCACCCCTTCCCAGGACCTCTGTGATAAGCTCGGATCCTATGTCCATCTGAAAATCAAGGCACTCTACAACAACTTCAATGACCAGACACCCCACTCCGAAACCACGTCCTGCTTCAGCAATGCCATCCAGCCCACCATCCCCTCCTGAACCCCAGTCACCACCAGAGAGACCAATTCAAAAATGAAAGACATCCACTCAGGGGACCCCATGGAACCCTGCCCCCACACATCTTCCACAGAGCCGTCACCGCCATTGCTCCCGAACTACGACACCCCATCAGCACCACCTTCAAGACCTGCATCTTTCCCAATGACTGGAAACGTGCAGAAGTCAGACCAGCTCAAGAAGCTCTCAGCAGACCCTGCCGACCCCAAGAACTACTGACCCATCTCCCTCCTCCCCTTTGCGGCCAAAGTCACCAAGAAGACCGCCAATGCACAACTAACCAAATTCATTGAAGAAAACTTCATCCTCAACCCCTCCCAATCCGGATTCCGCAGCAACCACTGCATCAAAATGACATCTGCACCCTCCTTGACCAAGAACACACCGCGGCCCTGATCCTACTTGACCTATCCGCAGCATTTGACACTGTCTCCCACCGTACACTCACTGCCAGACTACACAACTCCGGCATACAAGGAACCTCCTTCGACTGGATCCGCTCGTTCCTCACTGGCAGAAGCCAAAGAATCAGACTAATACCTTTCCTCTCCAAACCCATGGAAATCAACTGTGGACTGCCCCAAGGATATTCGCTCAGCCACACGCTCTTCAACATCTACATGGCCCCGCTCGCCACCATCGTCAGATAGCATGGACCCAGCATAGTATGCTATGCCGACAACACCCAGCTCATCCTCTCCCTCACCAAGGACCCAATCACCACCAGACTCAACTTCCAGGAAGGAATGAAGGATATTGCATCCTGGATGAACAAACACTGCCTGAAGCTCAACTCAGAGAAGACATAAGTCCTCGTCCTCAAGCCCTCCCCCTTGGTATGGGGCAACGCCTGGTGGCCTACGGCCCTCGGCAGTCCTCCCACACCCACGAATCACACCCAAAACCTCGGCATCATACTCAACTCCTCCCTTTCCATGACAGAAGAGGTCAACGCCGTCGCCTCCAACTGTTTCAACACCCTCTGAATCCTCCGAAAGACTTTTAAGTGGATCCCCCCGAATCAAGGAAGGCTGTCACCTATGCACTCATAACCAGCAGACTGGACTACGGAAACACCCTATACACTGGGATCAACAAGTCTCTGCTCAGCAAGCTCCACAGAGCCAGAACAGGTGGAAGAACCTTCTCCTACATCGCAGCCTGGAACGAGCTCCCACTCAACACTAGACGTGCCCCCTCCCTGAACATCTTCAGGAAGATGTTCAAGCCCTGGCTTTTCGACTGATAGGGAGTGGCTCACTCCCCCACCCACCGGTGCCTTTGGACCCTCACAGGTGAGTAGCACACTAATAATTCATCTGATCGATTGATTGATTGACTACCTCTGGCCAACCATGAGTACTGCAACACTCTTACATGGAAAATAAAACCCTGTAGGATGTAATGCTGAATTACATTAAATTATTTAAAATAGTTAAACATATAAATAAATATAAATTAATGTTTACAAATATATAAAAATAGAATATGTATTATTTTATAGTAAGTGGTAAACTTACTCAAAAGTGTAACAGTAACATTTCATAACTTACCCAAGGATGGTGGTGCAAGTGCAAAGATATCAATGTTGGTAATTCTAGGCATTGCTTCAGTTTGCATTTTCATTTCTATGAGTTGTTCCTTGCGAGTGGCTGCTTATGCTATAGAAGGACCTCCTGGGGTGCCTCTTTCTTCTTTGCTTTGGATAGCCAGCCCTTTCCTTTTGCACATAAAAATGCATTTAACCACTGTTTGTGTAATGGATGAATAAGTGATTTTGACTTCATTAATGGATTCCTGCATTTTTGTTGAGGTTTTCTTTTTATCAGAATCAGGAAGAGAGAAAGATGATTTTCAAAAAGCTCCTCATTGTGTGCCACACAATTTTCAATCAGCATCTGTAATTCATTATTACCGAACTTGCGCTACCTCTTTATGGCTTCTTCCATTGGTGGATTTGGGCTTGTCATGATGCACAAGGATTCCACAGGATGCCACAAGATTGCAGGAGATTATAAACAAGCTCTCATCCTCTCCAGTATTTTGAGCTAAGCAGTATGGAGTGTGTGCTAATGCACTTCCTGGTAGTGATGTCATTAGTTGCTTCTGCACAATGTGCCACTTGCAGTATACAAATATTCACAAAATAAAGAATCGCTATTTATGATTGTAACAATTAGCTGAAAATAGGAAACTTTTTAGTACGTATGGTTTAGTCGCGATTCAATAGGAATCGCGACTTAGGATTTGTTGATTTACAACTTGTTTTATTTAGCCCCTATTCCATCAAAGGGAGTTATTACCTTTGTATGTACAAATACAAAACGCTAACTCAGGTTATTGGTATGAGCCTAACACTAGATTTTAAGGGCCTTATTATGAGTGTGGTACTCCTGGGACCATTGTTATTGTGGTGGTGGTCCACCTGCCGCCACCTTGGGGGTCAGCCCACTGTATTTATGAGTGTGGCAGTGGGATTACCAATAGACCACTGCCTCCCCTGGGATCAAGGATCCCCCTGCAGCAGTTGTCTTCAAACAGGGTGAATATGTTGGTGGTGCTGATGCCAGCAGCACCGACAATATTACAACCTGCATATCCACCGCCCTTTTCATTGCGTGGACTCTGCCATGAAAAGGGTGGCAGACATGCAAGTTAGGGAGCCTTAACAGGGCCTCCAGCTGAATATGTGCCTGGGGGTGTCTGTCTCCCTGGAATTGCACCATTTTTCCAGAACGGTGTGGCATGCATGACATAGTGCATGCCACACCGTGCAGGAACATACAGCAGGCATTCTCACAGTGATGGTATGCAGTTAAGGCTCTCCTATGAGCCTAACTCAACCACCACCATGAGACCGCTGCGGCACCGCATGCCTGTCATGATTAAACTCATAAACCAGAGGGTGGCCTCACTGGGGCCTTGGTCATCTTCCTGGGACCGCCGCAGTGGGGGTCCCATTAGAAAACCTCCAAAGTTGTAATAAGGCCCTAAGTGTTGCTATTGCTGCTATAAGAATTTTGAAGAGTGTGTGAATGCATGCCTGCAAAGCAGTTGTGCTTCATAGATTACTATTCATTAAAACTAAAAAACTAATAATTACATTTTTTTAACATTAAAAACATTAACAATATTAAGTTAAAATAAGCAAATAAATATACTTTATGGTTCTAACTTTACAACAAAAAAAAACAATAGCTGGACACAAATTTAATATACAAAGACACAAACAAAAGCATTACAATGATACAAAGAATGCCTATAACGAAATCATTTTTACAAGTACATTTCCATTTTCATAGGCTTTTATATCATTTAAAATTGATAAAATATCCCCTACATATCATCGCCAAATATAAGTTACAACACAGATGGATCATGAACCTAAAAAAACAGGCAGTCAGTCCAAGTGACTTTCTTCAGAGAGATAACATATGGGGAAGACCAAAAAATAATTACAGCTATCCTATCATCATCCCTATCGATGGTTTATGACATGCATTGTTTTATAAGTAGGCAACACGGTATACCAACTAAAAACAGGAATATACTAAATGAATGATATATCTTCTACATAGAACATCACACCAGATAGACGTAACATGACTGGTAGAAAAGAACAGGGATAAACATAATCACTTACTGAACAAAATGTTATAAAAAGATAACAGATGAATCATTAAGATCACTGTACAAATAGGCTTGTAAAGTACTACATGTTGGAAACATATAAAACAACTCTAGACCTTGAGGAATGATAGAAGTCATCAAACAATCATTAAAAATGAAATTCCAATACATCACAATGTCCTTGGCCGTGTTAACAGCTATTCAAAATGCTTCATGCTATATTAAGTAAAATTATCTTTCTAAGCATAAGCCTCTGTCCTAGTTTTTCTATACAGACAGATTAACATCAGGAATGAGTGTACTATCAGTTAAATTAGATGGCCATAAGTGAGTAAAGGTAAATTGCAAAAATTTCCTATTGCTGACCCTCATTAGCCAGCTGAGGCAATTACATATAGGGCCTGATTACGATGTCAGATGGGCTCACGTCCGCTAACAATCGCCTTGGTCTCAGGACCGACTGACCTTCAGTCGGCGATCCCACCACCGTCATTGCAAAGCGAGCGCACATGGTGCGGTCGCATACTCCCATTTTCCTATGGGAGCTTGTGCTATGGCCGCAAACCGGCCATAGCACAAACTCCAATGGAGAAATGGGAGCCTGTGTAAATCCCTGCACCATGTGGCAGGCACCTCATGGTGCCTGCCCCGTGGTGCAGGGATTTAAGGCCCAGGCCCCCAACCAGAGCCAGAAGAGACATGGCGGCCAAAGTCGCTTTCCGGAAAACCTGACATCAAAAACCTATTGAAAACCGACATTATAATCCCCACAGTGTAAACGCTGTTCATAGGGGACTAAGAGCGGCCTCCTACATGCTGACACTGTTCTTGAGCACCTCGGAAGGCAGTCGGTCCAACCGGCAATTTTTCTAATCCGACAGCCTTTATCATAATAAAGCTGTCGGATTTATAACCTATGATGTGAGTTGGAAAGCCTCCAACTCACATGATAATAGGCCCCTTAATGTTTTAGTACTAACCAGCAGCTCATATGTGGGGTACAAACTGGGGTATTATTTAACCAAAATCAGATTCCTGGCTACTGATATGCAGTAACTTTTATTAGAAAAGACTAGCAAATGAGGTGAAAAAGATACAGAAACACCTCCCTACTCTATGCCTTTATTTACATTAATCGCTGGAGTTTCTTAGTGCAGGCCTGGTGGTCTTCCAAGGTGCATATATGTACGAGCCTACTGAGCAGAAAATGGAGTCATCATCAGTGTGGAGACAAAGTGCAATCGCAACCTTGCACTGCATAGCATCATGATCGATATAAAGAGAATGCAGAAAGTGCCTTCTGACCTGAAAGGAAATAGTGCAAGTAACATAAAGTGTACTATGGTTTCCTCTCCCTGTTTGTAAGTGCTAATGGTTGTACTACTATATTTGTATGGCTATCTGCTAGCATAAGACAATAAAGAAGGTGTGTTTAATCTAAATCTTACATGAAGCAATAATTTCAGTTTTGGAAATAACTGCTCAATATATCGCTCATATAAACAATAGAACTTATATTCATGAAATTGCAGCACTAATATGCCACTCCCCTCTACGGTGATATTTCTCTTTTAGTTGCACACTTGACGACAACATTGACTCAGCATTTGTCCAATAGTAAATTACATGACTTATTGGTTGTATATAATTCAAATATAACTGTTTCATAGTTAGGAAGCTCAGGCTGTGTCCATTTATGTAATAATTACATAATTGGTTTAAGGGCCAAGGATACGTCGATACCTGTCATGCCCAGGTCCATCCTAAGTGCAACTATTGGGGTTGCAGGGCCAAGACATAATAAAAATGGTTTCCACATCTCATCAAGCCTTCAACCTTTTTATGACCCCACAGCTCTGCGGCATATATATATATTTTGTTTCCAAAGTTCCCCCTGTCTTGAGAACGCACACGCACAACAGGTAGGTTACTCTTCCTTTATTAGCAGCTTGAAGGCGCAGTTTCCCCCGACCAATATGTCCTCATGCCAACGCGTTTCAAAGTATCTGCCTTCTTCTTCATGGGCATCCGCAAGTCACACTGATTTACTGGCTCGACAGCAATTTACTGCGTGCTCCTCCTATATTACAGGCCTCAGGTGTGCCCTTCTGGATAGCTCTAATTTCCATTGCATGCTGGTACAGGTAGTCGCAATTCATTTAAATTAAACCCTCCGGTGGATCTGTGTGTGCTTGCGATTTTAAAATGGCCAATTTCGCCCTTCAGTGGGCCTCAGGAAGCCACTGCGCCCTCTCAGTTCTTTGTCCTGCTGCGCCCGCTACTGCTGAGTGCTGGTTCCCAGCCAGCGACCCACATCAGTTTTCAGGGTGGTGCAGTTCTCCACGGGCGGAAGCACCGTGTATTGTTTGTTTCCAAAGTTCCCCCTGTTTTGAGAACCCACACGCACAACAGGTAGGTTACTCTTCCTTTATTAGCAGCATGAAGACGCATTTTACCCCCGACCAATACGTCCTCATGCTAACACGTTTCAAAGTATCTGCCTTCTTCGTCATGGGCATCCACAAGTCACACTGATTTACTGGCTCGACACCAATTTACTGCGTTCTCCTCCTATTTACAGTCCTCAGGTGTGCCCTTCTGGATAGCTCTAATTTCCATTGCATGCTGGTACAGGTAGCCGTAATTCATTTATATTAAACCCTCCAGTAGGTCTGTGTGTACTTGCGATATTAAAAAGACCAATTTCTCCCTTCAGTGGGCCTCGGGAAGCCACTGCGCCCTGTCAGTTCTTTGCACTGCTGCGCCCGCTACGGCCAAGTGCTAGTTCCCAGCACTATATATATATATATATATATATATATATATATATATATACATATAATCCACGTACTCCGTCAGTTATCCTGCTCACAGCACAGCGGGTGCACCAGCCGCGAGGGCGGAACTCGCGAGTCAATTTCAGCCACAGTTTTTAAGAATTGCTGCGCACTCTGGTCAGTTGCAATAAAGTAATTTATTTCAATTCGTTGCTAAACACGATCTGTACGCGATCTGCTGACAAACGCGTTTCAGCCTCCTGGCCTTCGTCAATGTCAATAGTGTTCAGTTACCATAATCTATTTAAGCATTTCATTGGTTGCCATGATCATAGAAAAATGGAAATAAAAAGCGGACCACATATGTACAAGTATTCAGTGTGGGAAGTGTCGGCCATCTTAACACTGTACAATACTATATACAAACTAAATGTTTAGGCTGCTCTCTCAAATTATAAAGAACAACAGTTTCTGTGTCAATCAAGCATATATACATTTGGCAATTGAATCAACGGAATTCAGTCTCACCGACTTTTAAATTCATGTGCACACTACGTTAGTTAATCAAACACATGTTGTAAAAAATAGTAATAATCACGCCCTAAATGGGCTATCTTCGTTAGTTACGAATCAATACACAATGGGTGAAATAGAATTCCCTATCCACCGCTTTTCAATTTATGAGAGCGCAGTATGTGTTGATCGTAAAATAACGCCCTGAATGGGCTATCGTATACTCTGTGGCCATTCTTCCCCTTAGTTAGAAAGTTACAAGGGACAGCGTTAGGGTTTTAAATTGTTTTATCCAATAAAGGACCAAAGTTCTTCCTCCTGATTTAGTCCCCCCGGGGTTTTAGTGCGTAGCTCCACTATGAGTTTCGCCTCAAGTTGTCTCAGAGACCTGACTCTGTCCCCTCCTCTTTCTCCCGCTGGGACCTGATCTATGCAAAAGAATGTCAGTGTGTCACTTTTCGCACCATGCAACCCTGCAAAATGCCTCGCCACTGGGTACGTTTTGTCCCTATTCGTTATGGCTCTTTTGTGTTCCAGGATACGCTTCTTTGCTGGGTGTATAGTGCTTCCTATGTATTGCAGTCCACAAGGACAAACCAGGCAGTATATTACATAACTGGAATTACAGTTAAGAAGTTTGTCAATGGGTCTTTTAGTTTTCTTGCCTGGCACTGCATAGTCTTTCACCTTTTTGCAGTTTTTGCACGCCTTGCAACTCATGCAAGGAAAGAAACCAGTTATAGTTGGTTTGGTTCTCGGTTTCTCCTCAAAGTGGCTGCGCACCAAGATATCTTTTAATGAGGAACTTTTCCTGAAGGTGATGTCAGGATTTGGAGAGATTCATTTTCCCAGGACCCCATCAGTTTGGAGAATTCCCCAGTTCTTCTGTATGAGGCCCCTAATCTTATGAGCCTCTGCCGAGAAGGTCATGATTAATCTGACCTTAGATTGGTCTTCATCTAATATACTATCAGAGACCTGTTTTTTAGTGAGTAGCTCCTGTCTATTTCTACTTGCAGCCTTATCTACTGCTTCCTGCAGCACTTTACTGTTGTAACCTCTATCTTTGAATCTCAATAGAGATTCATCCGCTGCCATTTGGAAATCCTCAAGGCGGGAGCAGTTCCTCTTGAGCCTTAAGAGCTCCCCATACGGAATGCTATTAATCAAATTCCGTGGATGTTGGCTCCAAGAGTGCAAGACAGTGTTACCCGCTGTCGGCTTGCGGTACAATTTTGTGCACAGCTTATTGTCTGCCACAAAAACCAGGAGATCTAAGAAGGCTACCTCCTCTCCACTGATGTTGCTCGTGAATTGGAGGTTGTAGTTATTCTCATTCAAAGCCCTCACATACTCTTCTGCCTCCATTCGTGTACCTCTCCAAACTATGAAGAGGTCATCGATACATATATATATATTAAGCTCCAAAGACTCCACTCTAAGCATGAAGGAGACCGCACTCAGCAAGGTTTCTCGATGCGATAATTTATTGCATTATTTCGAGAAGCAGCAGCAGTAACAACAGGACGCGTTTCGGCGTTCGCGCCTTTTTCGACTGAGTTACAACGTGCAGTTTACATGAGCAGTATTATATCCGGTTCACATAATCTAGTTCCGGTTCATTTAATCAAAAACATAGTGAAAAGACTGCCAATTCAGTTATAGATCGGGCTTTTGTTCACTTGAGGAAAATAATATATATATTGCATCCTAAATTAGATACAGTTCTAAAGTTCATTAGTACAAGTGAAAAAAGCACTTTGGAACAAATAATGTAAATACATCGATAGGCGGTCAATTTTAGGCGAATTGTTACCCTAGATGAGTCAAATCAGCCTACAATGATTGACAAGTCAGAATTTCTGCATACAACAAAAGTAAATATATGTAATTCATTTCAAACATTCTAAACATAATTGAGCCCTGTATATATGTATATATATATATATACAAAAGACCAGTATGAAGCACTCTCAGAGTTTCAGGACCAATGCCTTTTTTGATGCTTTCATGTTCAAAATGCAGTTTACAACCATTTTCTACATTAGCTCTCTTTTAAATTCACATATATCACTATGATTGAAAGATTGAATCATGGAAAATAAGAAATATATTCATGAACAACTTTGCTTCCTAGGATAGGCTTTCTTTCATGCAATTCAGTTAAAATATCCTCTAAGGTCAGGCGAAATTCACGCTT
Source organism: Triturus cristatus (assembly GCF_964204655.1). Classification (NCBI taxonomy): domain Eukaryota; kingdom Metazoa; phylum Chordata; class Amphibia; order Caudata; family Salamandridae; genus Triturus; species Triturus cristatus. Next base: position 636,949,472 of record NC_140591.1, read on the forward strand.
GTTTTGGGGCAGCTGAGATCACGAGGCAGTCACGAAGAGACACGAATCCTGTAGCATGGGATTCCTTTGAAGCATGAATTTAACCTGACATTTGGGGATATTCTCGTTGAATTACACTAAGGAAAGCCTATCCGAAGAAGCACAATCAATCACTAATTTATAAAGATGGTATCTGATATAAACAAAAGAAGAATTGAACTGATTTGAATTAAGATGACACATCAGTTTTATCCATAAAAACTGCCTAGCAAGCAACCATACAGGTAGTGATCATCATATAAAGAAAGAAAAATAAACCTTGGATGACAACTTGTTGAAAAATATATTGGAATAGAGCACACAAGATAAATGTATTATGTATAATCCCTGAAGAAGCAGAAGGTGCATGAAACACATGTTAGCTGTTGAAGATTTAACTATGTGTGTTAATAAAGAAGTCATCAAAAGAAATTCCACTGTCAGACACAGTTTTCTCAGTTTAGTTTTTTATGTATTACAATTACCATCACTGGTAGGGTACCGGTGTGCTGAGGGTACACCCACTTTTTCACCCATACAGGTACTCAGACACCTATATAACTACTCAGACTGTCACTCACACACAGATTCAGACAGTCACACAGCCACAAAGATGACATATGATAGAAATAGCATCACCTAGTTATACCGAAAGAATAGTAATTTAACTTCTACAGTAGCTTAGTATATAACTTTAAGTCTCAGAAATGTTTTCGAAACACTCAAACTCACTTACCTGAGCTAACTATAACTTATGCCCCTGCAATGCATTGCTTATGACCTCACATATTACGTTACTCATAACATGGTCAGTGGCATTACTGATGACAACATTGATGACATCTCAAATGACATCAATGATGACATCACTGATTAAATCATCCAGTAGGAGTAAGAACTAACCTACTACAAAAGTTAGATTAGCATACTATGGTGTATACTATACTAGGTGTTAGTACTAATGAGTGATACTATTTCTAAAATATGTGATCTGAGCGGTTGTGTGACTGCATCAGTGTGTGACTGGGTGTCTGAGTGACTCTATGTGTGTGTGAGTGGGTGATTGAGTGGCTGTATGGGTGAATGAGTGGGTTTCTGACTAGCTGTGTGGGTGTGTGAGTGGCTGTGTGAGTGGTTGTATGGGTGTGTGTGAGTGGGTATGTGAGTGATTGTGTGGGTATGTGCAGTGTGTGTGTGTTTGTAGAGTTATGTGAGTGGGTGTGTAACTGGTTGTAAGGGTTTTTAAGTTGGTCTGTAAGTGGTTGTACGGATTTGTGACTGGGTGTGTGAGTGGTCATATGGATGTATGAGTGGGTGTGTGAGTGAATGTGGGAGTGTGAGTGGTTGTGTGAGTAGTTGTATAAGTTTCTAACTGGGTGTGTGAGTGGTTGGATTGGTGGGTGAGTGGTTGTATGGATGTGTGAGTAGGTGTGTGAGTGGTTGTGTGGTTGTATACATTGGTGTGTGAGTGGTTGTGTGAGTATGTGAGTAGTTATATGGGTTTGTAATGGGTTTATATGTGTCTGACTTGGTGTGTGAGTATCTGTGTAGGTAAGTGAGTGGTTGTGTTAGTGCATGCATGTATAAGTGAGGAGGTGAGTCAATGGCTGTATGAGTGAGTGAGTGCATGTGTGAGTGCCTGTATATGTGAGTGACTGCATGTTTGATTGGCTGTATGGGTGTATGAGTTGGAGTATGAGTAGCTGTATGACTGGGTGTGTGTTTGGCTGGGTGGGCGAGTGAGTTTGAGTAGGTGCATGAGTGGGTGTTTGGATGAATGAGTAGTTTTGTGAGTAGTTGTTTGGGTCTGTGAAAGGGTATTTGAGTGGTTCTGTGGGCATGTGAGTGGGAGTATGATAGGCTGTATGGGCATATGAGTGGGTATGGAAATGGTTCTGTGGATGATGTAATTAGTGATATAATTTGAGATGTCATCAGTGATGTCACTGACCATGTCATTAGTGATGTAATATGTTAAGACATAAGCAGTGTGCTGTGGGAGTCTAACTTATAACTAGCTCAGATAACTATAAATTATGAATTTCTATGGTTTTGTACAAATTAAATCTCAGCCTAAATATAACGCCCCTGTAACTTTCGTTTTTTCAGTACATTTCTATTTTTTTTAAAATTCGATTACATTACTATAACGTTCCTGTAACCTTTAGCTTTTTTCAGTGAGTTTCCACGGTTTTTGTTTAGTCTATTTTCTAAGTATAACATTCCTGTAACCTTTGTTTTTTTCAGTGAATTTCTAAATTTTTTACATTTTATTTCCTAACTTTCCTCTGTTTTGTTTTAATTCTATTTCCTAACTATAACATCCCTGCAACCTTTGTTTTTTTGTGTGAATTCCTCACATTTGTTAACATGGTTTTCGGGTGAGTACAGTAATATGTTGCTTATAATGATTTAATTATTATTTTTGTTTCATAAAATTGGAAGTCGCAGACCCATCGCAACCCATTGAAGATGAGTCACACTTCCTTTGAAGTAGTATAATCAAAAAGGAAAAACATTTCAAAGGTTGTTTTAAAAAGTTTTGTGTTGTAGTAGAGACACTGTCATGACCCAAGCTGTCACGTATTTCTGGAGTCGCAGGAGGGTCACAAGTCCAGCATGTTCTTTGAAAGCACTTAAACACACATATAGACTCTTTTTCAAAGTAAGAGGTTTACTAATAAAGTATAAAAACTTTTTATCATAGAGAAAAAATAGGTTGAATCGGGATTAAATACATTTTTCGGCTTTGAATAACGTTGCAACATTATCGCAACATCATCGCAAATCCCTTGTGACCCACAAAAAATTGATATGATAGGTTGAAACACCTTTCAAATATTGCAAAAGGAAGTTCACACCCATTTTTAGACATGCTAGGGAATTTCCCTGTAAATGTGTATACTTCCTTACTGTGCATGGATCTAATCATTGGAAAATCCATATTTTATGTTTCACACTTTTGCATGGAAAGTTATGAAGGAAACTTCTCAATATTTCAGTAGAATCCTGCCAAACACTGCAAACACTGTTGCAGTTACATTTGTTTACAGTGCCCTGTTTATGCCTTCCTTGTATCTCTTCAGCTATCACTTTGTCAACGTTCTTAGAAACCATCTCCTTTTGAAATGGGAGTACTGTCCTTCACCTCCTAATATTGACCAGTTGTTTCAACTGCATGCACTAATGTGTTTTCTTGCAAGCAACTTTCTTCTTTAATGAAAAGCTCAGAACTGGAAATATGCTTCCATTCACCCCTGAAAATTCTGCAGAAATGACTCCTATTCTCAAGTCTTTTTTTTTGGGCTCCTTCTCTTCATATACAACAATGTTTTATCCAGTGTTCTCATTCTGTTCAGTATCAATATAAATAGCTTCATCTTTAGGGGAAATGCCTTTTCAACCACAGATTCAACATGATGCTAATAATACAGTCTTTATTGATTGGTTTAAAAAAACATTTACAATTTAAAACAAGACTAAATCGAACGATACAGATGACAATAATAAATGTTAAAAACTGTGGATTTAAAATTACTAAAAGTTAGGGGGACCATTATGGGCTAATAATGTTCTGCTGGAAGACATCGCTCTGGCTTTCTGATGTTCTGGTCTCCAATTTGATTGTTGAGTCTTTTAACTCGGCTGCAATACTAAGATGAGGAGTGTTTGGATGTGGTTATGGCTTCCAGTAGTTTTGACGCTTTGTGGGTGAATTAACCCCAATGTTTAGCTTGGTGTTGTCTGGGTTAAGAACAGCCATTATTGCTTGGTGGCAATATCGAACTCCCAACATGATACATTGGCCTGGGGGCAACGACCGTCTGGCGATAAGCAATGCAGGGCATGCACAGACGATGTGTTCCATTGTTTCAGAATGATAGCCACACAACCTGCATTCAGTACTGCTACCAGGCCGACGCCATTCAGGAAGGTTCTTCATTAAGGGCCAGTCACCCATCCTCAGGGCTAAAAACTTATTTTTCCAAGAAAGTGCATATGTGCTTGATAGGTAGAGTGGCTGAACACCCACTTTAAAATTGGAGAGTACAGCCCAAGCGTGTTTCTTCTTTGACATTGTTGCCCTGTCTGAGTGAAAGGACCACAATCTGACAGTTTTTTTAATGGCGATCTTTAACACCGGGTGGGGGGGAGTTTGTTTCCCAGAGGACTTTTACTCCTAGTAACTGTAAACTGCAATCCAGGCATTGCCGATGCTTATAGCTGGCCTGGTTTTTCTGTATTTCCTGCCATAGTCGGGCCTCCAAGCAACCCTCCTGTGCACGGCGCAGTCTATGACATAGTTTAATAAATGCGCCTGCCTCCACCGCATGGTGATCTTGTAGTCCCAGTTCAAGTCTCACTTGGGCTGGTGAGCCAGATCTTGGCAATCGAAAGGCTCTTTTAAAAATGTTAGTTATTAGTTTGTTTATGAATACACTGGTTGTGCCATTAGTGATCTTGTGCCCATACGTCAAGGAATTAATTACCTGAGCATTCATCACTTTCAGTATGGGAATTAGGCTGGGACCAAGTAACTGTTTTGCTAATTTTGCAGCGGCCGCTTCTAACGACAAAGCTCTGGTTTTCAATGCTTCTTTATGCTTGGTAAAAGTACCTCTTGTGTCGAGAAAGATACCCAAGCATTTTTAACTGGGAGTTGATTCTAGCTTTGTGTCGTTGAAGGACCACCTTTCTATTGACCTTTTTTGCTTCGCAAAATATATTGTTTTGGTTTTTGACAGGTTCAGTTCTAGTCGATTTCTTGTCGTGTAAGGTAGCAGTTCATCCAGTAGCCTCTGGAGACCCACTTTTGTGTGGCTTAACAACACCAAGTCATCGGCATACAGCAAGTTGGTGATGCGGCTCCCGTCTAGTTGAGGAGGATGGCAATTTACACTGTTGAGTACTGGAGAAAGGTCAGATATAAACAAATTAAAAAGAAGTGGGGCCAATACACAACCTTGTTTGACGCCAGTTTCTGTTTGAAGCTTCCTGGAGACCTCGGAACCTTCACCCAGCTTGATTCTTATCCATGTTTCCGTATGGAGTTGGTTTATTGCTTGAAGAAGAGGCGGGGGTATGCCCCACAATGTTAGTTTCTGCCGTAACAGGCCCCTGGGCACACGGTTGAAGGCCGCTTTGAAGTCTACAAAGCAACAGTGCAGCTGGATTTGTTGGACTGTCGCTTTCTCCATCAGGACTGTTAGCATTAAAAAATTGGTTATAGTACCGGTGTAAGCCACGAAACCCGGCTGATTAAAAGGGAGGCGCACTGTTGCTTCGGCCCAGGCCTGTAGCTCCTCCAATAGAATGTTTGCATAGTACTTAGACTCCACGTCGAGAAGTGCAACCATTCGGTAGTTTTTTGGCTCGTTTCTCTTCCCACTTTTGTAGATTGGGTGAATGATTGCACCTCACCAGGACTCTGGTACCGTGCTGTGTAGACTACAATAAAGAAATAAAGGGGTCAGGTATTCTGACCATAGGCTGACATCGGATTTAAACATGACCTGGGGGAGACCGTTCGGGCCTGGGGCTCCTTCAGCTCTGGCTTTCGATATGAGGCATCAGATCTTGTTTTTTAAGACGTCAGGAATCACTGTGGGCTCTAGCGATATATCGTTCCTTTTCTATGTTTCCTTGTGAGACGGATATTCAGATGGAGTTTTTAAAGGGCGAGCTCATCTCGGGCTCTCCTGTCCCGGGAGGGAGATCATGTAGTTAACTGGGCTGGGGTATTGGTGCAAGCATCATTTATATTGGTGTCCCCAAAGTGAAGAGATAAAAACTTACTCCAAACGGTTTCACTAATATCTGCACTGCCGTACCCACTTTTACTTTGTGTGTTCCTATTTACAAGAGATGAGAATTGCTTAGGATTAGGGTTTTTAATTTTGTAGATGAGCTTCAGCCAGAATTGATCCGAGGCCGCCAATTTTTCCTTTCGAGTCGAGATTCTAAAAGCTGATTGAGCTTGCTTATAGGTATTGAAGGTGGTTTTATTACTGGGGTTCTTTCTTGATAATAGGAGTGCTCGGTTCCACTCAGATCTTAGTTTCCTAGTGGCTTTTGAGATGCAGAATTGAGGGATTTGGTTTCTCTGGCCCCTCCGAATTGGGAGTTCATTGAGAAGGTGGTTTGTACGAGAGGTCCAGCCACTAACAATGTGAGTATTTAACTCTAGAGATTGATGTAATAGGGCTCTGCATTTTTCCATCATGCAAAGGCCGTGGGGTCCGACCACTTAATCCACTTTAGGTCCTCTGTGTAGCTACCTGAGTGAGTATGGGCAAGTTCTTGAAGGTGTGGGGTGCTGGTGGATAATGTCATTATTTGTGCCCGGTGGTCGCTCTCTCCTTGTGGTGCAGTTTGATAGCTCTTGATCAAGGGCAGTATTTCTCCACTCCCTAGAGTGAAGTCCAAAAACAAGAAGGATCTACCATCTGACTGGGTCCACGCAGGCAGGATGTCTATGGGGAGGCGCCAAATTCAATAAGGTAAATCCTAGGCTGCTGAACTGCATAGCCACATATTCGCCCAATTTCGAAAGTTTGTTTCCAGCAGGGATTGACTGGGGTCTAAAGTTTGGGAGGACTCTTGGGGAGTCCAGTCCTGTGGCATCAGCAAGATTGCAGTAGAGATTGGTATTAAAATCGCCTGAGATGATGATGGGTGTGCTACAATACTTGCCAAATAAGTCACAGATGAGGTTGATCAAGTAGTCCATTTTGGGGTTTTTCTTGGTGGTGCAGGGAGAGATATAGACATAGAGGATGAGCAGCTAAGGATCCGTAAGTGAACTTCCCAGAGTTATTCCGGAGAGCCAATCCTCCTCAAATTTAATCTGTTTAATACATTTCGATAGTTTTGTTGATACGTAGATCAAGAGACTGCCACTTGGTCTGCCACACTTAGACTGCCTGGTGGCGGGTGTCATAAACTCCAGAAAGCCCACTATTGGGATGCTTTCTCCTGGCCATGTTTCCTGTAAAATGAGGATGTTGTATTCTTTTAAATAGGCCAGGGTGGCGGCAGATTGTTTTTCCTGCCCAAATCCATTGATGTTCCAGGAGCATATTGTTAGACCGTAATTAGTGGTGGTTCAATCGTTCCGGATTCTGGATAAAGCCCCCGGCAACCATAGCCAACCTGTTCCATCGAGGTTCGCTGATCGGTTGTGGGCTCTGGGATTACTGTTGGTGAGCGGCCTCTTGCGGACCTCAGTATTGAAAAGGGGGCTAAGGAGGAGCTGCAAATGCGGGCCTGGTTGTTTTCCAGTATTGAGGGGTAGCGAGGAGCGCTTGGTATTGTTGTTGTTATACCCCAGGATTTAAATTGGTCAGTTTTCATCAGGACCAGATCCCTGGTTGCCGGGGATGCCAGTGTTACTTGCGTAGATTCACCCGTATCAGATCCGGTAGATGTAATGAATTCAACAGCAATTATGTCTCTCGATTGTAGGTGGCTTTGGTCAGGTAATGATTTGAAGTGTTCTAATATATTCCCTCTACTGAGGATGTCATGAGGGCCTCTAGAGGTATATTCTGGAATGAGCAGCAGTTTGGTGCTTTGAGTGCTGCTTGGGAGCTCACAGGACTCATTGGACATTGCCAGCTGTGTTTGCTTTGATCTTTCTTCAATGGTCTTTTTTGATGTAGGTATAGTGAATGATGGAAGGGGCGATTCCCTATAATGGGTGATTGGGGATGGTGAAAGGGGACTTTTGTTTGCGGCCCCCAACATGCGGCAGCTTACTAAATTCGTGAGGTTCTTACGACCAAGTTCTGTAACTATACTCTGTGTACGCAAGTTGTGGTCCTTGACCGTAGAAAGGAGAGAAGAATTGGCTTCTTGGGCTGACATCTGGGAAGTTGCAGGACTCTGTTCCCCTGCTTCCAGTGCTGAGCGCTTAGTTGGTAGTTGTGTAAGATCGGGTTTTGTTTGCATTGATGGCTGCAGAGGGTGCTTCAGAGCTTTCGGTGGCCCTGACTGCTGACTGGGCTGAGGCGGGGATTCTGTCTGTGGGTGTGACTGATTAGATGTTAATTGCGGGCACGACTGTTCTCCTTTCGACAGTAATGTCAAAGGGACATTTCCTGGGAGCTCTGTGTCACTCATTGGAGGGTAACTCATGTTTATAATTGTGGTATAAATTATTTGTTTGTTCCGGCTTTTTCGTTGTCTTTTCTTTTCCCTTTTCGACAGCCGATGTGAGTTATAATTTTTGGATGGTTCAATAGGGAATGATTTGCCATCTGTTGTCTCCGTGGAGTGTATGGAAGGGGGTCGGGTTTGGACTTTCAGGTGAAATAACCCCTGTGCCGGGCTCAGAGTCTGGGGTGAGGTGTCTGATGACCCAGAGGCAGAGGGCTTCTTTATTTCCGTTAAGACTGCTGAGAGAAATTGAGGCAGAGATGATAAGGAATCAATTATGGGAGAGCAGCAGCACTCTGATTGAACCAGTTGAGTTTGGGATTGGGCTTTTTGATGAGAGCGTTAAGCGCCTCCAATTGTTTGGTCAATCCCAGCGGTATAAACTGCAAGTGTATTTAGTAGGGGCACCTGCAGGTCTATCTTGTCCTGAATGGTATGTTAGGGCTGCTGACGTTGTTTGAAAAGTTTGTAATAGTTGGGACCATAGGTTGTTGAGGTTGGCCGATGGAGAACTGTCCTGCACTACAGACTTATTGTGTTCAGTGGTAAAGAACAATAAGTCTAAAGAGTTGTGAATAATGTTGTTGCTTGGCCCGTGTCAGATGACCATTGTGTCAGCTTGGTCCCCTTGATCCACCCTGGCTAGAAAACCGACTCTGGTTGGTCTGAATTACTGAAGAAGACTTGTGGGTAGGGCATGACCTGTGGTATTAAGACTTTAGGACTCTTTCGTTGCTTGTCAGGTTTAGAATTGGTTGAAGAATTAAATACAGATGGGGAAAACGGGCTTAGGTTTAAAAGTGGTTGAGAAGTTGACAGGTGATCGTCTTTAGGAATGATTACATTGGGAGTAGCTTGTTCTGTTTGAGCTATGTGATTAAGTGGCAGTTGAAAGGAAGCCTGTTGCGATTGGCTGACGTCCAAGGCTTTTAAGGCGACTTTACATAGAGATTCTGTCGATAAAGCGCTAGATTGTGTCGAGTTATCGGGCCCTCCGGTGACCCCGTGGATCAGTGGCAGAACCATAATTTGATGTGGCAATAGCTCGGTGGCTGCAGGGGGAAGTACCTGCGGGGAGGGTACCTGCTGTTTGTCCGACATGCTGGTTATTTTCTTCCGTGCTATCACCGTTACTGTGGTCCTAAAATAATCCCTTAATGAAGTCTTGTTTTTTTTAGATTTTGTAAGTTCTTTAGAGCCGAATTTTAGCTCCTTGGCGGTTGGATGGGCATGTACAGGCCCTGGATCAGAGGCTGTTCTTAAATTTGAAAATGTTTGGCGGGGCGAGGACACCATTGGGGAGTCTACCAGACGTTCATAGAGATCTTTGTCTTTGCAACTTTTTTTGGAGGGTTTTGAACTTTCCTTACTCGTCCTGATCTCATCCCGCAAATTTATTATTATTTTTATTTATTTTTATTATTTTTTTTATTGTTATGGGGCTGCTCGGCTTCCTAGTGATTACTAACAATTGGTTAAGCTAATGGGCCGGGTTGGTTGGTTAGTTGATTGAAGAGATGTTAAAGTAAGTACGTAGGGTTAGTTAATAAAGTAATTAATTGATCGATTGGAATAATATGAACCCTTGGTTTGGTTTTTTGCTGTAGCCTTGTTGTAAATAATTTTGATTATTTCCTTGTTTTACTGGTTTTGCGGGTTTTCCTCTCCAGTAGGTTTATTGGTTGCTGATTTATTGATTTGATGAAATGTTTATTTTTATTTAATTTTTTATTAAGAGCCTGCCTGCCATTGTTTGATGACTCTTAGATGACACTTGGATGACCGATTTTCTAGTGCCCCGAGCAGACGGGATGACTGCGAACTCCTTGAGAGGAGGTCTGGCTTGGCGTAAGCGGCTCCTAATACACTGTAGCACATTTTTCCTAGTTTTTTCTTGTCCTTTTCCTTGACATTATCCTTTTTCTTGTCCTTCAGGTCCTTCCTATATGCTGGTCACAGTGGTGTTACTGATGGTGCTGATGTCCGTTTATTAGAATTTATTTTTGATTTGCAGATTAATTTTTGTAGGCAGTCTTTATGGGTGTTTAGTAAAGGAGATGGGAGGGCTAAGGTGGGCTGGGGAGCAAGCAGGGCGCTCTAGCTGTGCTGACAGCTATGCTTGATCTGGACAGACCACCTCTGCGGAGACACACACTAGTCCGCCTCCAATCGGACTCGCCCCAAATCAGCCGGACTCACTCCTCCCAAGTTCGCTGGCTCCCACTTACTATTCTGCCATTGTAGTTGCAGTTGCAGTTGCCGTTTCCCCCCTGGATATCTTAAATCTGCCACTCCTCTGTGTGTCTGTGTGTCCACAGTCTCTACACTGCTGTCTCACGCTGTCCGGCGGTCCCGCTGTGTCTCACCTCCCAAATCCTCTGCTGGGACACAACTGCAGCCACCGCAGCTCCACTCCCCTCACCCTCACTTTACCCCACCTCACCCACCTCACCCCATCTCGCCCCACCGCTGCCTCCCTGCTCACAGCTTTGCGGTGGCTGCTACTGAGGGCAAGGGGCAGAGGACTAGGGTGGTGGATGGAGGGCGGAGGACAGGAAGAGAGGATGGTTGGACTGCCACCATGGCCCCGAGGCCATGAGCCATGAGCCACAGTGGGGCCACAGGAGTCACGAGGGAGTGCCACCGCGCGCATAACTGCAAGCACCGCAGCAAAGCACCGCAATCCGCTCTACAGTCCACAACCACAACGACTGCTAATGAAGGCAGAGGTCGGGACTAGTGCGAGCGGGGCGCGGGACAATGCCGGCGGGATCGGGGTCCAAAGAAGCCAGGGCAGCAAAGCGTCTTCCTCGTCATCGTGGGCTAAGCGGAGGATGATATTGCCAGATGCCAGCTGTGAGCGGGGGCTGCGGCTGCGGGCGGGGATAGCGTTGCCTCACCTCACCTCGCCTAACCTCGGCTGGTTGCTGGTCGCTGAACGCGGATGCAGGACGCTCCGAAAACACGGACTGGCTCGGCTCAACATGTTGCTTTGTTTAAAAGAAACTCTTCTTCTTTTACAGTGCATCATAGTCATGTCAAATTCGTAATTACTCTTCTATGAAACATTCTGACACTGATTTCCTTAAATTGACTTTCTCTTCTTGCTGAAGTATGGGCTTTCTTTTAACATTTATTACTTTTAACATTACTTACTTTTCTCTTTTCTTAGCTTTTGTAACATATTGTTTTTTATTTCCATGCTTTTCATTGCTTTGCATTTTTCTACATATGGTTTTGAGAAACTTCTTGGTTTCTTTTATCAGCGTCTCTTTTTTCTTTAACTACATTCTCCGCATTTTTACCTTTTCTTTCTGTATTGTAAGGATATAGAATTCTTTCCTCTATTTCTTCCTTCTCTGTGTTTTATTTGGCATTTTATGTGTCTTATTTTAAGTAGGAGAAGAACTCTGTTTTAAAAAAATATATATTTCAAGGAGTAAACAAATAAACCATACATCAAGAATAATAATATACAAAACATATACCAAAAAATATCTACACATTGAGAACATAAGCAAGTGGGAAATAAGCAAAGAAAAAAAGGAAAGAAATGTATGATAGCACATTAATACCTGGAGCTTTTACAATTCTAATTTTAGCCCCCAAATTCGATGAAACTGCTTCCCAGAGCGGACGCCCTTACTCTTAGCTATAGCCATCTCTCTTTAATAAATTTCTCTTAACATTGCCCACCATTCCAAAGCCCTGGGTGGTATTTTAGATATCCAGGCGCGGGTAATGCATAATCGTGCTGTTACTATAATAATGAATATCAAAAAATCTTAATCCTAGGTCAGCATCCGACTTATAGCCAAGCATAAGCTCTTTTTCCGTTAATTGTATATTAATCTTTAAGCAATCATCTAATATATACAAAACCTCCTTCCAGAAGACGGCTGAGCATGGGCAGGTAATAAACATATGCAAGCTGTCGGCAGCAACCAATCCATGTTTAACACACTTGCATTTATCATTCGTACTTATGGCCGTAGAGTCTATCCACTTGGCTATTCGCTCTGGAGTATAGTAAAGCAGACATACTGTTTTAAACTGTTGCAGCTTTAAGTTGATAGATTATACCACAGTATCTAAAGTCGCTAATACCCGTTTGATATCCCCAGGGCTGATATCTTGTCCCATTAATTCACTCCACTTAGATGCTAACTATCATTCTGCAAAAATTGAGGAAATAGCTGATAAGCCTTCCTACTAGTCAATTTCGCCTCTGAATGTAAATAAGTCAGTATATCTGATCCCACAGGTTGTCTTATATCTCTACACCCCCATAGACAATCTCTATTCTGTAAGTATTTACAAAACATATTCCTGGGAATACCAGATATCGTCTGTAGATCTAAAAACATGCGAAATTCAGTAGTGTTATATAAGTGGCTAATCTGGCTGATACCACATCCATCCCAAGATTTAGCTTGCATATCGTGGAAGATTTCTGGAAGCATAGGATTACGCCACAATGGCATACTAAGATGCATCAGAGGCAGAGAGTATTTAGTTGTAATCTCTCGCCAGATATATACTGTATCCTTAAGAGTCTTAAACCGCACTCTTTTAAAGTAGTTTGGATCATTAATCCTATACAAAAACATATTGCTATCATTGCCCATAGCAAGGCTATAACAACATTGTTGTCTACTAGGAGAGAGAAGATCTCGTAGGCGTCCTGGAAAAGAGGCCTAAAAGTATAATTTAAAATCAGGTCATTGAAATCCTCCATATTTGTATGGAAGTTTAAGGTATCTTATAGCACGTCCTGGTTGTTATAGCTCCATATAAAGCTACTAATAGCCCCCTTAAGTAAAAAAAAATACATTGCCTTAAACAGATAAATAAATTTAGGCAAAACAATCATTTTTATGATATTGCAACGCCCTATAATACTAATAGGCAATTTATGCCAGTCCCTCATTTTAGAGATCATAAGCCTAAGTAACGAATCATAATTCAATTTTATGATCTGTCTCAAATCTGCAGTAATCCGTACACCTAAGTAAATTGCTGATGTACAAGCCCCAATTATCTCCCTATCTGCTTGAAAGTTAAGAATAGTCTGTGTCTTATTGACATTCAATTTGTATCCGGAAAAATCCCCAAATGTATTAACTTCAATTTGAATAGCCTCTATAGCTCTAACTGGGTCCATAGAGAAAACAGCTATATCATGAGCATAAACCATTATTTTCAATTCTTTAGAAGCTAATAAAACTGTCGGAATAGATAAATTAGCAAGCAAAGATTTAATAAACGGCTCTATGTATAAAGCAAAAAGTAATGGTGATAAAGGACACCGTTTCTGAGTTCCCCCACCGTATCATAAAAGGAGCAGAGTGATAACTTAGGTAGATTAATTTAGCTCTTGGGCATTTATATAGAGCCCTAATCCAATCATAAATTAGACCGCGGATGTTATACTCCATAAGTATGGCACAAAGACAATCCCAAGTTATGCGGTCAAAAGCTTTTTCCACGTCAAGCATGACCATCCCTATGTCCAAATTTGGTTTGGAGGCAGCATCAAAAGCAGTATTCACATGTGCAGTAGTATCCCTCCTGGGTATAAACCCATGTTGTTGATCAGAGACTAATCGTTTCATAAAAGGCGTAAGACACGTTGCCAGTATCTTTGAAAAGATTTTTGCATCAGCATTTATTAATGCGATCGGGCGGTATGACCCACACTCTTCTTTCGGTTTGTTCTTTTTTTTAGAAAAAAGTCAATATTTGCCATATCCCATGAACTGGGTACTATCCCACTCACACTGATATAATTCATAATTCTAGACATTAGAGGAATCAGACTAGCCATAAATATCTTATAAAATTCCACTGGTATTGTATCCTCAACTGCTGCTTTTCCAGAGGGGAGGGTGTCAATAGCATCAGATATTTTATCAGCCGTAATATCTGAATTAAGGGAATGTGCCTGTTTTGTTTCAAGTATGTGGATAGTTTCACAGAACCTACACTTATCTAGATATTCAGTAAATTTTCTTTTATCAAACACATTAGGATTACTCTGTAATGCCTGATAAAAACCTAAGAATTGTTCTAGTATCTTTTCAGGCTGCGTATAAAGTAACCACTCAACACCTCTTATCCCTTTTATTTCACGTTCCGCCCTTTTATCAGATAGTTGATGAGCAAGCACTTTACCTACTTGCTCACCATACTTGTATTGTAGAGGTCAATTTTTATTATAACTAGCTGTCGTCTTTTCTTTTAGGGACCGTCCTGCTGCAGCGCGTTTTTCAATTAGAAGTAAATATGTTTGTGAATATATTGAGGCTGCCATCTGTTGAGTAGCTCCTCGTCTGATTTCATCCGCATGTGTTATTTCTAATTGTCGAAGTGCTTCTTTAGTAGCCTTGCTTGCCAAATTCTTAACATGGTTTTGTCTGAGGACATATTGCAGAGTGGCTCCTCTTATATAGGCGTTAAGTGAGTCCCAGATCGAAAAATGGGAGGCAGGACCTTCATTATCAGAAATAACATTTGGAATACTATTCTTCATAAAAACTTGGAACTCTGTATCCATCAGCCGATAACGAGGGAAGGAAAATTGACATGCTAGTTTATTAAAAGACCTAGGTGCAAGTATCAACAATAAGGGATTATGATATGATACTATCTTGGGGCACACTTCACACTTAGCCATATTAAGAATAGCATTGTTGACCAAGAATATATCAATTCATGAATACTGTTGATGTGGTGCACTATAATAAATATACCCAGGTTGAAGGGGTTATAGTGACCGCCAGACATCTTTCAGACCATGCAGTTGAGCCATTTCCATAATAGCAGTCCTCACTTTCCTCATTCTAGCGGAGGCACCTTGATTAGTTGAGTCTAAGAGTGAATTCATAGTACAATTGAAATCTCCCATAACAATCAAATCTCCCTGCCAGTCAAAGAGATCTAGAGATAACGTCTCAAAAATAAGCGGCTTAGCCAAGTTTGGGCCATAAAGAGCACATAATACAAATTTATGTCCATCTATAAGCTGTACAATTATCCACCTGCCTTGGTTATCATGAGAGCCTCTATGCAATGAGTAGTCAAGACGCTTGTCGATTAAAATAGCAACACCTCTAATAGAGACCGTCTGAGAAGTACATGCAATTATCTTATAATCCAATTGTTTTAATAGCTGTCTGTCTTTATATGCCAGATGTGTTTCAACCAGAGCAACAACATGAGGTTTATAGTTTTGGAGCTCTGCCCATACCCGCTGACATTTGCTCGCAGAGTTTAGCCCAGCAACGTTCCAGCATAAACACTTTATTAGCCTCATTTGTTTTGTATACAGATCATATGAAGTCCTGGGTACCACAGACCACATCTCCACCTATTTCCCTTATTTCCCTTATCAACAGTTATGATCAGGCATGAAATTATTACGAGATCCAAATCTACATGTGCTATTATAGATAACATAGCTCATATCGAAAATAATTCCTCCGTTTACTCCTTTCGATATTTTTAGCTTAGTACCCTCCACCCAACCAACCCAAAGCCACACCCAAACCCTCCTCACCCCTCCCTGAGAGAAACCCTCCCACCCCACCCCGTTTCCTAGAGAAGGATTCACTCCAACCAGGCTGTTCGATGGACCTCACAGCCATCAGAGATTTTATGCACCCCCGGATGCTACCCACTGAACTCTAACTCCATCAGAACCTAAGTCATAGATGTAGTAAAAAACCATATACAAAGTGTATCATCATATAATCATAAGGGTTATCATGAACATAATCATAGGTAATGTTGTGCCTTTCTCCGCTTATTCATTTCTGTATAAATCCCCCACACAAAAAAAAATACGCAAATTCAGGAAGAGCCAGTATGGAATCACATGCACAGAAGTCCATCTAGATATATATATATATGCAGATCTTAAGGATCCGCCTTCTCCAAAGGCTTCCAAGAGTCAAGAATTTATTGGGTCTCATTAGCTGTATGAAAAGTCCAAGTGTATCCATGTCGTATAACCTTATGTCTTGCAGGCTCTTGCAGAAATGCTTGCACATCAGCAGCCTACATAGGGTCAATCAGTTGACATAAATTCCAACGTCGCTCCATTGTCTCCTTACAAAGATCTGACATCACAGAAAATGAATATGAATTGGCCATGCCTGGGCAAGCTCGAAAGAAAACTGCTTGTCTGAGCAGGAAGTTTCCAAAATAGATAATCATTGGCCTAGGATGTTGTCTGCTAGCGTGTGCATATTGATTTAGAAACAAAGGATAGACTGTGGGCCCGTTGGATCAGAGAATCCCAGTCCCAGTCAGAGAGATCTGGAAATGATTATAAGATTGAAGTATAAAGGGCTGAGGGTCAGCACTGTCCTTTTCCTCTGGAATACCAAAAAGTCTTAGATTATTCCTACGTTGTCTTTTTTCATGATCTTCAATCTTGTCTTTAAGAGATAGAGGCTGACCCTTATGCATCTCAGTTGACTTTGCTGTTGCTGCGGCAATATCTTCCGTATTCGACAAACGCTGCTGTAGCTCTGCTATTTCTTGTGTGAGACCAACTACTTTAGCCGAGACCCCTAACCAACCCTGTTGTATCAGACCACTATCTGCTCAAGCTTGATTAAAACCACTTTGCATCTCAGGTCTTTGTTCGTGGAGCACTTAAAGAATAGTGGATAACAAAGGTTCTTTAGCAGTAGCAGTAGCGGACCTATGTTCTCCATCCTTTGTAGAGGTAACTGAAGCCACAAAAGGTAATTCTGCCCCAATACCTTTTTGCTACCGCCCAAGTGAGAACCATCAGGAGCTTCATTAATTGGACCAGTGGAGCCAGAGCTTACAATAGCAGGGTTTTGCGTGTCGCTGCTGAATGATGAACCAGAAAGCCTTGATATAATAGCTTTGACTTCCCCTTTAGCAGTGACCC
The DNA here is from genome assembly GCF_964204655.1 of Triturus cristatus. Lineage (NCBI taxonomy): Eukaryota > Metazoa > Chordata > Amphibia > Caudata > Salamandridae > Triturus > Triturus cristatus. Next base: position 636,966,573 of record NC_140591.1, read on the forward strand.
ATTTTCGGAGAGGGCTGACTTTACTGGTGCGTCCACCAATTTCTAGCAATTTCAGCGTATTAGAATGTGTTGTAGACTGATCTTTAGCCTTCTATTTCTTTTTTGGTTTCACCCCCTTATTAAGCCCCTTATCTGCGTCTGCTAGCTTATGCTTCTGGGTGTCATCTATTCTGATACTGCTAGTCGAATTGCTGCTCATAGTGTCCATAGTACCTGCTGTAGAAGGGGCAGAGACAGACGGGGAAGCAGTTGACAAATCCTTATTAGTAATTTCACATTCTACCATGTCAGTATCCTGATCAGAAGCCTCTGATATCGACATTGTTGCACAAGGATCTTCCCCATCTGCTATACTCACAAAATCCTCTTCTCTTAAATCATTGCCCCTTCAGCTACTTCAGCTCTTTTAACCCTCTCAGCGCCATTTGCACCATTTCTCCCATGCGGTGATATAGCCACTGCTTGATTAACATCCATCATCTTTTTAACAGAGCCCTCATTACCTTGTTGATTAGCAATCGCTCCTGGACCGTTACAAGTATCACTACCAGTACTGAAAGCCGTAATGATATTTTTTGATTGAGGAACGGCTATATCTAATTCTGCAGGAAGATTATACAAGTCAGTGTCCTGTATGGCTTCATCAACCAAGCTCAATTGCAAGATGGAAATGTTGCCTTGTATCGTTGCTGAGTCTGCCATGCCGCCATTATGATCTTTGGAGAGAGAGGAAGCTGCAACATTGTCACGGTCTCGATCCGTCTGCACCGCATCTAACAAAGCCGCCGCCATAGTCTGTTCCAATGGAGGAGCGTCACAGGGAAGAAGAACTCTGCAAACACAAAATATACATATTTTGCTTTTCATTATGTATTATAAAAATACATAATTTAACCATTTAATGTCCTAAATAAATACTTATAATACTATGTTATAGCCACTGGAAGTCGGTTACATATCATGTCTAAATAAATGTTTGTCTGACAGTGTTACTGTGTGCATAAGTGCGTATCTGTGCATGTTACTGTATGGATCAGTGTGTATCTGGGTAATTATTTGACTCACAGTGTAGGTGGGAAACTGGTTTTATAACTGGGAATATGGACTTAAGCACACTTGTACCTTAGTGAAACTTAATGGCACATGCCTTAAACTTTTTATGAACTTAGCATCCTGTCCTTTACCTATGTACGGCAGACATGTGGGCAAGGAAAGAGATGAAAATATTTTTCATGCATGCAGGGAGCTGCATTTCTACCAGCCCCGTGACTGCAACAGAAGGACGTGGCCCTCTAAGGGCCCCGCGGGTTATTTCCACAGACACCTGTTATGCCTTCCCAAATGAAGAGTAAGTCAGTCAGTAGGTCAGACCTGCACCCTAAAATGGACGCTGAGGGGACTGCCTCCCCAAGGCGTGCTAGTACATGATAAACCTTTCTGGAGACCTTGGCCATGCCTCTCATGGAAAAGTACTGGCTTGAGCCGGGCACGAACAAAGGAGGTACAGAGAGATGAGCTCACACCTGCCAGATGGGTGACTTATCAGACCTCCAAGGCCCCTTTGCCTGGTCTCATCATCTCCTAATGTGGGAGCTGAGATACATACACAAAAAGGAATGCAAGAAAAAGCATCTATTCATTAGTGAGTCAGGTTCCAACCTTGAACAGGAGGAGAAATAATAACGATGTTTAATTTAGCTGAAGCAAGCAAGAATAAGTAAATGAGGCCTAGTGCATGTTCAATCTAGACTGTCTTCCAGTAATTGTGAAGTACAAAATGGAGGCACATAGGCCACCGGAACATACATGTTGCTGGGATAACTCTGCCGGTTGCACAATGCAAATACAAATGGTGTCTATTTAGCCACGTATGCTAACCTACATAATATGTATAAATGCAATACGGGGGGAATTTTCAAACCCTACACAGTAATGCTGACTCCCGCAGGAGATGGGAAGCAGCTGGGACCACGGGGACTTGAGGCTAGCCTCGCTGTCCCATAGCACACTGGGTACCCTGGATAGGACCAGGGCTTCCAGGGACACATGGCCCATTCCCTGGGATGGGTACGTGGGGCTAAAAAATGACCTGGTGAGGGGGGTCGTGTGGCCTCCATCCCTCCTTTTTCTGTGAGGATACTCCAGGGAATGGGGTCCCTGGGGCCCTAGGAGGGGGTCTCTGAGGCCCTCCACCCCCATTGAATTAATGCCAGTGGATCGTGTCCCCAGGATTGTAATCTGGCCGCAGAGGTAGATTATCTCATGTTAACCACTTGATGATTAACATGGTAGCCACTATTTATCCTGGGGGTTTACATGTGAAGACTGGACAATGTTTGATCCCACACTGGCAGTCTTTCCTCTGTGTAACTTGATCAGAGGAACCTCCCATGGACCATGAGTCAGTTTCACTTTTTTCCAGCACTTACCATACTGTGTGGGCAGAACTTTCTAACCGCCTTGTCCAGTTTGGGTTAACTACCCACTTGGGTATCACTTTTCCATTTTAATAAACCTAGGTAGCACAAGAAGAAACACTACATGCTTCAAGCTAGCTGGCGCTATAGACACATTTCTCTCTTTATGATGTTGACTGTCCTCAGTCCCTGCATATCTGAGGGTCAATATTTATTTCTCCTTTTATCATGAATGTATAATCGGTGACCCTTTCACATGTGTTAATTGCATGGTTCACCCTTTACCATACATGGCTTAAAACAATAGTATCTGTACGCATTGCATTGTGATGTCACTGACCACGTCATGAGTGATGCAGTATGTGAGGTCATAAGCAGTGCATTGTGGGGGCGCAAGTTATAGTTAGCTCAGCTATTTTACTGGTTTTGTAAAAATGAAATCTGATCCTATGTATAACATCCCTGTAACCTTAGTTTTTCCAGTGAATTTCTAAGGTTTTTTTAAATGCTAATTCCTAACTATATCGTCCCTGTAACCTTTGTTTTTTTCAGTGAATTTCTAAGGTATTTTAACTAGTAGTCACATTTGCAGAGTGCTGGAGAATGGTGACCTGGGCCTCTGACCAGCTCCCAAAATCCCACTGTGCAGGACTTGATGGAGGTACCTCAGCAGTAAAGTCATGCTCAAACCAGTAGTGCACCATGAGGTGCGTTTGCAGAGTGGTGGAGGAAGGGGGCATAGCCTCTTAAGACATCTTAGTAATCCCTCTGTGTGGGACATATTAGAGATAACAAGAGGGGTAGGTGGCCCCCAAGGATGTCCTTGGGGGCCAAATACCTCTCATGTTACCTCCAATAACTCCCACACAGCAGGAATGGTACGACTTTGTAGGGTGCCATGCACCCTGTCTCTACTGATCTGCAAACATGCCTCCTGGCGCACTACTAGTTGGGGGATGAAGTCCCCTTGGCTCTTGATGGTCCTTGGAGGTCATCTAGCCCTCCTAGAACCTACAGTAAGACCCACACAGATGGATTGCTGAGAGGTGGTCATAGGCCACTCCCCCTTTCCCCACCACTTTAGCCTTGAGGCTCTCAGGAGGCTAGGGAACCTCACCCCCCACGGCAGTGCACCTGGAGGCATGTTTGCAGAGTGGTGGAGAAAGGGGGCCGTGCCCTATGGCCACCTCTCAGCAATCCCACTGTGTGGGGCTTAGTGACGATAACAGGAGGTATTTTTAGCACCTAAGGACTGTCAGCAGCCAAGGGCTCTTCATCTCCTCACAAGCAGCATACCAATTCCTTTTTTTTATCAATTCAATTATTTATTGTCCGATTAATTAAAATCATTACAATAAAGCAACACAATTCATAAAACAGGGCAAATTCTTCTGTTCCTGAAAGATAATGAGAAGGTGTTAACATACCATAATATAACAGTCAGAAATACATAAAATATCATAAAAAACATTTCACTCATAACCTAATATAAATATTACATTTCATTATTAATCACCATACATATTAGTAAAACCATCCATACAGATAATCTTGGGTCCCCTCTCTGGTATTTAAACAGCCCCTTAAAAGAAGTATAAGGTAACACATATTTGGTCCAGTTATGATCTTAATGCTTAAAATATAAAGTGCGTCCGTGCTTCTTATGATTACCTTGAACCTTATAGAATGTATCCAGTTACATTGCCAGTATATGAAGAAAAACAATATAGTTGGTAACATAGACGTTTTCAATTCTTTTTGTATGACCACATCATCCTGAGTCAGTTTTTTCTCAGCTATAAGGATGAATTTGACAAAGTTAACTGTTAAATTGATAATACGCCCTTGAAGGCACAGTATTATCACTTAGTGACAAGTTCTCACCCCTTCTTCATTGAATATTAATTTTAGGCGGCGCGTTTGCAGAGTAGTAGAGATAGGGGCGGGGCTTCTGGTGAGTTGTTTGCTTTTTGTTTCTACTTTTCAGGAAGGGTGGGCAGCGTGGCCCCCTTACTTTGACCATTTTAGACCCCGGAGACCCCATCTCCCAAGGCCTGTCCCTTTTATATTTATTTAAATTATTATAATATTTTTTTTTTTTTAAGGAGGAGGCCGTGCAGCCCCCTTCTAGCCCCTTTTCATCCCCAGGGACCCCATCCCCTGGGGCCTGGTCATTTAAAGTGGGTGCCTGGGTGCCTCTCATCAATGGGACCACTGGGGGAGCCTAAAGTCGGAATTGCTTTTTACACACAGGGAGCAGCTTACATGCAGCTCCCTGTGTGTAAAAAGCAAAGTGTTCCGCTTTCAGCAAGCAAGAGCAAAATGCGCCTGCTTTCTGAAACCAGAGCACTTGTTTGCTATGGCATGGTGGGAGCGGTGCTCCCGCCATGTCATGGCAAACTGCAGTATCCTTGGGGGGGGCACCCCAGAACATTGCTGGAGCCGGCCCTGGGGGGTGGCGGTCCCCAGGGCCATCTATGGCTCCTAGAGGGGCGCAACATGCCCCCCTCCTTTCTTGAGTTGGGGTCTGCCCCAGGGAGGTGTCGGTCCCAGGAGCCCAGTACAGGCCAGGAGGGGGTGCAATGCTTTTTTGGCCATGGGGGGTCCCAGCATAGGGGGTCAGAGTGTTTCTACCCTGCCCCCTTTTCTTCTCTGTTAATCTTTTTTCTTGTGACTCAATTCAACCGAGTCACAATATGGCTACTCACACTTCCTGGTTTGAAGTGTTGGCAGCCAGTCGGAACTCAGGCACAAGATCAGACAGGGTCGTGGATCCACCACGGCCACAATTGTATATCTGAGAAAACTTTACAGTTCTCAGGAACTACTGAATGGATTTACACCATTTTACATAAAGGATGCTTTTAAATAAAGCAATCATTTTTTTTAAATGCAGCCTTTTTCTTAAAGGAAGATGGGTAGCGCTTTAAAGAGAAAAAATAAAAGGGTATTTTTTCATTTTTTAAGGGCAGGCAGTGGTCTGTGGGACCACTGCCCACTCTGAAATGAATTCTCCACAGTTCACAAAGGGGATGGGGTCCATCAGCCTGAATCTGATGGTAAACTGAAAATGCTTTGCGACCAGTATTTGGTCACAAATATTTATACATGCCACTGCAAATTAGTATTTGGAAAGGCCACCTTAAACACGCCCCTTCCAAATACTGAATCGTACACCCATTTTGCCATTCAGTAACAGATTACTAAATCGCAAAATAGAGGTTGGTACATTGGAAAAGCCATTTTTGTGTTTGTAAACAGATCAATTCTGCGAACTGGCCTCTTTGCGAGCTCAAAATACATGTGGTCCTAAGTATTGTAAGCAACCTTGAGTATTTTAAGGGTATTGTCTCATCTGGATGATTTCAATTTAGCACAGACGACTGTGTGCACCAGGTACTTGCCCAAGTGCATATGATTGAGAAGCCACAGAAGCCTATCTCTCTAGAATGTTTCGATACCCTGTGGCCAATCACTTATCACAAATGGCCGAAGGCTACATATATTGTGGGGTTAGGTGCGTGCAGGGGATTGGCAGGGTTGGATTCATGTATAGTAATAAATATTATTGTACTTAAAAAAAGTCCTAGTAATATACAAAAAAAACAAAGGTTAAAGTGACGTCATAGTTAGGTGAAATGTTCAGTAACAACGAAACGTTTTAAACTCTAAAAACCCTGAAATACACCAGTTACAGTTATGGTTATCTCAAGTACATTTATTTGTGCCCAAAGGAAAGATTAACTCACGCCCGTGCCATGCACAGTTTTATCATCAATAATTTTTCTGCAAATATTGCTTTGCTATTATCAGTGATGTCACAGAAGATGTCATGAGTGATTTAATATGTGGAGTAATTACCGGTTCATGCGGGGATGCAAGTTATAGGTACCTTAGGGCACACAATCAACACCTGCCAACTCCCCTTCTTGCAGCGAACCCCATACTCGCATCGCAACCTTTGGTGATGCATGATGTGGGGTTGGTCACAACGTCAGGCCTGCACCTAGGCCCTGTGGTAAACCCTCCCAAAGGCTGCCAACCCCAAGTTCCACATGGCCTTCAGCAGTGCACTGTGGGGGGTTGGCCACACAGCCTTTGCTTTTTTAAAGTGCAGGTGGTACCCTCTCTAAGCCTTTTGTGGCCTTCGAGACCACATCTCACATTGCCATATCAATTATAAAGGGGTGGGGGCCAAGTGGCCCCCCTCCCTGAGCCTCACTAGACCCTGGGGACCCTATCTCCCAGGGCCTGATTCATGTTAAAGGAAAGGACGGCCACATGGCCCCCCTCTCTGAGCCTTTTTAAGCCTTGGGGACCCAATCCCTGAGAGCCATTTTTTAATTCAATGGGCCTTCTCTTCAAGCCTTATTAGAACCTGCGGACCTATCTCCAGGGATGTTTTTTAAACTGAAGGGGAGAGGCAGCATGACTCCCTCCCCAAGCCTTATTAGGCCCTGAGGTCCCCATCCCCTAGTACCACCACTTAAAATAATATATAAATATATATTGAGCTAATGAGATAAAGATCTCTGGCTGATGCACCTGCTCCCAGTGAGTGGTACAGAGACCTGAGTAGACTTTGAACAGCATTTTCAGAACCCCCCAAAAATACTTGCCTCTCCTTTGAAGAAGGAGAACTATACTCAAACAGGTGTCTAGAGATACAGAGCACTGGCTGCACCAACACGGTTGAATAACTACAAACTGTCACTGAAGTAAGTGTTATCATGTACTGCATGTATCATAATGCACTGGGGAGAATTAAGGGATGTGAGGCAGTGTGCTTCCACCCTGAATGAATGAATGAAACTCATTTGTTATAGCGCAAGACGGCTACTCAAAAGAGTGTCCTAGCGCTGCCAGAAAGCGGATAAGGAAAGCTGTGGAAACGCTACTAGATTTTAAAAAGCCTCATTTTCAAGTGTTTCTTAAAGACTGAGACATCTGAAATGGAAAGTAGGGAGACTGGGAGCCTGTTCCAAGCCTGGGTCCCAAGGAACCCAAAGGATTTACCGTCTATCCGGTCTAGACGTACTTTAGGAGTACAGGCATGGTTGGGGGAGGTGGATCTTAGGGATCGAGCCGGGATAGAATGGTTGACTCGTTTGCTAAGGTAACCAGCTCCTATCCCATGAAGGGCTTTGAAGAAGACAACAAGAGCTTTAAATTTCTCAGCCAGTGAAGTGATTGAAGGAGGGGGGACATCGGACCCCTTGGTTTTGATTAGAGAATCGCCCTGGCTGCGGCATTCTGTAACACTTGTAGGCGCTTGCCTGGATGACCCAAATACAAGACATTTGCGTAGTCGAGTCTTGATGTCACCAAGTCCTGGACTGCTATTTTCCTAGACTCAATTGGCAAGAGGGGAAGAAATGTTCTCAACATTTCGCAGAATTCTAAAGCAAGTGCCAACTAGTGCTTGGACCTGAGACTTCATGGACAAGGTGTTATTCAGCAAAACTCTAAGGTTTCTCACGACTAATTGCTCGGTGTGCGGCGGCGAATATTCTTCTAGCCACCATGCGTTCCAGTTACTAACAGCAGGTTGGCCTAAGAGGACAATCTCAGATTTATCCGAGTTGCATTTGAGCTGGTTTGCCTTTAGCCACTGGAAAACCTTAGAGAGACAGGTCCTGGTATTAGCCCCGTCAAAATCTGCTCCTTTTCCGCAGGTGAAAATCAACTGCGTATCATCTGGTAGGATACAATCTTTGCACCATTTGCCTCTGCTATATGTGCCAGGGGGGACAAGTACGGATTAAAAAGAGTAGGGCTGAGAATGGATCCTTGAGGGACTCCGACCCTTATTCCTGGCATAGGGGCTGAAAAAGGGGGAAGCCATATCTCCTGAGCTCTATCCTGAAGGAAAGAGTCCAACCAGGTCAGTACTGTCCTTCCGATTTCCAGATTCCTCAGTCTGTCAATGAGTCTCTCGTGCGGGACAATATCAAAAGCTGCCGACAAATCGAGTAATATCAGCACCGCCTTACCACCCTGATCCAATATTCCTCTAATATATTTGGTTACCTCCAATAGGGTGGTCTTGATGCTAGAATTAGTCTTGAAGCCAGATTGGGAAGGGTGCAACAAGATGTGTCTCCCTGTATGGTCGGATATAACTTTATTAACATGTTTTTCCAGAACTTTTGAAAGACCCGGAAGGAGAGATATAGGCCTCTAATTAGCTGGATTGTTCTAGTTAGCCAAGGATTTTTTCAAAAATTGAAGGATTTTGGCCTATTTCCATTTGAGAGGCATTTTACGAGCAGCTAGAGAGGAGCACAATATCATATTTACTGTGAAATTGATCATGGGGGCAAGGGAAGAGTAGTTTAGCAGGGCAGGCTTCACTTGGAGAGCCGGACCGGAGGCCTTTAAGATAGTGGAGTGAGTCGGCTAATGGTATTTGAGGAACATCTACTAACGCAGGACATGTTGAAAAGTCAGTTCTATGTGTCAGGGATTGATCTGTCACTAGGTGCTCTTCCGAAGTTTCAACAAAGGATTGTTGAATTTGGGGATCTTATTGTGGAAGGACAAGGCAACCTGCTGCATCCATTCGGCTGAGTGTGGGGATTCTTTCTTTATTGCCTCAGGGGCGGTAAAAGGATTTCACTATATCAAAGATTACTTTCCATTTATTTTTGGCCATGTCAATCTTTGCCTGTAGATAATTCATGTTAGCCTCTTTTACCAAGAGGTAATGGGATTTCTGGGCGTTCATATAGATTTTCCTATCATCCAATGCATAATGTTTACGCCATTTCCTTTCTAGAACCCTACAAGTCCTTTTACCTGCTCTTAATGCTTCATTGAACCAAGGACTGTATGGGAAAGACCACATAGAAGTCCGTGTGGCCGGGGGGGGGGGCATTTTCAAGGTGTGACTTAAGCCAATATTTTATTGCTGTGACGTCAAATTCTGGATCGCTGACCAGCCTAGGAGCTGATGAGTCCAAAGGCTCACTCAGTGAAGGCAGAGATATTTTATGAAAAGATCTATATTTATGTTCAGTCCTGGTAGGCCCGATTTGGAGGCCAGAGGCTAGATTAGGTAATCTTAAATTAATGAGAAAATGGTCGGACCCAGTGATGGAGAACGGCAGGTCAGTTTTGAAATCTGTGCTACAGAATATCTGATCAAGAGTGTGTCTTAGATTAAAGGTGGGAGCGGAGATGTCTATCTATCTATCTATCTATCTATCTATCTATCTATCTATCTATCTATCTATCTATCTATCTATCTATCTATCTATCTATCTATCTATCTATCTATCTATCTATCTATCTATCTATCTATCTATCTATCTATCTATCTATCTATCTATCTATCTATCTATCTATCTATCTATCTATCTATCTATCTATCTATCTATCTATCTATCTATCTATCTATGTATCTATCTATCTATCTATCTATCTATCTATCTATCTATCTATCTATCTATCTATCTATCTATGGAAAAAGACTGTGTTACTTTTTAGCTCAGTGTGGATGGCACTATACTAATTCTGTGATCAGAAACGTTGCTAGAAAAACAGACATTTGAGATTTTAGGTGGGCAGATTCAAAGTGTCACTGGCATTGTATGGTGCTCCATATAGGAGCTGATCTCTACCTAAACTGGAGAACTATCCAGAGTTCCTTGCTGTCTTTTTTGCCTTATTTACGCGGCACAATATGCCTGGAAGGCAATTGTTTTGACTTACACTGGGTGCTCCAATATGTCTGTACAAAGCTAAACCTCTCTGAAGAAATGTATGACAGCAAAACACGCCAGGGGTAGTTTTTATTCATTCCTGGTTGACTTGGAGGGAATTGTACTGTAGTACTGTGCTTGGAGTGGGAACAGGCTTTTGTTCGTTTTTTTTAGCACAGCAAGAATGGCACTAGCTTTTCCTATGCTAAAACATTTTTCTGTAGAAATGGCAAAATACTATGCCATTTTCTAGCTCGGCATGGATGGCACTGTGCCAATCCTATACTTAAAACCTTTACTAGAAAAACAAACATTTGACGTGAGCAGAATCAGAGTGTCATTGATATTTTATGGTGCTATATACAGAAGCTCCTCCCCATATAAACTTGGAAAATCTGCAGTTCCTTACTGCCTTTTTTGCCTAATTTATGCTATACTCTAAGCATGAAAGCGTATTGTATTGATACATGTATTCTCTGATTTCCCTGGACACATCTTAGGTGATTGCTCAGAGCTCTGTACAATGGAAGATGGATATATTGTTTTTAGGTAGAGAGGGGGCATTCTGGGCTAATTTACAGAAAACACACCAAAAGTGCTGCAAAAGTGGGTATAGACATGCCTGGGAACTTTAACACTATTGGTTAGGGAATTGCCAGGAGTTTCCCCAAATCCACACAATGGAACTGGGCATATAACTGGCACCCTCAGTACCCTCTTGAGAACACCACTGGGCATGTGGAAGACAGAAGATGACTGCCTCAGCTGTTGAACCTGTGGCAAGAAACTTCACCATACAAGTACCCAGGACAGAAGAGTGGAACCCAAGGGCTGCTTGGTTATCCTCTTTTTCAGCTCCATGAACAAAAAAGTTGCAAGAAGCCAAAATATATGCTGATCAGTTCCAACTGGAGTTGTCCTGGACTTCTGGCTGGTGTTAGATTGTACCCTTTCCTCATTGGAAACTGTAAGACTGGACTAGAACCAGAGGCTACTACCAGGCCACTGTCGAGCCACAACCGCTAATGTTGAACTGCTGGTTGGACGCAGCTTGTTGGTCTGCCCCACTGAAAGGATCTTGAATATTAGAAAAGTTTCTAAGTCCAAACATAGAGGATTTCCTCAGGACCAATGCTGAGCAGCACCCCATCCATAGCAGCATATTCCTGGGCCTGGACTTCAAACTTCTCCCGCTCTGAGTTATCCCATCGACGACTCTAAGAGTCTCAACTTCTTGCAGTAGTGAGGCTCCCACCAAGGTCCTGTACTTCAGTCAACCAGCATCGATGTGTCCCATTTTAGGGGGTTGACGCTCTAGTCTTCCATGAGCCTGACTATTTAGGCTCCCAGTGCCTTCGCGCTCAAGAAATCCTGAAACTCCTGCACTAGCACTTTAGCTTACAACATCGTGTGTGCTTCGCTATCTGTTTTTAACCAAAAAAAACGAATTTATGCCTAATACTTTGTTGCTGCTATTGTTGTGATTTTAAATTGAATTTGAATTTGAATTGAATTAACTCTGACTCCCCGGTCCACCGCAGCGTTAGGCTGATCGGTGTGGAAGGAACACAGAACGCTTTCACTTCCTGGTGGTGCCATTACGGGACGGCCATTTTAGGGGGTTGACGCTCTAGTCTTCCATGAGCCCGACTATTTAGGCTCCCAGTGCCTTCGCGCTCGAGAAATCCTGACACTCCTGCACTAGCACTTTAGCTTACAACATCGTGTGTGCTTCGCTATCTGTTTTTAACTAAAAAAACCGATTTTATGCCTAATACTTTGTTGCTGCTATTGTTGTGATTTTAAATTGAATTTGAATTTGAATTGAATTAACTCTGACTCCCCGGTCCACCGCAGCGTTAGGCTGATCGGTGTGGAAGGAATACAGAACGATTTCACTTCCTGGTGGTGCCATTACGGGGCGGCCATTTTAGGGGGTTGACGCTCTATTCTTCCATGAGCCCGACTATTTAGGCTCCCAGTGCCTTCGCGCTCGAGAAATCCTGACACTCCTGCACTAGCACTTTAGCTTACAACATCGTGTGTGCTTCGCTATCTGTTTTTAACTAAAAAAAACGATTTTATGCCTAATACTTTGTTGCTGCTATTGTTGTGATTTTAAATTGAATTTGAATTTGAATTGAATTAACTCTGACTCCCCGGTCCACCGCAGCGTTAGGCTGATCGGTGTGGAAGGAACACAGAACGCTTTCACTTCCTGGTGGTGCCATTACGGGGCGGCCATTTTAGGGGGTTGACGTTCTAGTCTTCCATAAACCCAATCTAATTCACCTAGTGTCGCACCGCGCAGCGGCACGCGCAGCGGTAGCGCCATTGACGCGCCGAAGAGGCGCCAAAGAGAAGCCAGTCTGCGCCAGTCCGCGTCCAGACGCTGCCAGCTCCTGCTTCCATCTCCTATTGCCACCATGGTAGGTATCCGTATCACATACACCGCTACATTGCTGTATTCACTTCGACCCTCACCCAATGCCTCCTGTCAACATTCGGTTCTGCCTGTTAATTGTAAGGCGCGTTGTAAGACCTGTGACTGGAGCACAACGCCTCTAAACACACGGAACATCCCCTTATACAGAACTGGAAGATGTTTCTTCTTAACTGCCGCTCCCTGCCAAAACATCACACTGAACTGGCCATGTTGATAGAAGAACTTAAACCTGATGCCTTGTTTTTGACTGAGACTTGGCTTCAGCTAGATATCGATCCTACTATCACATGGGCTATCCCCCAAGGCTATACTTGTAAGCGACTGGATCGCAAGACAGGCAGAGGTAGAGGGCTGGCCATTATCTATAGGGACAACTTTAGATGTCGTATCACCCCAGCCTTCACGCCAGCCTGTGAGATCCTACACTTCACTCTGGAATTCTCCCCTTCTATTACCTTTTCGGGTCTGTTAGCCTATCGACCACCGGGTCCCCTTAGTAACTTTGTCTCCAATATAACGGACTTAGCCGCCAACTTAGTGCTGTCGTCGGCTAATTTAACTCTGTTAGGCGACCTAAATTTGCACTTAGATGACCCACTTGATTCAGTGGCCAACAGTCTACGATCTAATCTGCTGGCCATCGACCTGCGTCAGAAAGGCTTTCAACCGATGCATGTTAGGGGCCATCTCCTAGACCATATTTTTAGTAATCTAGAGAGCCTAACTTCCGAAACACCCGTACCTTTACCCTGGACCGATAATTTTTTAGTACCCTTCGTATGGTCCACTAGCAACCCTCCTGTTCCACCAACCTACAATAAGCATTGGGGAAGAAAATGAACTTCACTCCCACTTTCTAAATGGAAATCGGCTCTTATTGAACAGCCACCTCCGGAGGTATCGAATCTGGTCATAGCCACTATCAATTTCGACAACTGGATCTCCAGTACTCTTGACTCAGTCCTTCCAAAGGAATCCCTGCAACTAATAAATAGACCCAAAGTCGCTCCTTGGTACTCGCCTGCCCTTAGGACTAAGAAACAACTGTGTCGCAAATTAGAGAGAGCCTGGAGACAAGAATATTCGCATTTAAAAAAAGTGGAGTATCGAGCTGCTATAAAGCTCTACAAAAACGAAATCAAATCTGCCCAAGCACAATTTTATGAATCTAAAATCCATTTAGCTGCTAATTCCCCTAATGAAATTTTCAAGATAGCTAAATCTCTAATCTCTCTCCCTCCCTCCGAGCGCCAGTCACCTGACGGCGCAAAAACCCGCTGTAATAATTTAGCTACTTTCTTTTCCCAGAAGATCTTATCCATCTATTCCTCATGTTCCTCAGGATGTGATGACTCGACGCCCACCACTACAATGGATTCCAATGCCGTGATCCCGGGTTTATTGGACAAATTCCCGCTCCTAGATTCCACCTTATTGGATGGCATAATCCTTAAAGTCACCTCGGGATCCCCTAACGACCCAGCACCTCCTCAGACCCTCACTAGAGCCATTGACATCATTCGTCCTGCTATTCTCGGTGTCCTTAATGCTTCCATTATCTCGAACTCTGTTCCAGCCCCTTGGAAGTGTGCGATGGTGCGGGCCTTGTTGAAAAAGCCCACCTTAGATCAAAATAATCTAGCCAACTTCCGCTCTATCTCCCTACTCCCTTGGATGAGTAAACTACTTGAGAGGCACATTAACAACATTTTAGTAGACTATTTCGAATCTAACAATCTACTAAGTGCTTCCCAGACGGGCTTCCGCCCCCAGCACGGTACCGAAACCGCTCTTATAGCAGTAACAGAAGAGACAAGAGCCGTGCTGGACCAGGGAGGAAAAGCAGCCATCATTCTACTCGACCTCAGTGCCGCATTCGACACTGTTAACCATGCCATTCTATTACATCGCTTGAAGGGCATGGGCGTGTCGGGCGCGGCCCTGGAATGGCTGACCTCCTTCCTGGATGAGCGTTTTTTCCAGGTATTTGAGGGCAAGATGGTCTCTTCTAAGCAACCACTCAGCTGTGGGGTTCCGCAGGGCTCGTCCCTGAGCCCCACACTTTTTAATATCTACATGCAACCTCTAGCAAACATAGTTCAGCCCTTTGGTGTGCGTATTGTCACCTACGCAGACGACACCCAACTGGTGGTCTCCTTGGACCACACTGAGGGGTTGTCCAACACCTTAGGTCTATGCCTAGAGGCCGTTGCTGAGTGGATGCATTCTTCCTGTCTGAAACTTAATGGAGAGAAGACAGAGATCATGCTATTAGGCAACCCTCCATCCTCCACACTGGCTTCCATTTGGCCTACATGTCTTGGCTCTCCCCCCCTCCCCAAACCCCAGATAAAGAGCCTTGGTGTCTGGCTTGATAGTGCGCTAGATTTCTCGGTTCAAGCTAACAAAACTGCCTCCACTTGTGTAGGGCTAATGAAAATGCTTCGCAAAGTCCTTCCTCTACTTCCTTTTCAGGCCAGGAGAGTTATGATCCAGGCTCTGATCCTCTCCCGCCTTGATTACGGGAATGCTTTATACTTGGGTGCTCCCGCAACAGTGATCAATAGGCTCCAAGTTACCCAAAACTGTGCCGCCCGACTTTTGTTCAACATCCCCCGCTGGCAGTCAGCCAAGAAAGCTTTAAAGGAGCTGCACTGGCTTCCGATGGCTGCCAGAGCACAGTTTAAGGCCATGTGCATTGTGCACAAATCTTTTAATCAAACTGGCCCTGCCATTCTGTCTCCCTTTGTGGTGCCCTACGTCCCTTCCAGATACCTCCGTTCCGGTTCACTGCACCTAGCAACTATAACAAAGGTCACAAAAGCTCGATGGGGTGGCCGTTCCTTCTCTCACACTGCTGCCAGACTCTGGATCTCCCTTCCCCAGGACATGAGACAGATCAACAATCGGCTGGCATTTAGGAAAGCCCTAAAAACGCATTTGTTCGCCAAAACGTGTTAATGCATCTTGGAGCCGTCATAGGACTCTGCTTAAAGCGCGACGAGGCCTCCGGGCAGTTACGCGCTATATAAATATAATTTTTCATTTCATTTCATTTCTTTGGATCCATTTGGAGCCCCACCAACTGGGGAGTACTTTTATCCAGAAAAATGACTAAGTTAGAAAGTAAAACTGTATCTGACCTGCACTCCATCGCAGTCGGCCTTAAATTTTGACTTCCCCCTAGCCTTGCACGACCAGATAACGGCTGTTTAGGCTTTGTGTTTTTGCAGCTATCTCCTGTTGTATCATATTTGTTTGGCTTTGATGTCTATTCGTTCATTAAAATGTACTCTGTTTATTAATTGAAGTGAGATTTTTTATTTTGTTGTGTTTTCTACTTTTTAACAGTTTTGGCACTGATAAATGCTTTGCACATTTCCCTTTAGTTAAGCCTCCTTGCTCTGTTCTACTACTATCAAGATTGAGCTTAGGTTTAATTTATTGAGACCTAACTGGACCTAGTGAGGAGTAGTGCCATTATTATTTGAAGCAGACTACCATTCACTTCATTTAATAATCCACTTTCTCACACCCAGATGTACCTAAAATGTAACCTCTTTTTGCAATCTACAAAACGTCTTCAAATATTAATTTGTCAAATAATTATGAGCAGATTTATAGCAAAACTAAAAAGCACATTATGTATGTAACATTTTAACTCTGTGTAAAGTTTGTTGTAATTCTGTGCAACTGATTTACCTTTATAAAAAATTAAATTACCCTATTGAAATTATCATGGGAACTACCACTGTTGGGACCCATCATTTCTTCTAGCCCCTGCTTCACGGATCTGCACAAGAATTTCTTTAAAGTCCCCAAAGTGGATTAACATGTTATTCGTAAGTTTCTTGCAGATTGGTAGAACAGCACCAAAGTTATTTAGAAAAAAAATAAAATAAAGTCAGTTCTATGGAAACTCTCAACCATAACTATGCTGGATCTTTCAGCACTAGTATATTGTATATTGAGTGCAATGTATTCATTTAATATAGTTTGACAAATCTGGATAGAATTTGACAGATATTGAGCATGTTCAGCTTACTAATAGTTTTATTAACTTTTTGATGGTTTATCCAGTGGGGTCACATTTCAAAGAGGGGTCCAAAGAGTGTTTATTTTCTAATAACTGTGATTCCTTAACATAAACCAGCATACACTTTGGCAAACCTTTCCTTTTTATGGAGATCAATCAATGAGGATCAGTTTTAAGGTGGGGCATACTTCTTTGATATGCTAAAAATGTTGCCCCTTATCACAAATCTGCACACAATTTGGCATGCACCTACTATGTTCAGCTTACTCGTACATTAAGTTTCATGCAATTACATCATGGAGGGACAGAGTAAAATGAGGGGTTGGGTCAAAAAAGTGTTAAATTGTAAGTACACCTTTGGTACTGGTGAACGACATGATGTTTGCTAGGTGATTCAAGTTGAGCCCAGTGCGGAAATCTCAATGTTCAGGCAAATCAAAGAGGGTAAAATTAAAGTTGGGGGGTCAAAATGATTTAATTTGCTAGTATCTTATGTGGCAAATCACGGCCAAATGTTTAATTTGGCACAGCCTTAGCATATTTAGCTTATCCTTAGGATAGTTATGTAAATCCATAAACATTGGCACAGTTGGGTAGGTACAAAAAAGGGTTATTTTCGAAATAATTTGCCAACCTACCAGAGACTTTGTGCATGTCCTTCAAACATGTTTAGCAGGGGTGGGCCGCATGGCCTGGCCTGTAATGTGGCTGGTTATTTTAATGCTGGAAAGGGTAGGACGTGAGTAGGAAAATGCTGTGAGATCCTTTCAACAAACACACAAAAGGTGATAAGAGAAATATGTGCAATGTTCTAACCACTGGTGATTGCTTGGGTACAATCCCAACCCTTTGTTCTTTTGCTCACCATGTCACCTCAGTTTGGACTCAGTCATATGCAAGTCAGCCTTGACCCTGTTCCTCATGATAATTCAGCCATTCTATCCATCACTTTTTTGTATACTTCAGTGTGTCAAACTAAGTAGGATAGGTATGACCAGACATGGGTCGTAGGCACACTGTGTCACTGAACCCAAGCTATACCTGACTGGTTAGCCCTAAGTAGTGTATAACCGGTTTGGAGTTGCTTGTTTACTTTCTCATAGAGGACCTGGCTTGAAGTTCGACGTTGACTGTTCCCAGTGGAGGAGGGTCAACCATGATTTTCATATAGCTCGGTCCAAACTGAGGTGGCATGGGGTGCAAAATTACAATGGATCAGCATAGGGCCCAATTAATTACCAATGGCTGATATAAATTCAAGCATTCAATACGTCACTGTTTTGTATACTTTAATAGGATCCATGAAAAGCACACCACCTTGGATTTCCCAAAATGTCTTGTTTAAAAAAACAACAACACTATTTATAGGTGTTCCTGGAAAGTGGCTTACCCTGGGCCCAAATGCTGCAACTATCCACATTGCCAAATAAAGTAATTTTCTGCATGAAATGTGGATATCTCCAAGTTGCATTTCAGTGCCAGTTGAGTCATCCAAACTCAACTAAGTCATAAATATAGGGTACCATTTTTATCTGCAGGAGTGTAATAAAGCTGAGGATTAGAATGTTGTGGCTCCATGCAGATTATGGGACTTTTTCTCACACAAATGTGAGGAAAATGTATGTTTTCAGCCAATCTTTGAGGTTTGCAAGGCCTTATTGGTAAAAAATAGTTGTGGAATCAAAACAAGTCACACTACAGTGGACTCTTCTTGATTTTCAGAAAAGTTTGGGTTTGGTAGGTTTCCCAGGGTGGTGGTGGATCTGGGGCCCAACATCCATAGCTACCCACATTGCAAAATATATTGCAAAAAATGGTTGATTTAGAGTTGTAAATTTGGTCCCTACATGTTGCGTTTTGGGGCATTTGCCATCATGGGCACATAGCCCACCCACAGAATAGGGGCATCATTTTTACTGGGATGCTCTTGTGAACACTGGGTGGTAGGACATATGTGGATCCCTTTAGATTTTGGAACTTTCTTTCACATAAGTGTGAAGAAAATGCATGTTTTTAGTGAATGTTTGGCTTTTGCAAGTCTTTATGGGTAATTAAATGTTGTGAGATCAATGTAAGTAAGAACACCCTGGCTTCTCCTAGGTATCTAGTTTTCAGAAATGTTTGGGATTTGTAAGTTGACTGGATACCAGCAGAGTCCGGTCCCAAGAACCACAGCTATCCACAGTGCAAAAAAATGGTTGGTGTTGAGTGTAAAAAATGTGATCTGTCTAAGTTGCATTTTCAAGCCTTCCATCTTGTGGCTGCTTGTTCATACACACAACTGGCCTACTGTGGGACAAGAGTAAGATCACTGGTTGGTAGGAAATTTGTGGATACCTGGAAATCTTAGAATTTTCTATCACAGAATTGGGAAGACAATGCATGGTTTTAACCAAAGTTGAAATTTAGCATAGTCTTATAGGTAATAAATCGATGTGAGATCTATAAAATAGTTACACCACCCTAGACTCCCCTGATGTTCTACTTTTCAGATATGTTTGGAGTTTTGAGTTTTCTCTTGGTAGTGGTGGAGCCAAGGCCCAGAATCCACAACTACCAACATCGCAAAAAACAGGTTGGTTTTGTGTGGAAATATGTCCTCTGTCCATATTGTGTTTAAGGGCTTTTCCAGTAGCATGTGCCGGGCCCACACAAACAACTGTGGGACTTCTGGGTGGTAGGAAACATTCTTTTGCAAAAATTTGAGGTTCCCAAGGTTTTATGGGTAAGAAAATGCCATAGTATCCACAAGAATCATGCCACTTTGGACTCTTTTGAGTGTCTAGTTTTTAGAAATGTCTATATTTGGTAGGTTTAACTGAATGGAGGCGGAGTTTCTACCCAAGTTCCACAGCTACCCACATAGCTGTACCAGGTAATTTTTCACCCAGAATTTTTGATGTTTACACTTCTTGCTTTGGGGCATTTTGTTTTTATCAGGAAACTTGTGAGAACGCTGGGTGGCAGGAATATTGTGGATCCCTGCAGCTTGAGAAATGTATCATACACAAAGATAACAAAAATGAAAATTTGTAGCAGAAGTGTGAGGATAATGACTTTTTCTGGGTACAAAGCCATCATGGGAGCCATAGAAGTCAGACCAGCCTGGTCTCCCAAGGGAGTCTAATTAAAAAAAATGTATTACCTATTGGATTTCTCTGTATTTTCGACTTCCAAATTTAAACCTGTGTGCCAGAAAAAACACAATTTTGCAAAATGCCCTCAGAATTTCATGAATCACACCCCTAATTCAGAGGTGTACAATTAAGTCCTATTCTTAAACTCAGTAACTTGAGCACACTTCAGAAAAATACTGTTTTCCTTCATGCCCATATTACATTTAATACATTTTACCATTTTTAGTGCTTCATGGTTGTCTGACGATGAAAAATCATTAAAGGTTGCAGCTTAGATTTTGGCTCTAAGTATTGTGGGAACCAACAAACCCTATATATCTTTACCACTAGAAGAATGTAAGGATGTTATGGTATATTGTTTTTGTAAATTAGCC
Organism: Triturus cristatus; assembly: GCF_964204655.1. NCBI lineage: Eukaryota > Metazoa > Chordata > Amphibia > Caudata > Salamandridae > Triturus > Triturus cristatus. Next base: position 636,986,686 of record NC_140591.1, read on the forward strand.
ATCATGGCAAAAACATTCGGGTGAGATTGTGTCATCAATTACTTTATTTTCTACTTATTTTCATTAAGTTTACATTTCAATGATTAGATTACTTTGGAAACCTTTGAGGTATCTACACAAATCACCCCTTGCTGAATTCAGAAATGTATCTATTTTTATTAAATGTTTAACTTTTTAGGCTCACCCACGGGTTTTATACCTGTTTGATATACAAACTGCAAGTAGGTGCAAAGCACAGTAAATGTTAAAAATGACTACCTCTTAGCAAAATACAAAAATAATACTAACAAAATTGTGTTTTTGATACATATATGCTTGTGGCTAAAAACTGAGAAGATGGTGATCCTAGTACCGAAGACTTTTCCTTGGTGCCATTTAGAGGGAAAAAATATGATTTCTTGTATAGCATTCTCTTCCCATGTTTCCTCAAAACCCCAAACGTAGAGCACAGTACCCCAAATATGAAAAAATAGCTCAGCACCGGGTTAGTTAAGGGGTGAATGAAGGAATTAAATTTTTGATAACAAGTGCCAATTATACTGGCTGAGCCAGAACTGCCCTAAAACTAGTTCTGCAACTCATCACAACTCCAGAGCTGGACTACGCATCAATTGCTGGGAGCATTAACATATTGCTCAGTGGTCAATAGCATGACTCTGAGCCTGGAAAGAAGAAAAGGGTATTTGCCTCCGACTAGTTAGAAGAGAGTATCTAGCTGGAAGTGGGCAGGGACAGTTGGCAGGACAATGATTAACTTTAGCACTCCCTCTTTGATTTGAAAATGCCATGAAGGACCTCTCCTTTTAATTCTTAGGACTATCCCAGATAATATGTGCCTGATTCACAAAGGTAAACTTAAACTTTTTTGTAAGTTTATGATTGTTATTCACAAAGGTATTATACAAGTAGTTTTTGTATGATTGAGAAGTGTCCACACATAAAATGTTGGACTGGCCTATCTTTTTATGTGCGAAGAATCTGCACTTGTAAATATACTACTTGTAAAATACCTTTGTAATTAATAAACTGTCCAAACGTTTTACAAACGTGTTTGCTTACCTTTGTGAATCAGACCCATGGTCTCCAGACAAGTGAGGGAGGGAACTGGCTTTGTCTCTGTCAGGTGAAAGGAGAGATAATTTAAATAGGAGATGGCTCAGTAGTTGAAAACTAGCCTGTAGTTTGCAAATAGGATCTGCAATATTAAGGATTCTGGGTAATTGTACATTAGGGCAAAGAATAAATGTTGTAAAAGGAGGCAGGGAGTGTGAGAAAATAGTATTACTAATTGGGTTAACTCTGGTTCCTCAACCATCCCCTCCTCAGATCTGTCTTAAACTTGGAACGTGGAAAGATTTCATCTGAAGAAGAAGGCCCTGCTTAAAGGAGACTGCTGCTGCGAGAAGAACATTCATTAAAGGACCTAAGGACTCATGGACCTATGAATCCTGCTTAGAGGGGTAATGAAATGTTTGTAGACATTCACAAATTTCCAAGGCTTCCTATTAAAAATAGATAAGTGTTATTTTATGAGTTAAGAATGATGTACAGTGATCTTGATGGTTTCGGTTGATCCATAATCCATAAAGATAAATTGAACATGATGTGTAAAAATAATTTACTACAATAAATACCTCCTCTTTCAGTAACATGTTTCAGCTCATAAAGTTTTTATGTACTGAACTGAATCCAGTTAATTTAGAGTTTCTTAAAATATATCCTGCAGAGGAACTGAAAGTATTACATTGTAAACATATGTTTGTGTTATACAGACCCTCACTTTTCAATCATATTTATAATTTTCATTGAGAAGGAAACTCACTTTCTTGATTTTTCACAATTTAACAGAAGGTATGGGGAACAAAGATCAAGGTGAATTATTAAATGTTCGATTGCCATTTATTTTACCATGCACTTTTTATCAACCACTTCACTGTCAACACCAACGTTATGAAATGCCACAACATTGATCTTTTTGCTAGTCAAAAAATATCCCAAGCATCCCTTTAAATTATGTTTTGCCACTGACAAACGGTCAGGCACCTATATATTGATAACCATGTCAACAATATAAAATCCCTCATTACAATTTCATATGACAATGTGATACTTCGCTTCCTTCGCCTTAGCCACTTATCGCTGACCATTCTTGCTGCCAACCTTAATAACCATCATTATATTCTCTTTACTGGAATTTTCCCATCCTGAATGAACATTGGCCAAATCTGCCTACTGATCAAAAATCCTAAATAGGCCCTCATTACAAGTGTAGGGGTAAATTCTGATCCCTGTGCAATCCTTGTGTGGATCAGAATTATCACACCCTTCCAGTTTTAATATAAATGATTCTGGCATGTCACAACTGTCAGGATGTATTGGGTCAAAAGGTACATAAAAAAGTCACAACATGTGGGATTTGGTGTTGTCTAGTAACATTTTTGCATCTTATGCCTCATTTGAAAATGAACAGCTTAGAAATGGAAGTATTTGCTACATGTGGTAAATACCACAATGTACGGTAATGCTATTTATTTCAGCAAAATCTGTAATACTGTGCCTGGAGTGGTGAAAGGCTTTTGCTATTGTTCAGCTAAGCATAAATGGCACTGTGCTGATTCTATGCTTGAAGCCATTGCTGTAAAAATGACAAAAGTCTTTGTCCCTTTGTAGCTCAGCGTGAATGCACTCAGCTAATCCTATGCTGGAAAAAGCTGCCATCTGCCTAATTGTGGGAACTATTTAGAGTTAACTGGAAAAAAAATTAACGGTTGAAGGGGCATTATAGTTAGTAAAAATATCAGTTCAAACATAGTATTTTAAATGAAAAATAACAACTGAAATTTACCGTGTATAGTTCTCACATGTAACTTTAACTTGAGCCCTAAAGTAACTATAACGTGTTCCCCACCATGCAGTGTTGTCGTCAATGATGTAATTTAAAATGTTTCAGTCATGTTATCAATGATGCCATAGAACATGTCACAAGTGGTGCAGGTTGTGAGTTATAGTTACTTTAGTTAATCAGAACTGGTCAATTTCAGTGGTTTTGTTCATATGAAACAATAAGTTTCAACTGACATTTTCACCTAACTATGACATCCTTTTAACATTTGTTTTTTTCATTGGATTTCTAGCTCTTTGTTTACATAAAGTAATACTGTTACCATATGGAAGACCAACCCCATGCCATGCACAGCCAAAGGCCATATGTGGCATGGGGTTGGCTGCAGGACATGGTGTGTAGCCATGACATGCAGCCCAGCCCTCACAGGCACCAAAACCTCCATCACAGATGGCCAAAGGCTTAGTATGAGGTGAGGTTGCCCAATGACCTGGATGGGGGCCTGGCACTGCATCTAACCCATCATGGGCAGGCAAACCCACATCATGCATGGCCTTTGGCCATGCCTGGAGTACAGCTGGCTGCAGGGCCTGGCTGTCCAACCACTCACTGGCTGCCAATCTCACAACACACCCAGCCTTTGGTCATTCATGGCATGGGGTTGAATATAGGACAAACCCTGTGCCTAATCCCTGCTACTGTCCAGCCCCTTCCCTACACCCGAGCCAGGGACAGCAAAGAGGTTGAACACAGGGACTGGGTGTCATTTTAAGTAAGGCAGTCCTACTGACTTTGTGAAAGGATCAGAACATCAACATATAAAAAGTTGGCCTATTGGCTTTATGAAGGGATCAGGATAACAACATACATAAAGCACATGTATTGTTTTTGTTCAACAGTGACAAATTAATTTTATATTTCAACTACTCACACAGTGCAATGTTTATTGGTAAAAATGATTGTCATTAAAAATGCAATAAAGTTAAACTAAAAATTAAAAATTAAATTAAAACACCAACATGTCTTAAAGTCTTTTTTTACTTCTTTAAAGCTGCAAAATGCAGCTATAAAAGCCACCACTAGAGGGCTCTGTAACCCAGCTGAAGGATATACAATGAAACCCTTTAACCTCTCCTGGGGTCATGAATTTAAGGACCCAGGAGACCTACTTCTTTTTATAAATGTTGCTGAGAGGCTGCTGCACTACTTGCAAGCAAACTTGAAATGAATAAAATCAACCAGTGACACATGTTTTACTCATATAAAAGGTCTTCAGAAAGGCCAGCTTTGTCCAGACTCAAAGAGAAGCACAAAGGGAGAGCTTTGTCTCCTATTAGATGCACCCTTTGCTTTGTAAAGAAGTCTTAAAAGAGAGTACACTCTTTTGAGATGCTCATTATCCATTAGGTGGCCAAGCTCCAAATACTCACACCCTTTGCCTTGTACAGACAGCTTCATGGAGCGCCCACTACCTCCATACACCCAAGCACAATCACGTAGCCAAGCCCCTACTATGCACAACCTTCATTCATGTGTACGAGGCTTTAGGAGAGCACACTCCCACCAGACATACAATCACTAGTAGGGGCCATGCCCCTATTTTGCACCACTTTCATCTTACAAAGAAGTCTTTATAGAGAGTCCACTCCCTCTAGAAACCCAAGCCCCAATAGATGGCCAAAACCCTATAACTGTGCCTTGTACTGAAGTCTTCATGGAGTGTCCATACCCTCCAGACACTCGAGCCGCATTAGATGGCCAAACCGCTACTTTGCACACCTTTCTAATTGTACAGAATTCTTCACAGATAGTACACACCTTCTAGACATCCAAGACCCGTTAGGTGGCCAAGCTCCTGTTACACATGCCCTTTACCTTGTGAAGAGTTCTTCATGGATGGCCAATCTCTCTAGACGCTCAAGTTCCATTATGTGACCAAGCCCCTGCTACGCACAGCATTCGCCTCGACACCCAAGCCTCATTACCATTTGTGCTCTCTCAATAAGCAAGCTTTTGCCAACATAGGGACCCTTGCTCTATAGCGTAATAGTGTCTATGTTGTGCTCAGGAAAGGTTTTTTAATTAGGAAGGGGTCACCTCTTTCTCCTTTAAAGTTATTTCCTCTATGTATTCCTCCTATAGAAAGCAGCACTCACCCAAAGAGGAAAGAATGAAGAGAAATAAAAAGCTAAAGCAATATCTTTAAACACCTAAATGTTTGGCTTTTATTTCAACTTATAAGAATAGACTTACTTTTGTATTAATATCTAAAGACTACTACAGCAGACTATTATGATGCACATATAAAGAAATTCATATGATAAACAAAATTACATTTTTATATTTTTATAACGGAAAAGGAAATTTAAAAAGTTATCTTTTCTAAGGAGTCTTTTGACTTTTTTTTTGGTTGGGCTCAATTTGGATTAAAGAAAATCGTGTACTAATTACTTTTGGGATATTGGTGTTCGGACGCTAATTTATCTCTCATAGGTGTGCTTAACTCCCCAGCATACAAAACCTTGCTGAAATGCTTGCGGTAGGTCATCATATCCGAATATGCAGGATTCGCATTTGATTGCAGCACTTCAATAAGCACTTGATATTCTGGTGCAACCCATGTTCCTAATCTTCATGTGGATGCTTCCTGGGCCTCCCAATCCATCTTGGCATTAACATAACATAAGATGTGTCTTTGTAAAGTAAACGTTCACAGAGAAGGGTGTCTTTGGGCTTAATAAAAGATGTTTATTGTTGCCCACCTCAATGGCACGCATTGCTCTAGCAAGTGATTGGGGTGCATGGACAGCATGTTTTTTGCCACATACCAGATATGGACTGTGCAGGAACTACTATGATGTTATTCGAGAAAACTGCTTCTTGCTGATATTGTAAATTAAGTTTTTCAATTAAATTGTTTTCTGTCCTGCAGGCAGGCTGGGAAATTTCCAATACAAGTACTCCTTAGTGGCTCTTGTCTCTGGCTCCTAGTCCTTCATCTCCTCTTCTCTCACTTAACCTAAAGCCATAGTTAACACACCCAAAAATTACAAAAAAAAAAAATGTGTATGGCACAGCACATGCTCCGATGAGAACAAAGGTAAAAAAAAATTGCTTTAGAGGGTGGGAATTCCTGTAAATGAAGGCCGACGGTGATTTCAATCAATCAGATGACTTTGATGTCTGTGCCAAAGGTAACTTTCCCAAAAAATTACTCAAGGGACCCTCATAAATTGACCCAGTTAGAAACCGAGTAGACTCAAAATTAAGTAAAAAGCTCACCTTCCTACTAAACACAACTTTTCATTATTTTTCGTGGGGTCCAGGGTACTCCTGTTGGATCTGAAACAGAAATTAAAACTCACATGGAACTTGTGTGGGGTCTTGCATTAGCTCTAGAGGTCCTGCAGGAGTATGGCAGAGTACAGCAGGGCGATTAATGGAGGAAAATAAATAAATATACTTGATAAGACTATTAGATTTTAACATTAAAGAATACTATTGAAAAGTTACCACAAATTCTAAAGGCAAACTTAACATTATGGTTAAATATGAAAAATGTATTTTACTTTATATAAAAAAAACCCTACGAATGTACTTAAAACACCAAAAGTTAAGGTGAAGTTATAGTTAGCTATGCAAAACAGACTTTAACTTACATTAAAAAACCGTAGGTATTCACTAAAAAAAACAAAGGTTAAAGTGACATTGTAGTGAGGCTTACAAAAAAGTCTACATTTTTATGTTAATAAAAACCCATAGAAATTCACACAAAAACTAAAGGTTAAAGAGACGGTATAGTATAGATGACAATGTCAGCCATAAGGGGGTGTTTTGATATAGGAAACCACAGAAATGTACCAGTTAAAATACAGCGAGGTAACTATAACTTGCTCCCCCACTATGTGCTGCTATGACTTCACATATTACATCACTCATGACATGTTCAATGGTATCATTACAACAATTTACTCTAAAAACTATTACAGCCTTAGAAATATGTTAAAAAGTACTTTGTGATGCAGAACCATGCAAAACATATGTTTCATAAACATATGTGCTTATATTATTATTATTATTATAATGATATTATTATTATTATTATTAGTATCAAGCTTATAAAGCGCCTGGTTACTCCAACTGAGTGTCCCCATGCTAGGACATCACAGGCCAAGACTAAGACCAAGATCAATTATATAAAATATTTACACTATACCTGTCTCCCTCTTGACAAACTATCTTCTTTAGGTGGCCAATCCCTTTTTACCACATCCTTAGCCACGTTCACAAATGTTTATGGAGATTCAAATACCTCGAGACACTCTGGCTCCAATTGGGGCCAAAACTCCTACTACATAGACATTTTTCCCTGTGCTCAGCACTTGACAAAGAGTCCATTCCCTTTAGACACACAAGCCTAATAAGTTGAACAAGCCCCTACTATGCACAACATTCACCCTGTGCACAGCTTTTTAAAGGGAGGCCAGTTCCTCTAGAAATCCAAGCCACTTAAGGTGGCCAAGTCCCTACATTTCAGTCTTCACCCTGTGCACAGCTCTTTGTGGAGAGGCCACTCCATCCAGACACCCTAGCCCCATTAGGCCACCAAGACGCTATTACACTAAAGTGTACAAAAACAAAGAAATAGATTTTCATTGCAAAAACAAAGGATAAACTTATGTTATAATTAGGCCATGCAATAATTTTAAAGCTATCATTTTAGAAACACATAGGGCCTAATTCACAAAGGTAAACTTAGACCTGAACTCTACGTTTAGACCTACATTTTAAGTTTATACCGAAAGCCTAAGATTAGACCTGAAGTCTAGGGGCCCAATTCCCAAAGGTAAACATAGACCTCTGGTCTAAGTTTTCCTTTGGGAATTGGGCCCTTAGACTTCAGGTCTAAAGTTAAACTTCAGGTCTAAGTATACCTTTGTGAATTGGGTCCTGAAGATCACCAGTTATAATTTACTGAGCTAACAATGTCTTGGGTCCCCATACACTGCTAATAACCTCATATATTATATTACATGTTAAATAACCTCATTGGTTACATCACTTATGGTTAGCACTGTACAACATATTCATCACACTAAATGCAATGCTCATGACAAATAACATATAGCAAGTGACATAAATATTCTTACAGATGACATGTCAGGTGATATTATGAATCATATGTTCTTGCATTTGTGTATATACTTTGATTTCATTATTTTTTAATGCAGTCTTATGCAAGAATATTGTTTAGAGGTGGGAGGAACTTACGGAGTTTCACCCCGTAGAAGTCAGTGGAGTTATATAAAAACTCAGCGACATTCCGAGAGTTCCTCAAGCGGGCGGAATTTATCACTCCGAGCTGCTCACATAGATTATTAGCACTGGGAGCTTATTTCGCGCAGCGAAAACAGCATGAACATCAGCACAGGGTGTGCCAAAGGGTGCTGCTTCTTCCTGCCATTCGAGCAGATTTTCTACTCAAGTGGCAGCTTTATCAATAAGAACAGTCACAACCGTGTTGAGGAATTTCACTGGGAGAGTTCTACCACCGCAAAATTGCACTAGGGCACACAAATTCTCACTCGCCAACTTAACTTTGGTGAGCTGTGCGCAAGAAAAACCTCTGCCATGCGCTTGTTGGCAGAGTTTTGCTGGAACTTTGCATTACCAGAGTAACACTGAGTGGACAAAACTCTGTGAGCTCCGCCGGCAGGACAGAATTATTCACCCATCCCTAATATTGCTTTGTCAGGTGTTTTTAGGCAAGGGTTTATCTTTGTGAGGACATTGATTTTAGTATGCAAGCTACAGTTTGCTTAGCTGGTGTTTGAGTTTTGGATTCAGGAGCTATCAATACAGTTTTAAGTGATATTTCAACGTGTGTTATTCCATTATAACTAAAGCTCAACATAAATTCACTTAACTGTATTTTTTCATACACTTTCTAGGGTTTTTTCCAATATCCTGCTTCCAATTGCCATTCCTATCAGAAGGACAAGTGTGCTAATTCTCAGAGATGTCCAATCACCACAGGGGACGGCCTTTGGCAAGGCGCAATGTGGATTGGCTGCAGTCCTTTCCTTTTAAAAGTTTCTGAGGCAAACCCGCACAGGTTCACAACCCATCCTGTATGTGGCTTTGGGAGAGCGCCGTATCAGTTGGCTGCAGGGCATGGCCATTAGTGGCTCTAAAAAAATATTTTATTGTTGGGTTTTTTTTCTCTGGTTTGTGTGTTTTATTTTAAAAAATAAAAAGAGAAACAAACCATATGAGATTATAACAATACATTGGACAAAAAAAGAAGGATAAAAACAGGATTTTTTTTTTAATGTGCTCCAAAAGAAGTTTCTTCTGAATGCAGGTGTTTTGGCCTTAGAACCACTCATGGATATTTCACAGTAGAGAGGCAACCATGTCATCTCCAGAATGTATTCAGTGTCTTCCTCCTGCGTCATTCTGTTAAAATGGTAGGCATTCCTTGCTACTGATTGGCTTCCTTTTCTTCTACCCTCACTTCCATTATGACTGATACGATGTCTCGATCATAAATGTCTGGAAAGCGTGGTTAACTCAAAGAAATAACTTCTGGCTTTTCTCCATTGGAGATTTTACTCACAGATTTAGCAAATTAATTTGCAAGCATTAACTTTTTTTCATTGGCTAGATGAGTGAAGTACTCCATCGTACACAATATGCTTGGATGGGCATAGAATTGCAGGATGGGGTATTGTGGTCTGGAATGGGCTTCCAGACGTTACTGACTGAGCTACCATCTCATCTTCTTTCCCCATGGAAGCAACAGTTCTCCAAAAATGGTGAGAAGCTTGAGTCACTTTTTCAAGAATCAGAAACAAATCTTTGATTTTTTTTCTCTTAACCCCTAAGGCTACCCCCCTTCCTTGTACCCTAGTGCTGAGTCTTTTTATATGTTTGGAGCACTTGATAAATCTTGATAATCTTTCCCACTAAAGGTATCCAGGCCATATTTGCATTCCAACAAGTAGTGGATTCTAAAGGTTCACAGAGTATGAGGATTCCTTTTAGCGGGAACTGAGAAAAAAGCTAAAATAGAGCAAGAATATTTATTTTTGATACATTTTAAAAGGCGAAAATGTGCTGTGAAAGCAAGTGTCGTTTTTTCCTAAAAAATGGCATCAACAATAGGTTTGCTGTGCTAAAGCAACTCTCTTTCCAGCTCTCAGAAACAGAAAGAGATGTAAAAAAATTATCTTACAACAGTTTTTACATTTTTCAAAATGGTAGTTGTTTTTTACTCTAGTTTGTTTTTTTCTACCTACTTGCAGTTTGTGGAAAAAACTGGAATGAAATGCGTGGGTAGCTAGAAAGTTAATGTATTTCAGAAAAAGAGTAACATTTGGATTTCAACAATGGGGGTCTTTCTGTAGGTCACTCAAGGTTTTCCAAACGAAATAGGTCCCAATGCTTTCATCTGTAAGTTTTGTACTGATATATAATGTGTGTCGGTGGAGAAAAAAACATACATTTCCATGAGTCAACAACTAAGAAGAAGTTCATAATAATTTTTCATTGTTACCCAACAATGCATCAATTCATATGGTAATAATCTAATGAATGAAAACTGGATATGAAGAGAACCTATGCATTTTTAAATGTGTGCAAGATACTCTGTTAATAAATTGTGTTTATTTGAACAGCTCTCAATTTGGGGATATCCATACAGTCATGAAATTGTGATGTTTTGAAAAATGTGTTTATGCACACTGGCTTTTATTTGGAAGACAGAAGTGAAGATAAACTCAATTGATAATGACACATCTTCTACTATTCTGCATTTTCACATCTCTTCCAATAAAAAGAGTAACCCATTTACAGGGGTGGGCCTATTGTCCCTGACTGGAAAGTCCCCAAAATGCATAGAGACATACATTTTTTAAGAATGTTGGTGGCTGCAAAATTTCAGCTTAGGTTTGGAAACCTAGCAGCCAAGACATTTATGAAAACGTAACACATATGGCAGACTAAGGTGGCATGACTTGTTTGAAGCCCACTAGCTATGTGTTTCAGAGAATGCCCTAGCAAACTTTAAACGTTGGCTAAAATCATGCACTTACCTCACAATTCTGTGAGGGACATTCCCAGAAACTGTGGAATCCACATAATTCTTACTTCTCAGTGTCCATGCACTTCTCCTGATATAATGGTACCACACATAGGTAGCTGGACCTGGTTGTCATAACAGGAAAGGCCCTAAAATGCAATGTGCAATGTGCACACATCAAATTCTTGCAATAAAAATTGATAACTGTGGTACACCTGCCACACTTGGAAAACTACCACGCCCAGTTATTTCTGAAAACTAGATAACTAGGATGTTACTGGGTAGTATGACTTGTGTGGATTGCAATGTGCTGTCTTACTTAGAATGTTTGTAAACATCAGACTGGCACACATTTTCCTAATATTTGTGTGCCAGTATCTTGATACTTGTCCCAATAAAAATGATACCCCAACTGTGAGGCTGAACCTATCACCCAAAACAAAAATGAGTCGGAGCTTGGACCATTTGAAGTCAATGTGTGTTAGATCTTCACATAATTATAGTTTTAGTTTATTCCAGTGCTGTTTGTTAGGTCTGCCCACACATGTGGCTTAGCATTTTATATGGGAGATTTATGGAAACAGAGTAAAATGACTTTGTTCACTGCTGGAAGGACCTGGGTTATTTTGTCACATAAATATGGGAAAAATAGCAATCTTTGATTTATACTTTGATGTTCAATGAGCAATCAGGTTAAGAAGACGTGCTAGAATCCAGAGAGGTAGCAGCATCCTGGTTTCCCTTTGGGCTCATGTTTCAGAAATGCCCAGGGTTTGGTAGTGTCTCTGGATGTCAGATCAACTACAGCCCAAATAGTGCAATCATTCACCATGGGAAGTGAGAGGAAGTGAGAGGAAATTTGGATTTCTTTGTTTGTAATTTTGACATATAGCTGGCAAAGAGGGGGTAAACCATGATGTTACAGTGGGGACCGATGACAAGAGGTACCCCATTCCATTACTTTTCTTTTTCCTGGTAGACTGGTGGGCTTTCAGATCCCCTTTTGTTTACCACCTATCAACCCTATCTATCTGGAAGACATATGTACCAAGGTAGGAAAAAAACATAAGGGGGCATATTAGCAAGCGCTGGCGATATAATTATCGCCGCTTTAGCGTCTGTTTTCGGGCGATAAGCGGCGATAATTATATCGCAATATCATCAAGGACACGCTAGCGCATTTTTCTTTGATGTGGAGACCGTTTTTTCACAGCCTCGCATCGCTAATGAGATGCAAGGAAGGCGTGGCTGTGAAAACAAAACATGAAAATATCGCGAAGGCAGCTTTGCGATATTAACAAGGAGGTGCAGCGATAAAAAAAATCGCGCTACCTCGGCCTTAACGCTGGAATTTAACGCCTGTTAATAATGGTAGGTGGATTATGCTGATACGACCACAGGGTCGTATCAGCAATGTTATCGCTGTTTTCCATGGAACATCGCTGGAAAACCAGATGTTCCATGGTAAACACCGCTATCGCTGGAATATTATCGCCATAGCGCTATGTATTGTTAATATAGCGTTATCATGGTGATAATTTTCAGCGATAGCCGGAGATAATATGTGGGGCCAGCGATAATTATTGCTGGCCCTTGTTAATATGCCCCAAAGTTCTTTGGCGCGATGGCATGAATTGATGACAGTTCAGCCACACTGAATCGTTTATTTTTATCCCAATCATTCCTGGTGTTTTAGTGGCCTTTCTACCTCCTCGGGTGGACACATTGGGCTAGTAAACCACCGATCTGCCCACAGGGGAGGGGCCAGAAATACCTTAGGGCCCTTTTACATTGTGGGGACATGATCCAATTCCAAGGTGGACATCATAGACAAAAAACAGGGTTCTTTTAAGGGACACATTGAAGCCAGTGACACTGTATTTCTATGATAATGTATGTACCAATATTGGAAATTGCAACAAACATACTTACAAAAAGCTATTCTATATAGGTCAATATAACTCAGTTGAAAAACCTCCAAAACACAATAACCGTGTATATTTTAGATGATCAGATTGAAAGCACATGGTAACAAATTCTCTTTTATTTAATATTCACATAGATTGGACATCTATACAAACGTGCATTATAAGGTACTTCTGTCATCTAAGAAGTGCCAAGACACAGTCCTTTTCATTATTTGTAGAAGGCTGTCATGACTAGATTAAAGTATACATTTTATACCCTGCGGTAGTTCTTAAAGAAGCATACCGGAAACAAAGAAGCTGCACTTATTTTAATGCAGGAAGCTAATTCTCTTTGCTGTCAAATATTTGACTTGTTTGTGGGCTTACTCATTGTAACTCCTCTGGATGAAAGGTTCATGTGATTCAGCCCTTAATTAAAGTCCTCAAAGTTTCCTGTGTATTTATTACAGGAAAAGCTGTTTCATACAGGATGGGGTCCGGACCATAACAAAAGTGGAGCCTGATGTTGCGTGTTGCTGACAGTTGGTTAATGTGGTGAAGTTTGTTGTTGCTGTTGAGTTTGCCATTACATGGCTGCATTTCTTGAAGGGTCACCAGGCAGGACGACAGCAGAGCCAGTGAACCTGGGCTCCACCTTCTAGGCCAAACAGCCTCTACATCTGCAATACAGATCCCTTTCGAGGTATGGGCTGCTCCGGTTAATTCAGATTTGATTTGTAGAAGGGTGTCATCACATGATTAAAGTTTCCATTGTACATGCTTCAGTAGTTCTGAAAGAAACATAGTGAAAACAAAGAATCTCCACGTATTTTAATGCAACCCGCCAATCACCTTTGCTACCAACTTTTTGGCTGGTTTGTGGGCCTACTCATTGTAACTTCTCTTTATAAATGTTGAAGCTTCTCAGTCCTTTATTTAAGGCCTCCTCAGGACAAATTAAAAGTTCTTGTGTGAGGAGAAGCTGTTTCAGACACGATGGGGTCTGGACCATACCAAAAGTGCATCCTGCTGTTGCTGACAGTTGGTTAATGTGGTGAAGTTTGTTTCTGTTGAGATTGCAATGGTATGGTTGCATCTTTTGAAGGGTTGCTAAGCATGATGGCGGCAGAGCCAGTGAACCCAGGTTCCACCTCCTAGGCCAGATAGCCTCTACATCTGCCATACTTTTGAGTCACAGGCTGCTCCAGTTTATCCAAGAAGCCAATTTAGTGATACAGACCAAGCTTCCACTCAGAACAATAACTCAGTACCCCCTACTGTCTTCTGGCTGCATCATTTTAGCTAAACCACAGATGAGCAATGTGATTGTTCTGAGTGGAAACTCACATTTTTATAAGACCCGCTAGACTTCTGCCAGTGGCCAGGGCTGGAGGCCAAGACTTGCTAGTATTCCTACTGGGTGAGAGGGCATCACCTAAAGAAACCAATATCACCTGCCCTGGAGCCTGGAGCACCATTGCCTGACTGATTGCCAAGGCCAGTGCAACCTGTGAGGAAGAGATGAAGGGAGCAAGAACCAGAGGAGAGTCCTACTGAGATGACTCCCTGAGGTAAGTGTGAGGAGAGCAGCTGCACACCAATTAGGTCCTTGCCCATGTGGAGGAACACATCTGGCTACTCCTGTATGACAGGAAAGGGCTGCCATGATTTCAGCCATGCGAAGTGAGCTGTGTGGGTAGCACCGGCCTACAAAGCCAATTCCACAGTAATCATGTAGGCTAGAAGGAGTCACTGGTCAACTTAATTGGGCCCAGCAAAGACTTGTGTCAGCTGTATTGAGGGCAATCACACCAAATTGTATGCGCCCGATTGTAAGCAATGCAGCAACCCCGTATGCCAGAAGGGGCTGCTGGTGTCACTGTGGCCAAGTGTTCAGGTCGTGGCCCGGACAAGAGGAATACTGCTGTGATTGTCAGGTCTAGCCTGACAATTGCAGCTGACTGTTTCCCTGAGGATTGCAGGACACCACTTATGACATTGCACCCTCGCAGAAGCTCCAGTTGGGAGAAGGAGAGTTTCCTCCCCACTGTTTCTATGCTTTTTTTACGGGAAGAGTAATCTACCATGAGTTAGCCAAGTAGGAGCAGCTCTGAACACTGGTTGAGCCAACAGCTCTGTTCAGAGGAGAACCTGCACCTGCTGGGAGCTGCCACGCGAACAACTCATGGTCTGTCTTCGCCTGACAGGATCTAAACTCAGGAGCACCCATGGAGAGTGCACTCATTACATTGCTGCACACTTTCCATACCACTGGATCGAGCAAGACCAGAACTAGGCCTGTGGAGCCCCAGGGGACTAACTGTAACAGTGCTACAGTAGCATAGACACTTATGGCTAACTCCTGAAGAGTCAAAGGGAACTCTCTAGTATGGCCTATTAGTGAGTATTTCCAGTGAATGGGGAATAACCACATACATGTTACACAAAGAAGGGTGTGAAAGGGACTTGCCTGACAACTACTAGAACCCCGACCTTAAGGGGGATTATGTTGTTGCTCTTGAATGTAGTATTTCTTTGCATGTGTTCAGTTAGAAATACAATGCTACTTTCAAATACAATGCTACGTTTTCTTATAAAAACAAGTATTTGGCTGAATATTGCTTAATTGTTTGTATTGTGTGCACTAAGAGTCGTACTCACTGACTTATATCTTCATCCCCATGAGGGAGCTTTGACTGCTCGACCACAGCTACTACTGACAGTCAAGTGCAGAAGGGGTACTTAGGCCTGTTGAGCAGGATCCATAGTAGGTCTGGCCCGGGGACATCAGGTGTAAAAGCAATCAACCCCCATGGTTTAGTCTAGTAACCCCTGCATGGCTGGTGGTCCTCTGAAAGGGGTTCTGACACCTATCTTGGGCCAGTCCACTATGACTAGCAAAATCACACTGTGCATGGCCTTCACCGTTAGCCAACAGCCTGCAGACATCCCAGGATAGATAGCCAACCTACTTTGAGCAAGGCCTTTTGAGAAACAAATGTCGATACAACTGTGGTCATGAGACTTTGGGCCTCATTTACGAGGCCCTACCGGCACTATTGCGCCACCGGAATGCCACCTTTTTGACATTCCTGTGGTGCAATGTGCCACTGGCATATTTATAAGGCCACGTAAAGCCATGTTATGTGGCTTTTCATGGCTTTATATATATGTGTGTGCCCCTTTCACGCAGAATATTGTGTGAAAGGGGTGTTCCATGTGTGTTGGGGCTTTCCCAGCTACATCCATGGCTTTTTGACACTGCCCCAGATTGCAAGAAATCGTAAGTCCGAGGCAGCGCCAAAAAGTTACTCCTCCCCAGGCGAGGTGTAAGGGAGGCTCAAAGGGGAGAAATATATTTATTCCTCCTTGTTTTTCCTCTTTCTATCTTGTTTTCTATGTGTGCTGCATTCTGCCTCTTGTGATTGTTTTTGTGCAGGAAAATAATCATCCCTGCAACACGGGAACCCTTGCACCATGGCAGCCCTATGACATAAAACCCATAAATGAGGCCCTTTATTTCTTTAAACCATTCTCCTATCAATATTTTGCATGAAGATTAAATATGATTTATGCCCTCACACTCAGTTTTCTATGTGAAATGAGCAGGGACATATTGGGAAAACAGCATAATTGTTAGTCGTTTTCATGAAATTTCACTAAAAAGTTTCCCTATTTTACCCACTTCTGGTTTAATTCCATAAAGAGATAACACATCAAAAAAGTGGTTGACAGCTCAATATTACAGAATAGATATGTGTATTCCACTTGGTTGAGACCACCTAGGACTTTGGGATGCAAACCATTAGCAATTCTTGTTCTCTCTTCTGAGATTTCTTTGCATTTGATGTACACACACAAATATATCATAGGATAAATGCATCTAAAGAAAAATGTGACACCATTTCTTAAAGGCACACACATGTTCTGTTACTTTACTTGCCTGCATCCTGCTATCGATGGTCGCCCAAAAATTATTACTCGGGACTATTTTTCAATATGCTGCAAATGCAGAAATACAGATGCCACAAGGGCCTCATCTAGGATGTTATCCTATAGCTTGTAAAGAATATATAGGTCACAGTTTTTGCAGGCATAACACTCCCTGCATTTCAAAAACTCTTGCATTCTTTCAATAGATACTTTGTGCTAGTAGTACAAGTTTTGAGCAAACTACAACTACCTTGAGTTGTCAATCAGGTGGGGAAGATTATCTAAATTTAAGGTAAGTGCAGTAATGAACATCCCTATTAAAGTTGAACAATTGTCAGTACTAGTACAATACTGTCTTTCCTGGTGTAATATCCAGTGATAAACTATATCTTGATTATAATCATCTAACCACATATATTATATCAATATGTGTTAGACCTGTCAGCCTTTAGTAGGGCGTCCCCCAGCCAGACTTCTCCCTTTATGCTTCATTTGTTAGCTTAGATTCGGTTTTGGTGGCTCAAGGACTCAGTGCACTTAATCACTGCTTACCAGAGCTAAAGTGCCTGTGCTCTGTCCTTTCAAGATGGTAACATTGGCTTATACCTGATTAGCATATCAATTTACTGATAAGTCCCTTGTAGAGTAGAATACCATATACCCCCGGTCTGTAAATTTAAAGCTACTAGTGAGCCATCAGCACTTGTTGTGCCACCCACTTAAGTAGCCCTTTAAAACATGTATCAGGTCTGCCACTGGAGCCTGAATGCAGTTTTGAACTGCCAATTCGACTTGGCAATATAACCCCCTTGACAAGCCTTAAACTCTCCTTTTATTGCATGTAAGTCACTCCTAGGTTTAAGTTTTATATGTCCTGGCAGTGAAAAAATCCTAAATTCCTTTTTTACTAATGTGAGGTATATCTTTCCCTAAGGATAACATTGGGTTGCCTTATTACATTTAATATGTGGCAACATTTGATTGGAAACAAGTAAACATTTCAAGTTAGGTGCTTGAGAAGTTGTAATTAAAAATCCTCTTTAATGATGAAGTGGGAGTTTAAGTTACAATTTTGAAAATGCCACTTTAACAAAGTTGGCATTTTACTGCTCTATTTGGTGCCTGCAGCCCTTTCCTGGGCCATATGACCGGTTGTAGTTGGCAGGTGGACACACAATAGGTATGCCCGGATGACCCATCAACTGGCAGGATGAGGGAGGAAATGGACACAGCCCAACTTGAAACTGAATGGGCTGTGCTCTGTCTTTCATGGTTTATTCAGCTAGAATGGAGCCAGAGCAGGAGTAGCAGAAAACTTCACGCATTTCAAAGGGAATTCTCTAGAAACTTCTCATACCTCAGGTACATAAAACCATGGTCCGCATACCCACTCTTCAGTTTACTTTCTGGACCTTTGAAAGGAGCCTCATTGGACTTCCTGTTGCAGTGGCCTTCTGTGTGCTTTAAAGTACTGCTTTGCTCCACCAGGAAGGATTGCTCTGCTGCCTGAAGCCTGCCTTAAACCCTCAGAGGCTTGCCATGCTGTTTGAACTCTGTTCTACTGCTGAACCAAGGTTACCAGTGTGACTCCAAGGGCGAGTTGGCTGGCCTCCTTGTTAGAGTCTCTGGGATAGAAAATGCCTTATTTTTCAACCCTGTCTCGCGTGACCAGATGTCTGTGGTTGACACTTTGATCTTTTAGGCACACGTTTTTACCTTTAACTCCTGTTCGACTAATTGGATTTTTGTCATTTTAGTGTCAAATAACTGATTAAAACATACTCTATTTTTCCAAACTGGTGTGGGATTTTTCTTGAGTTGTGTTTTTACTTTGTTATTGTTTGTGTTATACATAAATACTTTTCACATTGACTCTTAGTTAAGCCTGACTGCTTTGTGTGCCAGGCTACCAGACGGCTAAGCTCAGGATAAGTTTGGGACTTTAGTGGTTCATCCTGGCAGGGATTGTGGCTGTTGCTTGAGCAGGGTTGACCCCCAATCAAGCAACAACCCAACTTCTCACAACCCTTCTCAGATT
Source organism: Triturus cristatus (assembly GCF_964204655.1). Lineage (NCBI taxonomy): Eukaryota > Metazoa > Chordata > Amphibia > Caudata > Salamandridae > Triturus > Triturus cristatus. The sequence goes on from NC_140591.1 coordinate 637,005,489, forward strand.
TTTCTTCCTCACATTTTTAATAATGCCGTTATCAACATTTCAAATTCCACATCTTCTTATAACCCGAAACCCTCAGTATACATTCCACAAATGCCTATGTTCACATTAAGAAATTAAGCAATGATGAGCCAAAGTTACCACAAAACAGAAGACAATTTTTAATTTAAGAAAGCCATGTTTGCTAGCAGTTTGACCTAAAAAATGGGCAGTTTTAAAAAACCAACTCTCTTGTGCTTGCTTTAATTTGGATATATTGATAATTGTGTATTTGATCATTGGTACACCCTGCCATGGTAGTATTCTGAATTGTTGTCAGACTGGTTTCTGAAGTGTCTAAGAACAGCAGGTAAGAGCAGTGGGGCGCTTGGGCCGTGTGGGGGGATTTCCGATGTATGATGATGAGGGAAAATGCATGTCTTTATTTAATTTTCCCTCTTCATCGTCCATCAAAATACCCCCTACCTGACCCCACCACTCTTACCGGCACAAGCTGCGCCTGTACAAGAACTCAGTTTGTAGTTTGAAAACCTACAGTTTGAGGGCACACCTAACCATCATACAAGAATATTGTTAAATTGTATGTCTTTGTTACAGCATAGGGAAGTAATCTAACTCCATTAAATCTGTGGTGCAAGGGGGAAGAAAGTGATGTGGCATTGCTCCCTTCACAGCTTGAAAAGCATTCAAGGCATGGCAAGATGCAAATTCATTTTGCTGCTGCTACGCTGGCTAAGGTTAGTGCATGTTCAGTAAGAATTATTACATAGTTTGCTTTGTTGTAATTAACACAGGGAGGGATAGAGAGCTGAGCCTGCATGTTTCTATCATGAAAGAGATGCAACAATTTTACTATGTCACAAAGCTGTGCCCCGGGTAAAGTAGGAAAATCTGTATTCAAAGTACAGTAAGAGATTTATGGCATATAGGCCTTTATTACATATAGTGCACACTTTTCCTATGTGCGGATCAGTGCACCTTTAAATAGGTGCACCTTGCACAAACAGAGAAAGTGAGCCCTATTATAAAGAATGCACTGCGCTCATAAACTCATGCTGCCGTGGGGACAGAACATTTGAGTAAAATACTGAGCGGCTGCTTCAGAACAGCTTCATGTTTTACAGTGCAGATGGCAACTTGCCTGCACTTTGTGGAGGGGTTAAAGATCCCTTTGAAGGTGGGTGCAGTGAGTAACTGCACCCGCCTGAAGGAAGATGTTATTTGTGTCAATGGGATCCCCTTACCCCTACCAAAGGGCTGCCCTCAATCAGCACACTGACACCTTTTTGTGGTGCACTTTCAGCGCTCCTCCTGACATCTTATTTGTCGTTGTGCCTGCTTCCATAATGCGCTGCAGGTGCTGAGGCAAAGAGATTCTCTCATTTGCATGGTGTCTTGACCCCACACAAATGACGGAATGCCCTCTTGAGATAGCGCTGGCAATACATGTGGTATCACTATTACTGAAGGGGCCCCAGAATCGTCTGCCGCCCCATCTTTAATACCAACATGCCCAGGGGGTAAAGATTGCAGCCACACAGGCCCTTTGCACCCCAAGGCACTTTCTGTAATACGACATGTAGTGTACATTTGTCTTGAGGTAACATAGAGATTAGTTAAATGCTTTTACACTGGTGCATTGTTGGACACAAAGCTAGAGTACTTTACTGCAGGCTCAGAAACGTAATCATATTTTTGAAGGACAGAATGACAAATTCCGAACCAATTGATAGCCTTTTAAAAAGGCAGTATGAAGCCCTAAATTCAATGCTTTCCATTAGTCTGGTCTGTAAAATATACATGCCTACAAAATCAAGGCATTTTGGCTAGTGGAACTAAAACTCAAGATCTTTTTAGCGCTGATAGCTCCTCCACACTTTACCAATTCAATCACTACCAGTTACCCATGGACTCCCTACATGAATTCTGCCTTGCAAAGCAATTAAAATGAACTAGCTCTTCCACAGTTAGTAGCCACTTTCATTAAAGATTGCATTAAACTATTTTTATCAACTGGCAGTGGCCCATAGCGTTGATGCTACTGGGACATGGTGCTTCTGCAACTAAAAATACTGTGAAGGGATCCAAAAGAGTTTAAGACTTGAAATTATTGCAAAATATCCAACCTGCACAACCTCCCTTCCTCCTCCATACTTTCTCCAAACATTAATAGGAAAGAATGAGAGTCAGGATCCTGCTCTAGAAGGTTTCTGTCAGTCTTATGGAATTTAGTATTCATAGCAATTTTACTTGACCTCTGGATAGATATGATGCCAGTGATGTTTGAGCAGAGATCTTTCTTGCTATCTTAGGAATGTTCAAAACCATCAAAAATACCAGGCTTATCAACAGATTTCATAGCCTTTGTTTGAACATGCTGGCACTTGATTGTGTTATGGTTACTTTTTTTAAACAAAGCTTAGGTAGCATCAAAGCCCCCATTTCATCGAGCATCTGTTGTAATCGCCTATTTATGCAATAGGGTTCCGCTTCCAATGAGCAGTTTTTTAATTGTTTTTGGTAGTCCCACAAGAAAGTAATACATTGATTTGCCATCAGAGAATTAGGCAGGCTAATAACACGTAGGTCCTGTTTTGGCTCATTATGCTCACTTGTCAAGAAATATAACATTTTACTACCAATCCTTCTGCCACTTGAAAACTGACTGATATTCAACTATGTGAAATTGAACTGCACTAAATTGTAGATCCTGGTAGGAAATAGCCCTCAGACCCAATGAGATCTGTCGACCTTAGCCTGTGCCAAACACAACACCATCACAAAAAGTCTAAAAGCTGGGAATGTGCATTGATTTAACCCTCAGCTTCATTAGCTAAGTGCAATTGACTTTATCCACATAATGTTGCAGTTTCAGGGGGTGATGGTACTGGTTTAACCTCAGAGTATGGAAAAAGAGAGTATCTGGGAATTCCACAACACCTACGCACAACTTGCAATATGTACAAAATACAGCAGCTACATTAGTCCTCCGTCTGTATCACAATGTTTATGTCAATCCAGTAATATGGATGCTGCACAGGTCCCTATGTAAATTGAAATACGCTTGTAAAGTGCATGGAGCACTTGATAGGCAATGCCATCTGAGATCACTATGGTAAGCTACCTTGAGAAATCTGAAAGTCTTCAGGTTTAGTATGCTAGAGAAGGTGCTTGCATCTGGTTGGCAACAGGCCAGCAAGCTTGAAAAGCACTTCAAATGAACATAAAACTAATTTCAGATTTCTGTGGTTTCCTCAAATTACATTCACCATATCCCATTAAGATTCTATCCTGTTGCGGAATAATAGTGACATTCCTGGGGGGAGGGGAGTTTTGGGAGAAGTTTTGAAAGGGGGTTTATTAGTAGGTGCCTATATGTACCTACATCTAGTAATAACACTACAATCACAAATAAGGTCCAGTCAAGCCTCAATAAATTAATCCTAGCTCAACCCTTGGTAGCTTGGCTCATGAGCATTCAGGCTTAACTTAGGAGCCAGGTGTGTAAAGCATTTAAAAACACCAATACCAGTAAATAGGTGACACACAACAAACAATAAAAATCCTACATCAATGTATCAAAATAGAAAATATTTTTATGATTAAAAAAGATACCAACATTTAAAAAATCCAGAAATTTGAACTTTTAAAGATTAAATGTAAAATGTACTTTCTAGTGCCTAGAAGCTAAAAGCGCCAACCTGGAACATCTGGTTGTCCTTTACTGGGACAAAGTCAAAGTTTCAGGCCTACTGCGAAGGAGCGCAGGTTGAGTTTTTACCTTCTGACTTAGTCACTTTTTTGAAGCTTTGTCTCTTGTCTGGCTGGGTTGCAGTTCGACGATTGCAGCTTGCTTCCCTACGATGCATCAGTGTTTCCTGGAGGTCTTGGTTTCAGTGGTGCAAACCTGGAATTCAGGCCAAGTTATGGTTGGACGTCGCCAGCTTAACTCTCGACGATGGGTCAGCAAACTTATGGAGCTTTTTACCTAACATTCTAAAAATTATTCCAAACTTACAATTCTTCTTCCAGAAGGTCCTTTCGGGGTTTTGAAGTGAGCACAACACCAGGCAAGGTTACAGCAGCTGTGAGTTGCTCCTTAGAGACATGGGACAACAAGTCCCACAATACAGCTAGACAAATCCTTAACAGTCCACCGGATGCTGATCAGCTGGGCTTCTATTGGTGGAGCTGATGCAGGTGACTTCCTGAAGCTCTTTTGTACCTGTTGTTTTCAGGGATTACACTTCTCAAACTTTCATAGCAAGGAAAAGCCCTCATTAGTGAAGCCCTGAGTGCGCAGCGGGTGCAGACCTTATGAGTGCAGCTGCAGATCTTCTCTCACCAGATGTCTCTTTGTTTCCATTCAGGCCACTTCACACCACATCAGAGCAGTTTGGCTCAGCCTGTCAAAGGCTGGCAAATCAGGATAGGATGCTCCAGAGATGGATTCAGGCACATCAGAAAATCAAGTTCTATAACTTCTTCCATGTCTTAGGTATAATAAATCGAATTTTGGCAAGTTGTTGGATTCATTCTAAATATTATTTGAACACTTTGAATTATTATTGTCGGTCACTCCTCTCAATAGTTAGATTTTATTTAAAGGTAAAAATAGCCTTCCTATGGAGCTTATGCACTAAAATTAGGAAAATTAAATTAGTAGTTTTCCCTGACCAGTGCATATAAAACACATTTTAGAATATCCTTGCTTATTTTAACATGGAACCCTACACTTTGGGTACCTAGAGTAGACCTTACGGTTGGCTTATACCTAAAAATAAGGTAGTTTAAGACTTTGGAAGAACCTTTAATGCCAAAGTGGATTTTGAACTTAGTTTTCTTTTTATAAACAGTCTGCAAGGTGTAGCTGGATTTCAAAATGACAGCAGGCCCCACAACAGTGCACATTTAAATGCATAACATCTACTGAGCCCATACACCTACATGCCCTGCCATATATTAGTGGCTTACAGGTAGGTTTTCATACCAATTGTAATTACACATAATTATCATATACCTTTTACACAGAGCCAGTAACCACCAGTATCAGTCAGAAATGGGGGCTTTATGTGCTCATAAATTGCTTTGTAAATTGGCCCTGATATGTCAGATACCCTATTATTAAAAGTGCAAAGGGGGCGCATGCTCTTCTGTTTGTACCAACTGTATATGAATATTCCCATTGTGTTTCCATTTTAGATACTTTAGGGCTACATCACCAGGGGCCTGATTACGAGTCTGGCAGTCTTGTGACTGCCAGATTTGCAATGGCACAAGGGTAACGGTCCACCATTTTGCCGATTTTGACTTACAAAGTCGTATCGGGGGTGGACCGCCTGCTGCACCAAGGAACAGTTGTTCCCTTGCAGTGGCGTAGGAGCACCACAACGCATTATACTGAGCAGGTACTGATGTAGTCTTTCTATGGCAGAGCCCTGCCATGAAAAAGCTGGCAGTGCAAGAACAAAGGGCACCCTACAGGGCCCCAATGTCCCCCACTTCATGCGGATACATTCAGGGGGGCACAACATCCACCCCCTTCTCTGTATTCCCCTCAGTGTCCTGTTGGACCTTTTTGGCTGTTCTAATTGCAGTGCCTGTTTTCAAGGTATAGACATGGAAATGTCCATAGGACGGCCGACTGTATTACGAGTTTCACATTTGCAACTGGTAATACAGTTGGCAGTCGAAGAGTAGCTTTGGCGCAGCAGAGGCGACATTGTACCGTCAATGTCATAATCAGGCACTAAGGCATTTAGCAATGTTCCTTCATATTCTTATGAATGTCTTTTTGAATTGACCCATGTTGCCCTTTGGGATTCACATCTGCTCTGCTGTCATTTAGTCTCCTTTTAATTTTACTCCTGGTCTGCACTACAGCCACCCGTGCATTTCTTTGATATTTAGAATGCTTACTACATGGTTACATTACCCAGAGATGTATGAGACAGTGCCAGTAATAGCCCTCTGACCTCTATGTTGTGCTGCTCTTCTCTTCACTAAGCCTTTAAATAAGTAAGTACAAAAATTGTGCTTCCTTTAATGGAGGGATCACAAGGTCAAAAGGTGAATGTGGATGTCCACTGAACATATCCAATGGTCGGCTATTCTCCTACGCCATGCTTCTGGTGAAAATACAGGGGCATATATACATGCCCCTATCACCGCCACAATGTCACATTTATGGACGTTGTGGTGTCGATAGGGACTTAGCCTTATTTACAAGGCCGCATTATGCCACTCAACGTGGCTTAACGCTGCCTTGCAAATAAGGCCCCCATTCACGCTTTGGTTAGCGTGAAAGGGGTAGTCAGTGGGTGTTGCGGTGGGCATTCCACCGCAACACCCATTGATTTTGAGGCTGCCCCCTATGTACAAGGGCAGCGCACATAGGAGGCAGTGCCAAAATTAAGAACAGGTAAAACCTTGTCTTAAGTTTGCGAAAGGAGGAGAATTGTATTATTTCTCCTCATTTTTAGGTCTCGCCTGACCCAGCGCATGCGCTGGTCTGGCGAGACTTATTGAGAGGGCTCCAAAAAGTGCTACCAGGCCAGCCTAGAACTACAGTGCATGTGCGCGGGCGCGCGCCGCGCTTTGCCGTGATTACTTTCACTTTCGCGGCCCCGCGGCTGCTTTGATGTTTGATCGTGATCGGGATCGCGATCACTTTCACTTTCGCGACCTCACGGCCACTTAGCATAGCCAATAGGTCTCGCATTTGGGACCTTATAAGTATTTAGTTATGCAACTGTTGCATGGCTAAACACTTATAAGGTCCCAAAGGCGAGACCTATTGGCTATGCCAATGCTTGTTGCTTTTCCCATGTGTGCTGCAGCACACATGGAAAAAGCAAAATGCCATGGATTGTTTATGTACAAGAAGGCCCCCTTCCTGTACATAAACAATCTTTAAGAAAAGGTATTTTTTGACTTGCATTAAGCCAGAATGGCATTTCAGGATTGTTTATGTGCAGGAAGGGACACGTTCCTACACATAAACAATCCTCCCCTGCACGCAGACACCCTTGCACTATGGTGCAAGGGTGCCTGCATTGGCGCTACACTGCTAAGTGTAGAGCCATTGCAGGGGGAAACGCAAGGCTGTACCATATTGTTGTAAATATGGCGCAGTCTTGTGTTTCAGAAGTGGCGGAGTGAGGCGTTAAGCCATGATGGCGAACGCCTCACTCCGCCCCTTCCTTGTAAATATCCCCCACAGTTTTTTATGATTTCAGAGTCCATAATTCAGTGTGGCTCACACAAAATGTCAACTTACTTTCCTGCTGGTATGTGAATAGTTCGATCTTTACATAATGCTTCTTTCCCCTTAAAGCTTTTTGTACATGCATTAGTGTGATGCTAGTCGAGAAATTCAGCAGGAAAAATAACCTGTGGTGATTAAGACGGGTTTAAAATAGCATGCAGCCCATCCATCAAAGAGGTTGAAATTGCTAATTCTATATATGTAATATAATAATAAATATTGATGCATAGATAACCATTTATCTATACTAGCAGACTTTTTGCAGATGATTAGAGACGCCCTTAAGGATTCAATTAAGGAACTGTCCCCAATGTTCTGAGCTTCAGCGGTAAGATAATGGACTCCGAAGGGAGCTTAAATTCAAATAATAAATTGCAGACACGCTAACTGAACTGGTAGTTCCAAGAAAGAAGGAACAAAAGCTCTATTTAAATTTCTTTGGAAAGTCAATCCCAAAATAGTTCTTTAAATTGCAATTTGTCTAATATAGAAGATTTGAAGACGTTCTGAAGAAACTTTTCCAGTGTTTTTTGCAGTATAAAGTGCAGTGAAAATGTCAACTGCTTGACAACATGTTCATCAGTAATAGACTCTAGAGAAGCTTGTACACTAATAGGTTTCTGAAAAAAACTACAGCGAAAAGAAGTGAATGTCTGTCAAAAATACCACATTTCTCACAAGTTGATTGTTGATGTGAGATGGATTCCTCAGACTTGACCCTATGTCCCGAGTCCTCATGCACTGCAAGATTTTTGTTTCTGCTCTAATTCTGCAATTAGTTTTTCACATTGTCCATAACCCTGCATGTATAGAAGAAAGAAATTGCATTAAAAAAGTTTTACCAGCTTTTCATGAGTACGTGTAAATTATTTTTATCTACTATTGTAAATATACATAGTCAATCAAGTACATCAGATTGTGCTTTTTAATGTGAAGTGTTCACAGTGGTCTCTCTTTTGTGGTTTCTGTGTAGTATACTTTCTCTCTTGGTCGCCTTGCAGGCTCATTCTCTTGGTGGGAATACGTTGAATTGAGTTAAATAAGTAATAATATTAATTCACAATAACATTTTAAATCTATGCCTGGAGATTTTCTGTTCTCAGACCAAGGTACATTTTCATATTTTAAACCATTATAAAAAGTTATTGTATTATTCTTGGAAAGTTCTACAAGTCACAGTTTTGTAGGCATTCCCATATGAAAGTGAGGTGAAAATCTCGTTTTTCTCTTTGTTGTTGGGTTTTATTCTAGAAGAAACGTCTTTTTCACTCCATCAAATACTGGCGATGTCAGTTTCTGCTACCGATCCTGGAAAGGGTCTTGCCACAGCAGAAAATCTCGAGGGTTTCCACATGGAAAAGAGTCTTGAAGGAGCTTGTGAAAAACTGAAGTTCAGATTTTTGGCCGCTCAGAAAATCTGAATGATAAACATGGTATACCATCTTCTGCCCTTTGTGGTGATTTTCTTCCATAATTTTAAGTGATTGGGGATAATGTTATTCAGAAGTTAATGGAATAGGGGGGCATATTATCAAGCCAGGCGATAAAATCATCGCCGATGTAATGGCAGAAAACTGCCGCTAAAACGGTAATAATGGGCTTGATAATATGCTCTATGGAATTCCAATTGAAGCCAATGTTAGATGTGAAGGAAATCTAACATGGGCTTCAATTGGAATTCCATAGAGCATATTATCAAGCCCATTATCGCCGTTTTAGCTGCAGTTTTCTGCCGCTAAAGCGGCGATAATTTTATCGCCTGGCTTGATAATATGCCCCTATGACTTTTATAAAGTAATGAAACCAGCAATGTCAAGACATAAATAAGATTTACAAGTACAAAATGTACTTGTGTCTTTATCATTATTTTCGTACAGAAATACATGTTTTTTTTTTTTGTATCTTATGCTGGTATTTGGTCTACTCCTTATACCCAAAGAATGTTACACTTGAAATTAAAACGTTCTGGAGGTTTACTGCATGTCCCTATTTGGACTTAAAATGCGAATAGCACCCTCTATCTTTACAGACTACATTATGAAACACACAGTGGTAAAATATATAAATGATATAATTTTGAACATTTTTGTTCTGTATGTTCAGGTTCTTTAGTTTCTAATTTGCCCTGCTTGATTTGCCTAGATTTTATTTTGTAACACTTGTCGATTTGTTTTTGAACAGGCACAGGGATTCTTCGAACCAAGGTGGAAAATCACCTAGGTTGTGTTAGAAAAGTGCAAATCATTATGCTAATAGCCATAATATAGCCTCCACCAGCCTTCACGCCTAGGTACTCTTTATCATTTAGCTGGATACACATATTGTCTATAGTAGTTTGGTGAGAGAACGCAGTCTGCGTTCTCTCACCAAACTACTATAGACAATATGTGTATCCAGCTAAATGATGTTAGGGAAATGTCATGTAATGCTGCCTATGTAGACATTAGAAGTGCACGCATTAAAGGTACATCACTTGGCACCTTTTCATTGTTCACCGCAAATATCTGTTAACCTTAGTTTGGCCAGTAATTTATCCTGTTCAGTTGTGTTCAGTTGTGTTTCTCCTGTCAGTTCGCAATCAAGTAGCCTCTAGGTGAATAATCTACATACATTTGCCACTATAGATACGAATTGTTGTTTGCATTGAAGCTTTTCACTAGAGAAGAGATGTAGAAAAATCCCTAACCTCAAGATAAATCTAGTGTTTAAGGTTTACGGAAGGACATGCCACAATTGAGTCTCCAAAGCATTCAGTGAAACAAAGTCCTCCAGTTTATCTAATTATCTATTTATTTATTTATTTTATTTGTGGGTTTGTATAGCGCTAGAATCGACTCCTAATGGAGTATCTCTGCGCTTTGGGCCAGGTTATTCAACCATTCATTAAAGAGCAAGGGAGGGCTGAACTAGATCTCATTTTTGAACAACAAAGTTTTAAGTCGTTTCCTAAATTTCAGATGTTCGGGACATAGTCGTAAAGTTAGCGGGAGACTGTTCCACAATGTTGGTCCCACCACTGATAAGGCTTTACCACCATGTCTGGCCTTCTTGGCACGTGGCACTGCCAACAGATGACTATTACTTGATCTAAGGGTCCTGGTAGGGGTGTAGGGAATACATTTCTTTTCCAGATAGAGGGGGCCTTGCCCATTTATGCTTTTGTGAATCAAACAGCATGTTTTAAATTTTGTCCGTTGACGGATTGAAAGCCAATGCAATTTTTCTAGAAGTGGCTTTGATGCTGTTCTTGGCGGGGCATTGAGGACCAGTCGAGCCGCTGTGTTTTGAATTACCTGTAATTTGGCCAACACTCCCTCATTGGCTGAGAGGAGCAGGCCATTACAATAGTCGAGCCGACTCAGAACAAGAGCCGGCACTAAGGTTTTTCTAAAAGAGTCTGGCAACATAGGGAAAATCTTGCGTAACAGGCTAATGGTATGAAAACATACGCCTGCAACATAGTGAGTGTGCTGTTTTAACACTAGATCCTGATCGAGGCGGATCCCTAGATTTTTGACGACCTGTTTAGGTTCTGGGACAGTGCCAAGATCAGAAGGCCACCAGTCAGGGGACCACAGTATCTTGGCTTCCCCGAACAGCATAATCTCAGTTTTACTGACGTTGCATTGTAGGTAGTTAGTGGACATCCATTGTCCTACAGCCTTCATGCCTGCAGAGAAGGAGTTCTTTATTTCCGTAGTAAGAGTTTTGAAAGGAAAGAGGAGCTGCGTGTCATCAGCATATGACACGGGGATGAAATCGAATTTGCGCATCACTCTTGCCAGGGGTGCCACATAGATGTTAAAGAGCGTAGGGCTCAGACAAGAGCCCTGTGACACCCCTTTCATAATTTCTACCTCCCTAGAACGGTACGTGCCCATGGTGACAGTCTGGGTACGATCAGTAAGAAAGCTCCTCAACCAGGCAAGGGCTTAGTTCTTAACTCCTACGTTCGACAACCGGTTAATAAGAATGTTATGTGACACGGTGTCGAACGCTGCTGACAAGTCAAGTAATACTAAGATCACTGAATAGCCTTTGTCTTGGAACATGTGTAGGTCGTCTACCACAGACAAAAGGGTGGACTCAGTGCTATGTTTCGGCCTAAACCCCGATTGAGAATAGTCTAGGCCGCCCGCAAATTCAATGTAGCCGGATAAGAGACTATTGACATATTTTTCTGTCAATTTCCCCAGAAAAGGTAGCAGTGAGATGGGCCTTAGATTGGCTAGCTCAGTCCATGGAATGGTGGTATTTTTCCTAATGGGCCTTACCAGCGCACGCTTCCATTCTCTGGGGACGGAACCCGAATAAAGAGACAGATTAACAAGTTTCCCAATCATAGGACATAGTTGTTCAGATAGAATAGGCATAAGTCTGGCAGGTATAATGTCATCTGGACTACCGTTTTTAATCTGTGTGGTTAATGCTAATAGGTCCTTAGAAGTGATGGGGGAAAAGTGTCTAGAGAGTGTACATTGTGCACATGTTCCGTGTCTTGAAAGACAAGGGTAGAGTCAGTAGTGTTAGCATTGTTAGAATCAACTATTTTCTCATAAATCGTGTCTATTTTATTTGAAAAAAATAAAGATATTTTATCACAAAGCTGTTGAGACGCCAACTCAGAGCTTTCACAGGCAGCCGGTTTGACAAATCTATGACAATCCTATCCCACTATGTTATGAAAATTGGATATCTGGCAGCTATTTGCTTTCAATTTAAGATGGCGGCTTCAGGTATTCATCATTAAAGACCATATAGTAGATTGAAGACACATGCTTTTCATGTTTGTCATTTCATCTCGTTCAGATACATACAGTCTTGAAATTGTCATATGCCCAAAACGTTTTATAATACGTGGCAACTCCAGCTCACTCATAATGTTGAAAAAACAGTCCTCATACCTTGGGTTTTAATCTCCTCAATCCCAAAGTCGTTTCTGGGAAGAAAGTCCTGGTACGTGGCTTTTTGAAGATATAGCACACTGCCTTTTTAAAATTGTGGACAGCCCTTTGCATTTTGCCATTTTGTCCACATCATAATTGGCTTTCATGTCACTTTTTTAAATCTTTTTTTCCACTTTTTTTAAACTTGAAATGAGACAACAATACATGACAAATTATATATCAACGTAGGGGAATAGCACTTGCAACACATTCATGTGTTTTTTCATTCTTGGGTACAAACCTTGTCGCAGGGGATCTCATTTTAATCATAAACATATACATGATTACCAGCACAATCAGTCTATACTTACGTTTAGGCTAAACCTAAGGTTAAGGTGGAAATTGAAATAGAGGAAGAAAGTAGCCTACTAGGCAGAATGCAAAGTAATACTGAAAACATACATTGATCCTATAAACAGCTAGTAGCTCCCATATCAGAGAATGGCTTGTACTGGCAGTTACCTGAAATAGCATTTCTTTTCTATGGCTCATGTTGAGTGGAACTCAGCTTACTTCTGTTTTTTTATACTACCCTGTTTTGTGAGGTTTTTACCTCAAGCATTCAGAGTTTTTGACTTCTTTCAAACATTTCAGAAGTTGTTCACCTTTTTCATCTTTTGTTTGGCAGTGTTATTCTAATTCCCTCATTAAAAAGACATAGTCATCACCATCACTCTCACGATTCCTCAGACTGAAAGAGCGACATCAAAGAAGCAAATGTCAAAGCAAAGCCCTGTGCCAATATGTTCTCCACTGAGAGCAGCCAGCAGGATTGGCATCAATGCATAAAGTGCACTCTGCACTGAAAACACCAGTGATGCAAACAAACACCAGTTGCATTTAAGGAAGCCTGTGCAGAAAATGTAGATCCTTCAAAACAAAATCAAGGGTGTGTGGCCTAGGAGGGAATGGAGTAGGATGTGTTTTGCCTGCTCTCCGACTACCCAGGGCCCATCCAGTGCCATCAACTGCACCGGGGCGCTGAAGGGGAGATCAGCAGACATCGGAATGTTGCTTCCAGGTCCATCTGCTTTGACAGCGGGCTCTGCCACTAATTGCAGTAGTCATTTCATGCTTCATGGATGGCCGGTGGGGCACTGGTGTCTGTCCTATAGCCTTATACTCTACAGCTCTTCTAGTGGCCTATCATCGCGATGGGCCCAATTTGGTTTTTCCTTGACTATTTCCCCTGGAGGACGGGCTGAGCAGTGATGAATCTGGTATGGGATCTGATTTGGGATCCCACTCTAGACCAAAGCAGGGCCACTTTTCTAACAATGGGCCCATGTCATCTCACTTCAAGCAGATCATTGATGACCTGGGCTTAATAGACGTGTGGCACTACAAACACCCCAAAACATAGGCTTACACTTTTTACTCACAACCTACATGCCTCCTACTCCAGCATAAATTATGCCTTGGTCACTCCCTCCACCATCATTTGGACACAGTGGAGCTCTCAACATCTCTATTTCTGACCACACGCATTTAGAGCTGTCATGGATGGGCAGAGCCTTCTCCCCTGGGAGCCCACCGTGCTGGCGCCTACACCCACCCATCCTTTATGACCCAGTAGACGTAGCTGAGATACGCCAAGGCATCACCGACTACTTCACTTTCAACATACTATCCAAAACCTCCCTTCACATTCTGGGATGGGTTCAAGGCCACCATCCAGGGTATGATCACATCCATTGCCATTGCACAGGGATGGGAAGCCAGACTGGTAGAATCCAAGTTGACTGCCCAATTGAAACAGTTAGAGAAATTGGACAAAACCAACACCTCCTGCCGAACCAAATGGCAGCTTGCTGTGCTGCATGGCCAACTGACAGGCCACGGGATGGGAGTGGCTGAATGTGTGTTCTTGGCCTTACAGCAGTGGTATTATGAAGAGGGCAACAAGGTGGGCAGGCTTCTAGCTCGCAGACTTTGCCAAGCGCAGGCTAGGACACACATTGCTAATCTGTGGATGCGTGATGTGGGGTGGGCGATTGCAGAATGGGACAAACTCAAGGCCTTTCATGTTTATCATCAGACGTTATACTCCCAGGATGATCCACCACTAGGGTGATCAAAACATACCTGGATGTTTGTTACTGGGAACCTCTGCACCCATGCCATGCAGATCTCCTTGATGAACTGATCACTCTTGAGGAACGCACGCTGATGTTTTGGGCCATATCCCTGGGTAAAGCGCGAGGCCTACGGGTCTATTTTTATTGCCTTTTTCTACCTCACTTACAAGACCACCTATTGTGGCTATTTAATTCCTTCACACAAGATACAGGTCTCACACCCAAGATGGCCACTGCCTAAATTTTTATCATACCCACAGCAGGCAAAGTCCCAACCTCGGCTCCTCTTGTCACCCCATAGCCCTACTTAATATGGATGCTAAGCTTCTCACCAAAATACTGGCCTTTAGACCTGAACCCTATCTCCCAGGCCTCTTTAGACCTCTGAGGCGGAAGCCGGAGGCGTTAGTTACTCGCTTTTTTTCTTAACAAAACTGTGCAATTTGTGCTTTTAACTTTATTTTAAATTCTGTGCACCTTACCTAGAGCTATTCTCCGCTACCCGAGGTTCTGTAGCGATCCGAGCCCGTGTATTCGGTATCGTAGTACTGACACGATTTTGGTACCAATGAACCGTAAATAATCCATTATATGCATGACAGTGTTTTCGCTGCGCTACGAGCATGAATTCACTGAGAAACAGGGCATTTTGTTGTAAAATCATGGCATCCATTTCAGATACGGCACCCATTTTGTTTCTTGCCCTCACATAGTCAATGGACGAGCGATGACCCCGGCAGAATCACCTTGTTAAGGACACGTAAGCTCAAGCCCGAGGAAGCTGATGCTGCGTGACTAGGCAGAATCAAGCTGCCTCCCCTGCCTGAGGCCAATCCTGCTATACTAGTTCTCATGTCCATTGTCCTGATTGAGAGGCCGAATACGGTAGCCATGCCCGTTTACGATCCATAAACATCTCTTATCCTGCTTTTCTATCCCTTGCACCTGGCTCTGCTCCTCTCCTTCTGGGCTTTTACAATGGGGAGGATACGATTTTTATGATGGGGAGGATCGGTCAAAGAATGGAAAACTGACAAGGAGACGTGATCGAATACCGAAAACCTACAACTAATTATTGTTTGATGTCTGTTTATTGTCTGTTTGGGATACCGGATTGGGCATGAAAAATATTCGTGTAATGTTGCCTAAAGACATATTTCGTGTATTTAAGGAGCAACCCACTTCTTGCAATTTGAACAGTCTCGTAGATTCTGCTTTTGTGTGGTTCCTATGACTTCTGTGTCCCTGCAGTAAATAAATCTTGATCTCTGACGCCACCATCGAGAAGCCCGCATCCCTGTTTATTTGTGCACCAAGGCAGGAAGGAACTCAGGGGTCTTTGGGTGTTGTTTCCCTGACACCTCTGGACTCTAAAAAGTCCAGAACCTCAATTTGGCGCCCAACGTGGGGCGACGTCATCCGGTACCGGTCCAAAGCCTGAAGATTTCGAGGAGCTTCGTGTGAAGATTCCAGAGGGAGGTACCCCGCTTCATCGATCCCTGTATGTCGTAAAAGTGGCCCGACGATCTCTTCCACGAGGGTTCCCGTTTCTAGACGGCTACCGAGGACCGCTGCCCTGACTGTCGCCCTGTCTTGGACCCGAGGTGCAGACCTTAGTACGGCGAGACGTAGACGGGTTCTCCTTGGTGACGTCTTCCATATTTCAGTTAAGTATTAAGTGGGTTGCGCTCAGTCTGGTTGTGCTTTGTTGCTCTTGTTTTGCTCTCTGGATACGTTTGTTTTTGAATTCGTAGATTATCATTGGTTGCTCTTGTTAAGATAATCTTTGCTTTGGTATTGGTTCATTTGGTAGGCCTAAAGTTCTTTGCACATTTTGGTTGGAATCTGTTCTTAGTTTATAATGACTAACAGTAGTAATTGTTTCTTGTCCTGGTTAAGTTGCAACGGGGATTCCCGGTTGGAGGATCCGTGTTCGGTTCCTCCGATTGGAACTCCTACATATGAGCTCTATTGTAAACATGGTGTAGGTCCTATCGCTTATAATGAAGTATGGGTCCGTTATACCAGAAAAGATGGTGTCCTTAGTTGGCCACCGCATGGTAGCTTTGAAATTGAAATTCTAGACAATCTAGAAATGAAGTTGTTTAAAAAGAAAGCCCGGCCGGCAATGTTTGATGCTCTTCGTGTATGGCGTAAAGAAGCCAAACAGAGAGAAATTAGGAAGATGAAGAAGGAACAGAAAGAGAAAGGGTTGACATTAATGGAGTCCGCTAGACAGTTGCATGTCAACGAGACTGAGAAAGCAATAGAGATAGCGAATAGAAAACATAATTTGGCGATTGATAAATGCTACCCTGTCTTGCCATCTTGTCCTGCTAAACCGATAGAGGACCCTGAAAAGGATCCTCTGTTGCCTTATCTGTTGAGATCACCCCCACCGTATGCACAGGGTATTACAGCACCACAGTTACTACCTGTTGTGCAGCCAGCTGCTGGTCAGCCTGGAATAGGTGCTCCACTTCCTTTGATTCAAGCTCCTGTCCTTCCTGTGGTTAATGTTCCCTCGGCACCCCCTCTTCCTGGGTCGCCTATTCCGCCTTTGCCTGCCGTTTCACAAACTGTTTTACCTGCCACTCCCACCCTTACCATTTCATCTGCTCCAGCTTCCTTGTTCCCGAACTCTGTAAACATTCTGACTCCGCTTTCCGTTCGTCGGAAAATAACCGACTCTGTAACTAATATCTTAACTCCTCTCTACAGGTCTTTAATTGGGACCCCCGTTTCTGACTCTACACAGAGACGTAGCCAGTTTCCTGGTCCCCAGGAACGAGAAATATTAGATTCGACAGCTCTTAGGTGGATGTCAAAAGCTGCGAAGTATGATGCACGAAGAGTGTCAGATACATTTATGCAATGGAATGAACCAACTCAGCGTTATGTCTTTGACGTGATGTGTTCTCTTGTGCGTGAGGAATGGGACGATGATGACTTAGATTCCGTCCCCTCTGATTTGATAAATGTTCAGCAAAAGTTCGCCGCAGGAATGGTGATAGGTTCAGAAGTAAGGGAAGCGATAGAACTGATTTTAGCTTATAGGGATGATTCTCCTCTTCGAGCACCAAGAGACTCTGATGGTTCACCGATTACTAGGAAAAGACGAGGTCAATATCCAATGAGGGAAGTTCCACCCATATGGCGCGATGCAGTCCAAGCTGATGCGGCTAATGGTATTGCAGCTGCTCCGGCACATTTCCATAGAGTGTGGATACACATCCCTTGGAAGCGGGCCGAAGTATTAGCAGTAAAACAGGCGTTGCCGGACCCGCGTAAAAATCCTGCTGGTTATTATAAAGAGTTAACGCAGACAGTTCAAGCATGTGTCATGAATTTAGCAGACATCGAAATGCTATTTGGTAATGTAGTGCCACAACCCATATGGGCCAAGATCCGGCAAGAGAACCACCCAGTCGCCTTAGGAGGTGATTGGCCAGCTATTATAGCGGCAGACGCGCAACAAGTTGGTGGTGCTAAACCTGAGCCTCTGATTGCTGCTTTACCTGGCAGAATAATTAATCTGATGAAAACGCTGATGCCAGCGTTACGGGTCAACTGGGATAAATTATCAGCATGCAAGCAGAAGGACGAAAGCGTCTCTGACTTCTTCACTAGATTTGAAGAGACCTTCGTAGACCACAGTGGGCAAGATATGAGTACTGAGGGAGGTCAGAGGTTGTTTGTCGACAAGTTTGTGTTTAATTTACTGCCTGAGCTTAGTAACAAGTTAAAGGATTCTGAGAGTGCATGGGCAGTGTCGACGACAGCACAGATACTTGCAACTGCTCAGTATTACGAGAATAGAGAGAAAGAAGAGAAGGAAAAGTCAGAAAAGAAGACGAAAGATTTGAAAACTAAAGTTCTTTTGCAACAGGCGTACCCGCCTCGCTCAAATCAGTCAGATTCACAGCAGCGACCCCAGTTTCAGCAACAGCCACAATTCCAGCAAGGGATGTCCCGAAGATTTGATTATGGTCTTCCCGGACAACAGTTAGCATGGAATCAGTGTGCCTATTGTAAAAAGGAGGGTCGTTATAAGAACGAGTGTCCAGTACTGCACACACAAACCAGTCGTGTCCCAGCTCAGAGAAGTAGTGGTGGGTTTATGCAAGCTCCTAGAGGTAGAGGACGTGGTACAATGACTCCACAGGCTGATCGCCCATCAAATTATTTCGATCAGCGAAATGTACAATCTACGCAACCAGGTAGATCTTCACAGTATCATGTTGAGGATTACTATGAAAATAATGAAGAGATTCATAAAAGCGAGTACTAGGACAGCCACAGGCAAAGAGAGGGAGTAGTATCAGTTCCAGTTGATCAGAGTGGACCTTATGTCACAGTAGTTACATCAGGCGTGGTCGAACCGTTTCTGTTGGATACTGGTGCGGCAAAAAGTTCAATTATGCATGCGAAACTCCCTGGCGCACCTTTGTCTGGCTTAACGAACACTTAAGTAGGTTTCTCAGGCGCCCCTGTTCACAATCCTGTTTCTAGTCCTTTGTCAATTTCTGTTGGGCCATGCGAACTAGAAGCACCCCTTATTCTAACAACCGGTTGTAATGAGAATCTGCTTGGTTTAGATCTGTTGAAACGCCTGCATGCGACACTGTACTGTTCTCCTTCGGGAGTACAGCTCACGTTGGGTAAGAGAGTCATTTCTCCAATGTACATGTCAATGAATAAGCTCCCACCGGAGCTGCGTTCTCTCCCTGATACTCTTTGGGCGACTGGTCCTAATGATGTAGGTCTTTTGGAAATTCCCCCTTATGTGGTAAGTCTGAAAGCGAATGTTAAATTCCCATGAATCCCACAGTATCGGATTTCGAATGAAGGTGAACGTGCACTTTTACTGATCGTGAAAGACTTGATACAGAAAGATGTGATAGAGGAAACTAGAGGAAATGTCTGCAATAGTCCTGTTCTGCCGATTTTGAAACGCACTGACCCTTCCAAACCTCCAATCTACAGATTTGTGATTGACCTCAGAGAGGTTAACAAAATAGTGATTCCACAGTTTCCTGTGGTACCAGATATCACTGCATTATTGACGTTGATTCTTGCCTCAGCCTCATGGTTTACAGTGATAGACTTGAAGAATGCCTTTTTCAGCATTCCGATAGCCGAGGAAAGTAGAGACATTTTTGGTTTCTCCTTAGGTGGTCGCAGTTTCAGGTTCAAGCGCGCTCCACAAGGTTATTGTGAGAGCCCTTCAATTTACAGCCAAGCATTAAAAAGCCAATTAGATGCTCTTGTACTTCCTCCTGGTGTTGCTCTGATCCAATACGTAGATGATATTTTAGTGGCTGCAGATGACAAGGAAACTTGCAAAACAGCTACAATTTCTTTATTACGTCATTTGTCAGACTTACATCACAAGGTTTCACCTTCTAAACTGCAATATTGTTGCCAAGAAGTGACCTACTTAGGTCATCTTTTGTCAAAGGAGGGAAGAAGGTTGACCCCAGAGAGAATCAAAGCAATTTCGCAGATGACTGTACCAAGCACACAGAGAGAAGTGCGTGCGTTTTTGGGTATTACGTCATACTGCAGGCAATGGATCCCAAATTTTTCTCTCATGGCAAAACCATTGGTAGCCCTGACTGGAAAAAGTGTTCCGAGCCCTTTGCCATGGTCTGATGAATGTCAACAGAGCTTCTCCGACTTACGTGATGCGCTGTGTTCAGCTCCTGTGTTGGGTACTCCTGACTACAGTAAGCCGTTTACTTTATATGTCCATGAAAGAGAAGGTTGTGCGTTGTGTGTTTTAACGCAACAATCTGGTGACAAACAGCGACCTTGTGCATATTTCTCATCCACATTAGATCTGGTAGCCAGAGCATTGCCAAGTTGTTTGAGAGCTACAGCAGCAGCTGCAGTGTCTATTCGACAGTCTGCTGGACTAGTCATGAACAACATGTTAGTAGTCATGGTTCCACATGCTGTGGATACACTCATGAATCGAACGAAAACTCAACACCTCACCAGTGCTAGACTATCAGGCTATGAGCTGACGCTTTTGGCAAGTCACATTCAGATCAAGCGATGCAACATATTGAATCCAGCAACGCTGTTGCCGACTACTGAAGAGTCGAGTGATTCAGAGCCCCATGATTGTTGTTTTAGAACTGAGGAAGAGACAAAAGGTAGGATTGATTTAAAAGATACTCCGTTACTAGATCCAGATGGCACTTTGTACGTCGATGGGTCATGTTTTAAACTACAGAATGGTGATGTGACGGCCGCATATGCAGTTACGACCTTGAGTACGATTGTTGAGACCGCAAGAGTAAGCCAGAATTCTGCCCAAGCTGCAGAATTAATTGCATTAACAAGAGCGTGTGTTTTAGCTGAGGGAAAGAGAGTGAATGTGTTTACTGATAGCCAATACGCCTTCGGCGTAGCACATAGTTTTGGACGTCTGTGGAAAGAAAGAGGTTTTCTCACGTCCCATGGGACTAAGATCCAACATGGACAGTTAGTCAATGACCTGTTGGAATCTCTGACCCTACCGAATGAAGTTGCGATTGTGAAATGCAGTGCACATCGAAAGATTACGGATGATGTTGGCCGTGGAAATGCGTTTGCTGATGAGGTCGCCAAAGAGACGGCGAAGAACATGATGAGCCGAATGTACGTTGCAACGTCTGCAAGATGGATTGCTGAATCAGGAATGTGTGAGAATACGATTGAAAGTGTGAAGGCAATCCAGAATGAAGCAACTAAAAATGAGAAGAATGAATGGAAGGAGAAAACGGGTAAAATGGATTCAAGTGGATGTTGGGTTGATTTGTCTGAGCAGCAGCGTTGGATGTTACCTGATGCGTATGTACTTGCGGTAGTCACGATGGCGCATGGAGCGGCGCACATTAGTTCGAAAGCGATCTGTAAAATGTTAGCTCCAGTATGGAAGAACGATGGAATTACTAAGTGCGCGGAAAGAGTGGTGAAAAATTGCATGAAATGCTTGATGCATAATCCTGGCAAGGGAACCCCAACCCCAGCTGGTCACATTGCTCCCCCTTCTTGTCCCTTTGAAGTGATTCAGTTGGATTTTATCCACATGGACAGGTGTAATAATCTTAAATATGTCCTAGTGGTAGTCTGTGCTTTTTCAAGATGGATTGAGGCGTATCCGTTAAAGGATAACACTGCTATGTCTACTGCCAAAATCCTCCTCAAAGAGTATATCCCCAGGTATGGTATGCCACGGATTGTATGGTCGGACAATGGAAGTGAGTTTGTAGGGAAAGTTATGAAGAGTGTGTGTGCGGGTCTGGGAATCACCCAGAAATTCCACAGTGCGAATCACCCACAGTCAGCAGGTTTGGTTGAAGGGTGCAATGGTACCTTGAAGCAGAAACTTGCTAAAATTCAAGCTTCCACTGGTCTATCTTGGCCAGACGCACTGCCTTTAGCTTTATTGTCCACCAGAGCGATTGTACACTCTCGAGTAGGGCTTAGCCCATATGAGATTGTGTTTGGTCGTCCTGCTAATATTTGGGGAGTCCCTAGGCCAAAGGAATTCAAACAGATCGAATATCCAATGTTGATTGATTACCTTTTTGACCTGACTGCTAAATTGAGCCTTATTCATCAACAGGTATTTGAATCCTTGCCTAAACTGCCAGAGAGTCCAGGCCACACGTTGAAACCCGGTGATCAAATTGTGGTGCGGAATTTTGAGCGAACCCGGAACCTCCAGCCAAGATTCGTGGGCCCGTTTCAAGTGCTCCTGGCCACAAGAACTGCTGTACGCCTAGCTGGAAGGAAGAATTGGGTGCACGCTAGCCATACGAAGCGTGTCCCTCTCCCACTCCCTTACGACAACTGGGTTAGACAGGGATTTGGTGTATCCGAGACAGAACCTGTTCCTAGGCTCATTCCCTTCAGTGATGCAGAGCACATAACGGACAAACGAACTGAAACGCAGAACTCTGATACCCCACCAGGAACTGTTCCTTCGAACCCTGAACAGAGTGTTGTACAAGGTGAACATTTGTCACCTGTGGATTTGAACATTACTGCACCTGTAGATCAATTGTTTCAAGATCAAACGAGACCAGGAAAATTTAGATACAATCTACGTTCTCATTTTAGAAAAAAATAGCATTGCGTAATTACCTTTCCATTTAAAAAAAACTCTTTCACATTTCCATTCAGTCAGGAAGTTTGCTCTATAATTTTTGTCCTTTTTTGTTTTTTTTTGTGTTGTTCTCTCACCTTGCCATCTGGGTTACCGTAGGGTCGTAACGTGTGCCTTGTTTTAACTTGCAGGGAACCAGACACAAGGTCGGTTTCTTCTGTTTATTTTGGGAACTCCCAGGGTAGACAGAGGCAATTTTTTTAACTGGTACAAACCATCCGTTGCGAACGGTTGTAGAAGATGGAGCTTCCTGAACTGCAACGGGCTAACGTCATAAATGCTCGCAAGACAAAACTGTATGAAATATTGTATAGCAAATGTTTCCTAATGCAATGTGCTCTGACATTTCTGATTGTTTTAATAACTCTGGTAGGCGGAATTATTTTTGGTATTCAATTGATCTTTGCACCTGTTACATCTACAGTACCTCCCCATGTTTCTGTTTCTCCGACTGATGTTTCTTTTCATTCTTTCCATCCTTTTCCTGCACATGAGCAAGCTCGACGCTCTGAGTTTATAAATAACACTTTCATTCAGCTCTTGCACCAACACCAACTAGTAGTAAACACAACGAACTGCTGGGTGTGTGGCTTGATACCACATACCATGGACAAGGGTATCCCTTATCTGGTTCTGCCCTTTAGTTATAATGGATCATTCTGGGCATTTCAGACCATGTTCGTCTATGCTCTAGAGACCTATCCCCCGTGACCTCCGCGTTCCACTAGGTATAACTCCGCTAATAGAGCCTTGGTAAAAGGAATTACTGACATGGTTAGAGATGTCAATAACACTCCGTTTATTCCCAAGGATGAATTGCGAGTTTACATGGGTTGGAATGTTACGGAATATGGCATTACTTTGGGTGAGAACAAACGTAAAAGCTCGACTCCGATCTGGGTCGTACCCCACCAAGGTCAGGTCTGTTTGCAAGGAAATGGGAGGAATCCGAAAGCTCGACTAGGGAAGAGTGACTGTACCGAAACATACGTTTTCCCGTCACAGTCTTCCCCTGCATTCTTAGCTGCTAAGGGCACCTATTTTGTTTGCAAAGACAGAGCATATACATGGCTACCTGCTGACTTCTCAGGCTCATGTTATATCGCTCAACTATTGCCTCCGACATACACTGCTGCACCGGATTATCACAAAACTAGAGTTGTGAGAGGTGTTCTCAATAAGGAAGACACTGCTGGCCAAGAAGCAGGAGACTTCTTCAAGGGTTTCCTTCCGTTCTGGGGGCCTATGGCCAACAGTAGAAACTTACGTCAACTAACACGGGTAGTTGAATCTACTATTACCGAAACTGCGGGTGCCCTTAGTAACCTGACAGCTGAGCTTCAGGCGGATCGCCTCATGACGTTACAGAATCGTATGGTCCTTGATGTATTACTTGCAGATCGAGGTGGGGTATGTAAGATGATCCAATCGAGTTGCTGTGTTTTTATCCCAGATAATGCGCCAACGGTATATAAGGCCATTTCTAAGTTACACAAAATCTCTGACTCTATTCATGTAGAGGAAGGTGACTGGTCACTAATGGGATGGTTCTGGAATCTGATATCTGCGTGGGGATGGAAAGTTCTGATAGTCATTGGTGTTACGTTGGTGTTTTTATTCTCGTGCTGTCTCATTGTTCCGTGTGGTCCTGCCTTATGTGGCCTTTGTGTTTCAACATGCGTAAGAAGACCACCTGTTTTTGGAGATACGCCACAAGATAGAATAATGCTCCAGCAACATATCAGTGACCTGATGAACATAGAGATGGACTCTGATATAGAGTAAGTTATTGCCTATGTAAGGGCAAAAGGACGGTCTGAGGTTCTGTAGCGATCCAAGCCCGTGTATTCGGTATCGTAGTACTGACACGATTTTGGTACCAATGAACCGTAAATGTTTTCGCTGCGCTACGAGCATGAATTCACTGAGAAACAGGGCATTCTGTTGTAAAATCATGGCATCCATTTTAGATACGGCACCCATTTTGTTTCTTGCCCTCACATAGTCAATGGACGAGCGATGAACCCGGCAGAATCACCTTGTTAAGGACACGTAAGCTCAAGCCCGAGGAAGCTGACGCTGCGTGACTAGGCAGAATCAAGCTGCCTCCCCTGCCTGAGGCCAATCCTGCTATACTAGTTCTCGTGTCCATTGTCCTGATTGAGAGGCCGAATACGGTAGCCATGCCCGTTTACGATCCATAAACATCTCTTATCCTGCTTTTCTATCCCTTGCACCTGGCTCTGCTCCTCTCCTTCTGGGCTTTTACAATGGGGAGGATACGATTTTTATGATGGGGAGGATCGGTCAAAGAATGGAAAACTGACAAGGAGACGTGATCGAATACCGAAAACCTACAACTAATTATTGTTTGATGTCTGTTTATTGTCTGTTTGGGATACCGGATTGGGCATGAAAAATATTCGTGTAATGTTGCCTAAAGACATATTTCGTGTATTTAAGGAGCAACCCACTTCTTGCAATTTGAACAGTCTCGTAGATTCTGCTTTTGTGTGGTTCCTATGACTTCTGTGTCCCTGCAGTAAATAAATCTTGATCTCTGACGCCACCATCGAGAAGCCCGCGTCTCTGTTTATTTGTGCACCAAGGCAGGAAGGAACTCAGGGGTCTTTGGGAGTTGTTTCCCTGACACCTCTGGACTCTAAAAAGTCCAGAACCTTATATCTCCGCCAAGCAGGCTCCCCACTAACAGCGGATCTCGCGCTGTGCACTGGGAAACTACCCACGGCCGCCATCGCTACTGAAACGCGAGGCCACGCCCACCCGTCAGGCCACGCCCACCTCCAAGCCTATGTAAGCGCTGACTGCTAGCGCGTCACTGTGAAACTTTAGACCTCTGAGGCGGAAGCCGGAGGTGTTAGTTACTCGCTTTTTTTCTTAACAAAACTGTGCAATTTGTGCTTTTAACTTTATTTTAAATTCTGTGCACCTTACCTAGAGCTATTCTCAGCTACCTCCGCCAAGCAGGCTCCACACTAACAGCGGATCTCGCGCTGTGCACTGGGAAACTACCCACGGCCGCCATCGCTACTGAAACACGAGGCCACGCCCACCCGTCAGGCCACGCCGACCTCCAAGCCTATGTAAGCGCTGACTGCTAGCACGTCACTGGAAACTTTAGACCTCTGAGGCGGAAGCCGGAGGTGTTAGTTACTCGCTTTTTTTCTTAACAAAACTGTGCAATTTGTGCTTTTAACTTTATTTTAAATTCTGTGCACCTTACCTAGAGCTATTCTCAGCTACCTCCGCCAAGCAGGCTCCCCACTAACAGCGGATCTCGCGCTGTGCACTGGGAAACTACCCACGGCCGCCATCGCTACTGAAACACGAGGCCACGCCCACCCGTCAGGCCACGCCCACCCCCTCTTTCTATAAATGTGCCTCCCACGTAAGCGCAGCGGACGAGCGCAGCGGGAGTGCCGTTTGCGCGCCGAAGGCGCGCCTAAGGCAAGCCCGTCTGCGCCCGTCCGCGCCTGGCCCGTGCCTAGGGCTAGTCCCTCTGGCTGTCGGGCAGTTTCTGGTCGTACTTGCTGGAACAGATCCCAGCTCCTCCTACTAAAACCCACTACTTGCCCGTCCATCACACGTTGTAGTCCCTGTCACCTGGAGGATGCCCCTTTTCACTGCCTTCAATGTAATTTCACCCTCCCGCCTTGGAGCCTTCGCCCCTCTCCCTGCCTCAGCCTGCCGAAACGTCTGTCCCATCCTCTGACGCTGAAAGCAGGTCTGATTAACTGTTGTTCCTTGCCCCGCCATTCCAACGAGATCTGGACATCAATAGTTTCAGACGGCTGGGATATCCTGCTCCTTACTGAGTCCTGGCTTAGAGATACCTCTTCCCCTGATATCCATCTAGCTACCCCACCGGGCTATCTCTTAAAGGGCATCAATCGTGAAGGGGGCAAATTAGGACGTGGCCTTGCCATTATCCTAAAATCCCACCTCAATCTGTCTATCACCAAATTGACGAATATCGGGATGATTGAAGCTATGTACTTCACTATCTCGGATACCGCGGCAGTAGTATTGGCGGGTACTCTAGTCTATAACCCCCCTACTGCCTCGTCTCTTTCTCTAACGGCATTCACCCACCTGATGGCTGATCTCTCCCTTAAGCACCAACATTTTTTGGTGCTTGGAGACTTCAACCTCCATGTGGACAACCCTCTCTGCTCGAAAGCTAACAACTTGCTAGAATCGATGCAGAGCCTGAACTTGCTTCAGTTAGTCAAGGGCCCCACACACACAGCTGGGCATACTCTTGATCTTATCTTTGCTAATTTCTCGAACATCGCAGTTTTCCCCCCCTCCCTCTCACTTGGTCTGACCACCATCTTGTCCCTTTCGACCTAGAGCTTAGCTCGAGACCCACCCCTACTGTCCTTAGGAAAGAGCTGGGAAGAAAGTGGCATAAAGTTACCTGTGCAACCTTTGACCCCTTATTCATCTATTAGCCGGACCCTCTGTCTAGTGACATTGATATTAATGTGTCCAGACTCAACTCCGCACTGCTTCTTGCCATCGATTCTATTGCCCCTCTCAAACCCATCACCTCTGCTAGAACACGCCCCTCTGCCCCTTGGTTCTCTCCAACCCTCCGTGAGGAAAAAAGCCGCTGCAAACTACTCGAACGCAAGTGGCGGCAGAACTATGACCCTGAATCCAAAGCAATTTACAAAACCACTCTAAAAAAAATTCTCAAACTAAAAAAAGCCACCACGAGAGACTACTTCTCACTACAAATCTCCAACGCTAAGAACTCTTCTAAAACCCTTTTTAATATTGTCAAAGAATTTGTAAACCCCCCGGCCAGGGCCATGCAGAACCCCTCTAGCCAGGCTCTATGTGACGGACTGTCTGATTATTTCCGTGAAAAAATCGATAAAATTAGTACTTCGTTTCCTTCTGAGGAATCTTCCCTTGTCCTCCCTATGATGGGCCCGGAATCTGCCTCCTTACAGTCTTATAATGAGCTGACTTTTGAGACCGCACTCAGGTTACTCACCCAGTGCAGATCTGGCTCTCCTTCCGATTCTATTCCTGCTAAGACCATGGGTGACCTGGCCCCCTTACTGGCTATCCCTTTCCTCTCTATCTGGAATGCTTCCCTCCATCATGGCATCTTTCCAACTACGTGGAAGGAAGCTTTGCTGGTCCCCTTCTGAAAAAGCCTGATGCCGATCCTACAAAATTTTCCAACTATCGCCCCATTTCTCTCCTCCCCAAACCCGCAAAAATTTTGGAAAAGGCTGTGCAGCTGCAACTAACAGAATATCTAGAAAATAACTCTTTATTACATGACTCCCAATCCGGCTTTAGAGCAGGTTTCAGCACTGAGACTGCCCTCTTGGAAGTGTCTGAGACTATCCGTGAGTGTGTGGATAGCGGCGAGGAGGCCATGCTGGTCCTCCTCGACCTATCCGCCGCTTTTGATACGGTTTCACATAAAATCCTATTAAACCGTCTAAAGCAGGTCGGAATCGGTGGCTCGGCCTTCGCCTGGATTGAGTCCTTCCTTACTGGCAGAACTCAGAAGGTGGTGCTCAAGCCTTTCAAATCAGAGGGTAAACCCCTGTTGTGTGGTGTCCCGCAGGGCTCTGCCCTGAGCCCTCTGTTTTTTAACGTTTATCTCGCACCCTTGGCCGCAGTGGTGGAGTCTTGTGGAGTCAGAGTGGTCTCTTACGCTGATGATACTCAGCTGATATTCTCTTTTAGAGACCACTCGGACTCCACCTTTGCCAACTTCCGAAAATGCCTGGACAACATCTGTGCCTGGATGACCATCAACCACCTTAGACTTAATGCTGACAAGACAGAAGTCCTGTTCTTTATCCAGAAAACTCCAATATCCCCCAGCCTGTGGTGGCCTACAGTACTTAACCCTGCGCCCACCCCTGTCCAATCAGCACGTAACCTAGGCTTTCAATTTGATGACTCACTCTCTTGCAAAGCGCAAATTAACAAGGTCACCTCTGCCTGCTTCGCAAAGCTTCGCATGATCAAAAAGCTCTTTCCCTACCTTCCCTTAGACGCCCGCAGAACGATCACTCAGGCCCTTATCACATCTCATCTAGACTACGCCAACAGCCTATACGCCGGTGCCCCTCAATATCTGATTGTTCGTCTTCAGACTGTGCAGAATGCGGCGGCCAGACTGATCGGAAATATCCCCTTCCGTCAATCTGTTGCCTCCTACTGCAAGAGCTCCACTGGCTCCCCATTGCAAGCCGCATTCAATTTAAGATCCTCACCCTCGCCTTTCGTGCTATCAACGGCCTTGGGCCTGGCTACCTCAAAAGGCGAGTGGCAATATCTCAATCTGTCAGATCACTGAGATCTAACAACTTACGTCTCTTGACTGCACCTCGCTTTCGACGCTCCAGAATGGGCGGCAGAGGGTTCAGCGTAATCACTGCTAAACTATGGAACTGTCTCCCACTCGACCTCAGGTTCTGCCCGTCTGAATCTATCTTCCTTAGTAAATTAAAAACATGGCTGTTCTCCTGATCATGATTCCTGTCTTGCTGTCGGCTTGACTCTCCTCTTCTGTTCTGAGTTTCTGTTTTAGCGCCGGGACACCCCTTCGGGGGTAGCTGCGCGCTGTATAAGCTACTTAAATAAATAAATACATTTACCCGGATCAAGTTGACTTTATCGGGCATAAACAGGGAGCAGACAATGTCCACTGCATAGCAAATTTTTGTGGAAAATTCACACTGCTATGATATCCCAGCATGCCTTTACTCGCTCGATGCAGAGAAGGCCTTTGATGGCGTGAATTGCCCTTTCCTGCGACACTGATGGCTAAAACAGGGCTGGGATTGGGTTTGATCTCCAAGATAATGGCCTTGTATATGGCACCCATTGGCAATATCTGTGTCAGTTGACCACAAGACCCATAACCATTGTTCAGGACAGGCGTAAATGGTGCCCACTATCGCCCTTTCTGTTTGCTCTGTCTGGCAAACCTTTTGCTATCACCAGGGCTGTTCTGGCAGTAGCAGGGACCGTGCGTTTCCCCGGTGGGCCGCTATGATGGGGGCCGGTTTTTGGCCCCCAGGTGCCATTTTTGTTACCAGGGGTCGGCATTATTACCCTCTGTAACAAAATCGGCAGAAACCGGTTCTCGCAAACTGCTCGGCTGCACCCCCCTCACCCAGGGGGGGCCAGTCGAGCAGTTTGCCAGGGCCGGTTTCGGTTTCCAGTCCGGCACTGGCTATCACAATTCGCAATACAGACACGGTGAAAGGCATACCCTTCGCTGGCCAGCCACACAAGATTAGCTTATTTGCAGTTGACCTCCTCCTCACACTCTCCAAATCCTATGTTTCCCTTTCAACCATCACGGTCTGCCTGTAGTATGGCTAAGTCGTCTGTACTCAATTTAACTATCCCTAACCAAGACTTCTGAGACTTGCAACGTCTTGCATCCTTTCAATGTTCACAGGATGCCATCAAATACATGGGTCTCAATATCACCCAAACGCTCTCCTCCTGGTCCAGAGAAAATTGACCTCATCTTCGCTGATCAATCTTGGCTGATTTTCAGAGGTGGAAACACCTTCATTCCCTTGGCTGGGGTGCATAAACATTATTAAAATGCACATGATCCCACAAGTCCTTTATCTTTTCCAGATCCTGCCTACGTTGATCAGGATGAAATTCTGCACCTACAATGTAACATCCGAAACTTCATATGGAATAGGAAGCAGCCGGAGTCCCAATACACTGCTGATGCTCTCATGAGATAGCGATGACTTATCGTGCCCCAATCTCCTTGAGTTTTACTAGGTGGCACATTTGCGTTATGTCTCCGAGTGTGAGGTCTGGGAAAGCGAGAAACACTGGTTCCACATGGACCGTGTGGAGGTGTGTCGGCTCCTTTGGGACCTGGCTTGGCAGCCCAAGCATACCCAGCCACACAAAGTGTACATTGCTACCCCTTCTAGAACAAGGAGGCCCTCAAGAAAGGCCTTCTCTTCTCCAAACTAATCCTGGGCATAGTAGCAGGACTCCACAAAGTGCAAAAAATACTCCACCGCACTACGCAAAGCTCCTCAAGCAGTGGAGTGTGCTAGATAAATGCCAGTTTGCTGTGATTTTTAGTGCCAGGTGCTTGCCCGCACTGTGCAATCAAACTACCCTGTTTTGTGAGGTTTTTACCGCAAGCATTCAGAGTTTTTGACTTCTTTCAAACATTTCAGAAGTTGTTCACCTTTTTCATCCTTTGTTTGGCAGTGTTATTCTAATTCCCTCATTAAAAAGACATAGTCATCACCATCACTCTCACGATTCCTCACACTGAAAGAGCGACATCAAAGAAGCAAATGTCAAAGCAAAGCCCTGTGCCAATATGTTCTCCACCGAGAGCAGCCAGCAGGATTGGCATCAATGCGTAAAGTGCACTCTGCACTGAAAACACCAGTGATGCAAACAAACACCAGTTGCATTTAAGGAAGCCTGATAAAATGTAGATCCTTCAAAACAAAATCAAGGGTGTGTGGCCTAGGAGGGAATGGAGTAGGATGTGTTTTGCCTGCTATCCGACTACCCAGGGCCCATCCAGTGCCATCAACTGCACCGGGGCAGCTGAAGGGGAGATCAGCAGACATCGGAATGTTGCTTCCAGGTCCATCTGCTTTGACAGGGGGCTCTGCCACTAATTGCAGTAGTCATTTCATGCTTCATGGATGGCCGGTGGGGCACTGGTGTCTGTCCTATAGCCTTATACTCTACAGCTCTTCTAGTGGCCTATCATCGCGATGTGCCCAATTTGGTTTTTCCTTGACTATTTCCCCTGAGGGACGGGCTGAGCAGTGATGAATCTGGTATGGGATCTGATATGGGATCCCACTCTAGACCAAAGCAGGGCCACTTTTCTAACAATGGGCCCATGTCATCTCACTTCAAGCAGATCATTGATGACCTGGGCTTAATAGACGCGTGGCACTACAAACACCCCAAAACATAGGCTTACACTATTTACTCACACCTACATGCCTCCTACTCCAGCATAAATTATGCCTTGGTCACTCCTTCCACCATCATTTGGACACAGTGGAGCTCTCAACATCTCTATTTCTGACCACACACATTTAGAGCTGTCATGGATGGGCAGAGCCTTCTCCCCTGGGAGCCCACCGTGCTGGTGCCTACACCCACCCATCCTTTATGACCCAGTAGAAGTAGCTGAGATACTCCAAGGCATCACCGACTACTTCACTTTCAACATACTATCCAAAACCTCCCTTCACATTCTGGGATGGGTTCAAGGCCACCATCCAGGGTATGATCACATCCATTGCCATTGCACAGGGATGGGAAGCCAGACTGGTAGAATCCAAGTTGACTGCCCAATTGAAACAGTTAGAGAAATTGGACAAAACCAACACCTCCTGCCGAACCAAATGGCAGCTTGCTGTGCTGCATGGCCAACTGCCAGGCCACGGGATGGGAGTGGCTGAATGTGTGTTCTTGGCCTTACAGCAGTGGTATTATGAAGAGGGCAACAAGGTGGGCAGGCTTCTAGCTCGCAGACTTTGCCAAGCCCAGGCTAGGACACACATTGCTAAGCTGTGGATGCGTGATGTGGGGTGGGCGATTGCAGAATGGGACAAACTCAAGGCCTTTCATGTTTATCATCAGACGTTATACTCCCAGGATGATCCACCACTAGGGTGATCAAAACATACCTGATGTTTGTTACTGGGAACCTCTGCACCCATGCCATGCAGATCTCCTTGTTGAACTGATCACTCTTGAGGAACGCACGCTGATGTTTTGGGCCATATCCCTGGGTAAAGCGCCAGGCCTACGGGTCTATTTTTATTGCCTTTTTCTACCTCACTTACAAGACCATCTATTGTGGCTATTTAATTCCTTCACACAAGATACAGGTCTCACACCCAAGATGGCCACTGCCTAAATTTTTATCATACCCACAGCAGGCAAAGTCCCAACCTCGGCTCCTCTTGTCGCCCCATAGCCCTACTTAATATGGATGCTAAGCTTCTCACCAAAATACTGGCCTCTAGACCTGAACCCTATCTCCCAGGCCTCATTTACCCGGATCAAGTTGACTTTATCGGGCATAAACAGGGAGCAGACAATGTCCACTGCATAGCAAATTTTTGTGGAAAATTCACACTGCTATGATATCCCAGCATGCCTTTACTCGCTCGATGCAGAGAAGGCCTTTGATGGCGTGAATTGCCCTTTCCTGCGACACTGATGGCTAAAACAGGGCTGGTATTGGGTTTGATCTCCAAGATAATGGCCTTGTATATGGCACCCATTGGCAATATCTGTGTCAGTTGACCACAAGACCCATAACCATTGTTCAGGACAGGCGTAAATGGTGCCCACTATCGCCCTTTCTATTTGCTCTGTCTGGCAAACCTTTTGCTATCACCAGGGCTGTTCTGGCAGTAGCGGGGACCGGGCGTTTCCCCGGTGGGCCGCTATGGTTGGGGCCGGTTTTTGGCCCCCAGGGGCCATTTTTGTTACCAGGGGTCGGCATTATTACCCTCTGTAATAAAATCGGCAGAAACCGGTTCTCGCAAACTGCTCGGCTGCACCCCCCTCACCCAGGGGGGCCAGTCGAGCAGTTTGCCAGGGCCGGTTTCGGTTTCCAGTCCGGCACTGGCTATCACAATTCGCAATACAGACACGGTGAAAGGCATACCCTTCGCTGGCCAGCCACACAAGATTAGCTTATTTGCAGTTGACCTCCTCCTCACACTCTCCAAATCCTATGTTTCCCTTTCAACCATCACGGTCTGCCTGTAGTATGGCTAAGTCGTCTGTACTCAATTTAACTATCCCTAACCAAGACTTTTGAGACTTGCAACGTCTTGCATCCTTTCAATGTTCACAGGATGCCATCAAATACATGGGTCTCAATATCACCCAAACGCTCTCCTCCTGGTCCAGAGAAAATTGACCTCATCTTCGCTGATCAATCTTGGCTGATTTTCAGAGGTGGAAACACCTTCATTCCCTTGGCTGGGGTGCATAAACATTATTAAAATGCACATGATCCCACAAGTCCTTTATCTTTTCCAGATCCTGCCTACGTTGATCAGGATGAAATTCTGCACCTACAATGTAACATCCGAAACTTCATATGGAATAGGAAGCAGCCGGAGTCCCGATACACTGCTGATGCTCTCATGAGATAGCGATGACTTATCGTGCCCCAATCTCCTTGAGTTTTACTAGGTGGCACATTTGCGTTATGTCTCCGAGTGTGAGGTCTGGGAAAGCGAGAAACACTGGTTCCACATGGACCGTGTGGAGGTGTGTCGGCTCCTGTGGGACCTGGCTTGGCAGCCCAAGCATACCCAGCCACACAAAGTGTACATTGCTACCCCTTCTAGAACAAGGAGGCCCTCAAGAAAGGCCTTCTCTTCTCCAAACTAATCCTGGGCATAGTAGCAGGACTCCCCAAAGTGCAAAAAATACTCCACCGCACTACGCAAAGCTCCTCAAGCAGTGGAGTGTGCTAGATAAATGCCAGTTTGCTGTGATTTTTAGTGCCAGGTGCTTGCCCGCACTGTGCAATCAAACTACCCTGTTTTGTGAGGTTTTTACCTCAAGCATTCAGAGTTTTTGACTTCTTTCAAACATTTCAGAAGTTGTTCACCTTTTTCATCTTTTGTTTGGCAGTGTTATTCTAATTCCCTCATTAAAAAGACATAGTCATCACCATCACTCTCACGATTCCTCAGACTGAAAGAGCGACATCAAAGAAGCAAATGTCAAAGCAAAGCCCTGTGCCAATATGTTCTCCACTGAGAGCAGCCAGCAGGATTGGCATCAATGCGTAAAGTGCACTCTGCACTGAAAACACCAGTGATGCAAACAAACACCAGTTGCATTTAAGGAAGCCTGATAAAATGTAGATCCTTCAAAACAAAATCAAGGGTGTGTGGCCTAGGAGGGAATGGAGTAGGATGTGTTTTGCCTGCTATCCGACTACCCAGGGCCCATCCAGTGCCATCAACTGCACCGGGGCAGCTGAAGGGGAGATCAGCAGACATCGGAATGTTGCTTCCAGGTCCATCTGCTTTGACAGGGGGCTCTGCCACTAATTGCAGTAGTCATTTCATGCTTCATGGATGGCCGGTGGGGCACTGGTGTCTGTCCTATAGCCTTATACTCTACAGCTCTTCTAGTGGCCTATCATCGCGATGTGCCCAATTTGGTTTTTCCTTGACTATTTCCCCTGGGGGACGGGCTGAGCAGTGATGAATCTGGTATGGGATCTGATATGGGATCCCACTCTAGACCAAAGCAGGGCCACTTTTCTAACAATGGGCCCATGTCATCTCACTTCAAGCAGATCATTGATGACCTGGGCTTAATAGACGCGTGGCACTACAAACACCCCAAAACATAGGCTTACACTATTTACTCACACCTACATGCCTCCTACTCCAGCATAAATTATGCCTTGGTCACTCCTTCCACCATCATTTGGACACAGTGGAGCTCTCAACATCTCTATTTCTGACCACACACATTTAGAGCTGTCATGGATGGGCAGAGCCTTCTCCCCTGGGAGCCCACCGTGCTGGTGCCTACACCCACCCATCCTTTATGACCCAGTAGAAGTAGCTGAGATACTCCAAGGCATCACCGACTACTTCACTTTCAACATACTATCCAAAACCTCCCTTCACATTCTGGGATGGGTTCAAGGCCACCATCCAGGGTATGATCACATCCATTGCCATTGCACAGGGATGGGAAGCCAGACTGGTAGAATCCAAGTTGACTGCCCAATTGAAACAGTTAGAGAAATTGGACAAAACCAACACCTCCTGCCGAACCAAATGGCAGCTTGCTGTGCTGCATGGCCAACTGCCAGGCCACGGGATGGGAGTGGCTGAATGTGTGTTCTTGGCCTTACAGCAGTGGTATTATGAAGAGGGCAACAAGGTGGGCAGGCTTCTAGCTCGCAGACTTTGCCAAGCCCAGGCTAGGACACACATTGCTATGCTGTGGATGCGTGATGTGGGGTGGGCGATTGCAGAATGGGACAAACTCAAGGCCTTTCATGTTTATCATCAGACGTTATACTCCCAGGATGATCCACCACTAGGGTGATCAAAACATACCTGATGTTTGTTACTGGGAACCTGTGCACCCATGCCATGCAGATCTCCTTGTTGAACTGATCACTCTTGAGGAACGCACGCTGATGTTTTGGGCCATATCCCTGGGTAAAGCGCCAGGCCTACGGGTCTATTTTTATTGCCTTTTTCTACCTCACTTACAAGACCATCTATTGTGGCTATTTAATTCCTTCACACAAGATACAGGTCTCACACCCAAGATGGCCACTGCCTAAATTTTTATCATACCCACAGCAGGCAAAGTCCCAACCTCGGCTCCTCTTGTCGCCCCATAGCCCTACTTAATATGGATGCTAAGCTTCTCACCAAAATACTGGCCTCTAGACCTGAACCCTATCTCCCAGGCCTCATTTACCCGGATCAAGTTGACTTTATCGGGCATAAACAGGGAGCAGACAATGTCCACTGCATAGCAAATTTTTGTGGAAAATTCACACTGCTATGATATCCCAGCATGCCTTTACTCGCTCGATGCAGAGAAGGCCTTTGATGGCGTGAATTGCCCTTTCCTGCGACACTGATGGCTAAAACAGGGCTGGTATTGGGTTTGATCTCCAAGATAATGGCCTTGTATATGGCACCCATTGGCAATATCTGTGTCAGTTGACCACAAGACCCATAACCATTGTTCAGGACAGGCGTAAATGGTGCCCACTATCGCCCTTTCTATTTGCTCTGTCTGGCAAACCTTTTGCTATCACCAGGGCTGTTCTGGCAGTAGCGGGGACCGGGCGTTTCCCCGGTGGGCCGCTATGGTTGGGGCCGGTTTTTGGCCCCCAGGGGCCATTTTTGTTACCAGGGGTCGGCATTATTACCCTCTGTAATAAAATCGGCAGAAACCGGTTCTCGCAAACTGCTCGGCTGCACCCCCCTCACCCAGGGGGGGCCAGTCGAGCAGTTTGCCAGGGCCGGTTTCGGTTTCCAGTCCGGCACTGGCTATCACAATTCGCAATACAGACACGGTGAAAGGCATACCCTTCACTGGCCAGCCACACAAGATTAGCTTATTTGCAGTTGACCTCCTCCTCACACTCTCCAAATCCTATGTTTCCCTTTCAACCATCACGGTCTGCCTGTAGTATGGCTAAGTCGTATGTACTCAATTTAACTATCCCTAACCAAGACTTCTGAGACTTGCAACGTCTTGCATCATTTCAATGTTCACAGGATGCCATCAAATACATGGGTCTCAATATCACCCAAACGCTCTCCTCCTGGTCCAGAGAAAATTGGCCTCATCTTCGCTGATCAATCTTGGCTGATTTTCAGAGGTGGAAACACCTTCATTCCCTTGGCTGGGGTGCATAAACATTATTAAAATGCACATGATCCCACAAGTCCTTTATCTTTTCCAGATCCTGCCTACATTGATCAGGATGAAATTCTGCACCTACAATGTACCATCCGAAACTTCATATGGAATAGGAAGCAGCCGGAGTCCCGATACACTGCTGATGCTCTCATGAGATAGCGATGACTTATCGTGCCCCAATCTCCTTGAGTTTTACTAGGTGGCACATTTGCGTTATGTCTCCGAGTGTGAGGTCTGGGAAAGCGAGAAACACTGGTTCCACATGGACCATGTGGAGGTGTGTCGGCTCCCGTGGGACCTGGCTTGGCTGCCCAAGCATACCCAGCCACATAAAGTGTACATTGCTACCCCTTCTAGAACAAGGAGGCCCTCAAGAAAGGCCTTCTCTTCTCCAAACTAATCCTGGGCATAGTAGCAGGACTCCACAAAGTGCAAAAAATACTCCACCGTACTACGCAAAGCTCCTCAAGCAGTGGAGTGTGCTAGATAAATGCCAGTTTGCTGTGATTTTCAGTGCCAGGTGCTTGCCCGCACTGTGCAATCATCGTGGTCGGCACCATGCACAGTGCAAGCGGGCGCTGCTTCCTTTCTGCCACTCGAACAGATTTTTACTCGATCGGCAGCTTTTCTCAATGCAAACGGACGGCTTCTCAATGAGAGCGGTGGCAAGCATACGTGCTCACTCGCAATGAGAAATCTGACCCCACACGTTGAGAAATCTCACCTGGAGGTTGATTTTCCACGCTCGTGCTCACCAACTTGATGATGTCGATTGCGAACGAGGAAAGATCTCGCCGGGAGATGGATTTTTTCGCTCGTGCTCGCCAACTTGATGTTGACTAACGCGAGCAAGGAAAAAAACTCTGCTCCTCAATGCAAAGCAGAGTTTTTCAGAACTCTGCGTGCTTTGCGTAACGATGAGTGCGGAAAACTCCACAAACTCCACGAGCAGAGTGGAGTTCACTGCCCAGACCAACTCCAAACACGCCTACCACTTGCAGTCCAGACTTTCTACTGGTGCCCCCTTTCCTTCCACTGTTAGGGCAACGGGGACTGTCGGACAATCCGATACCTCTTCACGGGGAATATCATAAAGTCTTTTGGCCAATGTAAGGTGGAATACCAACTCCCAGATACCACACAGCCCCAATATTTCCAAATGCGGCATTGGGCATTGCAGCTCTTGATATATCTGACAGTTATTTCACCCTTACACCCTGTTTGGAAAGCTTGTGCAAACCTATGATTGCTCAAGGGGCCTAATATCTAACACCTACCATGCACTTCAACACTCCACACCAGCATGCACTCATACATACAAGTCAGTGTGGCACAACATTACCCAGGAAGACATAACACAAAAACAATTGGAGACACTGTGGGTGGATATACCCAAAACCTATTGCAGGCTCTCTCTTAGAGAGATAGCATATACATTGATGTTCCAATGGTATTAAACACCGGCTCATCTATCCAATATCTATCTGGGTAGCTCCCCTCATTGCTGGCACTGTAAGGAGGCTGTGAGGGACTTCCACCATATTTGGTGATCATGTAGAGTAAATACCACATATTAGAAGGAGATACTGGACCATATTGAGGACATTGTAGGCTACCCGCTTCGCCCTCCTAACTTATGGTTATCCTCGGCATTCAACCTCCGGCCTTCACTGCAATGACCCATGCGGACTGGAAGCTCATCACCTACTTGCTCCTAGCAGTGTGACAACTCATAGCACTCATATGGAAGCAGAAAACCCCTCCCTCGGTGGCGCAATGGTTTGCCCATATGTAGCACATCCTAGCAATGTAACAATATCCCACAATTTAACTAAAATGGAGACTACATTTCAGTATCTGTGGAAGCCCTTAATTCACTACCTTATGCGTTTAGAGTTAGCTTGCTTCAATTCCACGAAGCTTTGGATGCTCCAGCTCTTTAAGTGACACAGCCTTAAGTACCCCTCTTTAATGTAATTAACACTACTATGTCAAGTAGGAGCACCGCACTCTTTCCTGCTGCGTGATGTCAACACCCCTGCTCATGTTCTCCCTTCAGCAGACACTGACCTGTAATTGCTATGTTTGTTTCGGTTCCTTAGGTTCTTGTAAAACAGTTTTTTCTCCTTTTATTGGTGTCCTGTGTCATGAGGGGCAGCCAGGCAATATATCTTGCACGTATCAGATGTTTCTTCATTGCTGTTTAATCTCGATCGCAGATATGCATTCAGCTACTCTGTTGTCTGACAAGACTGCCTGTTATTTCTAGGTGCCATTGACGGAATTGCCATGTACATGTTTTTCTATTCTTATGTACAATAAATAAAAATTGAGGTAAAAAAAACGCAATCAAGGTTCTCAATGGCAACAATGGCCTCAGTCACAATCTCCAGTTGCATCTCGTGTTTGCAGTAAGTCAACAATTACTAAGTGTATGGCAGATGTTCCTCTTCAAGAGTCAATTCAGCCTGTACTGCTTGCACCAAAGCCATTGATGATCCCAAGACATACCTTCATTTCTCCTATAATGTTGATGTCTGTTCCAAAACCGGCTCCACAGCGGCCAAGATTGCTTGACACACCTTCAGTGCCAATTCCTGAAGTTCAGATGTCTCCTTTCCTCCTACAGAGGGTTCATATGGTATAAACCTTTCAGTCGCAAAATGAAAAGCTCTCCATCTCTTTACAAAGATGATTTTCAGACTCTGAATCTTCATCTTCATGGACAACAGTGCTCCTACTTGCTCCACTTTAATGTAATCGCCAATTGGTAACATCACCAACTTTTATGACATATTGATCAGTGGAGCAATAAAAGATAATCATTCCACTGGAGGTTCAGACTGCTTAATTATGTCTCATTGTAGAGACTTTACAGCCGCAGGTTACTCCGAGGCTCTGCTTTCCTAGGTTCTGGGTTTTTCGAGGTAGACAAAGAGAAGTTTCATTCTCCTGTAACCACTAAAGACTATTCCAAGGCTCCTAAAGAAATACACATCACCAAAGTAAGGCCCTGTGCATCTACATCAATAGTCTAAATCATACTCTGTAATTTTTTCTCTGGTTGGAAGGAAGCTTGCATCCCCTCCTGGAAAATCTGCTACAAGGAGAGCAGTTGTAGAAACCTGCTTGCAAAAAGGCAGAAAATCTTGTGCAACCACTCTTGCAGATTTTGAAGCAGCCGGCACAAAAGCGCAGTTGAGAAGATATGACAGAGCACTGTGGGAGTCACTTGAGAGTTTCCCTGAGGACTTCTTGGAGCAGGTTTGAAAGG
This sequence comes from Triturus cristatus, assembly GCF_964204655.1. Taxonomy (NCBI): domain Eukaryota; kingdom Metazoa; phylum Chordata; class Amphibia; order Caudata; family Salamandridae; genus Triturus; species Triturus cristatus. Next base: position 637,045,684 of record NC_140591.1, read on the forward strand.
TTTAAGTCCTCCCCAATCTAGATATTAGCACCTTAGTTGACTCTGCAAATCTCCATAAGATAATCTTGACTTAGTTTGTCATCTCTCAAACCTGATGGACAGCTCAAAATAATGAATCTCCCATTGACAGCTTACCTTGGTTGGCCCTCACATTGACGGCAAAATGCAACAAATGAAAAAAGAAGCATAATTAAAGATGTGGGCCTCCAGTAGGAGGGAGTCTCTGAAGGTATATATAATATATATGTATAATATATATAAATATATATTTTTGTATCCCTATCTGGATGTCTCATTAATGTATTACAAGTCTTCAGACGACTAGATCTCACATTCACTGTCTGGATCTTAACAGCATCTAGAAGTTTGACAATACTAGTCCAGGCACTATCCCACATACCTGTCTCCTTGACCATGAAGGAAGCCGGAAGAAGTGTCTTTTGTAATAATCATGATCTGGTTATCAATGTTAACAAGACCAAGTTCATGGTGTTGCATAGAAATAAGAAAATTAAGAGCAACGTGTCAATGAATGATATACCCCTTGAACAAACTGACACATTTACATACCTGGGGATCACCATGGGCAGTAGGTTGTCTTGGAAACCTCAAATAGAACTTCTTGTACTTAAACATAATCAACTAGCAGGTGCATTATTGAAAGAACATAGGGCTTCGTACACTAAACCAGTGGGGCCTGTCATCGCCTTTATAAAGGGAAAATAAGAGCATTCATTATTTACGGGGCGGAGATGTGGGGTTTTGACAACTTATCCCCCATAGTTATAGCCCAAAACAAGTTTATGCGATCATTGACTGCCCTCCCCCAGTCAACACCCATTCAACCTTTACTGTTAGACTTGGGTTGTAGGGCGTTTGATGACGACGCCGGATTTAGACCTCTCTCGTATTGGAGAAGGCTGTGGACTACACCCGAGCTATTATCTTATGCTAATGCTATATGGTACATCAAGGATCTTGATAAGCACAGAAGAATAGTCTGGCTCCAGCATATTAAAAATGGTCTGTGTGACATGGGGCTGGGCCATTTGTGGATAGATCCCAGGGCTAATCAATTTCCCAACAAATTAGATTATAAAGCTCTATATTGGGAATCTAGGTTTAGGAAATCTTGGTCGGTGAGAAACAGTAGTTCACTCTCTGGCTTTTTTTTGGAGCATAAGTGTTCAAGTAGCTTTGAACCCTATTGGAATTTTATTTCCAAACCAGAGGACCGTAAATTATACCATCAATTTAGAGTGGGGACCCTTCCTCTCAATTCTTATAGGCACAAATGGAAGAGTGATCACGACAGGTTTTGTTCCATTTGTACAACACAGGAAGAGTCCATCACCCATGTTCTGTTTGTGTGCCCTGCCTTTGCTCATCCTAGACACACATGGCTTAAGCCGATATGTTCTAACTTAGGTACTAGATCGCATGTAACAGCTTTGCGCATTTTGAGAACTAATACCCGAGAGGATATAGTTATCGCAATGGCCAAATTTCTTAGTTGGTCATGGGCCATACGTAGGTCTATCGAGAAGAGGAATGTTCCTCAAGAACTTTCTACTTCTGATACGTGATTGTTAATTGGCCCTGTTTCTTTTTACTTCTCATTATCTCAATTATACTATGGAAAAATGGAAAAGTGGTCATGCTGGTTAATTTGGTTTTAGTTGTGCTCTTTTGGGCTGGACCCAGTTAGAGCTATTTATCATTTTCAAGGATTTTAGACTTTGTATCCTTCTTTATTATTAATGTACCTTTTATCTTGTATTTTCATTTTGCTGTAGTATATCTTTTATGATGTAATATTCGAAAAAAGATTTTTGATGATGATGATGAGGAAATCTATCACCAACTGCTATTGGTTTCCAAATATTATTTAAAACAGCAATACAGTTTGCTTCAAAAGATCTTGACTTTTGATCCCTCTGGAAATGGCAACAAAACTTTAGAAGTATCTTCTTTGACAAGAGGCTACAGTGCTGTAACAAAGACAACCAATCAATACCATTCCTTTATCTCAAAAACAGATAACACTTCTATTCCAGATATATTTTAGCTATCAGAACTCCAACTCAAGAATTCAGAATTATTTTGCATCTCAAATTGGCCAAGAAAGAAAAATTGCAGATGCTGACCCTCTATCAGATATTCCCCTTAAACAAGTGAGTTTGATGTGTTCAGTAGATTTTCCACATGCATACAACTTTTTTTCAGTGGGGAATTTACACTATCAATAAAAAGTTCACCCCTTTGGTCTGAAGTCAGTGCCTTAAACCTTGCCTAAATACATAGCAGAGGAGGCATCCAGCTTAAGCAGAAACATATATTTTTGTATCCCTATCTGGATGTCTGATTACAAGTCTTCAGACGACTAGATCTCACATTCACTGTCTGGATCTCAACAGCATCTAGAAGTTTGACAATACTAGTCCAGGCACTATCCATGTCTCCTTGACCATGAAGGAAGCTGGAAGAAGTGTCCCCTTTGGGGAGAAAAAGTTTTTATTTTTAGGTCTGACCTGTCTCATCAAACTATTGTTTTTCCAAATATTGTACATAATGTACATATATATAGAGTTTCTTTTAGTCTTTGAGCTCACATGCAATATCAGGCTATTTGAAATGCAACACACCTATTTATCAATAAAAACATAAACTAGGGATTTCTAAATATCCATGGATGAATTATGTGTTATAGGTTAAGTTGCACCTTGAGAGAAAGTGTTTTCCTTGTGCTATATTGCAATTAACACATTAAGAAAGATGTGGATATATCATGCCAATCCTAACAAAAGCGTATAAACAAATGACAGATATAGTTACTTTACTTTCATTTATGTATTATTTGGCCTTCAACATTGAAACCTAAATTACTGATTGTCTGAGAGGTACATCTTTTCAAATTTATGAAACGTAAAAAGTGTGGTTGATCTCATGGCATAGAATCCTGGAGGAAACTGTCATGACACAAAACCCAGAGGGATATTCTCAAGGACCAGCAACACCTACCGCAAACGCCAGTAAGTGGCAGTTGTTTTATTGCCACCTAACCCTGAAAACTATCACCATGTTAGCAATGTATTACCAAGCCGTCGCTACATGGCAATAGTATCAGGAAATGGCAGTGAAAACTGCAGCTAACATCAGCGCGATGGCGATAGGAAATATGGTGTTAGCGGGCTATAACTACAGATAGGCCCATTGGCGGCTAAACAACTCATGCTAGTCAGCTCAGTGTGAGTTTTTCTTGTCTCTAATGCAAAAAATAGCCTATCAGAATGAAGCAGCCAGGGCCAAGTGCAGCACACAGCAACAACCTCTGCAAGCCAGCCAACATGCAGGATGACCAGGGATGAGAGCCTTGATGCCTCGCTGGACCTGCGCCTGGATGCCTCTCTGGACCTGCATCTGGAGCCTGGATGTCTCGCTGGACCTGCACCTGGAGCCTGGATGCCTTGCTGGTGACTGCTGTACCCAGGCTTTTGAAATCCCTCCTGGCTGAGGCTCCTGCTGGCTGAGTCACAGATTTGGAGAGTGCAGCGGATTGCTCCACGGTGTCAATGTCCAGGTAAGGAGAAGGTGGGACTCGTAGCGCAGGACGCCTGGGGGTCGAGTCCCCCAGGCCTAGCACATGTAGATGACACACTCCCAGTGTCGGCTCATCTGCTATGGTGGAAGAGCATCACCCCACTGCTTTCAAGCAGTATAGAGGAGGAACAATCAACACATGATGATAACTTACTGATGTAACCGTGCTATGTTTCCCTTGTGGGTTAGAGTGTGGGTAGGACTGCTCCAAGCACGGGGAAAGGCATGGGCGGATTTGCATGCCCATTCAAGTGCGCCTTGACTGTTTGGTCAGCCCACTCAGGCCGCCCAAAGCAGTCATGTGCACTTCCCTGTTCGCAATGCAGGCTGCATTACAGCCTGCATGGAGAACATGCCCACCCCTCCAGCCCCATGCTGCATGCCTTGTCCCGTAGCCAATTACCAATCCCACCGCCGCATTGCAGCATTGTGATTGGCTCAGGAGAGGGAGCCTGGCTGCCTTGCCTACTTCCTGTTCCTGGAAGCAGACGCAGGAGAGCCGGAGCAGCGAAGACACGGGACTCAACTTCGAGGTAAGACTTACCTTATTAAAATATTTACAACACCCGCCCACTTACACATCCCCGCGTCCATGCCCCATCCAGTGTTCTTTCCAGTGTTTACCACCTCACAGCTGTCCAGCCCCCCAGCACTTCTCAACGGCAGCCGCTGTGCACACATACGTGGTTGCAACGCATTCTATAAAATCGCATTCCATTCCCATGCATACTAATACCAGGCACATTGCAACATTAGAGTAGGTGTTGCATAGCGGAAACATAAATATCACTATTCCCACATCAGTGAGTGCAACCCAGAACTAACCTTTGCACCCCAAACCCAACCGTGAACCTTGGAATTCCTTTTTGAGCCCCCCTTACACACCGAAAAATCTAATTTGACCAAAATGCACACACCGATTTCCATATTATACCCCGAAACACCCCCAAATTCCATATTTTACCCCAACACACACCCCAATTTTATATTTTCCATCCAAAACCCACACCCACCCGAAAAACTTTAAATTACCCGATTACTGACCTCACAATGCGTTGTAATCAAATGCAATGGAAAGGCACCTGTGTTGTCAGAGTTGCGTTGTTGATGATGTACTGCCTGCATTGTAATGGTCATCTTCTGTGCCAAAGGCAACCCATAGGCTACGCCGTTTGCATCCGTCTGCCCCGGGACCACGCTCTTCACCAAGGAGCCTTCTTCTTGGACACTCCACCGCTACGACGCCAGCACCCTCCTTGCCATCAACCCTGGACGCCACCTCGCCTGCCAGGACTAACCTCTGCTCCGGACCAGACATTGCCATCACTGACGGCTGCAGGATCACCTGCAAGGAGCACCCCGACGATCAAGGAGGAGGAATTGCCATCACCTACAGAAGCACACTCCGACTGGCCACGCACTCTAATGACCCGAGGGTGACCATGGACCACCTCATCTCCCAGATCCGGACCAAGGCCAAGCACATTCTCTGCGGCACCCTCATGTGCAGGCCCCCCAGGTCATTGCCCCCATTCTCCAATACCATTGTAGACCTCATTGCACCACAGGGTCTCCCATCCACCGACAACATCCTACTCGGTGAACTCAAGTTCCACCTGGACAACCCCAGTGACCAGGATACCACCCCCTCCTGGGGAAGGTCCCCTACATCAGACGCAAGTAGCAAGTCACCTCAACAAGCCACATAGCAGGACACACGGTCGAGCATGTCACCACCGCAAGTGGGAACTTCAATGACAGCCACAACACCGGACTCTCCTGGTCGGACCATCATTTGTAACATCACATCTTCACCTTGCCCACCGGATGCCACCGCCATCACCGCACCCCCTCGCAGCAGAATCAAGGCCACCGAAGAACGTCTCATTCACTCCCTCAGCAACAACACTCCACCAATACTTCCAAACCATGACACCGCAGCTCGCAACCATCACAGATGGATCTCCAACAACGCTGACATTTGGGCACCCCTGATGAATGGCACTGCATTAGTACCTTCCACCTGCCTGATGGTAGGCATGAGGGTGACGCAGTGCCACGGGTATAGGCTGGCCCCCATGCATTGCTGGAGTTGCATCATGATTGTGACATGACTGCAGCAATGCGTGACTTTAGCACAGACAGATACGTCAGGATTCCTGACGTATCTGTCATTACTTGCGTCATGGAGTGCTGTCCAGTGAATACAGTGAATACAGTGCATCCATGCTGTCGCAAGAAGGGCGTAGTGAGAAGTGTTGCAACGCTGTCTTCTTGCAGTGCTGCAACACTTTTCATGACTGGGGCCCAGGAATACGCACTATCCTATTGATGGTGCACACTCCTGCACTGTAAGTTTGTCACAGGGCAGCACTGCAACATTGCTTGCAGCGCTGTACAGCACCAAAACATGCCGAGATGTGGCCCCAAGCATTATCCCCATTTTTAAGACCAGCTATTTTCTGGTCTTAAGTAACTGGCTCTAACTGCAGTTAGAGCCAGTTTTTTTGGTCTTCAGAATTTCAAGGATCTCCTTGTGAATATGGAGTAGTGTTGTTTGCAGGCGTTTTTGCACGGGAACGCCTCTCATGAATATAAGTATCGCTAACAGAAATAGAGATCTTTATAACAGAGTTTTTTGCCTAAAAACTGTCGCTAACGGCTTTTAGCGACAGCTTGGTAATAGGGCGATACAATTATCGGCAGAAAAGTGCCACTAATGCAGTGATAACTCCTTGTGAATATGCCCCCAAGTCTTCAAATGACTTTGATGTGCTGTGTTTTACTGGCATGCCACCCAATTCACAAGTAATCCATGAGGACTACAATTGTAAGTTACACATACTGCCAGCAAAGTCTTTGGAAATGCAGGCCTCTATTCTTAAGTACACATCTACTTACCATTTCAATATACAAAGATTTATTTTCAAGATACATAAATGTGGAGTTAAGAATGGTAAATTTATACTTACGTATAATTGCTTCACTTCACAATATTATGGTAGTCAATATTCTCTTGATATTGTGACACACAGCCTGTGATCTGGTCACTGGTAAGGAAAAAGCAAGACTATCCTTGGAGGATGCAGACGTGGCAGTGTCCAGTCATAGCTACACTGGTGAACTCAGTCCAAAGTGAGAGCAGGGGCATAGCACAGGCCACTACAGCTGTCCAGGGGGCCCTCAACCATCAAAGGAGCCCCATTTAGTCCACTGCCAATGAATATTTGAGATATGGGAGACTCAGGGCCCCTCAACACATTCTGCAGGGAGCCCCATAATTTTGTGTTGCACCTAAAACCATCCAAGTGGAATAGAGAGCAGATTTCTACAACTGAAACACATAGCTGTGGTGAGTAAAATGAGGTGAACAATGATACAGTTTGCATAGATATTTTAATCTTTTTGACAGAGAACTTTCCACAAAGGTAACGGAGTGCCATTTTCATGTAACCCTAGGTCCACCTATCTTATTTAGAAATGGGCCAATGTTGAGTGTTCTGTCGTAGATGCCCTGTTGACTCTGTTGGTCCGATGGAGGAGGGTCATTTGTAAGAAGGCTATTACTCCACTCACCCTATTTAGGGTGGATTGTGAAATGTTTTTTTTCAGTTTGTTACTGGCAGGCATATCCTGGTATTAAGCGACAGGAAAACATAATGATCCCCACACCCTAGGAGAAAACTCCAAGGGTTTGGGGGTAATTTCTTTTTGTTTTTCAGAAACAACCTACTGCATTAGGAGCTTGTTTCTAAAATACATAAACCTTTAAAGGTTTTGGAAAATCACCATCAAAATCTATGGTGTTAGTCCTCCTTTAGTACCTTGAAGAGAACCGCCTGATGGCCACTCTAATCAAGTTACAGAGATGACCATTTGAGCGACAATCACCTCTAATTTTGATTGACAGTAGTCCTTCAGGATGTCAAAGGATGGCAAAGGGAAAGTCCTCTAATACCTATCCCAGAGTATACCATCCATCAAAGCATAAATCAGGCCCTTAGTCTAATTATATGACTCATTGCTAACATCAACACTACAAACTAACCAATAGATGAGCATTCACAATACAGTTTTGGCTTATACAAAGGCAACATTTTGTCCTTAAAGGGTGCAGTTTGGATATCCTTATCCATGCTTCCTGTAAATCATGCGTCTTCCCATAAACCCAATTTTGGACTTGGGCATTTCTGTAACATCAACATCCTCCTGCATGTGCATTGTCCCCTCTAGATGATGCTGTTACATCTTTATATATATGTCTATATGTTGAGACACTTACCTCATAATAATGGCTGTATTGAGCCCCATTTGGAAGACAGGAAGATGGCAGGGTCTACTGGTCCAAACGTATAGGGGTGGATCTTATTTGCCTCCGATGTAGGGGGCCCAAGCTAAAATGGCTCTGCAAACTGGGTCAAGAACAGTGTGTTCCACAATCAAATCTCAGGGAGTGAGGGCAGGTAGTCTCAGGCTTCTCAGGGATGTAGTGTGGGTTTCTTCAGCTAATAGTTAAATGATTACTCAACAACCTAGTCAGGTGAATGCCCATACCAGTGTTTATCTTTTCAAGTATGAATACACTTTATTACATAGTACAGCTCAATACTACACACTCTTAGCAGCTAAAACCAAGTCATTGTCTCAGGGTGCTGATTGTTCGGTGCTGTGCCTACTATGCTCACTTGCTGTATTCTATGTCCCATGGGTTCTCTCCTCAATTTTGGGTGGTCATTTCTAACTCACAGGTGAAACAGTAGCAGTGCAAATCTGGCATACGTGCTGTTAATCAGCCCCAAATGGTATGTTTGCTCAGTGATTTTAGTCTGGTATTCAAATTAGGTAAATTCAGTCCTCTCAGGGCTTGCTTTGTCTGGCCAGTGCTCTAAGGCATGCCCACTCACTCCAATTAGTAGTAGTGTGCTGGCAGGCAGTTTAAAACACATCATGTCTCGGGCACTGGGCCATGTTCAACGGCGAGGTTGATCCATCTTTCTTGCATTTGGAGAGGGAGTTGGCAGCCCTGAGATGAAGCATTCCTGCCTGGCCAGATGTTAAGTGTCCCAGGCCTCTTGAGATGCAAGTAGAGCCCATATACAGGTCATGTTAACCGTGTATCAAGTCCCCAACTGGGTTTTTAGACACTTGGCAGTTGCTGCCTTCTCATGGGCTGGTTATTAAAATTGGTTGATGTTGCCCTGCATGGGTTAGTCACAACTTTAGCTGTTTCAGCCTCACACAGGCCAGTCACCACACACAAAGGCAGCCCAATGAGGCCTCTGCAATCATGCTGTTGTAAAGTTGAGGTTCCTGCATGAAAACATCAGGAGAGTATGGGTCATCGGGAATCCCTGGGTCTTCCCGGATTTCTCTCCTGCAACCTGCTCCTCTGTGCCCCACAGTCATTGGTAATGTGCTGCACTTTGCTCCTTCCTGCACAGTCTCTCCTACTGCAGGGTAGGCAGGTTCTGTCTCTCTCTGATTAGACAGGCAGTATTCTAGGTGCTTCAGGAGTGGTACACAGCTTTTTCAGCAAGAACACCAAACTTCAGGTAATATCCCCTCACCACGGAGAGACTGTCTTTCAGACCAATTTCAGCCCTGGTTGTATTTCAGCCCTCTGAGTACACTGCAAAGCACTCCTTATCCTTAAATCCTGGAACAACAAATGGAGTAGAAGATTTACACTTATATACACATCTGGTAGAGAGGAAATGTAGATCCACTGTCTGAAACTGTAACAATTATTTATGGTATTTCCCCTTTAGAATTACCTTCCCATGCTGCCAGACACAGAATTATTGTAGGAAGATACTCCTCACAGCATGGTTGTCTAAATCATAGAACACTCACAATAGATGTAAAAAAGGAGTATGAGGTTGTAAACCAGCCCCAGTCTATTGCAGCTCTTCTGGAGGAGTACTTAGGGAAAGAAAAGAAGGGCAGACCTCACCTAAACACTTCCTCTTTTTCACAACAAAGTCTGCATCCCCTTCTCTTACCCTTATCATCCACCAAATGGCAGCATTAAGGAAAACTAATCAGCAGTTGCTTTCAAACCAAAAGGCCTCATAAACTATCGAAAGGAGTCTGTTATTTCTCTCCCTTTACATTAGTGTCTAGGCCTCCTCCCTCCAACTGTAAGATGCAACCAAAACACTTTTATTGTCTGGGAGGCGATCCCTCACTTCCATTTTGTAACCCACTTGCCTCTAATACTGTAGGTCCTTCACACTCAACATGCATGCACCACATAGGCTACATACATCAACATGCTTAACTCACAAGTGAGATGTAGCACAAAGGATTTGGTAAGTGCTTTGAGGTGCAAGTTTACATGAGTGGGCCAGTAACTCTCCCCTACAGTAACTCTGATTGAACAGCCAGGTCACACTACTGATTCTCAAAACATAGCCTGCTGCCATCCCCCATATATGAATTAATACCATGATAGAGACTGTAATTCATTGTCACCAAATGAAAGCCTGCTTGGTTCCAGCACCAAATCTCAGGACAAGTCCAAAACATAATCATATCGGTGTTAGCTCTAGGTCTCTGACCACACACTAGATCAGTGTGATACCAGAGCCAAAACATTGAAAGTCAGTGTTAGAAATTGGGTTTTAGGTTGCCTGGAGTATGAGCCCTAGACAAGCAGCAACCACAATCCTAGTCACTTAAGAAGCAGACACCCATGAATAGACGTGTACTCACCCTCTGGTAGCTTGGCACAGAGCAATCAGGCTTAACTTAGAGGCAATGTGTAACATTTGTGTGCAGCACTTAAAACTGTAAAACTGTGAAAACACCACACATAAAAATTCAACACCAGGTTAGAAAAGCATTAATTAATTTAAAATATAAAACAAGGCCAAAACGAGATCAAAAAATCCAATACGTACTACTTGAGATGTGAATTTTTACAGCATAAACTGCAAACTAGTGCTTAGAAGCAATAAGCGTTTATTTGGGATATCTGGACTGGGATAAAGCCAAAGGTTCAGGCCGAAAATGATGGAGCGCGGGCTAGATGCAGAGACCCAGTGAGGCCCCCTAGGCAAAAGTACTTTTATCCTGGCAGCTGAAGTAATGCTTCAGTGTCGATTTACACAGTGGGGGTGATGTGCCGGTCCTGAGCTGCGCAGCAGTGGGGATGCATTGGCTCCGATGAGTGAAGAGGTGCGATGGAGAGATTTTACGTTGTAGTTGAGGATGCCTTCAATGGAGATACGAAGACCTTGCACTAGGCAGGTATTTTTTAACAAGGGTGACCCCATAACTTTAGAGAACATGGGGTAAAGCAATGTGCTAAAGAAACAATAGTTCACTGGGATTTAAATATCTATAACAAAGTCAGGAGTCTTCCATAGTTAAAGACAGCGAACATATACCATTTTAAATGACCAAGGTATATAATAATTAAGCTGAAGGAATGAAATTCTCTTGCAATTCATTTATTCATTGTGTGTTTTGAACACTGAGATACATGTTTTCACAAAGGAGATCTGGTGCTCATGATTTAAGTAAAGGAGAGGTGCATCACTACGAAAAAGACATATGGCTCCTTTTTTTACACATTTTTCCATTGTGATTGGAGTTTATATAACTCTGATGTCAACAACGTTTCAACCTCTAATAATGTGAGGTCATCATCAGGATGGGACCGAGAGTGCCCAGTATCTAGTAATGAATGGAGTCAATCACATGGAGTAATCATTCAGTCAATGGGGAAGCAGGTTCAGGACATCAAAATGTCCCCTGTATGAAGATAATCTGAAGGTAATGTACTCCCAATTAAGTAGACCAGAGTAAGAGATAAATTAATACAAATTATGTGGGTCCTCGTGGCCCGCTGGCCCGCGGGGAAGAACTGTAGTGGCTGCTATTTAGTCCCAAGGCTCAGTAGATCGGTCGGAGGGTTCCAATTATGGGGAAATAATCTGAGAACTGTGCTGCATGCAATGTGGGAATGCTGCAGGTAATTTCTGGGAAATCGCAGTGCATGGCTTATTTTAGGGGCCCAGTGACACAGAATTAGTTGAGCCGCGGCGGTTGAGTTAAACTGTTTGAGAACCGGCATCCACCAGTACAAAGTCAAAAGTTCCAGCTGACCACTGTGGATCGTGGGCCAAATTCAGGGACCCAGTTAGGACGGCCCAACAAAAGTACCTTAATCCTGGCTGCATTGATGACGAAGATGCAGGATGCAGCTGTAGCGATGTATCGGTGTTAATTAACACAGTGGGGGCAATGCGCTGGTTCTGATCTGCGCAGCAGCAGCGATGCATCAGCTCTGATGACCGAAGAGCTGCAATACAGAGATTTGGTGTCATAGTTGAGGATGCTGTCAATGGACATACAAAGACCTTGCGCTGGGCAGGCATTTTTTAACAAGGGTGACCCCATAACTTTAGAGAACATGGGGTAATGCAATGTGCTAAAGTAACAATAGTTCACTGGGATTCAAATCTCTATAACAAAGTGAGGATTCTTCCATGGTTTAAGACAGCAAACATATACAATTTTAAATTACCAAGGCATATATTAATCAAGCTGAAGGAAAGAAATTGTCTTGCAATTAATTTATTCATTGTGTGTGTTTGAACATTGGTATACTTGTTTTCGAAAAGGAGATCGGGTGTTCATGCTTTAAGTGAAGGAGAGGTGTAGTGAAGGGTGCTGGAAAAACAAAGGCAAAGTGCATCACTACTAAAAACACATATAGCTCCTTTTCATACACATTTTTCCATTGTGATTGGAGTCTATATAGGTCTGTTGTCAACAACGTTTCAACCTTTATTAATGTGAGGTCATCATCAGGATGGGACCGAGAGTGCCCAGTATCTAGTAATCAATGGAGTCAATCACATGGAGTAATAATTCAGTTAATGGGGAAGGGGGGTCAGGGCATCTGAATGTGTCCTGTAGGAAGAAAATCCAAAGGTAATGCACTCCCAATTGAGTGGACAGAATTACAAGATAAATTAATAAAAATGATATGGGCTCTCGTGGCCCGCCGGCCAGCGGGGAACGATTGTAGTGGCTGTTATCTAATCCCAAGGCTCAATAGATTGGTCGGAGGGTTCTAATTATGGAAAATCATCTGAGAACAGTGCTGCATGCAATGTGGGAATGCTGCAGGTAATTACTGGGAAATCACAGTGCATGGCTTAATTTTGGGGTCCAGTGACAGAGTTAGTTGAGTCGCGGCGGTTGAGTTAAACTGTTTGAGACCTGACATGACTCTTTTCACCCACCGGGACAAAGTCAAATGTTCAGGCTGATCACAATGGATCATGGCCGGACACAGGGACCCAGTGAGGACCGCTCAGCAAAAGTATGGTAATCCTGGCTGAGTCATTGACAAAGATGCACGGTGCAGCTGAAAGGATGTATCAGTGTTGATTAACACAGTGGGGGCAATGCGCCGGTCCTGATCTGCGCAGCAGAAGCGATACATCAGCTCCGATAACCAAAAAGATGCAATACAGAGATTTGGCATCATAGTTGAGAATGTCATCAATGGAGATATGAAGGCCTAATGCTGGGCAGAGTGCTGCACAGTGGTAATTCTGAAGGTGTTGCGTCGAGCCGATCCACATAACCAAAGCGATGTGCCAGTTCTGGTCCACGCAACAGGAGCGATAAGCCGGTTCTGAACCATACAACATGAGCTGTGCTCTGTTTATAATCCATTTACTGGTTGTGATCCATGCAATGGTGGATATGTGTCGGCTCAAAAAATAATCCGTAGGCTTTGACGAAACAAGCCTGAAGAGTAGTCCACCCTCAAGGACAAGGGAGAAAGTTGTCACCTGCCACAAGATACTAGTAGAGCTTGATTACGTCTCTAATGGATACAATGAGAAATTCACTTTGTTCAGGGGAGGACAAGATACATAACCATATTACAAACATGCATCGATAAACAAAATATCAAATATCAGGGGACTTGAAAATAATAACATAATCCCAATTAGGATACAATTCAAAAGGTTTTTATTTTGAAATAATATTGATAAATCTTATAAATTTCAAATTGTGAACAACGGAGCAAAAAAGGAGGCAATATAGAAACAATATACAATAAACATACAAGACAAATGAGCCTGAAATAATAAGAATGTTTAGGCTAACAGGCTAAGTCTCCCTACCCGCACAATAGAACTCTATACAATAGAACAAACAGCAAAAAGCAAAAACATAAACATATACTTCCCCCAATCTTGCCATTCACACTCCACATTCTCACAAATGTCAAATAAAGCAAATTATATACAAATACAAAGAAGATATATAAAAGGCAGAAACCAAATACATGTAGAGGGAGGGCAGTAGTGCATCTAAATGGTGCTGTCAAGAGTATATTGCCCAATGGTTTCTGTCTTGCACGGTGCTGACGCACATTTCGGTGCTAACAAGTAGCCACCAACTTCATCAGGGCACTGGTAACTTGATGATCTGGGGGGAGCACTAGAGTGGGGAAGGGAAAGAGGGTACTGATATGGACTGGGTGCCAAATATGCACTCCTCACAAACAGCAGCTCCGTAAAAGCTATAAACCAAATAGGAAACAATTAGAAATCCAAACTTTCACCACTAATTACAAATGAGATGGATACAAAACAAGACGGTTTCCAAGCACTTTAGGTCCACTTCCAAAGGTCCAGTACTGGGGTGGCACCACTTGGCAGGGCAGACTTACAGACAACAGAGTGTCGGTGTAAAAGCAGGTAGGTTGGAAGTATTTTATGTCCCTGAGACTTTAGATCAGGAGGCCAGCTAACTAACACTTTTAGTCACTCTGGGTTTAAGTAGTGTCGGTCCAGTCCTTCTCACCCAGGCAGGGAACAGCAGGCAGCAGGACAGCACAACACGCTCCAACGAATAGCAATCCAGCAGAGTGTCAGACCTTCAGCGACACAAAATCAATCTTCTTGAACCCAGGACACAGCCTGTTAAGGTGTAATTGAGGCTGGGGCCAGCACCTCCCTCCCTTCCTTCCATGATGGCCCATCAAGTAACACCTAAGCTCCCTTAGTGTGCGACCTTCTAGGGAGAATACACAAGGCCAAGCTGTCATGCACTGCAGACTGATTAGAGGCAGGCACCAAATGGCTAAAGTAAGAAAATGGCAACTTTCTACAAGTGGCATTTTCCAAATTGTGATTTAGAAATCCAACTTTACCATAAATTAGGATTTTAAATTAGAATTATAGAGACACTTGACTTGGGGGACTTATCTCTTCCTATTTGAAAATTACATTGATAGAATCTCCTGCCTCTTACATACATTGAACCCTGCCCTCTGGGTTGTCAGGGGCCTACCACAAGGGGTGATTTATATGTATAAAAAGGGAAGGTTTGAGCCTGGCAAAAGTAATTTTTGTTGCCAGGTCTGTCAGTGTGAACAGTACCCACAGGCTCAGCAGTGGCAGACCTGCGGCATGTTGAAAGGGCTACTCTAGTGGGTGGCACAATGAGTGTTGCAGGCCCACTAGTAGCATTTAATTTACAGGCCCTGGGTACAGGGTGTACCATTTTACTAGGGACTTATAAGTAAATTATATATGCCAATTGGGAATGAACCAATATTACCATATTTAGGAGAGGGCACAAATACTTTAGCACTGGTTAGTGAGGTCAGAAAAATAGAGACCATGGGCAAAAGAAGACCACCCTTTCAGATACATGCAGTTGGGCATTCGGGACGGGGAAACAAACCCTTATTTCATGCAATGAACATTCCTCTTCCCACAGGCTAGACACAATTTTATAAATAGTGATGATTTGTTTAATTTGTGTTTACATTCTGGGTAATTAGAGTTAACACGTATAATGTACATTGTCACTGTGAATGTTCAATGTCACTTGGTGGACCACAACAATTTTAATCCTATCCCTGGGGGACAAATTCACGGTCATGTTGGTACAGCCAGGCAATAGTTTTGAATCATATGCAATTCCCCTCTGCACTTTCACCCACACACCTGACAAATATCAGTATAGGCATCACCCTGAGAAATAACAACCCTTTCAATTTAAATGGAACCTCCTGTTAGCTTCCAAATTTTTCTTTGATGCATCGTACCCTACACTTGAATGATAACAGTCGGTCAAGGAAGGGCCCAAGATGAAGCATGCCACCTAATAGGCGAGAGATGGTCTTCGCCCTTTTACAGTAGGGTTTCTGGACCCACTTATTTCTTCTTGTCTTTAACAGACAATCAGCCTTGTTGTGTTTAGTATGGACAATTTTTATACATAATGATGATTTCTTTAATTTATGTTTCACTTCTAGGTAATTAGAGTTAACACTTATGATGTGCATTCTCACAGTGACTGTTCATTGTTATGTTATGTTATTTATACTTATAGAGCGCGCGATTACCCTTGGGTGTCCTGGCGCTAAGTACTGGTTACCTGGGAAACTGAGACCTAATAGTGAGAAAAGAGCCATGTCTTCAGGCCCTTGCGGAAAGAAAGGAGATCTGGGGCATTTCTAAGTTGAAACAGAAGTTCATTCCATGCTCTCGAAGCACAGTGAACAAAGTTTCTACCTCCCCAGTTTATTTTTTTAAAAGGGGCAGTTTGCACTTGTTTGGACCCTGTAGAATGTAGTATTCTGCCAGGAACATACCATGAGAGTTAACATTTAAGATACTCTGGTCCTGTTCCATTATCGGCTTCAAAGACAATACACAGTGCCTTAAAGCGTGTTCTTAACTTTACTGGGAGCCACTGCAATTTCTTAAGTTCTCCCTTGACCAAGACGGACCTAGGAGTACCGGTCAGCATTCTAGCAGCCGGGTTCTTGACCAATTGCAGCCTGTTCATGTGTTGTTTTTGAACATTGAGATATTAACTGTTGCAATAGTCCAGATGCGACATTATAAGTGCTGTCACCACGGTCCTAAGATTACTCTCGGTCAGGAAGAACTTAATTTTCTTGATTATTCTAAGGACCATAAAACAAGCTGAGGTCACCATACTCACTTGGTCCCCCATAGTAAGTTTATTGTCGACCACAATTCCAAGATTCTTAGCTTTTCTTGTGGGTACTGGACAAAGGCCTAGATCCACTGGCCACCCCTCTGGTGTCCACACCTGAGGATTGTTGCCAAATTTTAAAACCTCGGTCTTGGCAGAATTAAGTTTTAAGCAGTTGGCGGACATCCAGGCAGATATGGCACTCATGCAGTCATGGAAGCTACCCCCTGCCTGCTTTTCAGCTCCCTCCGTCAGCGACAACACAATTTGTGTGTCGTCAGTGTAAGAGGTGAGCTGAAAGCTAAATGACCTAATGACTCCAGCCATAAATGTTAAAAAGCGTTGGACTAAGAGCCTAACCATGTGGCACCCCACACGGAAGAGAGAAAGGTTCTGAGGTGTTACTATCTATGTCTACAGTTTGTGGCCTATCCGACAGGAAAGATTGTAGCAATTTCCAAGCAGAACCTTTTACAGCCATTTCAGATAGCCGGTTCATCAATACCTTGTGATGAACTGTGTCAAAGGCCGTGGATAGGTCCAGTAGGATTAGTACAGCATTTCCTCCCCTATCCACGGCCTCTCTGATTTCCTCAGTGGATTTAAACAAAGCCAGCTCCGTGCTGTGAAAAGCTCTGAACACATATTGCGATGGGTCCAGAGAGTTGTTAAGAGTAAGAAAAGCACTGAGTTGGCTGTTCATTTCCTTTTCCAATAATTTGGCTGGGAGTGGACGCCTAGAGATTGGTCTATAATTGTTGGGATCTTTAGGATTCAAAGTATGTTTTTTCAGTAATGGCAGGACAGATGCTTTTTTCCATATTTTGGGGAATATTCCAGATGACAGAACCGCATTAAGCAAAGGCGTGAGTGCAGTTCCATATGCATCAGGGATTTGCTTAGTAATCCAAATTGGGCATGGGTCACTGGGAGCTCTAGATTTAATCAAATTCAACATTTTGAGAGTGTCTGACTTCTCCAAAGACGTAAATGGTCAAGTGGCACAAAGTAGGAACCAGTTTCGTCCACGTCCTTTGTATTGGAATTGGTCTGAGTTTTATTAATCAAGCCAGTGAGAGACGAGAATATGATTTCTATTTTATGTCTAAAAAAGACCGCAATTTTATTGCACAATTCTGGGTCACCCTGTCTCTTAGGAGTATTTGGAGTTGACAGTATGGTTATAGTTTTAAAAAGTTCTTTTGAGTTGGATTTAGCCTGAGTTATTTACAGTGAGAAATACTCTTTTTTTGCTTCTAGAAGTGATTGTTTGTAGTTAAAAATGCAAATTTGGTGGACATCACAATATTGAGGCTCCAGAATATTACTTTGTTGTTCTGTTGCTTTCAATAAAATGTGTATGTAACTGTACATGTGTCTAAGTTTATTTGGGTGTCTGTAGTGTGTATAGGTGTTCATGTATACCTTCACTGTTATCATTTTCGATAAGAAGAGCACATGGAACACCTCCTACTTTGTTAAAGTGGTCCTTATCACAGGTACCTATAAGATGTTTGTCTTCATAGTCCAATTTGGCCTGTTGTATCAAATGTCACTGATAACTTACTTCACGCATGCCAATATATACACCCCACTTATTGCACTTTTACCATTAACCTTCATGTCATTCCCCTTTCTTCCTTTCCAAATAAAAATGTATTTTTAATATCTCGTTGTCCCTCTGGCAGCATTCTTCACCTGAGTGGGTCACAAATATCCCTACCTCATTAAAATTCATGAGGTAGGTCGCAATTTGTGACCCATTGGCAACCCATTGGCAATCGCTAAAATCACAGGAATGGTGGACTGCTGGGGTCAGCCGTCCACTATGTCTGTGAGTGCTTTATAATAAAGCAATGTTTTTTTTTTTTTTAAATGCAGCCCATTTTCCTTCAAGGAAAACAGGATGGGTTTCAAAATGTAAAGTGAAAAGTTTTCATCTTTTAAGAGTATGCAGTGGTCCGTGGGACTACTGCCTGCTCATATTTTTTTGGGCATTCGTTCACAACGGGACCCTTTCTTGTTTGCAAATGGGTTACCATCAAGTCGGATTTGGCGGTAAAATACAAATGTTTGTGATCGGTTTTTGGTCGCAAAACCTTCACTCATACCACTGCAAGTTGCTATTAGGAAGGGACACCCTTAACACACTCCTTTCTGATACCGAATTGCTAACCCATTTTGCGATTCAGGAAAAGGTAACCAAATCGCAAAATAGGGTTTGCCACATAGAAAAATAATTTTTTGGGTCGCTTGCTACCTAAAAAAACCATCATACATCTGTCCCGTAATAAACGAATCCCAATGTTATCCTATAGCAGATATAGTCTTTGAAGTAGTGGAAAAAATAGGTGATTTTTCACTACCAGGGCATGTAAAACTCAAAAGTACATGCCCTGTCTTGTAAATAGCACCCTGCCCTGTGGGTTAGACAGGGCCTACTTTATGTATAAAAAGGAAGGGCTTAGGCCTATTAGGAGGGTTACCGTGCTAGGTCAAAGTGATTGTTTAAAACTACTCATAGAGGCTTTGTAATGCCAGGTCTGAGCCATGGTTAGAGGGCTATTGTAGTGGGCGGCACACCGAGTGCTTGAGGCCGACTAGTAGCATTTAATTTCCAGGTCTTGGGCACCTATATTGCACTTTAATAGGGACTTAAAAGTAAATAAAATATGGCAATTGGGTGTAAGCTAATGTTACCATGTTCAGGGGAGAGAGCGCAAACACTTTAGCACTGGTTAGCAGTGTAAAAGTGGACAGAGTCCTAATACCAGTAAAAATGAGTTCATAAAATGGAGGGTGGCAGGCAGAAATTGGGGAAAAAACACCCTAAGGCTGTAACATCTTACAATTATCATGGTACATATTTCTCAAAAAGTACAAATGATAAAGCCTCTAAATAATACTCATAAGACCTGGTTCAAGATATGATTTCATTTGGATTAAATGACCAAAAAGTACTACAATTCATGGCCAATGTGAAGCCCTTTCTCAACCCTTTTCAGTTTCAAAATCCACACAGTGTTTGCTCGATGGAGGACAAGTACCGTATTAGATAATGGATATCTTTAACCCTTGAGAGTAATTGCCTGATATGTTCTAAAATACGTTCCTTCAAATATACACCAGGCCACACTTGCATATAACAACATACACAGCATATTTGGCACAGCAAGAGATATTTGTGTATATTTTGTATATTGTTTCTGTGTTATATTTAGATGTCAGATTCTTGTCGTCAGCGTACCTACATACGATACAGTTACCACACTTATAGAAGCATCTACTGGTCTTACTGAGGCAGTTACCTGGTCCTTTATGTTTGGGGAAACTTGGGATTACAATATTACATGGTGTTAATCCCCTTCTGAAGGTTATGCTTGGTCTCTTTGTGACCCAAACAGCCGTCATTGTGTTGCTAGTCAGTATATTCCAATGTCTTTTAAAGATATGACTGAATCTGCCAGTGTCAGAGCCATATGATGTAATTAGTCTGACTATATTTTCATTATTTACACACCTCCTCTTTGATCAAGAAGTGTACTCTCCCTATTCAGAGGTAAGGCTATATTTGATTCTTGTTTGATTGTTTGTTCACATATTCTCTCCTCATGAATCTATCTTCCATGTCTCTAATTGTGTTCATAAATTTGAGTTCCTCACTACAATTTCTCCTAGCCCTAACCATCTCAGCTTAAGGGATTCTTTTCAGTTCGATCCTAAGGTGTGCACTGCTAGCATGGTTAGCTGCATTATACAGTGTTTCATTTCTATGTAACCTACAGTCAGTATTATTTGTCTTAAAGTAAATTTCCAAATCCGAAAAGTAGATTTTCTCAGTTTCACAGTTTGCTGTGAATTGAAGGGATAATCATTCAAGAATGCAGAACCCTGTAACAGTTGTTCAATGGAACCAGTCCATATCATCAAAAAATCAATGAACCAGGCCCAATAAAAATGGGGTCTGTCCAGTCGGCCCCTCCCGGGCCCCAATTGTGTCATTCTTCCTACCACCCTATGAAGACAGGTGTCCAAAGGCTCAAATCAAGAACAAATCAGAGTCTTGCAGCATTGTTTGCAACAATATTTCATAAAAAGGAAAACATTGTTTGACAGAATTAAATTGTATATTTGAAGACGCATTCCCATGTTCTCATAGCAGTTCGCAGGTCTTTTCCTTTAGAAAAACTCCAATGCCCGAAGCCCACACCAGTGTTTGATGTTAGTGTATGTTAGACCTGGCATCCTTGGTGGGGTTTCCCTTGACTTTTTGCCTTCTGACCTATTGTTGTGCTGACTTCATTTTTGCTGGGTTTAGGATTTTGGGCTGTGAGAAAGTAATCCTTTTGGCCCTGATTACCTCAATACTTTGACTGATACTGTTGGTGCCTAACTCTGACTGTGTCCTGGGCTCCGTTAACCAGGGCCACTGATTGAAAGGTATAACATAATTAGGTGTAATTACAATTGGTCCTGACATACCTGCCTGTAACTCCATAGTATATGGTAGAGCATGTAGGTATAGAGGCCAAGAGGTTTAAAACGCCTAGGTGTGCACTGATGTGTTGCCTGTTGCCATTTTGAAAGTCAGCCATGCTTTGTAAGCTGCTTTTAACTTGAAATTATATGCAAGTTCAACTTGGGATTTAAAGGTACTTCCGAAGTATGAAACTGCCTTATTTTTACATTTATGTCACCCCTAAGGCCTGCCCTAGGTATCCCTGGGGTAGGGTGCCATGTATAAATAAGCAGTGAAATTTAAGAAGATGTTTTGTATGCCCTGGTGAGGAAAAAACTACCCTTGTTGTTTTTTAACCATTGTAGCATGTTTGCTCTATAGGATACCATGCTAATACTGCAATAAAGTATAACTATTAACAGGAGTGAACTAAAATAATATTTCAAGGATTTAAACGATTGGTAACGATAAATCCAACAACTTGCCACTGTGGAATTTATCATAACTAATACAGAGAAGAAGTTATAGAACTTTTTTTTCTTTTCTGTGAGCTAAAATCTGGCCTTCTAGCACCCTCTCCTGATTAGCCAGCCTTGACAGGCTTAGCCAAATTGTAGTGATGAGGTCATAAGTAGCCTCCACAGACACAGAAGGGGGGCTGGGTAAACAAACTGGTCTTCAAAGAGAGCAGTACAGTAAGGGTGCAAGCCATGCCTATCCCAACCTGTAACCCCCGCAGCCAGATGGGAGCCTCAGGAATGGAATTTGCAGAAGGCCGGGAAGAGGGGTTTTAAGGGAAATTAGCCACACCAGTAGGTTGGCCTAGCCAGATCTTAACCCCAAGGGCAACGTTGTTTCCATCTTGAATTTTAAAGAACAGTGCGTTGTGGGACAAGAATATGACACATTTAGTGGAAGCTGTCATTGTTTTAGGTGGCACCCTGCACCCCATTTGTCAGAGGTGCCCCTCCCCCGCTTGTAGCCCCAGAACACTGGATAAATATGGGAGAGCTGCATAGCAAATCAGATCTCCTGCCTAAAACTACATGATGAAGAAGGATTGCCCTGCTGGAATCCTGACCTGCATCAAAAGGAATGCACTCTGAATGAATGCACCTTCTGCTTGGAAACTACAGCCCTAAGAACTTTGACTTGCTTCAAAAAGAGAAGGAGTAGACTCTCTAGAAGCAACAGGTTAAAATATCTCAAGCTGCATCATCTCCAGCAAGAAGTACCCAACTGACAAGCTTCTGTTCGAATTTAAAGGATTTGGCCAGGTGGGTTGTGAGAACTGTAGTCCCAACTTTAGAGGAGCAACTCTGTGACTCTGGAATCTTTGATTTTGTTTTTGGACACTTTGAACCCCCAAAAGGAACTTGAGGAAGCACCTCCTGAAGTTTGGAGAACTTTTGTGAAATTCATAAGTGGACCGATCCATCGACGAGTGTCAAGCCACTGATGTCGAACTGCAACATGGCCTTGATTTAAGATTCATTCCACTGAATGCTCCAGAGCTCAAGACTTCTAGGATGTTACTGAGGCCTCACACAAATCCAAGCCACCATTGTCGATCCGAAGCCTGGCCTGATGAAGTGCCCTGCTCGACGACGAGAGAAAAAGCTCCAAAAAAACCTCACTAAGTGGGAAGGTAAAAAAACTACTGGGACTTACTGCCCCGGGTATCTGCCCTAGCTCTATCATGCTCGACCTTAAACTTTGACTTTGTTTCAGTCAGGGGGTCCGAGATGTCTCAAGTTGGCGCTTTTCATTTTTAGGGATTATAAAGCATAATTATTTTTAAAACCCATATCTCTGGATCCCTACATTGGATTGTATTCATTCTCGTGTCATTTTAATCATATAAATATGTCCTATTCGTATAAATTGGTTGTAGATATTTATTGTGTGTTGTGTCTTACTTATTTAGTGTATTGGTGTTTTTTAATGCTTTACACACCTGTTTCCTAAGTTAAGCCTGCTTGCTCATTGCCAGCTGACAAAGGTTGAACAAGGGAATAATTTAATGAGACCTTGTCTGGACCTTATATTGTGTTGATGACCTAATTGCTACTTGTATGTGCCTACTTACCCCTACTAATAATAAGCTTCCTTCCAACATGGGCACTTTACCACTGCTAACCACGATTGGCATATTTAATTTACTTGTAAGTTCCTAGTAAAGGGCACTATATGTGCCCAGGGCCTCTAAATTAAATGCTACAGGGGGCCAGACTCCCTCCCTTCCTCTCGGACCCTACACCTACCACCTGCGGAGTCCCCCAAGGATCCTCACTCAGCCCCATGCTGTTCAACATCTACATGACTCCGCCCAAACCCATCTTCAGAACCCACGGACTCAACATTGTTTCATACGCAGACGACACCCAACTCATCCTCGCCCTACCCAATGAACCCAACACAGCCAAACACAACTTTCAAGAAGGCATGAAAGCAGTCACCAAATGGAAGAAGAGAAGCTGTCTGCAACTCAACATGGACAAAACAGAAGTACTTATGGGCCAACACCCTGATGCCTGGAAGGACACCTGGTGGCCCCCCACCCTCTAAAGCCTACCTAACCCCACAGACGATGCACGCAACCTCAGAATCATCCTGGACCCCGAACTGAAAATGGACCACAAGATCAACTCCACCGCATCTTCCTGCTTCTGCACCCTCCACCTCCTACGCAACACCTTCAAATGGATCCTCCTCAAACACAGAAAGACCGTCACTCATGCTCCTTGTCACCAGCAGACTTGACTACAGCAATGCACTCTACGCTGGAATCTACAGAAGCCTCACCCACAAGCTTCAAAACATCCAGAACGCTGCCCCCAGACTAATCCTCAACCTGCCACGACGCTGCCACATCTCCCAGCACCTGCGCACTGTCCACTGGCTCTCCATTGAGGCAAGAATCACCTTCAAAATTCTCACCCATGCACATAAAGCCCTCCACAACACCGGACCAGTATACCTGAACAGCTGACTCAAATTCCACGCACCCCAAAAGACCCAACAATTAGCCCAACTCTCGCACACTGTGGTCCCCCGCACCAGGAAGTCCAGATTGGGAGGGTACTCCTTCTCCTTCATTGTGGTCAAAGCCTCCACCTCAGGCAGATGACATCACTCCCCATCTTCACGAGGGACCTCAAAACATGGCTCTTTGATAAACCTCCTCCTTGATGGACAGGACCCTGCGCCTCCCCATCCCTCCCCCTCCCCCTCCCCCAGAACCTTGAGACCCCCACCGGTGAGTAGTCGTGCTTAACAAACCTATGATTGATTGATTGATTGATACCATTGGGCCTGCAGCACTGATTGTGCCACCCACTCAATTGCCCTTTGAACATGGCTCCTTGTTTTGCTGTGTTTGTCTGCTACCTGTTGCTTCTTGCCTGGGAGTGAAAAGGACTGGACCTGTTCTCTACATCCTTGCACTCAGGTTCTCCAGGGCTTTGCTGACTTTCCTCCTGTTCTTAAAGTCTCAGAGCCATCAGCTTCTTACTTTCACCCTGCTCAGGCTGCTGAACTCTGCCGTCTGTGAGTCCTACCCTTGCCTGAGGGGCCCCCTCCAGTCCTGAGCCTCAGAAGTGGGCTTTTGCAGCTTTTTCTATTTCAAAGCATCTGCAACTTTGTGCCGATTGGCGTGACGAATCGGCCGTAGACGCCGACGAAGTAGCTACTCGACTTCAGCATTTACAATGCTAATGTGACTTCACAATGACAGTGATCCTACCTCCAATGCCTTTCGACGATGACATAGCACCTGCCGTTCAATGGAGTTTGACGATAATGAGACCTTGTCTGAGCCTTATATTGTGTTGGTGTCCTTATTGCTACTGGTATGTGCCTACTTACCCTTACTAATAATAACCTTCCTTCCAACATGGACACTTTACCACTGCTAACAAGTGCTAAACTGCATATGCTCTGTACTCAAAACATGGTAACATTGGCTTAGCCACAATTGGCATATTTAATCAACTCGTAAGTCCCAAGTAAAGTGTACTATATGTGCCCAGGGCCTGTAAATGAAATGCTACTGGTAGGCCCGCAGCACTGATTGTGCCACCACTCAGTAGCCCTTTAAACATGGTTAAGGACTGCCACTGTAGACTATGTGTGTGCAGTTTAAACTGCCATTTAGACCTGGCATGTTAAACTACTTAAAAATTAATGTGTATTGCGCACACCGTCTTGTTCCTGTTTATAATATTGTTTGTATGTAGCTACCGTGTTTGTTCATGATTTTTAAAGTAGTTTAGCATGCTAGTCAGGAATGAGGCTTCCTATGTCATGTATTTACTGTATCTGTAGCAAGTGTACCTGGTCACTTGTAACCTGGCTGCACAGCTTTGAATTTATCAAATATTTTTTGGCAACAATAAAATTATCGTGTAAACAATCTTGCCATACTCAATTTTTTTTTTTTTAAACCATTCCCAAACAATCTTGTCATTCTCAATCTCTTTAAATTTTAATATTTCATACTATGTGCCAACATGGCCTATTTTACAAATTCATATATTCTCATATCTTTTTATGAATGCCGAATGCATTTTGGAATCGATATCTCATCCTCTCATCCTCAGGGGCCACTGTAAAAAAATTAAAAAATCTTGTTAAGTGTGTAATCAAACACAGGAGACCCTATCTGTGTTACTCATGCATGATTCAAAACTGTGAACTTCTATGCTACTGGAAAAAGCTAATTTGCTTGGCTATCCTAATTATGTGCGAGTACAAGTGACTGAAAGATCCCACCACCATATGTAAAGTAAAGTGCTTGTGAAAAGAAAAAATAAATTGTGCCAGTTTATAGTTTGACAGCTTCAAAAGGTGACCGTATTATGAATCCCTTTAGTTTCCATTTTATGTGTGTTGTAGCAAATCGTTAAGGGTGCGGATAACTTTCCCTCAAAAGGTTTCTAAAAGGAGTCACTGACTGCCAAGTAGTAGAGTAAATAAAAATATTTTAACTCTATGTTCACTCTCTCAGCTTATGTGCGACCTGAAAAAAAGGAAAAATGTCGACTCCAGCCTCTATTAAAACTCTCCTCAGTTCAATGGCAAATAAAACTGCACATGGAAAAAAAATACCTCTACTTTGGTTCCTCAAGGGTACCCCAAAGAAATCTGGTATATGTGATTCATGTGCAAAGAACAAACGCCTCTGTACCTGTCAAGTAATGTACGACGTTTTCTTTCAAACCATGGCCTTTACGGCATTTGAAGTCCAAAACAATATGTCTGTGCATGCAGCAAACGATCCTTACCGCCACTATGATACTAGTGTATTCATATACGGTCAGCTGTTTAGCGCAAGGTGAATAATTTCTTTGAATTTTACACGCTCGAAAACCCGGCGTTTAAAACTGCTAGTAACGGAAAGAGGACTAATGTTAATGAAATCGGTCAATACACAACCATATTGAAAAACTACCAGCGTCAGTTACTCACGCACTCACACATTCGCTCCCCCTATCTCGGTCTGGGTAATCGATGACGTCTCACGATTCCCCTCTCAATGGTCAACAAAGTCTACCTTGGGTGTCTTCTACACCACAACTTCTCAGACTACTCGTCGAGCTTAAGAATCCCCGGACTGCGTGCGCTCGCAGCCTGATCTCACAATCACTCAACTCTCATTCCAACTCCGCAAGACATCACATAATCAAATCAACACCGCAATATACAAACACATCACCATATTCATACTCACTCTCCCACGAAATGCTGTTTTCTGCCACACCGCTACTCTCCGTCAGTCTCCATCAGCTGCCGTCGTCTGCCGCTCACCATCCAATGGGTCACCATCACTCGAATTCTATGGGCCTCTATAATCTCTTATCTTGATCTAGATCTCCCTCACTATCAGAGATAACCATCCTACTCTGCTACCAACTAATAAAACCGGATTTTTATTCGTCTTACCATCACCAAGAATCCTCTCAGGTCGCCAGGATCTTGTTATCTGCTAAATAGTGTAGAGAGGAGAGAATCAAATTTCAACACATAATCAATTGAATCAAATCTGAACTCTAAAGGACCACTGACTCCAAATCTCAAATTTTAGGGATTTATTATAAAGCCAAAAACAACTGCACATACAGGCACCTCAGCACGAGGTTGAGAAAATAAATGGGCACTACTACAAAAAGAAGTCTACGCAGGAGTCTCATCCGACTCAGGATAAGGAGAATAGTCAGCTCCAGAATCATTAGACAAGCAATAACTGCTCCAATCTCTATATTAGAAGTCATTAACCTAAAAGGAAATCAGTTAGTCTATCCCTACTCTATCTCTAAAGTGACATCCCTACTTAGCATTGTTCCCCAGGCAAGAGGATAAAAAGGTGTCATAAGTGAAGACTTCCTTAGAAGTACACTCACTTTGTCAGAGCTTGTTCTAAGATGCTCCTTCTAACTTCCCATCTAAACCTCAACTTCTCAACCCACAGGGCACTGTCCCTAATTCAAAATCCCAAAATTGTAGAACACACCCTCCGGCACACCTCTTGAGCCAGGTCTTCTCCCAGTAGTTTTCCACTGAAAATTGTCTCTCATCCAACGACGGTTATCTTGACCTTGGGTCCCAGGCACCTTCTCCTCTGAAAGTACCATCCCTGCATTCCAGTATACTCCCATATTGGGTTCTCGTGCCATTCTAACTCCTGAAACAAAGGGTTAGTTTCTCCAACAAGCTAGGTGTCCTTGCACCTGCAACAGAAACATGGGAACGAGAAACTTTCCACTTCTCTGAGATTTTCTAAAATCCCTGAAACCCAAAGCCTTACCAAGGGAAATCATTTTTGGCCTACAACGTTTAGCTAACATAAGAAACGAACAGGCATTTTCTTAAAAGTATATGGGATCAGGCCTTTACACAATTCAAACACATTCTTATAAAATCACACTTTAAGCATTGATGTCATTACACTTCATATATGAGGAAGCAAATCTACGCGTGCAGACTTTAATATGGTGCACGTTTAAACCTAATGCACCACATTATGCGAAAACTAACTCATTATGCATCATCCTAATACATTTCAATTAAACACTACATTGAGCTTCATAAATGGCGTGATTACATCTTTAATTCATTCTAATACCTGCTGCTTTTAGTATTACATTTCTAAGTCACAGGTTAATATGGATTCACTAAATATGTGTGTGCCGACTAACAGTGATTATGATGCACCCCTACAATTTCAGAGTAACACGGCGCTCTATCAGCGGTCCTATGGTGGTGCCTCTTTTAAAGGTGGCGGTGCCATTGAAAAAGGAACGGCAATGGGACCGCACTACAAGTTCCTTCACAGCATGGACTCGAAAGTCCATGCCGTGCAGGAACCTATATACATGCGCACAGGGGGACACATATTATTCCACCTGTGTGCAGGTACATGAGGTTGAGGCTTGGGGGGGCCTTTAGGGCCACCTTCGTTTCCTCTACTCCAAGGTTTACATGGAGGAACAACCTCCATGTAAACCCTGGAGGAGAGGAAACTCGCAATATGCTTGGCGGGACCATGGCGGTCCCGCCAAGCACATTAAGGCCTCCAACACCAGGGAATTGCATTTCCCTGGAGGAGTCGGCAGTCCAGGGGTGATAACACTGCCCAAGTTGTAATCAGGCAGTCAGAGCACCAGTGCAGCCGCCACTGCCACGTCACCATAAGTCTGGCGGTCTGATGACCACCAGACTCATAAAAAGGCACTATGTTTAAATATACAATTGGGAAAAGATAGAGGTTTGGAGTTTTGTGTATCTGGACTCATAATTAAAATCACAACTTATGACAAATTCGTATTTTAAATTGCAAGTCTGAAAATGCCAATTTTAGAAAGTTGGCATTTTCTTGCTTTAGCTGTTCAGTGCCTCTGCCTGTCTCTGAATACATGCCTGGGCAGGGTGACAGCTGAGCTTTGTTCATTCCCTCTAGACAGCCACTGACAAAGGGAGTTGTGGTGTGACATTTGCATCATGATGGCCCATCAGCAGACTGATGGCCTTCCTTAGGTAGATTGGGAGGGATGATCTGACACTTGCACCTGAACTGGGCTGTGCCTGTTCCCAAAAAAAGATCTGCACACACCCCTGTAGAGAGTCTGGGGCATGGGCAAGAAAGGCAGGGCCGTTGTGATCTTCAAAGGCCTCTGTGGAGTCTCCCCCACTTCAAAGGCTCATTTGGGTATAAGTTCTGGACCCCTGATATCCCCAAATCAGAACTTTGCTGGAACTGACGACATTCTGCCAGGAAGAAGGAATGCTGTGCTGTAGGAGGGACTGCCACTTTGCTAACTGCATTGCTTTGTTGGCCTGCTGATTGATATGCTAAAGGAGAGTCTGGCACTTTGCTACTTGGTTTGCAGTATCGGTCTGCTTTTTGCCTGGAAGTGAGAAGGACTGGACCTGCTCTCTACATCCTTGCACCCAGGTTCTCCAGGGGCCGTCTGACTTGCCTACTGTTCTTAAAGTCACAGGGCCATCAAAGAGTTCCTTCAACCCTGCTCAGGCTGTTGAACTCTGCCATCTGTGAGGGCCACCCCTTAAGCCCTGGGCCTCAGAAGTTGGCTTTTGCAGCTTTTTCTATATTGACACATCTGCAACTGTGTGTCAATCGGTGCGATACATCAGCCTTCAACACTGATGCAGTGGTTACTTAAGATTTACAGTGCTAATGTGGCACGACAATGACAGCGATCCTACCTCCGATGCCTCTCGAAAATGACATTGTGATCCAGCGGTGTACAAACAACAAATACTCTACTACCATATACTCACCTGGGCCCATAAACACACAATTCAGTAAACTGCTGGAGTCAAGGTTTATGTGTGTTATCACAATATCAGGATTAGTTATTCATAATCCTTAACTAACCTCTCACTGATCTTTCCTCTGGTCGCTGGACCATTAGTTGAACTAATTGATGGTGATGGTGAACATAACTCTAACGTTTCTATACCTTGAAGTAAATAACCACAGACTCAGGAACATTTTAAGTCTTTATCCAAATTAAATGCATGTGAACCACTTCAAAAATACACTACAGACACCATCACTCGTAGGAGAGGAAATTCAATTAATCAATCATCAAACACATACTTCGAACTCTTGCAATGACTTATGCTCAGAAAGGGAGAGGACAGAGAGAAAAGAACATCTACAAATGCACAAAGTTATATTTACCAAGAATGGTGTGAAGACCAACTCCCTGGCCAAAGGGGTGGTAAGGGTCCCCCTGGACAGTTCAGGAGACAAAGACTTCAGGATAGGATTCAGGATAGGATAGTTGACCTCTCTAGAACCGACGATTGCGCCATACCCCTCTCTGACACTCTCTTCCTCCTCAAGATTCTTCTGCGATCTTCTTATCTAATTCAATTAATTAGGATAGAAAGTTCTGCTTCAGGTTCTGCATTCGATTCTTCATCAGCATCTCACAGCATCTCTCCCAGCATCAGCATCACCCGCTACATGGGCAGCATCCCGAGCTCGGCTGCATTCAGCAAATCTTCATCTGACTAACTAACTAAAACTATCTCAATTATACCTTTTGTTCTTCATGTACCACCCACTAAAGTTTCAATATCATAAAAATACGAAATCTAATTGGTCAGGCAAGTTGGGAAGATCATCACACCATACTTATATAGCACTTAAGCCATTGTTCACAGACCGATCCCCTTAATTTGCATTAATAATGTTTATTTCTCACTCGCATTCACATTTCATCTGCAACATTTGTTACAAATTTAACATGTAGATCCATTCAAATGAAATTTTTACCGCCTGTTCTCAGGCTCGGACACTCTGCGACCTTCTCCCTCTTCCAACCTCTGTGTCATTTTTCCGGGTCCACTCTCAAGAGTCATGCGCAGCTGTCACATGGTTCAGTTTACTTCAGTTATGCACGAGAGGTCCAAATGCACTCTAGTGATAAAGTCAGAAAGACAAATGTTACTTTCACAAAATAAATAGTTTCACTGTATACCACCCATCGCTTCTCTATTCCCCTTTACTTATTAATACTTTCCCCGCAATAGCATTATTAAAATAGCTCTTTTTTGCTTCAGCTAAGCAGGTGCCATACACACAAGTCTTTAAGACTCCTTTTTAGTGCCTTCTGCTCATGCACAAGAATTTACCTCTAAGCATTATTTCGTCACACTGCGTAGATGCAGTTGACGCGTGCGCAGTGAAGATTTCCCTGTTAAAGCGGTTTTCGTAATCCGTTCGAGTTGTTAATGTTAGTAAACACATATGTAAGCTTCACTAACCCGTGTGTTTGTGTGGTGCACATTAGTTATCCACAAAACATATTTAATAACATGTTAGTGAGTTAAATGAGCGGATCGCTTACAAGCAAGTCTATTTTCTACGAGTCCTTGCTCCATCAGTAGCACCTGCAGTTACATGTCGCTCGAAGACAACGCATCTGGCTCTCAATGTCGACACTTGCTCCAGCCCAGGCATTTCCTTAGCAGGACATGTCTGAGTCCTGTAGACAGCCTGGCCTCAATCACATTTGGCCTGTACTTTGGTTTTACCTCGGTCCAGCATGACCTTAGGCAACCTTTTAGCGCTACTGACTTCTAAGCACTCCTTTGGGATTTAATCTTAAAAAATTCACATTACAACATCTACTTGTTGGATTTTTGTAATTTTGGTCTTGTTTTCCTTAGATAAATGTTCTACATTTTTCTAAACCGGTATGGAGTGTTTTTCTGGTGTTTTCACTGTGTTACTGTAGTTTGCGTGTTGCAGAAATACGTCACACATTGCCTCTTAAGTTAAGCCTGGCTGCTCTGTGCCAAGCTACCAGAGGGTGATCACAGGTCCCTACTTTGACAGGGTGCATACCTCTGCCAACTAAAGACTCAATTGCTAACAGTGTAGCAGTACCACATCAGATATCACAAGCACCATTTCTGGTTCCCAGGTGATAATGCTGAGTATACTATGAATATGCTTGGTGCCACTAATATAAGATGGCAGGTTGACCACATGTGGTCAAAGTCAAAGTCAAAGTTTGCTTTATTCGGTTAAAATTTTAAAACCATCAAAGCAGAGGACAGTAGTTCATTGTACGGGCAAATGCAATTACAAAGAAAATCATTAACACAAAAAATAAATACAATACAATTTGGCGCTAAATACAATAAAAGTATGTCATACAGTTACTTCAACAGTAATACAAACCAAAAAATCATTTCTCATTAAAAATTCCATCTTCAACAGTTAATTAGGCACAATACTCTTTGGGAAATGAGGGGAGTAGCTAAATAAACTGAGCCCTATTTCTAGATCTTAAAGCACCCACAATGAAGCTCACGACCCCAAAACAAATAAATGGGGACTCCAACATTTGTAAATAGGCCAGCGCAGGCCTTACTTGCTCAAATTGACGAGTCTTAAAAATCGGAAGAATGTATTTTTTACGCTGAGAAGAGTAAAATTTACAAAAAAAATACCATGTGCAACATGTTTTGTTCAGAAGTGTTGTCACAAGGACAAGGCCCCAATGTTCCCTCTTTGAAAAAGCCTTTGGGGTAAGCCAGGAGCCAGGGGAGCAAACCATGCTTAAACCTTATTAGCAAAAACATATGGAAAGGTTTGTTGATATAGGTTAAATAAGGCTGGATCTCGTCACTTAAACTCAACGTAACAAACCTCCTAACTGTCGGTTTCCCCAACTCGTCTCCTTCCCTTGACAGCATGGCTCTTGTCAAAAACTGTGTCTTAAAGGCCTTAATTTGCTCTTTACTCAGCGCACAAGGACTGGTAAACAGTTCAGGGCAGCCAAGCGACTTCAAGTTGTTTTTAACATAACGGATCCATGGAATAGACGTCGCTTCATCTAGGGACAAGCAATCTTGGAGAATTTGTTGGTTTAGATTTGGAGGCTGCTGCGCCCAGACCCTCAACCAACATAGTAACGGTGCCACAGATATTAGGTCAACAAGATATCCCGCCCCCAGATCCTCTTGTATATTGAAAGTTGGTGTAGAAGGGGGAAGAGACAACAATTTCTGAAAAAAAGTATTTTCTACTACTTGGATGTCAGCAGAGGCCTTATAACCCCAGATCTCACTTCCATATAGGGCCATGGGAATACACTTAGCTCTATAGATTTTTAATAGAGCAGGAAGCGGTTTACACCCCAACCGCTTTGCAAAGCCCAACAGAGCGCCTGTAGCTCTAGCAAGGTTATTCTTTTTCTGAGCACGTTGCATGACCCAAGATATTCTGTCGTCAAATACAACCCCTAAATATGGGAATGTCTGCACTTTTATTATTTCCTGCCCATTACAGAAAAACTTCACCCTTTTCGCTCTCCCCGAGCCTATTGACATGGAATGTGATTTTTAAAATTTATTAATAAGTCTAAAGAGACCATAAAATCATAAAATCCTTTTAAGAGAGCTTGTAAACCTCTCGCGGTCCTAGCCAACAAAACAGTGTCATCCGCATATAGTAACGCGGGGATCATTTTAGAGCCGGCTTTGGGAATGTCTTTACTAACCGCGGTTAAAACCACACCCAAATTGTTAATGTAAAGTGAGAAAAGTAGGGGAGCAAGAATGCACCCCTGTCTAACTCCACGCTTTACCTGCCAAGCCTCTGTCTGACTCCCGTCGTCACTATAGCGAACAACTGCGGTGGTGTCCTCGTGAATAACAGCC
Organism: Triturus cristatus; assembly: GCF_964204655.1. Taxonomy (NCBI): domain Eukaryota; kingdom Metazoa; phylum Chordata; class Amphibia; order Caudata; family Salamandridae; genus Triturus; species Triturus cristatus. Next base: position 637,079,435 of record NC_140591.1, read on the forward strand.
AAGAAAGAAATCAAGACTGGATCAAGCCCCAGAACGGCTAATGAGGCCCATAATTTTTGCCGATTTACAAGGTCGAAAGCAGTGGACAAATCCATAAAAGCTAAATGGAGGTCCCCCTGCTTAGCGACCGTGTATTTTCCAATAATGAGATGTAGATTAAGGCATTGGCCTACCGTACCCCTTCCTTGTCTGATCCCATATTGTAGGTCAGAGATTATAGATTTCTCCTCCAACCACACTGATAAACGAGCAAGGACAACTTTACCCATTACTTTCATGGCAGAGTCCAGGAGAGAAATAGGCCGGTAACACGCCGGGTCTTCTCTTGAACCTTTTTTTAAAAGAGGGACTATAACAGCTTTGCCCCAAGATTTAGGAGCACCGGCCTCGGAAGCAGCATTAAAAACACAAGTTAAAAGTTTAGCCCAAAACCTTGAATCAGCCCTGTAAAGGTCAGCGGGAACTCCATCCGGACCTGGGGCTTTACCTATTGCCATAGCCTCAATGGCCTCCAGGACCTCTTCCTCCTTAAAAAGGATTCTTGAAGCTAATGTATTATCTGCATAATTTACTGGGTTAGGTTCTTTAATCTCCGAGTAAAGACCACTAAAATGGGCCACCCATCTGTCTGGTGAGATGAGACATTCTTTGTTAGTGTTCTCCAGCTCATTAAAAAGAGGACTATTAATCACCTTCCAGAACTGGCTACTATTTTTCTGGAAACTTGCATCTGACAAATCATCCCATGCCTTGTTTTTTAACTCGTTTTTCCTGTCCTTTATTGCTTTTTTGTAACATCTTCTAGCCTCGGCTATCTTACTAGGATTATGACCGGGTTCTTTCAGTGCCAGTAAGAGAACAGAGTGAGCACTAGAACAAGTATGGTCAAACCTTTTTTTAAATTTCTTGGGCCTTGGTTTCCCTTGACTGGTAAGATTCCCCATAACTTGTTTAGTAATTCTGTCAAAGGCACCCAGAATGGCCCTCGGTTGTGCCACTGCCGAAAGACACAAGCTAAAATCCTCTTTTTTGCTTTCATATAAATTATCAAGGAAATCTGCCGGGGTAATAACATCCCATCTCAAACGTCTTCCCTGACTGGTAGACTCTAAGTTTGTATTAGGGAGCAGAGGCAGGGGAACATCTTTCCTCAGTGCCTTAACTTTAATTTCCAGAGTGAGTGGATTATGATCACTTAAAACATTTTGTGTGACACGAAAAGTACCCAATAGGTTCATCATGATGCGTGGTACAAAAATGTAATCAATTGTACTACCACGGCCTTGACCCGTAAACGCATGGACAGGAACCAACATGTCTTGAACAGGCATGTGTAAGTGATAGGTCGATACCATATTCTCCAAATAAATCCCACCCTTAGAGTGTTCAAAATGGGTAGCCTCGTATGGACAAAATTCATGATGGTAATTTGCAAAACAATTAAGATGGCATACGTGAATGTTAAAATCGCCAAAGAGTAAAAGCAAATAAGGTTTAACATTAATTGCGTCATACTCGTCCAAAAAACTAAACAGTGCTTTAAGATGCTCTAACTCATCCACCCTAGTGAATGAGTTATAAAAGTTAACCACCAAAAATGATGGCAAGTTAACACATTCCATTTTCACCGCTAAAATATGAGAAGAGTTGGTAACTAACAGCTCCATACTATATAGTAACTTTAGACTAAATAATAACAAAAGACCCCCTCGTGGTCTCCCCATAACAGAGGGCACAGCATATTTAATAAAAGACTGATACCCATCCAGGTAATAAGGATCTGTAGCCTCCCATGTTTCTTGTAGAGCAATTATATGATACGTGGAAAGGAAAGCCCTCCAGTTTTGATCACCTCGTTTAGAGCGAAGGCCAGCAATGTTCCATGATAGGACAGTAATTGTGTCTATTGCTGGGGTGTCCGGTACACACACTTGTTCTACTCCATTAGAAGGCGATTCAACACCCAAATTATCAAAGTTAAGGGTTGGAGCTAATCCGCCCCTAACTACAAAAACTTCATCAGGACGCCTTTGTGTGACACTTATAGCTGCCTCTGACTGTAAAGGTAAGTTTTTAACTGTTAAAGCAGAACATTTACCAGTGTTATCCACAACAGGTGTCCTGGGAGATATAAACCCAGCGGAATTGGAAGGCACAGAACTAAAGACATCATTATGGGTGTGAACTCCACCAACCCTGAGTCAGTCGTTAGCATCTAAGGTACTAAAAACTTCGAATCTGTTACTCAATAGCAGTGAATTACTTACAGGAACTTGCTGAAAGGGGCGCTCTCTCGATCTGACATGCCCCGAAAAGGGTGGTGGATAAAAAAAGCCCAATGGAAGGACATTAACATAGTCTTGTTGAATTCTAATAGACCCTGCTTGTCTTAAAATATTATCAACTATATCGGGGGAACTAAAATTCACAATGACACAGTCACCCTTCAGAGTCTTAATGGACTTCCCCACCCAGGGTACCCTTCTCACCATTTTAAAACAATCAAAGAGGTGACTCCCCAAGACTGTCTTCCCAGCCAAAAAGTGAAGGGCTTTATTTTTCAAGGAGGACCAATGCTCTTCCTTGCCATCACAAATTTTCGGGACGTTTGCCAAAATAACTGTATATGGACATGCCTCTTGTGGCAAGTGCAGTGGACGATCTTTATGTGTAGGTTTCCCCCGTATACTTCGTCTTTCAGTGTGACCCCTCGGCCCTGGACTAACACCATTAGGTCCCCGAACCGATGGTAAGGGGATTATAGAGCCCGCAACAGGAATTGACATAGAGTCGACCAGTTCAGAAACTCTAGAGGTGACTTCACTTAAGGGAAGTAGATCAGAAGGTTTAGGCCTTAACGGCGGAGCACTTTGACCAGCACTTTGACCAGCAATATGACGTTCAATCAAAATAAGTCTGTCGTCAATCCTGCTAAGTCGGTCCAAGACTGGCGATATAATTGCCCTCATTTGCTCGTCCAACAGCTTAATCAAATCAGCTGGAATGTCCCTCATAGTAGCTACGTCCCCTTGAGCCCCAAGCTCAGTAAGCCCGTTTCCCTTAAAAGGAGTTACCTCAACCACTGAACTACCTACCGGATGGGCCAACCCTTGACCCAAACCTTTATTCCTAGGTTGTTTAGCATGTTGGCGATTTCCATTGGGGGCATGGGTAGCTTTTCTCTTTCCCTTGGATACTTTAACCGGGGCAACAGAAGAGGTCTTTAACTGCCTAGTGCGTGAGGCTGGGGGGGAGGAAGAAGGACTAGAGACATTCATTGAAAATTGGACACTAGAATGACAAGTCTCTAAAGCAGGCCCAGAAGAGATAGAATGGGTAGCCTGCGTAAGAACAGCTGAATTAAGCTGGGTAAAAGGCTCTAAAGATAACCGTCTTTCCACAATTTCAATTTCTTTGGACACGGCGTTTTCAGCTTTTTTTAAAAAGGCGTCTAAAGTCCCTGACCCCCCCACTGTAGAGCCCTTGTTAAACATTTTCGCCATAGCATAAACTGCAACAAAATACCTGCAGCAAATATGGCCACAGTTATCACAGCCTTAAATACTTTCTTGGCAGCACACAACGTAACAACCAACTTGGTGGTGCAACAAACAATCCCCAAGAACGTGTGAGGCTGCTGGAAGGGGGGTGGCCCAGCTCAGCCCTGTCCAGCCCCGGACGGCCACAGACGGCCCGCCCTTTGCCCGGGCTTAGCCCGGCGCCATCCGCGCGCGTCCCGCGACGCGGAGAGAGCCGTTTGATTTTAGCGCCTCCGGGCGCGGAAGTGCTGGCGGGAGGGGGCGGTGCCAGCTGGGTTCCTGGGAGCCGTAGTCCTTCGCTCCCTACGTGTAGCGGCCAACGAGCACCAACAGCGGCGAGAAGTAACGGGGGTGTCCGCCTCACAGCCTCCCCTCTGATGTCCAGGTAAGTGCTTCGCCGATAGCCAAAAGAATCCGCAATGACTCCCAAGTGGTCAGAAAACGTTGTCAACATATTCAGATAAGTGTGCCACCAATTCCAAAGATATTACATAGCCCTGGAGGGAATTCTTGATAGTGTGTATATATGCACTGATAATGTGGTGTATCCACTCTTAAGTAGGTGTATTCCTCATCATTTAGGAGTTGTTTGTCTAGCCATGATTTGAGTTTAGTATTAATGTTCTTAGTTATAGATCCAATGAGACTACTATTTAATTTCTGATATTCATCCTTATCAGTCAATTGCAGTAGAATTTCATTATCATAATCCTTCATATTCCTATTTGTGACTTTGTTTAAATTTTTTGAAGGACAGGGGACTGAGACCCCAAGTCCTAAAATGGCACATGCCGCACTTTTGTTGATGTAGTGACAAGCAATCAGATATTTACTAGAGATCTGTCGGCTCCGCAGCGTGAAATATGCAAAGTTTTCCATCTAGCTGTTTTGGCTGTAGCTGTGTCTGATTTTCCTATGGAAAAATAAGTAGGAAAAACATGTTTTGGGAACCCCCTCTTTTACTTGGTCTCTGCTTGACGGATCACCAAGAAAAATGCTAGGAAGGAGCTGAGGTGGATGAAATTTAGTTTTTTTGAAGGTTTTGTTAAGATTTGGCAATCAGTGCCAAAGTTATTAGCTAACCAAATACTGGGTTTCTTGTGGAAATGTGGTCCTAACCATACCTACCTATAGTTTACCATATTATTTGAAAGCTCTCCAAGATGGAGCTGTATGCTTTTCAGCTGGAGTGCAGCGGGCCCTTGTGGTTGGTTCTATGGATGAACTTTGTGGCATGTACATTTTTGAAATAAAGACTAAAAGGCATGCTGAATTTTAAAAAAAATGTTTTTGTGACAATCACTGTTATTACACATTACAATGTGTGAATTTATAAAATGTACATTTGATTATAGTTATTAATGACTTTTTGACAAAGCCAATAGGTCTGCTTTATATATGTCGTTGTGCAGACCCTTTGATAAAGCCAATAGACCCTCTGCTTTTAATAGTTTAGTGTTCTGACCCTTTGACAAGGAGAGTAAGACTGCCTTGCTTAAAACCTTGATATGTGTGCCCAAGGCCTGTGACCAAGCCCGGCATCTAACCCCATGCCTTCAGCCATGCATAGCGGGGGTGGGCACCCATACCTACGCTGTGCATGGTTGGCAGGCCTTGTACGGTTGGGTGTTGGACAACCATGCCATGTACTAATAGCATCACTGATAACATCACTACAACATCTGAAATTACATCACTGATGAACACTGGGCATGGGGGAGTGAGTTATAGTTACTTGAAATAACTATAACGGGTAAATGTCAGTGCTTTTGATCATTTAAAACAGTATGCCCAAACTGAAATATTAATTAACCCTGGGCGTAGTTCGCGTAGTCGCGCTTCGCGAAGCTTCGCGAAGATGTCATTGCACTACGCGACCTTCGCGAAGCTTCGCGAGCTTGCGTAGTTGCTTGTGGCAACCTGTTCGCGATGGCTTTTTCTTGTTCGCGAGCGCGGTAAGCATGTTCGGGGAACTGTTTGCATGCTCGGGGGATATATCTCGCGATCTTACCCATGCGGTCGCCAATGGGCGCAGCCATCTTGTTTTTCTATAGTCCCGCCCGCTCGCGATGCCTTATTTCCTGTTCCGGGTCGCGGATAACGTGTTCGCGATGTGCATTGACGTGTTCGGGAGCGCATTTTACTTGTTCGCGATAAATTGTACATGTTCGCGAGAAATATCGCGCGAACTTACCCACGCGGTCGCGAATGGGCGCGGCCATCTTGTTTTTCACTCTATGACATGTTTCTGGGCCTACTTTTGTATCCTCCCTTTATCACAGCAATCCTTTGTCTTTAAAGCCTTTTTCCTGACTTTTTTTAGTTATTATCTATCTCTCTGTTTGCCTCAGTTTATATTTTGCATTTTATTTCTACTTTTACTGTGTTTTTGTTACTTTTATAAAGTTCTTTCTATCTTCTTCCCCCTAACTTTTTTTCCCCTTCGGACTTTTCTTTTCCGCCTCCCACCCACCCCAGAACCATGGCCAAGGGCACACCAAGTCCCAAGGGCAAGGGACCTGCAGGCGCAGAGAAGCGCCGCCTGCCTTGCGGCAGAATGCGTCCTGCAGAGGTGCAGGCCCGGCAACTGTTTGGGGAGGAGGAGGTGGCGGCTCTTGTTTTTTTCATCCAGCGCCTCCTCCCCTTGACCTTGGCAGCAGGCGGCAGGCCCGGCTCCGGGTACGCTACCCAGGAGCGGCACCGTCGGTGGGCGAAGGTGCGCCGGGCCGTGTTCCGGTGCACTGGGATCCGGCGCACCCACAACCAGCTAGCTCACCGGTGGTCCGACATCCTGGACCGGGAGCAGGACCTGTTGGACCTGCTAGGTGTCGAGGTCATCGGGCTTGGTGAGTAACTGATTGTGTATATTAAATTAGATGAACAACAAGATTACTGCCAAGCGTTGCTGGTATTACGTTCCAAAAAGCAAAATGTTCTTTGATTTAAGGACCCAGGTGCACGGTGGTACTCTTACTTGTTTGCAACGTAGTTTGCGCTAGCTTGTGCTGATGCTGATTATGTAAGAGTTTACTTTACAGAACTGAAGTTAGGTAATTCGATTTGCTAGAGAGACTCTAGTCCTTACATTGTCCTACTGTGAAATAGTGGTGGATGGATATTGGATACTAGGTTTAGTTTGTTAGTAGTAGTTACTAATTGTTTTATGCGGTCTGCGTGACGCATCCTCTGTCACTGAGTGCTGCTTACCCCAGTCCTCCGTCGAACCTTTTGTACTTTGTTTAGTGAGTGGTAGGCTTAGCATGGTCAGTCAGTAGCAGAACTAGATCAGCATTATGCAACCAACCCACAATTTGTTGTATGTATGCACTAATGTATGCAACTATGCATGTGTCCTCCATCTCATCATCTATGCATTTGATGGCTGAAAAAAATTGAAGTGCAGACTTAGTGAACAATTGGCCCGTCTGGAATAGGTGGTGTAGGTCAGGTGGTACTTACTAGGCTTTGTTAGTATTTGGAATCAGAATGATCAAGGAACACTGGAGTGTTCATAAATAAGTAGACGATCCGTAAATGCACTAGGAAGCAGCCAGTAGTCGATCCATCTGATTAGATAGGTCAATTTTATTGCACTTGTTGTTTCCTAAAATGTTCTTTGACTTATTGTTTTTCCAAATGATTTATTATTTTTCTCACAGCACTCCTTAATGTTGGTCTCTTTCTTTATTATATTTTACATGATCATCAGCACCACCCAGGGGCAAGAAGACGGGGTCGGAGTCGGCGGGGGAACCCCAGGACCTCTCCTCTACTGAGGCTCCTGCAGCTGGCCCCAGTAAGTCCTCCATTGGTTAGATTGACATTTATATTTCCCTAAATGTTATGTTACTGCATCTTTTCTTTTCCAAACTCTAAATTATGGTTCAACTTTCTGAATCTCTTTTTTACAAAAGCTTACTTCTTTGACCTTGACTGTTTACTAATTCTGTTTATCCCTGCCTCGAAGTTGCTTCTAACTCCCTCTGCTATGACTCTCTGTGCTACTAATACTACTACTACTATTACTATTATTACTCTGTGTGTAGCGAAGCTTGCACAGTTGCCCACTCTTTAATAGAAGGTTTTCTTTGCAACAATAAAACTCTGATTGACCAATAGCTCTAGCCACTGGGTCCTGTCCTTTGGGTTGTCCTCTTGAAGTCTTCTCAATGATGAGGCTTTGACAATTACCACAAACAAAATGCCCAACCAGATATTTGACTAGTATTTTTGATCGGATAGTACATGATACTATTATTGTCTAGGATTCTGCAGAGCCACATACAGAACTATGCACAACAAAATAGGATGGTGCTGATGGGAGGTTGGATCTTACTGATCACACCTCAGTCCGAAGAACCCAGGATCCCCTAACAGACTAGCTATAGTGTCTCACATTAGGGTCCCACTCCCGACCCCCCCACGAAGACGATACACAATGTTGATGATGACGGAGACAGAGACAATCCAGAACATAATAACAAACACCATTAAGCTCACACACTTGTGTAAGTCCACTCCACCACACCAAATACCACAGAGTCTATGTGTAAGTTCAAAAGGTTTATTTGAAACAAGTATCAAACTCTGTACATCGTTAATATGAAATTTAATTTACGACAGCCATGGTCAATAAGCCAGCAAAAAGCCTAACATTAAAACAGTAAACATTTACAAGTGCATGATTGACAACAAGAACAAGAGCCAAGATCTTTATAATTCTGGAAGATCCCTCACCGTAGAACGTAGAAATACTGGTTACATCATCTTGCAGCCACTATGCTCTGTAAATCTCTGGTTTGTAGAAGGGAATCTTTCGCCTATGATATATGAGAAAAACGCTGCGAGTTAGCCGTTAGATAGTATACTGGTGAATGATGCTAGCATTTTGCAGTCATGCCAAAAAGTGTAACATGTATGTGTGATGGCTAAGCAATATAAACTAAACAAAGTCAATATGTTTTTTTTTTTTCGACCTCTTCACTTGTACGCAACAGTCAGGCGGCCTTAAAGGCATGTACTGCACATGTCAATACGCTGGCAGGTATAATATGCACCAAAAGAGTAGTAGTCGACATGATGAATCTAAAAGGGTTACTCATGGCTCAGGCTAACTTTCAAAAGAGCTGAGTAGGACTAGATGACCCTAGGAAGTGGAACCATATCCTACTAGTGTCTGTCTACTGACTGTACTTACTGTCTAGTGCTGATGTATGTTGCATCGCATTAACTTTTTGTTCAATGTTCCAAGTGAACACTTAAAATAGGGGGAGGGTTACAGGCATCTAAAAAATTTTTGATGCTTTTTTCTAGGCACACTACCATCCACCAGTGCCGTCGGGGCCAGCGATGCGGCCATTCCGGAGGGGGGAGGCGAACTGGCGGCACCTGCAGGAGACACAGGGCCCAGGGGGGATCCAGCAGCAGTGGCCGGCGGCGGTAAGTTATATTCATTACTTCTTGACATTACAGCTAGATGGAACTGTGTTCACTATTTCACTGTACTGTGCGACATTATACAACGGTTGAAGAAGACACCCTTTACGTAGCATTACCAGCGTGAGTAGAGTAACCAATGGCCTCTTCTATTTGACTCCAAAATCAGCTGTGAATGTTTTATGGAGAAGACAAACTCAGATCAGATGACCTTCATGGATGTGTTGAACATAGAGGGAAAGCACTAAGGGTGGAAGGACGGGCGAGATAAACAATATGACTGACCGGCAGAGAAGGATATGTTGTTGGAAGCATGTATAGGAGTCTGATAGTAATAAGATCAGATGCATGGGTTGTTGAAGGATGGGTGGAAGGTGAAAGAATGCCTGCCTGGGTGGGCGACACAGTATGGGTGGATAGTACTAGATAGCAAGAATCAGCGGTGTTTTTGGTTCAAACTCAAAGCCAAGGCAAGGAAGGAAGGAGCAGAAGCATGGGTGTTTGTTGGTGAAACCAACTAAGGTTTGTTAAGAGATATATACAAAAGGATAGACGTTTACTTTAATGGATGTATGCCTGGATGTACTATCACCAAGAGACAGTATAGGTGGAAAGTGTCACTGGAGATTCTTACTTTGAAGAAAATGTAACAGAAACTGCGCGACAGTAGCAAAGCCTAGAGGAATCAAGGTAGTATTATGAGCATACAGTACACTTGCAGTAGTTTGCAAGCACGTCATATATTATCAAGCAGAAACCCCTTCCTCCCACTCTGGGGACCACTCCCTACCTATTATTATTAATGTATTTACGATTGGGGCAGCCAGCCTGCAAAGGGTGGCCTATCTGTTGTTTAATGTTTATGTATATTGGTTACACAAGCAATGAAAGCAAAGTACCCTCTGCAGTAGCGGTTGGTGGTGGGATTGTTGGCGGGCGGCGACATGGGGAGGGGACGGGTGGGTGGCACTGGCGAGTAAACTGTGTATTACTGTTACGGCCAAATACAGGTAATCAACATAAAAATAAATAAAACTATTTTCAAGGTGCGCACTGCACCGCCGAATGCGATGCAGTGTGTGCTACTGTGTGCAGCAATGTTTTTTTTTTTATGTATTCTTTAATTACCTGTGAATGTCCTTAATCCATCGTTTACTATCCCCACCCTGCACCTTCCCACGTCACCGACCGGCAGCACTCCCACCACCGACCGCTACCGACCTGATGTCGTATATCGTATTAGCACTAGCAGCATCTATAATATGAATATAAGCAATGATCGTTGGATCCGATAAATAAATAATCAGCCTTTTTGTAGTACCCATGGTAGGGTGTAAGTGAAATTGTGCATGCCATTTGCCCTCATGTAACAGAGTATGACCAGTGCCAACGGCCGTAAGGCGTCAGACAAAAAGATGAGCTTCCCCACCTGCAGACAGTAGTAGTAAATAAAAGTAACGTGAGTCTGCATCATCATGTGGCTCATATCTGTTTCTCTTGGGTGCAAGCTTAGCTGATGGACCTGGCATGCCGCCTACAACAAGGTTATGTAATTGGGCTAAACTACAGATAAGAACAGCACGACTGGTGTACCGCAGTACATACATAGTACGATTATATTTATAAATAATGTCTGAAACGGTCACAAATGTTAGAGTCCAAGGAAGTAGGATTAGAGATACTTACCCCAGCACCAAATCCCAAATGTTATGAACTGTGCTTGCTAGTGATACTGTGACACTATGTGTTGAATGATTTTAGTGTTCCTGTTTTGCTAAGAGTATTGGCTCCAACATGTTCTTTTTCTTTTTTGATATAGATGATACTCCTTCCAATAAACCATCAAGGAAGGAGTTGGCCGCTAGGGCCCGGCGCCGGAAACTGGAGGCCATCTGCGAGCATTATCGCCGGCTGGTGGCTCAGGAGGAGGAGGAGGAGGAGGCGGCTGAAGCTGCAGCCTCCTCCAATGCCCCGGGCCCCAGTCAGGCCCGGCCTCCACTTTCACGGCGCCGTGGTCCGGCATTTGCCCGCCGCCGCGCCTCGATTTCCAGCACTGCTGCCCCCCACCCTGGAAGCAACTTTAGGGCATTTCGCCGCCAGCTGCTCCGCCGGATGGCCCGCTGGGAGGAGAACATGGAGGAGCGGGTCAAGATCCTGGTGGACAAACACCTTAAGGCCCGCCGACAATAGAGGACCTCATCGTTTGCCCCTTTTTTAATTCCTTTTGTTGGTGGGTGGGTTTGTGGGCGTTGGGGATTTCAACGGACATTGGGACTTTGGACTTTCGTTTCGTTGGGGTTAGGGAGGGGGGTGGGTTAGGTCAGAGCGGGATAGTTTATTTTTGTTAGGGGATATTAAAAATATACTTACTATTTATTTATATGATGTTAATGTTTTTTGTGGTGGGTTACAGTTTTCCGAATTCAATGTAAGTTACATGCTTGTTTACTTTGTTTCCGTGCTGCTGCATGCCCACAGCCAGTGTTTGATTTAAAAGATCTGCCGATTTTGTAACACACAAACCGATAGATGCAGTACCCCTCACTGAGTTATTTTTAATTGTCATAGTACTGTCAGTCTCTCCTCCTAGTCCATACCTCCCACCAAACTTATCTTACCTGTGATTGATGATGAAGTTCGGCACACTGATGGCTGCATGGTTGGTTTCCCAAATTGACGGAGTAGATGCCATTATAGTGGTGGTAGTAGTAGACACTGGCAATAGCGTTTGAAAAAAGAAAGAGAAAGTCACTTGACTGAGACTCAGGGAGGAGGAGTGGAACAGAACACAAAGTAAACTACAGCATGGGTGGTCAAGCAGAAGAAGATCCTTGCCCTGCCTTAGTTGAAATTCAATTAGAGTTGCTTTCACCACATCTGCCCCAGCAAGCGTGTGATCAATTGGTGTACATAGTCATCACATCACACCTCAATATAAATCACACAGTCCGGGGGAAGAGGGTTAGGGATTGATGATTGGATGGGAAGTGGGGTTTTGGGAAAGGTTTGAGAAAGAAAAACAGACAATATGCATGGACACAACAAAAGTAAAACACAATCTTGTAAGACGACCATGATCCATTATCAAAGAAATCAAAGTATGAAGTGAGAGAAAGCAAATGCATGCCTGCTGAGGACGATAACTTGATGGTTAATGAGATAATGAGTTGTACTATAACTACTATGACCCAATGAGACAGTACAGTCAGGGACGAAATTGAAATTTGCCTTGCCTGTCTGACGCCCTCAGAGCTCAGACCGAACCCAATTACCTGCTCTACCGGGCTTACTTTCGTTTTTCAAGCTAGCTAAGGAAACTAAAAAAAAGTTGGATCAATTAACAAACAAACCACAACACACAGTCGTAATGATTAAAGAGAAAAAAGCAAGCAAATAAATGTAAAGACGAATGATGATACTAAAGTTACTGTATTATCCTGGTCCAAATGAGGAGTTGCATCATTCTCGTCATTCTTCTTGGTCCTCCCTTCCATGGACACTCCGCACATCAATCTTGGGTATCACTGCCTGCCTGATGCGTATTGGTAAGGTACGTGTGAGTCGTTTCTCCCACTGTAGCACAGGGTAAAGGGCCGGCCGGCCTGTAAGTGTAGATGGAAAAACAAACGGGGTATTGAAAAATTACAGCCTTTACAACAATAAACTCAATTACAGTGGAGTGCAAGACAACACTCTGGAGAGAACACTTTCAGACTGAGGCAGCTTGGATAGGCTACATAGTGTGTCTACTCTACAGCAAGCATTAAGGTACAACAACGGGACAGGATTCAGGAGCCAGCACAGCCACAGAACAGGAGAACCGCGGCACAGGCCAGGCACCCTACCCCTTACTTACATTTTGACCGAGCCAGAGAAATGTCAAATGCACTGCAGCAACCTAGAATTTTCCCAATGAAGTGACTAAATCAATGCGCCAATGTCCGTCATACCACTACACTCTACTCCAGTCCACACCACTACAAGGACATCTAGCCTAGGTCTGCTGTGGTTCTTGTTCAAACTTTTTACCTTTTATGTCAGCCCATGAAAAGCCTGATGCGTATTGGTAAGGTACGTGTGAGTCGTTTCTCCCACTGTAGCACAGGGTAAAGGCCGGCCTGTAAGTGTAGATGGAAAAACAAACGGGGTATTGAAAAATTACAGCCTTTACAACAATAAACTCAATTACAGTGGAGTGCAAGACAACACTCTGGAGAGAACACTTTCAGACTGAGGCAGCTTGGATAGGCTACATAGTGTGTCTACTCTACAGCAAGCATTAAGGTACAACAACAACGGGACAGGATTCAGGAGCCAGCACAGCCACAGAACAGGAGAACCGCGGCACAGGCCAGGCACCCTACCCCTTACTTACATTTTGACCGAGCCCGAGAAATGTCAAATGCACTGCAGCAACCTAGAATTTTCCCAATGAAGTGACTAAATCAATGCGCCACTGTCCGTCATACCACTACACTCTACTCCAGTCCACACCACTACAAGGACATCTAGCCTAGGTCTGCTGTGGTTCTTGTTCAAACTTTTTACCTGTTATGTCAGCCCATGAAAAGCCTGATGCGTATTGGTAAGGTACGTGTGAGTCGTTTCTCCCACTGTAGCACAGGGTAAAGGCCGGCCTGTAAGTGTAGATGGAAAAACAAACGGGGTATTGAAAAATTACAGCCTTTACAACAATAAACTCAATTACAGAGGAGTGCAAGACAACACTCTGGAGAGAACACTTTCAGACTGAGGCAGCTTGGATAGGCTACATAGTGTGTCTACTCTACAGCAAGCATTAAGGTACAACAACAACGGGACAGGATTCAGGAGCCAGCACAGCCACAGAACAGGAGAACCGCGACACAGGCCAGGCACCCTACCCCTTACTTACATTTTGACCGAGCCAGAGAAATGTCAAATGCACTGCAGCAGCCTAGAATTTTCCCAATGAAGTGACTAAATCAATGCGCCACTGTCCGTCATACCACTACACTCTACTCCAGTCCACACCACTACAAGGACATCTAGCCTAGGTCTGCTGTGGTTCTTGTTCAAACTTTTTACCTGTTATTCCATAAATTGTCTCCTATCCAACTGACTGTGTGCAAAGATAGTATGCTCAGCATCCTCAATGATGGTGACCGTGTGGTACGTATTCTCCAACACCAACTCAGTCTGTAGTGACTGATTACGTTTATAATATATTCCATATTACCAAATTGCAACGGATATTGGCCGGCACCTGCAGTGGTAGGAGTACAATGTGGTCATTATTAAACAACAAGGAAACATTAACTGTCACCACACCTGAGTCACTTGTACTTTGTCGATAAACTAGTATAGTTCTACTTCATGGCATGCACAATTCTTCGTAGTCAGCCAGCATCCAATGCAATGCATGCCACCATCATTCACAATAATCACTCATTACCTGTCTTGGTGTTCTCTTTGGCTGTCTGATCTGATGCCTGCCTAGCCTTCTGCCAGTCAGTGATGAGTTTCTTTCGGATTGGAAACAAAATGGAATATAGGTGGAGTCACGTTTCACTTCTTATGGAGGGACTGTTAGAGGCAACATGTATTGTACTATTCTCCATCTCCATCCAATGTCTGACTTGCTTGAAATGTACTTAGGGAGAGTAAGGAACATGGAGCAGGACCCTGAGGAGTGGAGTGGACAGTTATGCACAGACGTGCAACTCCAATAGGGAAATAAAAAAAGGAGACTGTTGATGGCTTTGTTGTGAATGTAGATTTTGAACCAGAAAAACAGATACACACAGTCACATACAAATAAAGGAAGGGAGAACAATTTGAAAGCCTAGTTGTCAGGGAAGAGGAGCTCGTCCTCAAACTCTGGTGGTTCGGACAGCAGTACGTCTAACAATCCACTACTTATGTCATCAAGTCACTCTCCTCTTCCTCCTGTGATTCACGTATTGGGTACTCTGGTGGTATAAAGTGTTGATTCATTTTGATCATGGTTAACCTCTCAACACTTTTGGGTGAGAGACTGGTCCTTTTGACAGTAACAATGGCACCAGCAGCACTGAAAACACGCTCTGAAGAGACACTTGCAACAGGGCAAGCCACATACTTTATCGCCAGCCTGCTGAGCACTGGCCATTGGCTTCTTTTCCCATACCAATACACCAATGGGCTTTGCTCCATGTAGACCTCTGTTGTGTCATCTAGATAGGCCTGAACCATCCGCTCAATGTTCAGGGGTGCTCCGATTTCCTGGGCCTCTTTTGCCTTTGCATCAGTCATTGATGTGCAATACCCTTTCCGTAGAAACCAATCACCTGCCGTTTTTGTACATGTGCCTGATGATCCTGTTGGTGCTGTTGATGTTATTGCTGCTGGCAGTGTTGACTGCTGGGAGGCAAACGCACTGCTCTTGGCTTCTGAAGTAGAACTTCGTTCTGGGTGCCCTGCAGTACTTTTTCTGCCCTGGAGGGGCGGGCCTTTAATGAAGTTCCTTTCGTTTTCAAACTCAGTGGCTTCCTCAGCTATCAAAGTTTTGTACTGGGCAACATTCACTTCTGAAAAAGGAATGACTTCATTACTGCGCAGCAATAATTTGTAACGTGGATCCAAAATTGAGGCAGTAATGTAATGTGGATCTGACAGAATGTTATTTTGAATCCTTGTATTGTGAGATAAGCAAGCGGATAAGGTGTCTGCCAAAGAATGTGCGTCTACTTTGTCATCCACATCTGCGTACATTTCTGCCACCTCCTTCAGCTGTTGCTCTAGCATGTACAACAATGGGATAGCTTGGCCCATAGTACAGTCCTCCCGGCTCACTTCACGGGTGAAGACCTCAAAAGGAAGTAGCATCTCTGTCAGGCTTTTGACAAGGTCCCATTGGGCCATCTCAACTCTCATGCCTTTCACTGTAGGATCCCCTGACCTTTTCATGACATAAGCATTAAGTGGTATGTACTGCTCAAACAGACGCTCAAGCATGTAATACGTGGAGTTCCAACGTGTTGGCACCTCTTGGATGAGTGCTTTGACTGGCATTTTATGCTCACGTTGAATCACCCTCAGCTCCTTCCGGGCTTTAAAAGAATGGTTGAAATGTGTGCATATTCTTCTGCAGGTGGTCAGTAAGCTGCTGACTTTGCTTTCATTTTTCAGAAAGTCTTGCACAACAATGTTAATGCAGTGTGCCAAACATGGCACCCTGAAATACCCACCATCTTTCATGGCCCGAACTACATTACTGCCATTGTCCGTGGCAACAAAACCAATGGTAAGACCTCTTGGTCGCAGCCACTCAAACACCTTGCTGTTAAACTCATCCAAAATGTTAGCAGCAGTATGAGATTTCTCCATTGCAAACATGGCTACAGTTGCATGTTTGCGAGTGTCTTTAAAAATCTCAGCGGTGTCAACAACGCCGTCAGATATCTTATCTTTAACTCCCGAAAAAGAGACCCAGTGTGCAGTGATGCACATGTAATCAGTGGCTTGGCAACTGGTCCACATGTCTGTTGTCAGGTGTATACTCTGAACAGCACTCTGTTTTAAGGCTTTTCCAAGCAATTCCAGCACGTCGTGATGTAGTGCTGGAACAGCAACTCTTGCAAAATAGTAGCGGCTGGGAACTTTCCATTTTGGGCAGATGGTGGTCACAAACTCTAGAAAACCCACCCCTTCAACAAAAGAAAAAGGGAGAAGGTCCAGTGCTAACATTTTTGCCAGCTTAGCATTGTACAAACGTGCTATTGGGTGATTGCGTTCGTACTGCCCCTCCGGCCTACTAAACATGCTAAGAATGGTAGGCTGCATGGTATTCCTTCCTGTGGTCGACTTCGCACTTTTTGGCCCAGCAGTACTCCTTGGTGTCTCAGGCTGGCTCTTACTCTTGTGCCAATGAGATGTGGCTGAGGATGTGGGCGTTACCACTGCAGTGCTGGGGACAGGGCTACTTTGTCTACCACTAGCACAGAGAATGTCTCCCTCTTTTTCCTGTTCCACCGTGAGCGGACTTTCTACTCGTTTATGCCCAACAGCAATGGTTCCAGTTTTGATGAGCCTAAGGTGCTCCTCCCACTGGATTGCGTGGTGTTTTTTCAGATGGGTCATTTGGCCTCCGGTACCATAGTTTGTACCAAGCTTTCCACGGCTAACAGAGGAATGACAAACGGAGCATACAGCAATGTTCTCCTCCTTTGGGCTAACCGTAAAGTAGTCCCACACTGGGGAGCTTAACTTTTGTCTCCTGCTGGAGGTGCCACTCCCACTTCCAATGCCGGATGAACTGGAGGGTGTGTGTTGAATTTGACTCTGTGCAGGACCACTACCTACTTCTGCTGAGGTGGTGCTTGTTGTGCTGGATGTAGGACGCTGCCGGCCCTTTGCTAATGTAAATATGGAAGCTGGAGGTCGTGTTGGTGTTACCTGTGTTGGAGGTATGCGTGCTACATCCCTCGCATCCATTTTGGATAATGTAAAAATGTTGCTCTCCATCTCCTCAGGCCCGGGAGTGATGTTTGTGATGACTGGCTCATCATCATCATCATCATCAACCTGCTCTTCTACATCAACATCCATAAGTGTAAGGCTTTCTGGAACCTTCCTTTTGCCATGCCTGCTCTTGTGATGTGTTTCCCTCTCAGACTCAGTTTGTGGCTTCCAAGTGACATCTAGATCATCAGAAGGGGGGCTTGGTGAAGAACTTGATGTACTAACCCTCCTTTTCCTTGCTGGGGATTTAAAAGCCAATGCAACTTCTAAAGGAGTGGCTTCCTCTTCTTCCTCTGCATGAGGCTCAATTTCCTGAACTGCCCCTACTTCAGGAGGAACAGCTACTATTGCGGGTGGTAGCTGCGGCTGTTGACCACTTATCTGCTGTGTTGATGATGTTCCCTCCTGCGTGGATTGTGTACTACTTTGAGATAGCGATAAGTTTAGTTCAGGCTCAGCATCACTGCTTTCTACCATAAGGCTGGCTACCTCTTCCACACTCATCTGCTTGGGCATGGGTTGGTGGGTTGGGCCCACTGATGTGGAGGTGCTGCCCCCAGCTTGCCCCCCCGACACCGCTGCTGCAGGCCTCATTTTTGGTGAACCAAAAAAGGTTTTGGGAGGCACACCAGACTTAAGTGACACTTCCTTCTTCTTCTGTTCCTTCTTCTCCATGGCAACTTTCTTGGTACCGGAGGACCTGCTACCTGCTTTCTTTGGGGGCATCTTCAACAGATGTCAAAACAGCACTCAGTTGCACAAGTTGCAGAAATGCCTGGTCAGGTCACTGACACGTCACGTTGTGTACACTACAGCAGCAGGACGTCGGTCTGGCACCACAACAGTGGATGATGATGACACACCTCTGTCTTTTGTGCACCTAAAAGCAAAAAGCCAGAAGAACATCAGTCAAAAGATCCATAATATAATATATAATTTATTAGTGTCTCGTGGGTGGTCATCACAATTATTAAATTTCATGCAGTCAGTGAACAACATCAACAGTATAGCCAGCCATTAAGAGACTGACAAGGCCAGGGATCCTTTTCTATTTGTACTGTGTAGTGTACACTTAGGAAGAAGAATAGCAAGGGAAAAAAACCCGCCGTGATGATTGCTGAGTTGTACCCCTGGGCCTACTGTACGACTAGGCCACAAGTTTGGACGCCTATGGCAAAGGCACAATGCATGCCTTCCTAAAATGGCCGCCACACACATGCCCAGCCCCCCCACCACAATAACACACAAAAAGTGATTGGAAAGGACAGGAAGAGGAAGTTGTAGTGTCTGTGGAACTTAATCCCTCTCATAAAAATGTTTTCCAGACCAATAACAGCTTCTCCCTGCTCCAAACCTACAGCTCAATGACAGCCTGAGGAGTTTTTTGTGCAGAAATGCACAAAAAAGCGTTTTCGAGAAGGGTCTATGTTGCTCGCGAGATATTGTTTGCCAGATTGCAAAAGCTGCGTGTTCGGGATCGCGAACTGTACAAAAAGGCTTTCTCGCGTGCGCGAACACGCATATTGCGAGCGCAAAAATGACGAAAACTGTAAGTCCGCGTTGTCGCGCTGTGCAGAGTTACCGAAAGTTCGCGAGCTGAATCCCTTGCCTTACATGCAGGCCAAAATAGCCCAATTTGTTTAGCACACACCCAAAAAATGCTATTGCACCCCAAACACACCTTTTGCAACAAAATCCAAAGCCATCCATGGAGTAAAGGAAAATCACCAGACAACACCAACTGTACATGTAAAATCACGCACCACAGCTTGGAGGCTGACTACCTCTGGGCCTAGTGGAAGACTACTAGGCCACAAGCTTGGAACCGGATGGCAAAAGCAAGCACACTGCTTGGATGGCTTCACAAAATGGCCGCCACACACCCACAACAACCACAAGAAATGGGAGACAGTCAATGGACGCCTATGGCAAAGGCACAATGCATGCCTTCCTAAAATGGCCGTTCGCGAGCTGAATCCCTTGCCTTACATGCAGGCCAAAATAGCCCAATTTGTTTAGCACACACCCAAAAAATGCTATTGCACCCCAAACACACCTTTTGCAACAAAATCCAAAGCCATCCATGGAGTAAAGGAAAATCACCAGACAACACCAACTGTACATGTAAAATCACGCACCACAGCTTGGAGGCTGACTACCTCTGGGCCTAGTGGAAGACTACTAGGCCACAAGCTTGGAACCGGATGGCAAAAGCAAGCACACTGCTTGGATGGCTTCACAAAATGGCCGCCACACACCCACAACAACCACAAGAAATGGGAGACAGTCAATGGACGCCTATGGCAAAGGCACAATGCATGCCTTCCTAAAATGGCCGTTCGCGAGCTGAATCCCTTGCCTTACATGCAGGCCAAAATAGCCCAATTTGTTTAGCACACACCCAAAAAATGCTATTGCACCCCAAACACACCTTTTGCAACAAAATCCAAAGCCATCCATGGAGTAAAGGAAAATCACCAGACAACACCAACTGTACATGTAAAATCACGCACCACAGCTTGGAGGCTGACTACCTCTGGGCCTAGTGGAAGACTACTAGGCCACAAGCTTGGAACCGGATGGCAAAAGCAAGCACACTGCTTGGATGGCTTCACAAAATGGCCGCCACACACCCACAACAACCACAAGAAATGGGAGACAGTCAATGGACGCCTATGGCAAAGGCACAATGCATGCCTTCCTAAAATGGCCGCCACACACATGCTCAGCCCCCCCACCACAATAACACACAAAAAGTGATTGGAAAGGACAGGAAGAGGAAGTTGTAGTGTCTGTGGAACTTAATCCCTCTCATAAAAATGTTTTCCAGACAAATAACAGCTTCTCCCTGCTCCAAACCTACAGCTCAATGACAGCCTGAGGAGTTTTTTGTGCAGAAATGCACAAAAAAGCGTTTTCGAGAAGGGTCTATGTTGCTCGCGAGATATTGTTTGCCAGATTGCAAAAGCTGCGTGTTCGGGATCGCGAACTGTACAAAAAGGCTTTCTCGCGTGCGCGAACACGCATATTGCGAGCGCAAAAATGACGAAAACTGTAAGTCCGCGTTGTCGCGCTGTGCAGAGTTACCGAAAGTTCGCGAGCTGAATCCCTTGCCTTACATGCAGGCCAAAATAGCCCAATTTGTTTAGCACACACCCAAAAAATGCTATTGCACCCCAAACACACCTTTTGCAACAAAATCCAAAGCCATCCATGGAGTAAAGGAAAATCACCAGACAACACCAACTGTACATGTAAAATCACGCACCACAGCTTGGAGGCTGACTACCTCTGGGCCTAGTGGAAGACTACTAGGCCACAAGCTTGGAACCGGATGGCAAAAGCAAGCACACTGCTTGGATGGCTTCACAAAATGGCCGCCACACACCCACAACAACCACAAGAAATGGGAGACAGTCAATGGACGCCTATGGCAAAGGCACAATGCATGCCTTCCTAAAATGGCCACCACACACATGCTCAGCCCCCCCACCACAATAACACACAAAAAGTGATTGGAAAGGACAGGAAGAGGAAGTTGTAGTGTCTGTGGAACTTAATCCCTCTCATAAAAATGATTTCCAGACAAATAACAGCTTCTCCCTGCTCCAAACCTACAGCTCAATGACAGCCTGAGGAGTTTTTTGTGCAGAAATGCACAAAAAAGCGTTTTCGAGAAGGGTCTATGTTGCTCGCGAGATATTGTTTGCCAGATTGCAAAAGCTGCGTGTTCGGGATCGCGAACTGTACAAAAAGGCTTTCTCGCGTGCGCGAACACGCATATTGCGAGCGCAAAAATGACGAAAACTGTAAGTCCGCGTTGTCGCGCTGTGCAGAGTTACCGAAAGTTCGCGAGCTGAATCCCTTGCCTTACATGCAGGCCAAAATAGCCCAATTTGTTTAGCACACACCCAAAAAATGCTATTGCACCCCAAACACACCTTTTGCAACAAAATCCAAAGCCATCCATGGAGTAAAGGAAAATCACCAGACAACACCAACTGTACATGTAAAATCACGCACCACAGCTTGGAGGCTGACTACCTCTGGGCCTAGTGGAAGACTACTAGGCCACAAGCTTGGAACCGGATGGCAAAAGCAAGCACACTGCTTGGATGGCTTC
Organism: Triturus cristatus; assembly: GCF_964204655.1. NCBI lineage: Eukaryota > Metazoa > Chordata > Amphibia > Caudata > Salamandridae > Triturus > Triturus cristatus. Next base: position 637,101,014 of record NC_140591.1, read on the forward strand.
ACAAAATGGCCGCCACACACCCACAACAACCACAAGAAATGGGAGACAGTCAATAGACGCCTATGGCAAAGGCACAATGCATGCCTTCCTAAAATGGCCGTTCGCGAGCTGAATCCCTTGCCTTACATGCAGGCCAAAATAGCCCAATTTGTTTAGCACACACCCAAAAAATGCTATTGCACCCCAAACACACCTTTTGCAACAAAATCCAAAGCCATCCATGGAGTAAAGGAAAATCACCAGACAACACCAACTGTACATGTAAAATCACGCACCACAGCTTGGAGGCTGACTACCTCTGGGCCTAGTGGAAGACTACTAGGCCACAAGCTTGGAACCGGATGGCAAAAGCAAGCACACTGCTTGGATGGCTTCACAAAATGGCCGCCACACACCCACAACAACCACAAGAAATGGGAGACAGTCAATGGACGCCTATGGCAAAGGCACAATGCATGCCTTCCTAAAATGGCCGTTCGCGAGCAGAATCCCTTGCCTTACATGCAGGCCAAAATAGCCCAATTTGTTTAGCACACACCCAAAAAATGCTATTGCACCCCAAACACACCTTTTGCAACAAAATCCAAAGCCATCCATGGAGTAAAGGAAAATCACCAGACAACACCAACTGTACATGTAAAATCACGCACCACAGCTTGGAGGCTGACTACCTCTGGGCCTAGTGGAAGACTACTAGGCCACAAGCTTGGAACCGGATGGCAAAAGCAAGCACACTGCTTGGATGGCTTCACAAAATGGCCGCCACACACCCACAACAACCACAAGAAATGGGAGACAGTCAATGGACGCCTATGGCAAAGGCACAATGCATGCCTTCCTAAAATGGCCGCCACACACATGCTCAGCCCCCCCACCACAATAACACACAAAAAGTGATTGGAAAGGACAGGAAGAGGAAGTTGTAGTGTCTGTGGAACTTAATCCCTCTCATAAAAATGTTTTCCAGACAAATAACAGCTTCTCCCTGCTCCAAACCTACAGCTCAATGACAGCCTGAGGAGTTTTTTGTGCAGAAATGCACAAAAAAGCGTTTTCGAGAAGGGTCTATGTTGCTCGCGAGATATTGTTTGCCAGATTGCAAAAGCTGTGTGTTCGGGATCGCGAACTGTACAAAAAGGCTTTCTCGCGTGCGCGAACACGCATATTGCGAGCGCAAAAATGACGAAAACTGTAAGTCCGCGTTGTCGCGCTGTGCAGAGTTACCGAAAGTTCGCAAGCTGAATCCCTTGCCTTACATGCAGGCCAAAATAGCCCAATTTGTTTAGCACACACCCAAAAAATGCTATTGCACCCCAAACACACCTTTTGCAACAAAATCCAAAGCCATCCATGGAGTAAAGGAAAATCACCAGACAACACCAACTGTACATGTAAAATCACGCACCACAGCTTGGAGGCTGACTACCTCTGGGCCTAGTGGAAGACTACTAGGCCATAAGCACACACATCCAACAAAGGTAAATCACACACACACACCAACAGTGAAATACACCACAGCCACGTTTAGCATTTCAATCCTATGCCATCCATGCCCTACATGATGTAGAAATTCTACAGACACCACAAAACATGGACCCATGGGTACCCTACTGGCTGAAATTGCAGAGAAAAACAACTAGGCCCATATTGAAAGTAGTACAGGCCACCCTCCACAACAATAATTTTTAAAAACAATAAAAATCCCAGAAAAATGTAGGTACAAACAAGCCCCAATGAAACCAATTCTCCAACTTACTTGTCGTAAATTAAATCTCAAATCAAAAATTCCTCAAATAAATCCAAAAAAATGGTATGATGCAGCAGACAGACACAAAAAGTGATCCTTCCAGCTCCAAATCCAAATGAAAGTGAACAACACATGCACAAAGCACGTGGGAGGAGCCTGCTGGACAGGAACAGGAAGTTGTAGTGTCAGGGGCACTTCCTTCCTCTTGAAAAAAAAGTGTTAAAAAAATTAAAGGACTCTTTCTTACACAAAGACTACAGCAAGATCACAATCTGAGGAGTTTTCTGAGCAAAATGATCATTTTAGAGAAGGTTTTATGAAGCTCGCGAGATATTCTTTGCCAGATTGCAGTTTTTCCATGTTCGGGATCGCGATCTTACCAAAACAGCCGCCGGAAGTCAGTTCGCGCGCACCAATGACGTGTTCGGGGTCGCACACTCTCGCGGGCTTGGTCAGCCATAGTACAAATCTCGTGGCGCTCGCAAACAGACAGAAAAGCAAGTTGGCGATCGCAGAATCAAGGTAAGACATTACCGCGCGCGCGAGAATGAATATTGAGCGCGCGAGGAAGCAAATTTACTACGCTACGCGCTAGATTGCGTAGCAATCTGCAACTTCGCGCTCTGCGCGAAGCGCGAAGTTACCAAAACTTCGCAAGCTCCGCGAACGGAGCGTAGTTCAACGCCCAGGCTTAATATTAATCCTAACTATAACATCCCTTTAACCTTTGTTTTTTCAGTGAATGTCTATGTTTTTTTTGTAAAGTAACTTGTATTATAATCCCTAATTTTTGCACGCAGCTCATTCTGATTGGTCACCCCAGATAGTATAACTTCATCTGCTGTCTGGTCTTTTCTGAACTCGTTTTTGTTGGCTTTCAAAACTTTGTACAATTTTTCCCTGCTAACCAGTTGCAAATTGGTATAATTAACAGATACCTGATTAGCACATTTAATTTACTTGTAAGTCCTTAGTAGATGGTACTACACAGACCCAGGGAATGTACATTTTATGCTAATAATGAGCAGCATCAATCATTGTGCCACATATTAAAGTAGCATTAAAAAAAAAGTATGAGGCCTGTCACTGAAGCCTGCGTGCAGTTTGAAAATGTCATTTTGACCTAGCAAAATCAACCTTTTTACCAGGTCCAAACCTTTAGTTTCATTACCTATAAGACACCCCTAAGGTAGGCCCTAAAACCTCATAGGGCAGGGTGCCTGATAGTTTAAAAGGAGGACATGTGTGTTTACATTTTACATCTCCTGTCAATAAAATACTCTTAAAGTAATTTTTCACTGTTTTAAGGCCCATCACTCACATTTGGGTTACATGATTTCAATTAATTAGTGCTAACTCAGATTGGGAGTTGATAGAGATATGCTAATTACACTCAGATGAATTGTAATTTATAATCCTCTATTATGGTAAATAGATTTTAAGCAATAATTTTGAAAATGGCACTTTAAAAAAGTTGACATTACCCTGTCTAAACTAAATGTGCTTTTCATCCAGTGTCCTTGGTCATGTGACTTTGAATGGGTCTGCTGATGTTGGATATGGATTGATTCCAGACAGTGAGAAAAAGGGAGCCTCTGTGTGAGGAGAGAGTGCCTTGTCAACAGGATGGCTGGGGAGGAGCTATTCCCTACCCTGATTACATTTGAAAGGGTCCTGTCTACAGCACACTCAAAGGAACCTGACACCAGGCCAATGCTGTCTTTCTTCACTATTGACAGTTTGAAGCCAGAAACAAAGAAAGGGAACAACTGACCAGAACCTTTCATCAGAACAGCCCTGGACCTGTGGAAGATTCAGAAGAGAGACTGTCCTGTTGCCGTAAAGACTGCCGTGCTGCTGGAAGCAGTGCCTTGCTGTCTCAAGGAAGACTGCCAATGCAATAAAAGGATTTTTATATGGTTATTTGGTGATGACATCGACATGCCGCTATTTAATCCTGCAATGTCCATCCCAACAGTATGTCCGTCACACAAACATTTTCCTAAGTTTCTTTTTATAGAATCAAGGGGGAGAAGTGTGAAGTGTTGCATATGACATGATGTACTACTACTGTCACAATATGAAATGGATAACACAGGGATAAAAACATCTGTGGCTAAAGGAGTACACAGGGCTGGAAAATATGGTGGAAGATAACCAGAGCCCTTTAAATCCCCAGACCACTAATGATTTTTAAGGTGTGCCCATGAAAATGTGTCAATTTGGAGCAAAGTACAGATTATAAAAATGACATGTGCACACATCTATAATTATGTCTTCAGTATGCTTCCACTGCAAATTAGAAAGTATGCCCTAAAGTGGATCGATTCCAGCACTAAAAGATTTATCTGGGGAGGAGTATGGCTAATGTTGAAGTCAGAAATACTGTGGGCACACATGGCGTAATAAGGGCTACGGCTTCCACAAATTAATCTGTATTACTATGCACACCATATCTCTCCACTAGCTTTGACAGTGACTAAACTATTATGGATCACTAGAGGGGGAAGACTTGTCCACTGCATTGAACTGATATTGTTTACCTACTGTGATTATTCATACCTCAGAATTGACGATAATCTTATTGCTTAATGCATGACGAAAATTTAGAGACAATGCCATGAACTCGTAAAAAAAGAGCCTTTTTAAAACACAACAGGTCCGTGTGGGGAAATGTAGGACCACAAGTTGAGGGTGCACCACCAAGGTTGGATGAGTTGGTGATGAATGGTTTATTGACACTTGATTCATTATTTTACAAGAAAATGTCCAAAACGTGCAGCATTATTTGGACCTGCAGGACTGCTTACACTGTTGCTACAATCAAATATGTAGCTGTTTTGGAAGTTGCTTAGATCTGACAGCCCGATCCTCCCTTCCTTTAAATTTTACAGTATTTTAATATGTTTAGGCAGGTGGTGGACTTAATTTCAGTAGTCTATAGTCTTATGGTTCAGTACACTCTTAGAAAATGTTGCTACATTTTGACAACTATCTTTATTGACGAATACTCCGAAGGTTACTGGGTAGAATTGAAAGGTAGAGGCACACCAAAAGATTCTCCGTGAAGCCAAAATTAATTTTTTACATTTTAAGTTATTACAGTTTTGGTACTGGTTCCCGCAAAGATGGCATAGGGAAGGACTCCTACCAATAGGCAATTACTAGAGATGTAATTCACGTCATTGTGATATTCCTCATATTTTATGCTACTGTGATAAGCTGCTACTTTGATGGCAAACAATATGATTGGATTAGACATTGGGACAGTCGTTTCAGATCATTCTATTTATCCGCTTTGTTCTGATACAAATCGAACAGCTCGCACCACACTTCCTCAAGATGGCTTGTAACTTCACTGGCTGCATCAAAAATTAGTATTCTCAGACACTGGGTGCAAATCACCCTCTCCACAATAGAGAAAAGGGTCACAGAATTGGGCAGTATTCTATTCCATGAACAAGGTATATAAAAGGCTCACAGAATTGGGCAATATACCATTCCAGAGAACAAGTTATACAATTAATGAAAAATTGCTCATATTTGAACAGACGTGGGGTCCATTCCTCCAAAGACTTGATGATAAATAGTGGAATATTCTGGACACTGACAGAGGCATGTAAATTGATGGCCCACCTTTACATCCAGATGATCACGATTCATAATTGATGAAGTCACTCAATCCTTGCGTTCACGTTGTTGTTATTGGTATTTTACTTGAAATTTGTCGTGTGCCACTATGCAAGCAGGAGCTGGGATTTAGATGTGCTTCATCCTGAATGTCTCTACAGTGCAGCAGAAGTGAAGGGATTGCCTAATTGTGTCCTACGCCGCCATACAATGAACATCTGTTTACCTACTATTACTTTGCATGTTATAATAACTTGAACTACTTTTGCTACCAACGTTTTGTCTCGGATATTTGTCAGAACAATATCAACATATTATGATGCTACTCAAATTAGTATTTAGTCTATAGTTCTCGATCTGCACTATTCCCTTGCCTCCTGTATACGGACCTCTTTTCTTTTCGGCAGGTACAGATGTGTGGCTACAACATATAAAAGTGTAGACCAGCAAATAATCTTGAGGATTCTACTCTTTGTATATGTTTTACTATGTAATGATTATCATGAGGAATACTCTCTGTAATCAACAGATTTGTGTCTCGTAAATATGTTCCTTTTCTTATATTTGCACAAACATTTACAAATGTTTAAAAATAGTCATATAAACCTCTGAATATTTAGGCTGTCTTATGTGTGACTAATCAATGCCCAATTTGCTCAATGTTTGATATCCCTAAAATATTTTGAATCATAACAGTTGGATACCACACACAGTGCATATATACAGCTTGGAAAGGGAGATACACATTTTATATTATTTCCACTGGTATTCCTTTATGAAAACATACTTTATTGTGGAGCAGGAACTTGGCTATTTTGATTCTCTGACACGGTTTCTTTCAAACATAAGGAACGACACCTTCGATTCATGCATGCATTCATGTTGTTGACAAGAACATTTTTGCATTAGGGAATATTATAGGGACGTTCTTCAAAGGCAACATTTTTGTGCAGTAAATACTTGAAAATAACCAATGTTAACACATATAATTATATGTTTTATCATAAGTGAATAGAACAAAACATTGAATGTATTATGGAGAGGCAAAATTCTTTCAGCTGTGATTGTCAACAGCAAGGAACGGCCAGTTCTTTAAACGCAACATAGTAGTCAACATAATTGTGCTTTTCAATAATCAATGCTTTGGAAGTAGCACTGTGAGATTACAATTTTCGTAAATAATAATTTGTATAATTTCAGACCATAAATAATGTTGGCACATGTAATGTCTTTTGCTGGTATTTATTGCAGATGTCTTATAATGTTATAAATAAAGATATAGCCACTTTAAATGTCATCCGGTGTCCTAATGGTACTCATTTTAGGCCTTTAGCCTTGTCTCCTAGTGAGTATGTGATTCTGTCATTTTTAGAAAACATTTGTTTTAGAGTAAGATTTCAGGCTCTTGAGTTTTACCGATAATGTTATTTTCCAGTTTGTGAAAACATCAGTTATTCCACTCAGACTACTGTTCAGTTTAGAAAAAAAACCTTCATTTTTTTCATCATCATGTCAAGCTTTATTTCAGCAAAAACGCCATAAAAGCATATACAGATCATATTGGCACTAGAAATCACATTTGTCAATATAAAAACATAACGTGATATACAAATGTAGCAAAAGAAGATTCTCTCGCTATTTGAAGCGCCGAGAGGAACTCAAGAGAAGGAGTACACCCTCCAGTGTTATAACACTGGTTCACACAAATACTTCCCTGATGTCCAAATCGTATTAACTGATTAAAGTTATAGATGGATCCCGAACAAACAGTGGTAGAAAATCCCTTTTTGAGGCTGTGGATCATGCACCACTAGGAACTGGGAAAGGAGGCAAGTCCTTTTGTTTTATATTCCCTCACACACCCTAGTGGTGTCATGCTTCATCATCGGGACACCCTGAAGCCTAAAAGTCTGGGTGGGCTAGACCGTATTTCAGGGAGCTCTTAGAGAGGTTTTTGGCCAGTGGGGATAAAGATTAAAAATCCACAGTCAGATCCCAGTTTCCCTTTATTCTTGGATCTGACAGGGGAAATTAAAAGGAAGAAAAAGGGCCATATGGAATATTAGGGTCCTAATACCCTAATGCCAACATGTTTCAGTCCACTTCTGCCCTTAAAGGGTGCTGGACATTCTTCAGGGCGATGACGCTCCATCTTTGGAAAGACAAAGAAACAACAAAGCCAACCATTGTTTTAGCGTTCATTTGACACCTATAGTTGACACTTATAGTTGTACATTGTGAGTTGTGCTGCTGCCCCTGTGTCAAATTGGCCTGAAGGTGATAAACACAACATTCAACATGCCTGAAGAGTGTGTGTGTGATGCAACTGCATTTAACTTTGTCACACTCTAATATGTGTTCAAAACCGTGTAGTGGCGGCAATTTGTCGCATACTGACATTACCCACAAACTTGTGTGTGTCGAACACTTGTGAAGCATCCGTGTCACTCGCTCATAGTCACAACCGCTATTAAAAATTGTCGTGCAACTCATACATACAGGATGGTAAACTTTAATTCATTACTCCATTGTGGGAGAGGCTATTCCACGTGGAACCTCACATTACAATGGGGTAGCCCTGTAGTCACACACTATTGCCATCATAGTGAAAGAAGGCCAGCACAGTGTCATATTTTTGCATGTAATGAAAAATGAATAAAAGGTGAGAGACAAAAGAAATGGAAACACCTGTAAGTATTGACGATGGAACTCCTCCATTTAGGAGCGGAATACACTTGTACCTGCATTCAGCATTGTTTTCAAAGTTACTCACGTCATCAAGGGTCCTGCCCCGTGGTGTATCCTATTCGGTGTGGGTCCCAACGGCTTTGAGCAACTGGTGACTTGCGCGAGCTGCTTCAGAAGGGAACCATGTTCGTGGGAAAAGCAATCGTGGCCACGCCTACTTCCGGGGTCGCGTTCGTATTCCGTCATGTGGTCTCTGGGGATGACGGGAAGTGCAGTATTGGTAGTGTGCCAGTGAGTCTTGAAGGATTAAACACACACTAGCGTTGCCAGGGTTGCTGGCAAATTGTGTCTAACGTGCCTCGGGTGTGCTGGGAAATGTAGTTCCCGTCATGGATGTGATGGGAAATGTAGTTCCTGTCACAGATTTTTTTACACTAATAGGCACCCTTCCTCATTACTGGATACGCCGTTTATGTTAATGAGTGTCAACATCCCAAAAAAAACTTGATATTGCGTAGAACTAATTTAAATGGGTTTATGTTATTAAAAGGACAGATTTAACTGGGTTTATGTTATTAAAAGGACAGTGCCTGTGCCAATTACATAACGACGAGCCCAGGTTTATAAGGAGCAGTGGTACCTAGTTTTGTACCAGTCTACGTTTGTTTATGTATCGCTGCTGGCAGTATCACTGTTGTTAACTGTTCATGTGAACTTGATGGAGAGCCAACTGCTTAATGAAACCGGGCTTCATCTTGTCAGCAGTAGGGAGGTTTTAATGAGGGCAGCGATTGGGAATGGGGACAAGTGTCAAAGTAACTTAGCCCATTGCAGCAGCAAGCATCCAAATCTGCCCTTTAGTATTTAGCTTTCACCACTATATTTGAACATATTGTGTTGGTGTCGAAATAGAACCAGGGAGGGGTTATCATGGGTCTGCACCTGTGCAAATATAGCCAGGTAATATAGCCAGGTTACGCAGAAAAAACCGTGTTCGTAAACATTATTTATTAGTTCACCTACTCTTGTTAAGTTGGTTCCATGGTATAGAATCATTCAATCCAGAGATATGGGTTTTTAATCGATAAACCCAACATTGTTCTCGTTCCAGAAGTATTTTGGTGAGGTCACCGTCCCCCTTGACTTTTTCGATAACTGGCCACTACATATACCTGTAAGTGTGGTTCATCTTAACATAGTGAGATGTTAGCTTAGTTGCTGAGATTGCCCTTCTGATGGTGCTTCTATGTTCACTTAATGCGCACCTTTATTTTGCTGCCTGTCATGCCAATGTACATAAGTTGGCATGGGCATTTAATCAAGTAAGTTACTTTATCACTGTTACAATTGGTGCGTTACTGTTGTTCCCATGAATGGTGCATACCAAGGTCAATTTCTTTTGTCTGTTCCGTGAAGGGACATACCACACACAAGGCACACGGATAATGGACAGTAACTGGTGGCTGATTCCAGAGTGTCAGTTGGTCTGCTGTCTTGGATCTCTGGAAATCCATGTGTATCAGGGAATCTCTGAGGCTCCTATTTCTCCCAGAAAAAAACATCGGTTTTTCGAATGTAAGTTTGTTCGAAGTCAGGACTGACCACTTTTTGTTGATAATTTTCTTAATTTCATTTGATGAAGCATTATATGTTGTGACACATATAAGTGTATCTTTCTCCTCCTTTGGATGTGTTTGAAGAAGTGCCTCCCTTGGGGTATTTGGAGATCTCTTTCTTGCTTTTTCTATAATTCTTTTGGGATATGCTCTTTGTTCCAATTTTTTAGACAATGTTTCTGCTTCTGCTTTATAATCTTTGAGATCAGCACAATTCCTGCGGATTCACAAGAATTGCCCAATGGGTAAATTTTCTCTGAGAGCTCGGGGATGCGTGCTCTCAAAGTTTAACAAACTATTTTTGTATGTCGGTTTTGTGTAGAGAGAACTGACCAGTCTGTTGTATTTGCCACAGATTTTCACATCTAGGAAGGAGACTTGTTCATTGCTAGAGGTCATAGTGAATTTTAAGTGTGGTTTAGTTGGTTCAACCATAAGCGAATCAAGCAACTCAGAGTCAGAACAGAATGGTTGGTCCAGTGACGGTTCAAGCAAAAGTTGGAGAGGCAGACCAAGGAAACCAAGAAGAGGGAACTTTTATCAAGGTTATCAACCACCCCGGATGTACCCGTGGCCCAGTCCGTTCGGCCCAGTTCCATTCCACGGACCACCACAATTTCATGGACCACCACATATTCTTCCACCTCAACTATAAACAAAATCGTTTTTTAGGACAGGGCGGACGAAGAGGAAAACGTGGCAGAAGGAACAACACGAAAAAATAGGTACAATGGGAGGACAACAGCACACCAGTGACCACTCGGAGCATGACCAAAGGCCCACAAGCGGGCATAAGTGCAACCCGGGATTAGTGGTTAACCTGACAGATTGTATCCTGAGCACTGAGGAAGTTGCCATCCTATACAAATTACTAGGACTTGTACCCACTGCATGTTTGGACAGGTTCCAGATACGTTGCGAATTGAGTGAATTCTTCCCAAAAATATGTATAAAAACATTCTTCATGGATAAAGAGGGGCCAGTTGACGATCACACCCATACCACCTTACACTTGAAATCCAACTTCTTTCCACCAACATCCTTAATACCCCCAGAGGTAATTGCCTTTGAGGAGGGTGTATTGAAGGAGGTTGAAGAAGAAGAGGCACCTATGATAATCTCAGCAAAAAAGAGAGAGAGGCCTTAAAAACTTTGAGTACAAGAACTGACATCACTATCAAGACAACGGAAAAAGGGGGAGCCACAGTAATCCATAGCTCCAGGGCATATTGAACGGCCTGCATGAACCTCTTGGCTGACACCAAATACTACAAACAAATCAGTAGAGACCGTACGGCATGTCTCAAAAGAACTATAAATACAATGACCACTGAAGCACTGGATCGAGAATGGATTACTAAAAAAGAACATCAGATCCTCAACCCCGATGACCCAAGAGTACCGGTGTTCTACACAATACCTAAAATACATAAAGGTAAAATACCACCTCCTGACAGACCTATCGTGTCAAGGATAGGGTCGCTCTTAGAACTCCTTTCCAAATATACTGATTGGTTCCTCCGCCCTCTAGTCACATGGATCAGGTCATATGTACAGGATACAAAACATCTGCTCAATTTATTAACAAACGTTACATATGATCCTGCACATAACATCATGGTATGCTTGGATGTTGAAGCACTATATACTAGCATCCCGCAAGAGGAAAGTATCCGGGTTATTGAAAACCTTCTTAAACAAGAAAATTGGACCTGGGACGCCCCGGTGAGTTGGGTGATCACGTTGATGCGCCTAGCACTCACGAAACATTTCTTCTGGTTTGAGGACCGGTTATATCTACAGGCGCCTAGCATAGCCTGACTGTACATGGGCCAATTAGAAGAACAACATATTTGGCCCCCCAACCCTTACTCCAACAACATCAGTAGTGGTTGTGATACATCGATGACATCCTGGTGATATGGGAGGGCGACTCAATCACTCTTGGTTATTTTCATGAGTGGTGAAACCAACTAAACCCACAATTAAAATTCACTTTGACCTAAAGCAATGAACAAATCTCCTTCCTAGATGTGAAAATCAGTGCCAAAGACAATGGACTGGTCAGTTCTCTCTACACAAAACCGACTGACAAAAATCGATTGTTATACTTTGAGAGCACGCATCCCCGTGCTCTCAGAGTAACCTGACTATACTTGCAAAGGTGTAGACCAATGGTAACCATTCCCTAGTTCTATTTCAACACCAACACACCATGTTCAAATACAGTGGGGAAAGCTAAATACTAAAGGGCGATTTGGATGCTTGCTGCAGCAATGGGCTAAGTTACTTTGACACTGGTTCCCGTTCCCAACCGCTGCCCTCATTAAAACCTCCCTACTACTAACAAGATGAAGCCCGGTTTCATTAAACAGTTAGCTCTCCATCATGTTCACATGAACAGTTAACAACAGTGACACTGCCAGCAGCGATACATAAACAAACATAGACTGGTACAAAACTAGGTACCAATGCCCCTTATAATCCAGGCTCGTCATTATGTAATTGGCACAGGCCCTGTCCTTTTAATAACATAAACCCAGTTAAATCTGTCCTTTTAATAACATAAACCCAGTTAAATCAGTTATACCCAATAACAACTGTTTTTTGTATGATGGCACTCATTAACATAAACGGCGTATCCAGTTATCAGGAAGGGGGCCTATTAGTGTAAACACATCCGTGATGGGAACTACATTTGCCATCACATCCATGACGGGAACTACATTTCCCAGCACACCCGAGGCACGTTAGACAGAATTTGTCAGCAATCCCGGCAACGCGAGTGTCTGTTTAATCCTTCAGGACTCACTGGCGCAATACCAATACTACACTCCCGTCACCCCCTGAGACCGCATGATGGAATACGAATGCGATCCTGGAAGTAGGCGGGGCCACGATTGCTTTTCCCAAGAAGATGGTTCCCTTATTAAGCAGCTCGCGCAGGTCACCAGTTGGGACCCACACCGAATAGGTTACACCACAGGGCAGGACCATTGATGGCGTGAGTAACTTTGAATATGATGCTGAATGCAGGTACGAGTGTATTCCGCTCCAAAATGGAGGAGTTCCATCATCATTACTTACCTGGGTTTCCTTTTCTTTTGTCTCTCACCTTTTATTTATTTTTCATTACATGCAAAAATATGACACTGTGCTGGCCTTCTTTCACTATCATGGCAATAGTGTGTGACTACGGGGCTACCCCATTGTAATGTGTGGTTCCATGTGGAGTATAACCTCTCCCACAACAGGGTAAGGAATGAAAATTTATGATCCTGTATGTATGAGTTTCCCAGCGATTTTTAATAGCGGTTGTGACTATGAGCGAGTGACACGGATGCTTCACAAGTGTTCGACACACACAAGTTTGTGGGTAATGTCAGTATGAGACAAATTGCTGCCACTACACTGTTTTGAACACATATTAGAGTGTGACAAAGTTAAACACAGTTGCAGCACACACACTCTTCAGGCATGTTGAATGTTGTGTTTATCACCTTCGAGCCAATTTGACACGGGGGGCAGCAGCACAACTCACAATGTGCAACTATAGGTGTCAAATGAACGCTAAAACAATGGCTGGCTTTGTTGTTTCTTTGTCTTTCCACAAGATGGAGGGATCATGCATAACAAAAGTTCTGATATTATGAAAAGGAGCAGCTATCTGCCCTTATTATAAATAGTATAGGGAAATTCCCGTACTGCACTGATCCCATGGGGTTGAGCGTCATTGCCCTGAAGAAAGTCCAGCACCCTTTAAGGGCAGAAGTGGACTGAAACATGTTGGCATTAGGGTCTTAGGACCATAATATCCCATATGACCCTTTTTCTTCCTTTTTAATATCCCTGTCAGATCCATGAATAAAGGGAAACTTGGATCTGACTGTGGATTTTTAATCTTTATCCCCCCTGGCCAAATACCTCTCTAAGAGCTCCCTGAAATACGGTCAAGCCCACCCTGACTTTCAGGCATCAGGGTGTCCCAATGATGAAGCATGACACCACTAGGGTGTGAGGGAGTATAACGCAAAAGGACTTGCCTCTTTTTCCACTTCCTAGTGGCGCATGATCCACAGCTTCACATAGGGATTTTCCACCACTGTTTGTTCAGGATCCATCAATAACATTAATCGGTTAATACGGTTAGGACATCAGGGGAGTACTTTTTTGAACCAATATAAAAACATATTCAGATTATAATAGACAATCTAAAAGCATAAAATGTACACATATAAAAACCTTTTAAAATCATGCATAATTCAGAACAGTCACATAAATTATTAGCCCAATGGCCAGTGTGCGAGGTAAAGTCAATAACGCAGATGTAGTACAGTACATACAAGGGCGCACCTTAGACCTCTAAGGAGGTACACAATTGTTGTCCAACTCTCAAAATTGACATCAGTTATCAGGAGAGTGCAAAAACAATCAGTTGACTAGAGACAGATTTCTTAACTCTCACGGCCACCTTATGATCTCTGACACCCAGATCGCAGCACAAAGGTAATATCTAGGTCTTCCTGCTGTTCTCACAGGTCGGGTATAAAAATATACCATGCTCAAGTGTTTTTCTTGGATTGTCTAAGAATTACACTGGTAATCTCCCGCCCTGGTGCCGCATGCCCAGTTAGAAGTAAATGATTTGATGGGCAAAGTCCCATAGAGGAACTGTAGAACCAGCCACCTGGCAGTTACAGGCTCTCATCTAGAAATGTATCTCTCAAATAGAGTCCTTCACTGCAAGGAAGGCAGCAGTAAGAGAACCAAGCTTTGTCTGGAAATGTAGTGACTTATCTTTGTGTTTCCAATAGTTGGACCTAATGAGCATCTAAGAAATTTCACTAGCCCTCTCTGGATTGCTCCAAAGACTCTCACACACAATCTTTGCAAGGGTAACTTTTACATACCGTAGCCAGGGTATGTTGCATGAACTAGGAATATGCAATATTTCTTTTAAACCCTGGTGGTAAGAGCACAATTCAGGGGTGGCCCAAATTCCTTCCCAACAGGGGATGGGTTTTAAACTACTTCATTCAGTGGTGTGTAGCGAGAGCTCTTTTTTAAATGGCTTTACTTTGACTTCTATTCCTGCTGTGAAGAGAGGGTGGGAGGAAATGTGAGCCTGCACCACACTTTAATTAATGTGTACGCTCACCTGACCCAGTCTGAAAAACTTGGACATGTCTTTGTTTCAGGTAAAAGTGTCAGTAATCCAGGGCAGTCCTTGAAAAACTGGGACTGTCTGGGCAAATCCGGGATATCTGCTCACCCTAGTCTTAGCTCAAGGTCCCGTTTGAGGAAGTTAATGGGGCACTTCTAGGCAACCCTGTCAGCTGGCGCATATATCGATTTTCCAGTATTAGTAGTGAATTCACATCCTTTTATATTTTCAATAGTTGTAAAGCTCAAGATGTGCCTCATTTTTTCATGGAGATATGGCCCTTAATAAGTAATTGATTGCAATGCACACTGATGTCTCGTATTGCATTGATGGATGGCTGCTAACTCTGTGACATGTTTAAGTGACAAAAAATCTCATTTCACAATCATAAATGTAAGGCAAATGCCTGTCACTGAAGCCTGCATGCAGTTTCAAAATGTCATTTTGACCTAGCAAAATCAACCTTTTTACCAGGTCCAAACCTTTGTTTTCATTACCTATAAGACACCCCTAAGGTAGGCCCTAAAACCTCATAGGGTAGGGTGCATGATAGTTTAAAAGGAGGACATGCGTGTTTACATTTTACATCTCCTGACAATAAAATACTCCTAAAGTAATTTTTCACTGTTTTAAGGCCCATCACTCACATTGGGTTACATGATTGCAATTAATTAGTGCTGACTCAGATTGGGAGTTGATAGAGATATGCTGTTTACACTCAGATGAATTGTAATTTATAATCCTCTATTATGGTAAATAGATTTTAAGCAATAATTTTGAAAATGGCACTTTAAAAAAGTTGACATTACCCTGTCTAAACTAAATGTGCTTTTCATCCAGTGTCCTTGGTCATGTGACTTTGAATGGGTCTGCTGGTGTGGGGTATGGATTGATTCCAGACAGTGAGAAAAAGGGAGCCTCTGTTTGAGGAGAGAGTGCCTTGCCAACAGGATGGCTGGGGAGGAGCTATTCCCTACCCTGATTACATTTGAAAGGGTCCTGTCTACAGCACACTCAAAGAAACCTGACACCAGGCCAATGCTGTCTTTCTTCACTATTGACAGTTTGAAGCCAGAAACAAAGAAAGGGAAAAACTGACCAGAACCATTCATCAGAACAGCCCTGGACCTGTGGAAGATTCAGAAGAGAGACTGTCCTGTTGCCATAAAGACTGCCCTGCTGCTGGAAGGACTGCCTTGCTGTCTCAAGGAAGACTGACAGTGCAATAAAAGGATTTTTATATGGTGATTTGGTGATGATATCGACATGCCGCTATTTAATCCTGCAATGTCCATCCCAACAGTATGTCCGTCACACAAACTTTTTCCTAAGTTTCTTTTTATAGAATCAAGGGGGAGAAGTGTGAAGTGTTGCACATGACATGATGTACTACTACTGTCACAATATGAAATGGATAACACAGGGATAAAAACATCTGTGGCTAAAGGTGTACATAGGGCTGGAAATTATGGTGGAAGATAACCAGAGCCCTTTAAATCCCCAGACCACTAATGATTTTTAAGGTGTGCCCATGAAAATTTGTCAATTTGGAGCAAAGTACAGATTATAAAAATGACATGTGCACACATCTATAAGTATGTCTTCAGTATGCTTCCACTGCAGATTAGAAAGTATGCCCTAAAGTGGATCGATTCCAGCACTAAAAGATTTATCTGGGGTGGAGTACGGCTAAGGTTGAAGTCAGAAATACTGTGGGCACACACGGCGTAATAAGGGCTGCGGCTTCCACAAATTAATCTGTATTACTATGCACACCATATCTCTCCACTGGCCTTGACAGTGACTAAACTATTATGGATCACTATAGGGAGAAGACTTGTCCACTGCATTGAACCGATATAGTTTACCTACTGTGATTATTCATACCTCAGAATTGACAATAATCTTATTGCTTAATGCATGACGATTATTTGGAGACAATGCCATGAACTCGTCAAAAAAGAGCCTTTTTAAAACACAACAGGTCCGTGTGGGGAAATGTAGGACCACAAGTTGAGGGTGCACCACCAAGGGTGGATGAGTTGGTGACGAATGGTTTATTGACACTTGATTCATTTTTTTACAAGAAAATGTCCAAAATGTGCAGCATTATTTTGACCTGCAGGACTGCCTACACTGTTGCTACAATCAATTATGTAGCTGTTTTGGAAGTTGCTTAGATCTGACATCCCGATCCTCCCTTCCTCTAAATTTTACAGTATTTTAATATGTTTGGGCAGGTGGTGGACTTAATTTTAGTAGTCTAGTCTTATGGTTCAGTACACTCTTAGAAAATGTTGCTAGATTTTGACAACTATCTTTATTGACGAATACTCCGAAGGTTACTGGGTAGAATTATAAGGTAGAGGCACACCAAAAGGTTCTCCGTGAAGTCAAAATGATTTTTTTACATTTTAAGTTATTACAGTTTTGGTACTGGTTCCCGCAAAGGTTGCATAGGGAAGGACTCCTACCAATAGGCAATTACTAGAGATGTAATTCACGTCATTGTGATATTCCCCATATTTTATGCTACTGTGATAGGCTGCTACTTTGATGGCAAACAATATGATTGTATTAGACATTGGTACAGGCGTTTCAGATCATTCTATTTATCCGCTTTGTTCTGATACAAATTGAACAGCTCGCACCACACTTCCTCAAGATGGCTTGCACCTCTACTGGCTGCATCAAAAATTAGTATTATCAGACACTGGGTGCAAATCACCCTCTCCACAATAGAGAAAAGGGTCACAGAATTGGGCAGTATACTATTCCATGAACAAGGTATATAAAAGGCTCACAGAATTGGGCAATTTACCATTCCAGAGAACAAGTTATACAATTAATGAAAAATTGCTCACATTTGAACAGACATGGGGTCCATTCCTCCAAAGACTTGATGAGAAATAGTGGAATATTCTGGACACTGACAGGGGCATGTAAATTGATGGCCCACCTTTACATCCAGATGATCACGATTCATATTTGATGGAGTCACTCAATCCTTGCGTTCACCTTGTTGTTATTGGTATTTTACTTCAAATTTGTCGTGTCCCACTATGCAAGCAGGAGCTGGGATTTGGATGTGCGTCATCCTGAATATCTCTACAGTGCAGCAGAAGTGAAGGGATTCCCTAAGTGTGTCCTACGCCGTCATACAGTGAACATCTGTTTACCTACTATTACTTTGCATGTTACAATAACTTGAACTACTTTTGCTACCAACGTTTTGTTTTGTATATTTGTCAGAACAATATCAACATATTATGATGCTACTAAAATTAGTATTTAGTCTATAGTTCTCGATCTGCACTGTTCCATTGCCTCCTGTATACGGACCTCTTTTCTTTTCGGCAGGAACAGATGTGTGGCTACAACATATAAAAGTGTAGACCAGCAAATAATCTTGAGGATTCTACTCTTTGTATATGTTTTACTATGTAATGATTCTTATGAGGAATACTCTCTGTAATAAACAGATTTGTGTCTCGTAAATATGTTCCTTTTCTCATATTTGCACAAACATTTACAAATGTTTAAAAATAGTCATATAAACCTCTGAATATTTAGGCTGTCTTATGTCTGACTAATCAATGCCCAATTTGCCCAATGTTTGATATCCCTAAAATATTTTGAATCATAACAGTTGGATACCACACACAGTGCATATATACAGCTTGGAAAGGGAGATACACATTTTATATTATTTCCACTGGTATTCCTTTATGAAAACATACTTTATTGTGGAGCAGGAACTTGGCTATTTTGATTCTCTGACACGCTTTCTTTCAAACATAAGTAACCACACCTTCTATTCATGCATGCATTCATGTTGTTGACAAGAACATTTTTGCTTTACGGAATATTATAGGGACATTCTTCAAAGGAAACATTTTTCTGCAGTAAATACTTGAAAATGACCAATGTTAACACATATAATTATATGTTTTATCATAAGTGAATAGAACAAAACATTGAATGTATTATGGAGAGGCAAAATTCTTTCAGCTGTGATTGTCAACAGCAAGGAACGGCCAGTTCTTTAAACGCAACATAGTAGTCAACATAATTGTGCTTTTCAATAATCAATGCTTTGGAAGTAGCACTGTGAGATTACATTTTTCGTAAATAATAATTTGTATAATTTCAGACCATAAATAATGTTGGCATGTAATGTCTTTTGCAGGTATTTATTGCAGCTGTCTTATAATGTTATACTTAAAGATATAGCCACTTTAAATGTCATCCGGTGTCCAACTGGTACTAATTTTAGGCCTTTAGGCTTGTCTCCTAGTGAGTATGTCATTTTTAGAAAACATTTGTTTTAGAGTATGATTTCAGGCCCTTGAGTTTTACAGATAATGTTATTTTCCAGTTTGTGAAAACATTAGTTATTTCACTCAGACTACTGTTCAGTTTAGAAAAAAAAACCTTCATTTTTTTCATCATCATGTCAAGCTTTATTTCAGCAAAAATGCCATAGAAGCATATACAGATCATATTGGCACTAGAAATCACATTTGGCAATATAAAAACATAACGTGATACACAAATGTAGCGAAAGAAGATTCTGTCGCTATTTGAAGCGCCGAGAGGAACTCAAGAGAAGGAATACACCCTCCAGTGTTATAACACTGGTTCACAAAAAGTACTCCCCTGATGTCCAAACCGTATTAACTGATTAAAGTTATAGATGGATCCCGAACAAACAGTGGTGGAAAATCCCTATTTGAAGCTTTGGATCATGCGCCTCTAGGAACTGGGAAAGGAGGCAAGTCCTTTTGTTTTATATTCCCTCACACCCTAGTGGTGTCATGCTTCATCATCGGGACACCCTGAAGCCTAAAATTCTGAGTGGGCTAGACCATATTTCAGGGAGCTCTTAGAGAGGAATTTGGCCAGGGGGATAAAGATTAAAAATCCACAGTCAGATCCCAGTTTCCCTTTATTCTTGGATCTGACAGGGGTATTAAAAAGGAAGAAAAAGGGTCATATGGAATATTAGGGTCCTAATACCCTAATGCCAACATGTTTCAGTCCACTTCTGCCCTTAAAGGGTGCTGGACTTTCTTCAGGGCGATGAAGCTCAACCCCCTGGGATCAGTTTGGTAGAGGAATTTCCTTATACTATTTATAATAAGGGCAGATAGCTGCTCCTTTTCCTAATATCATAACTTTTGCTATGTATTATCACTCCATCTGTAGAAAGACAAAGAAACAACAAAGCCAACCATTGTTTTAGTGTTCATTTGACACCTATAGTTGACACTTATAGTTGTACATTGTGAGTTGTGCTGCTGCCCCCGTGTCAAATTGGCCCGAAGGTGATAAACAAAACATTCAACATGCCTGAAGAGTGTGTGTGTGATGCAACTGCATTTAACTTTGTCACACTCTAATATGTGTTCAAAACCATGTAGCGGCGGCAATTTGTCGCAAACTGACATTACCCACAAACTTGTGTGTGTTGACCACTTGTGAAGCATCCGTGTCACTCGCTCATAGTCACAACCGCTATTAAAAATTGCTGTGCAACTCATACATACAGGATGGTAAATTTTCATTTGTTACTCCTTTTTGGGAGAGGCTATACTCCACGTGGAACCTCACATTACAATGGGGTAGCCCTGTAGTCACACACTATTGCCATCATAGTGAAAGAAGGCCAGCACAGTGTCATATTTTTGCATGTAATGAAAAATAAATAAAAGGTGAGAGACAAAAGAAATGGAAACACCTGTAAGTATTGACGATGGAACTCATCCATTTAGGAGTGGAATACACTCGTACCTGCATTCAGCATTGTTTTCAAAGTTACTCACGTCATCAAGGGTCCTGCCCCGTGGTGTATCCTATTCGGTGTGGGTCCCAACGGCTTTGAGCAACTGGTGACCTTCTCGAGCTGCTTAAGAAGGGAACCATGTTCGTGGGAAAAGCAATTGTGGCACTGCCTACTTCCGGGGTCGCGTTCGTATTCCGTCATGTGGTCTCTGGGGGTGACGGGAAGTGCAGTATTGGTAGTGAGTCCTGAAGGATGAAACAGACACTAGCGTTGCCAGAGTTGCTGGCAAATTGTGTCTAACGTGCCTCGGGTGTGCTGGGAAATGTAGTTCCCATCATGGATGTGATGGGAAATGTGGTTCCCGTCACGGATGTATTTGCACTAATAGGCACCCTTCCTGATTACTGGATACGCTGTTTATGTTAATGAGTGCCAACATACAAAAAAAACTCGATATTGCGTAGAACTAATTTAACTGTGTTTATGTTATTAAAAGGACAGATTTAACTGGGTTTATGTTATTAAAAGGACAGTGCCTGTGCCAATTACATAACGACGAGCCGGGTTTAAAAGGAGCAGTGGTACCTAGTTTTGTACGTTTGTTTATGTATCGCTGCTGGCAGTGTCACTGTTGTTAACTGTTCATGTGAACATGATGGAGAGCCAACTGCTTAATGAAACCGGGATTCATCTTGTCAGCGGTAGGGATGTTTTAATGAGGGCAGCGATTGGGAATGGGGACCAGTGTCAAAGTAACTTAGCCCATTGCAGCAGTAAGCATCCAAATCTGCCCATTAGTATTTAGCTTTCACCACTATATTTGAACATAGTGTGTTGATGTCGAAATTGAACCAGGGAGGGGTTATCATGGGTCTGCACCGGTGCAAATATAGTCAGGTTACGCAGAAAAAACGTGTTCGTAAACATTATTTATTAGTTCACCTACTCTTGTTAAAATGGTTCCATGGTATAGAATCATTCAATCCAGAGATATGGGTTTTTAATCGGTAAACCAAACATTGTTCTCGTTCCAGAAGTATTTTGGTGAGGTCACCGTCTCCCTTGACTTTTTCGATAACTGACCACCACATATACCTGTGTTTCATCTTAACATAGTGAGATGTTAGCTTAGTTGCTGAGATTGCCCTTCTGATGGTGCTTCTATGTTCACTGATGCTCACCTTTATTTTCCTGTCTATCATGCCAATGTACATAAGTTGGAATGGGCATTTAATCAAGTAAGTTATTTTATCACTGTTACAATTGGTGCGTTACTGTTGTTTCCATGAATGGTGCATACCAAGGTCAATTTCTTTTGTATGTTCCGTGAAGGGACATACCACACACGAGGCACACGGATAATGGCCAGTAACTGGTGGCTGATTCCAGAGTGTCAGTTGGTGGGCTGTCTTGGATCTCTGGAAATCCGTGTGTATCAGGGAATCTCTGAGGCTCCTAGTTCTCCCGAAAAAAACATCAGTTTTTCGAATGTAAGTTTGTTCGAAGTCAGGTCTGACCACTTTTTGTTAATAATTTTCTTAATTTCATTTGATGAAGCATTATATGTTGTGACACATATAAGTGTATCTTTCTCCTCCTTTGGATGTGTTTGAAGAAGTGCCTCCCGTGGGTTATTTCGAGATCTCTTTCTTGCTTTTTCTATAATTCTTTTGGGGTATGCTCTTTGTTGCAATTTTTTAAACAATGTTTCTGCTTCTGCTTTATAATCTTTGAGATCAGCACAATTCCTGCGGATTCACAAGAATTGCCCAATGGGTAAATTTTCTCTGAGAGCGCGGGGGTGCGTGCTCTCAAAGTGTAACAATCTATTTTTGTATGTCGGTTTTGTGTAGAGAGAACTGACCAGTCCGTTGTATTTGCCACTGATTTTCACATCTAGGAAGGAGACATGTTCATTGCTAGAGGTCATAGTAAATTCTAATTGTGGTTTAGTTGGTTGAACCATAGGCGAATCAAGCAACTCAGAGTCAGAACAGAATGGTTGGTCCAGTGACGGTTCAAGCAAAAGTTGGAGAGGCAGCCCAAGAAAACCAAGAAGAGGCAACTTTTATCAAGGTTATCAACTACCCCGGATGTACCCGTGACCCAGTCCGTTCGGCCCAGTTCCATTCCACGGACCACCACAATTTCATGGGCCACCACATTATCAGGCAGCACCATTCTTCCAGCCCAACTATAAACAAAATCGTTTTTTAGGACAGGGCGGACGAAGAGGAAAACGTGGCAGAAGGAACAACACAAAAAAATAGGTACAATGGGAGGACAGCAGCACACCAGTGACCACTCGGAGCATGACCAAAGGCCCACAAGCGGGCACAAGTGCAATACGGGATTAGTGGTTAACCTGACAGATTGTATCCTGAGCACTGAGGAAGTTGCCATCCTATACAAAGTACTAGGATTTGTACCCACTGCATGTTTGGACAGGTTCCAGATACGCTGCGAATTGAGTGAATTCTTCCCCAAAATATGTATAAAAACATTCTTCATGGATAAAGAGGGGCCAGTTGACGATCACACCCATACCACCTTACACTTGAAATCCAACTTCTTTCCACCAACATCCTTAATACCCCCAGAGATAATTGCCTTTGAGGAGGGTGTATTGAAGGAGGTTGAAGAAGAAGAGGCAACTATGATAATCTCAGCAAAAAAGAGAGAGATGCCTTTAAAACTTTGAGTACAAGAACTGACATCACTATCAAGACATCGGAAAAAGGGGGAGCCACAGTAATCCAGAGCTCCACGGCATATTGAACGGCCTGCATGAGCCTCTTGGCTGACACCAAATACTACAAACAAATCAGTAGAGACCCTACGGCATGTCTCAAAAGAACTATAAATACAATGTCCACTGAAGCACTGGATCGAGAATGGATTACTAAAAAAGAACATCAGATCCTCAACCCCGATGACCCGAGAGTACCGGTGTTCTACACGATACCTAAAATACATAAAGTTAAAATACGACCTCCTGGCAGACCTATCGTGTCAGGGATAGGGTCGCTCTTAGAACTCCTTTCCAAATATACTGATTGGTTCCTCCGCCCTCTAGTCACACGGATCAGGTCAAATGTACAGGATACAAAACATCTGCTCAATTTATTAACAAACGTTACATATGATCCTGCACATAACATCATGGTATGCTTGGATGTTGAAGCACTATATACTAGCATCCCGCAAGAGAAAAGTATCCGGGTTATTGAAAACCTTCTTAAACAAGAAAATTGGACCTGGGACGCCCCGGTGAGTTGGGTGATCACGTTGATGCGCCTAGCACTCATGGAACATTTCTTCAGGTTTGAGGACCGGTTATATCTACAGGTCCACGGAACATCGATGGGCAGAACCTTTGCGCCTAGCATAGCGTGTCTGTACATGGGCCAATTAGAAGAACAACATATATGGCCTCCCAACCCTTACTCTAACAACATCAGTAGTGGTTGTGATACATCGATGACATCCTGGTTATATGGGAGGGCGACTCATCCACTCTTGGTTATTTTCATGAGTGGTTGAACCAACTAAACCGACACTTACAATTCACTTTGAGCTCTAGCAATGAACAAGTCTCCTTCCTAGATGTGAAAATCAGAGCCAAAGACAACGGACTGGTCAGTTCTCTCTACACAAAACCGTATGACAAAAATAGTTTGTTATACTTTGAGAGCACGCATCCCCGCGCTCTCAGAGTAACCTGACTATACTTGCACAGGTGCAGACCCATGATAACCATTCCATAGTTCTATTTTGTGGAGAAGTGTGGCTCAATGGTTAGAGCGGCAGACCCTGATAAAGAAATCTGGCCCGGGACCAGGGTTCAATTCCTGCCTCGGCGGGTCTTGGGCTCAATTTCCTCGGACCTGATAATTCTCGCCTCAGTGCCTACTCTAATCATGGGTCCCACTCTGCAACTCTGGGCAATAGCTTGCTTAATCTCCACAACGGCCCCACAGCGCTGGGGATGCCTGGCTTCACCTTGGGGGTGCCCAGGAGTGGACATTTCACAGGGAAAGCCAGGAAGGGTTCCACAGCGGTATGAGTACAAGCGCCAGGTGCCCCGTCGCTGGAGCAGCAGTGCGCTATACAAGTACAAAATTTTATTTCATTTTAATTTCATTTCAACACCAACACACCATGTTCAAATACAGTGGGGAAAGCTAAATACTAAAGGGCAGATTTGGATGCTTGCTGCTGCAATATTATGTTATGTTATGTTAATGGGTTTTTGTAGCGCGCACAGCTACTCCTAGGAGTGTCCCGGCGCGAGCCTGTGAGGATCCAGAAGAGGAGAGGAGTTAAAATAGGAAGGTTTTAAGCTGCTTTTTAAACTGATTAATCTCTTTGATGGCCCGTAGAGAGACGGGGAGTGAGTTCCAAGCCAACGCTGCCTTAACAGCAAAGGATCTGCCCCCCATTCTCTGAAGGCGCACCCAAGGAATTCTTGCAAGCAGCAGAGAAGATGATCTTAGAAGCCTAGTTGGCACATAAAAAGCAAACCGTTTCCCGAGATATGGCGGACCTCCAGCATATAAGGCGCGGTGGGCTATCACCAAAGCCGTAAACTCCACGCGCTTCCTTACCGGGAGCCAAGGAAGCGTGCGTAGATGATGGGCCATGCTTGACCTCAACGGGATGTTCAGAACCAAACGGGCTGCCGCATTCTGGACTACCTGCAGTTTTTTTTAAATATATTCAGGGAGGCACAGATAAAGTCCATTGGCATAATCCACCCGCGCCACTGATTCCTTCGCTGGTCTTGGCAGCAGAGGAAGAAACTTCTTAAGGGACTTAAGTATCCCTAAGCAGCTCCCCGTCAGTCTTTTAATCTGGGATGAAAAAGACAGCTGCTCATCGAACCAGACCCCTAGATTTTTTGCTTGGAGTCCTGAGCACAGGGGTAGGGGAAAATCAGAAGGCCAGAGGGATTCCCGGAAACGAGGGGGAAAATTACCGTAAAGAAGGATCTCAGTCTTTTCCTCATTGCATTTAAGTTGAGCCACCATAAGCCAATGAAAAACAGCTATCAGGCAGTCCTGCACCTTTGTGGTGGAAAAATCAGATTTACTCCAGGTAAACAAAAACTGGGTGTCATCGGCATATGCCACAACCTTTGCGCCCCACGCCTCTGCCAAAAGGACCAGAGGGGTGACATATTTATTAAAAAACAGGGGACTCAAAGAGGACCCCTGTGGAACACCCGTGGTAACTGGCTGCGGAAGAGATGAAAACGGCGGCAGCCAGACCTGTTGAGACCATCCCTCTAAAAAAGACTCCAGCCACTTCAGGGCTCTACCGGTGACACCAATATTTGCAAGCCGAGTCAAGAGCCGAGCATGAGGGACGGTGTCAAATGCTGCCGACAGGTCCAGCATTATGAGGGCTGCCCTCCCTCTCGAGTCTAAACACTCGCGAATAGCTTCCGAGACCTCTAACAAGGCAGATTCGGTATGTAGGCAGCTCTGAAGCCCGACTGGGCAGGATGCAAGAGACTGAAGCCCTCGACAAAATCACTAAGCTGTTTCTTAACAGCTTTTTCACAGATTTTTGCGAGGCAGGGAAGTAGAGAGATAGGACGATAATTCCCTGGAACTCCCGGGTCCAATGAGGGTTTTTTCAGCAATGGGAGGATTTTGGCTTCTTTCCACTCTGAGGGAACAACTGCCTCTTGAAGGGAGAGGTTAATAAGCACGTTAACCTCATTATTCACTACCTCAGCGGTAGAGGCCAGAAGTCTAGCTGTACAAGGATCCGCCGGCAACCCCGATTTCATAGATTTCAAAATTCTCAGGGTTTCCGATGGGTCGACAGAGGCAAAGGCAGAAAGTGTAGGGCCAGCGCTAGGGACAACGTCCACATCCTGGTTCTGGTCAACAAATGACCCCTGTATGGTCCGTATTTTATCAATAAAGAAATTAGAAAGTGTTTCACACCAAGTGGCAGAAGTCGGAAGTTTAGACACCATAGCCTTAGGGGCCATAAAGCTCTGAACGATAGAGAAGATTTCGCTTGAATTATTATGGGCCGACTCAATACGGTCAGCGTAATAAAGACTTTTGGCCTTTCTAATGGCCTGGTAGTTCACCTTCTGAGCTTCTCTGAGGACCTTTTTTGCCGAAGCGCAGAAATCAGCACGCCAACTGCGTTCCAGCTTTTTACATTGTTGTTTGAGCAGTCTAAGTTCAGTCGAGAACCAAGGTTTAGAGGGGGTAGCCCTCACGCGATGGCGACAAGAGGGGGGGAAAGGGTAACCACAGCCTGCTCTATCCAGCCAGTAAAGTAGGCCAATGCCCCGCTCAAATCAGCCGGGAGAACGGATTTTGAAGTCTCAAGGAGAGTGGAGATGGCAACCGGATTGATTTTAGCAGTGGCAGGCCACGCATTAACCTGACCCTCAACCGCCTCACCTCCCAAAAGCCACGTTAAGCAGGAGAAAAAATGGTCTGACCAGGAAACAGGAAGAGGACTCTCCATGTGGATGGGAAAGTTGGAGCAAATGGGATCTAGAATATGGCCACCACTATGGGTAGGGTGCTTAACCCATTGAGAGAGCTGGGCCAGATCTAAAGAATCCAGCAGAGACTGGGTATGAGCCAGATCAGTCTGATCAAGGTGAATATTGAGGTCGCCCAAAAGAAGATAGTGGGAAAAACGCAAGGCACGGGGAATGATGACTTCCTCCAAGCCATTGAGAAAAGGACCCACAGGGCCGGGTGGTCTGTACACCAATGTCCCACCCATCGTGAAGTGGGCCGAAAAGAAAATAGTGAAATCCAAAAATTCACCTAGTCCCAGTGTAATACTAGACTCTTGGGAAGCCTCCCACACATGTCTATAAACAATGGCAACGCCACCCCCCCTGCCAGTAGAACGATAAGCCCGAGAGATTAGATAGCCTGCTGGGACAGTCATTTGGACAATGGGATTAGAGAAAGTATTCAACCAGGTCTCGGTGATAAAAAGGAGATCCAGCTGATGGTCCAAAACAAGATCAAAGATGTCCTGATAGTGTCGTACCAGCAACCTACTATTGATCAGGCCGGCTTTAATAAGAGTGCACTCTTGAGATTTCTGTGAGGAGGCGGACCCGACCTCTGATCCCTCCAAACCAACGTCGAAATGAAAATTGCATTCAAGACAAATAGGGCGCCGACCGCAGTTGACATCCCAGCTGGGCGGAGCAGAGCAGCTAGCGGGTCTCAAGGATAGCAATTCCCCCCGAGTGTAACCAATGATGCCACCCCAGGACTGCGGACAGCATACCTGGTGCACGGCGCTTTTGGGACGCTGATGGGCGCAGACGGGCTTGCCTTGTGCGCACCTTCGGCGCGCAAACGGCGCGCCCGCTGCGCGTTCGAGCCTTGCCCATTAAGTAGGGAAGCGTGGACATGTGCAACGTGTGAGCGCTAGAGCGCTATTCGCAAAAAAACATGGCACAGGTAAAATGCCCGCAAACGCGGTGATATACACCCCACCAAAGATCGGGAAATAATGTGGCTGGCGATTTGATTAAAATAACCAAAATAAAAGAGGCACAAATTAGATAAAATTAATTAGCAACGTTTGTGTCTTAATAAAAATTGCTTCCCCCCTGAAAAGCACAGTTCCCCAGCAGCAACGTAAACACAGTACACTTAGTGCAAATTCCCCACAGCAAATGCAGAGCCCCACATACAAAATAGAAGATTTTAAATCAATCTAAGAATAACGTGGCAAGTGAAAGGAACCTTGTCAGGCGCTGCGCGTCCGAGCCTTCCCCATTAAGTAGGGAAGCGTGGACATGTGCAACGTGTGAGCGCTAGAGCGCTACTCGCAAAAAAACATGGCACAGGTAAAATGGCCACAAACGCGGTGGTATACACCCCACCAAAGATCGGGAAATAATGTGGCTGGCGATTTGATTAAAATAACCAAAATAAAGGAGGCACAAATTAGATAAAATTAATTAGCAGCGTTTGTGTCTTAATACAAATTGCTTCCCCCCTGAAAAGCACAGTTCCCCAGCAGCAACGTAAACACAGTACACTTAGTGCAAATTCCCCACAGCAAATGCAGAGCCCCACATACAAAATAAAAGATTTTGAATCAATCTAAGAATAACGTGGCAAGTGAAAGGAACCTTGTCAGGCCAATGGGCTAAGTTACTTTGACACTGGTTCCCATTCCCAACCGCTACCCTCATTAAAACCTGCCTACTACTAACAAGATGAAGCCCGGTTTCATTAAGCAGTTGGTGCTCCATCATGTTCACATGAACAGTTAACAAGAGTGACACTGCCAGCAGTGATACATAAACAAACGTAGACTGGTACAAAACTAGGTACCAATGCCCCTTATAATCCAGGCTCGTCGCTATGTAATTGGCACAGGCCCTGTCCTTTTAATAACATAAACCCAGGTAAATCTGTCCTTTTAATAACATAAACCCAGTTAAATCAGTTATACCCAATAACAAGTGTTTTTTGTATGATGGCACTCATTAACATAAACGGCATATCCAGTTATCAGGAAGGGTGCCTATTAGTGTAAACACATCCGTGATGGGAACTACATTTCCCATCACATCCATGACGGGAACTACATTTCCCAGCACACCTGAGGTATGTTAGACAGAATTTGCCAGCAACCCCGGCAACGCAAGTGTCTGTTTAATCCTTCAGGACTCACTGGCGCAATACCAATACTACACTTCCCGTCACCCCCTGAGACCGCATGACGGAATACGAACGCGATCCTGGAAGTAGGCGGGGCCACGATTGCTTTTCCCACGAAGATGGTTCCCTTATTAAGCAGCTCGCGCAGGTCACCTGTTGGGACCCACACTGAATAGGATACACCACAGGGCAGTACCATTGATGGCGTGAGTAACTTTGAGTACGATGCTGAATGCAGGTACAAGTGTATTCCGCTCCAAAATGGAGGAGATCCATCATCATTACTTACCTGTGTTTCCTTTTCTTTTGTCTCTCACCTTTTATTTCTTTTTCATTACATGTAAAAATATGACACTGTGCTGGCCTTCCTTCACTATCATGGCAATAGTGTGTGACTACAGGGCTACCCCATTGTAATGTGAGGTTCCATGTGGAGTATAACCTCTCCCACAACGGGGTAAGGAATGAAAGTTTATGATCCTGTATGTATAAGTTTCCCAGCGATTTTTAATAGCAGTTGTGACTATGAGCGACTGACAGGGATGCTTCACATGTGTTCGACACACACAAGTTTGTGGGTAGTGTCAGTATGAGACAAATTGCCGCCACTACACTGTTTTTGAACACATATTAGAGTGTGACAAAGTTAAATGCAGTTGCATCACACACACTCTTCAGGCATGTTGAATGTTGTGTTTATCACCTTCTAGCCAATTTGACACGGGGGCAGCAGCACAACTCACAATGTGCAACTATAGGTGTCAAATGAACGCTAAAACAATGGCTTGCTTTGTTGTTTCTTTGTCTTTCCACAGATGGAGTGATCATACATAACAAAAGTTCTGATATTACGAAAAGGAGCAGCTATCTGCCCTTATTATAAATAGTATAGGGAAATTCCCGTACTGCACTGATCCCATGGGGTTGAGCGTCATCGCCCTGAAGAAAGTCCAGCACCCTTTAAGGGCAGAAGTGGACTGAAACATGTTGGCATTAGGGTCTTAGCACCATAATATCCCATATGAGCCTTTTTCTTCCTTTTTAATATCCCTGTCAGATCCATGAATAAAGGGAAACTGGGATCTGACTGTGGATTTTTAATCTTTATCCCCTCTGGCCAAATACCTCTCTAAGAGCTCCCTGAAATACGGTCAAGCCCACCCTGACTTTTAGGCATCAGGGTGTCCCAATGATGAAGCATGACACCACGAGGGTGTGTGAGGGAGTATAACGCAAAATGACTTGCCTCCTTTTACACTTCCTAGTGGCGCATGATCCACAGCTTCACATAGAGATTTTCCACCACAGTTTGTTCAGGATCCATCAATAACATTAATCGGTTAATACGGGTAGGACATCAGGGGAGTACTTTTTTGAATCAATATAAAAACATATTCAGATTATAATAGACAATCTAAAAGCAGAAAATGTACACATATAAAAACCTTTTAAAATCATGCATAATTCAGAACAGTCACATAAATTATTAGCCCTATGGCCAGTGTGCGAGGTAAAGTCAGTAAGGCAGATGTAGTACAGTACATACAAGAGCGCACCTTAGACCTCTAGGGAGGTACACAATTGTTGTCCAGCTCTCCAAATTGACATCAGCTATCAGAAGAGTGCAAAAACAATCAGTTGACTAGAGACAGATTTATTAACTCTCACGGCCACCTTATGATCTCTGACAACCAGATCGCAGCACAAAGGTAATATCTAGTTCTTCCTGCTGTTCTCACAGGTCGGTTATAAAAATATACCATGCTCAAGTGTTTCTCTTGGATTGTCCAAGAATTACACTGGTAATCTTCCTCCCTGGTGCCGCATGCCCAGTTAGAAGTAAATGATTTGATGGGCAAAGTCCCATAGAGGAACTGTAGAAACAGCCACCTGGCTGTTACAGGCTCTCATCCAGAAATGTATCTTTCAAATAGAGTCCTTCACTGCAAGGAATGCAGCAGTTAGAGAACCAAGCTTTGTCTGGAAATGTAGTGACTTATCTTTGTGTTTCCAATAGTTGGACCTAATGAGCATCTTAGAAATTTCACTAGCCCTCTCTGGATTGCTCCAAAGACTCTCACACACAATCTTTGCAAGGGTAACTTATACATATCTTAGCCAGGTATGTTGCATGAACTAGGAATATGCAATATTTCTTTTAAACCCTGGTGGTAAGAGCACAATTCAGGTGTGTAGCGAGAGCTCTTTTTTAAATGGCTTTAGTTAGACTTATATTCCTGCTGTGAGGAGAGGGTTGGAGGAAATGTGAGCCTGCACCACACTTTAATTAATGTGTACACTCACCTGACCCAATCTGAAAAACTTGGACATGTCTTTGTTGCAGGAAAAAGTGTCAGTAATCCGGGGCAGTCCTTGCAAAACTGGGATTATCTGCTCACCCTAGTCTTAGCCCAAGATCCCGTTTGAGGGAGTTAATGGGGCACTTCTATGCAACCCTGTCAGCTGGCGCGTATATCGATTTTCCAGTATTAGTAGTGAATTCACATCCTTTTATGTTTTCAATAGTTGTAAAGCTCAAGATGTGCCTCATTTTTTCATGGAGAAATGGCCCTTAATAAGTAATTGATTGCAATGCTCACTGATGTCTCGTATTGCATTACTGGATGGCTGCTAACTCTGTGACATGTTTAAGTGACAAAAAATCTCATTTCACAATCATAAATGTAAGGCAAATGAAATAATACTTGTTT
This sequence comes from Triturus cristatus, assembly GCF_964204655.1. Lineage (NCBI taxonomy): Eukaryota > Metazoa > Chordata > Amphibia > Caudata > Salamandridae > Triturus > Triturus cristatus. The sequence goes on from NC_140591.1 coordinate 637,133,033, forward strand.
CTCAATCTGGTGAGTTAAGTGATATTCTGTGGTTTGCTTTTTGACTGTCACTTTTTTAATGATATTGCCCTCTGCTGGGGGCATTAGCAGTGGCTAATGAGGGGTATTCATGTTCTTAATGACCTCAATTTCTGATATGAGTAGAAGGCAAGGATGCATAATGAGCAAAAGGGGAAATTAACAATTGTTTACAATTGACTTCTGTTTGTACTTGTTCTCCCTGTCTCACTCCATATTAAAAGTCAAACAGTCAATGGTCCACTTATGATTGAGACCCCTACTAAACATCGAATTCAGTCAAAAACGTGGTTAATGCAACAATTGTAAAACTTCAGTGTGGCTACATAAAACTAAGCATTATATTGAGGGTGCGCAAAGTGACAGCACAATGAGTATCTCACACAACTTTTTCGTCATGATCTTCGGGGCACATATGTATCTTGGTGGCCCTTCCTCTCCTATATCACATATAACAAATAATTCAGAACACGAATGTCAAACAATTGCTCAACCTTCCCATCTAGAAAAATATTCTTAAATTCCCACAAGTCCGTAAACTGGCTTCCAGCAGCCAGTTAAATAACATTTAAAGCATTACATATGACATGTTGAACAATCTAATGAACTAGTCCATACTTCCTTCAATATATTACTAAATCAAACTAATTTATTAGCGGGAAGCAACATTTTCAATCATTCTCAATTAATGATTTATTAAACTATGAAAATATGGAAACATATATCTATTTCAAATTTCTTGATGTCACAAAAAAACTTTACGGTCTGTATATAGTCCTGAAGTTGATTATAGCATAATTTGACTCCCAAAACTTCCATGCTATGCAATAGATCAATCACAACCTAACAGAGTTTTTCTCTAATGCAGTTTAGCAGTCATATGAACAATATTGTTCAGTTGTTAAAAATCTACCCTGGTCAATGCAGCCACAGCTGTATTGAGACGCGTGTGTCTGGGTGGAAACAGCTTCTTCAGGGCTGTAAACATATATTACACAAGAATTAGCAGTAAATGTGCAGTCCATCTATTAGAACATTTCAAAGTGCCCTTTGACACCCACAAATTAATTACAAACAATATTTACAAATTCTGGAGATTCTATATCCCAGAAAGTAGTACATTACAATAACAGAGGCATTAGAAGTTTAAGGCCGAAGTGGAATCATATTTTGACAATGTCTCCATGCTTGTTTTACACACCTTCCATCAATGATAATTTTTATAATAAGTTTTTATCACCATGTATTCGGGCAAAATGTTATATCCTATTCATGAAGTATTGAATAACATTGATGATTTAGCTTTCTCTTATGGAAAGCTAATTTCCTTTTAACATAATAGTTCTAGAAGTGAACTTTTCTAGGGGCACCGTATATCTATTTGGTAGAAATCTTCTAAAATATTGGAGCCTGCAATCAGTAAGCTGCTTTAAAGAAACATCATGTTGTTGTTACTTGATTCACCCGATCCAGACAATCACTATCATAAAACAAATTATTTCTCACTTCTTCTCTTCGGTAATCTTTAGGTATCATTCAAATTTTGTCTGGTCTCACACTGTTCCATTCTTCTTAATATTGAACCCCTTTCTTGGGATTCAAACTTCCCCATACATGTGCCTCAATGTCTCCTAATTAATGCAAATACCAAATCCATCACTATCTCTCCCCTATAAATGTAATGCAAAGTCAAAAATACAAACACAGGGTCACTTTTTCTTTGCCTCAATTTCTAATAAAACTTCATCTCTGATGTCCATAAGATTTTTGTATCACTCAACACGTTATTTTTTATTCACATCCATTTCATTTCCCCTTTCTCATAGAAGCATCACATATCTATGAAACCAAAATCAACACAACCCTAAATCCATCAAGTTCTCTCAAATAATAATTATCCTTAAACTACGTATAAATACATATTCACTTAGAGATTTATGTAATCTTACTATGCAATTTAAGCAGCGGCGGCCGGCACAGGTAAACGCAGTGGGCTGTGAAGCAGGGTGGGGGCGGGGCAGGTTGGGAGAGGGGAGTTGACAGATGACAGAATAGGTATAATTAAATATTGAATAAATAAATAAATAATACCTATTCCGTTGTCTGTCGGCTTCCCTCCTGCTGCACCCTGCCCCGCGCAACTGTCCCACAGTGCTTACTTCTGCAGCCCGCCGCTGGATTTAAGCACAGTGTAACACTCAAAATTCCGAGCTGCAACAAATAAGTCTAAGCACACATCACATTATATGTTAACTGCATTTCATAAAATGAGGAATTATTTTTACTTGCCACCCTTTATCAACATTATTGACATCCATTACATTTCCATATTAGTTTAAAAATAATATCTTAGCATTTTGACACCATAAATATTGCTCTAAATTCCTGCTATATAAGTGCTATAATCACCCCAAGCAATACTTCTGTCTTTCCTTTGTAGTAATCACTTGGAAATGCCCACATCACTCTCTGTCTCACAATCTCTGAGAACAAAGGACCCCCCAAAGAGAGCACCTCAGACCAACTACCCATCCTTTCCAGGCAAAGAATTCCCAGTAAAATGTATCACCTTTAGTACTTCCTAACATTATCTCAGCATCTTTTGTCATTAACCTTCTAACTAGCATCAAACTAACAATGAGATGAGGAGTGGTTGTCTTAGGTTCCTGGAACAGACTTGCAAATATCCTTCTATTAGTTCACAATCACCTAGGGCCTGTGCAAAGGATGCACTGTTTTCAAAATGTATTTTATCCACAACTATCAGTCCACTATCAAAGAAAGTTTAGACATTTTAAACACCCTCATTCGTAAAAAAAAAAATTAAGTCCTTGTTCCAAAGGTAAAGCTGTTATCACTATTACAGAAAAATATTATACAGGCCCACTAGACCCGCACCGGACTCAAACACTCATTTCCTTCTGATGTATATGCTAATCACGCTCGTATTAATGCAATGCACTAATAGTTTTCCTCTTGTTTCATCAGCACAGATATAGTCCTCAAGCAATACACTGCACTAGAAAGGACTAAGTGCTCTCCATGTTAATACATTAAGGTAGGCAAAGTGATTTCCATTTCCTATTATAAAATACTCCAATATCTTAGGTTCCTCACTAAAGTAATTGATTTGAATGGAAGGAATGCAGAAATTCAAAAAATGACAATGTTTATAGTAACTGTTTAGGTCGAGCCTGAGTCAGCGTGCAAGCAGTGCTCTGCGTAAATCTGTGGTAGTTCAGTACAGAGAGAAGCTTCGCCCACTCCCTCGCCCTTATTTTTCATTAGCGTGTGTGTTTGTCCTTTTTAAAAGCTGTCTTCTGATTTATTTTGAGGCTTCTTAGTCCCTCCTTAGTAGGGCCATGTCGTCATTTGTATCCTCCCATGGCTACTGGCCCCTTTACGTGGTTGATACTCGGTACGTGTACTTTTTATTTATTGAGTTTTCCCTACGTTAGGCACCACAACGTGCTTTGTTTAAATTCAGTGGTCCACGCCCACTTTTACTTTCTAAGCCGCTGTGACAATGGCGATCGTTTGTTTGGAATGCCATAGGTCTTGCATTTAAATGCGATACCTATAGCATTGCAAATATTGTTTTGTAAAGAGTTTAATCTTGAAGCACTAAAGCGTGTACCTGCATTGGCAGCACTGTCATCAAAACACTTTGGTTTATAATGTATGGCTTGTGTTGACTCAGCAGGGGGTGCAGCCAAGTGCACGGGGGACTGTGAGCATGTGGCAGGCCATCTCATTAAAGCCTACAGAGACAAGCTCACAGCCTGGTGGATTAAACACTGATATGATGCTACTGTGGGTGGGGCCTGGTTACTGGAGCTGGAGGAACAAGGGTGGACCAGGAGTGGTGGTGGTGACTGCACCAATGTGGTTCAAAGTGCCGACGTGGCATCATGAGGGTGGCGCTGCCACTGGATTTACTGTCATGAGGGAGGGTGGATATGATGTTTCAAAGCTGGTACGTGGGGAGGAGGGAGGATCAGTGGCTGCAATTGGTGGTTCGGAAGGTGGATATGATGACACTCAGGCGGAGATGATGCCACGCTGATATAAGGCCACACTGGTGATACAGAGGGTGGGGGTAATGCCACAAGGGTGGTTGAAAGGGTATATGTGGAGTTACTGAGGGTAGTGCAGTGGCACAGTGCACTGCCACGAGTGTGGATATGATGTCACGGTGGCTGAAGTTAGGTGTCCGAAGAGGGGATATGACAACAGGATGGCATAGTTGACAGGGGTGATGCAGTGGCAGAAGGTACTGCCACGAGGGTGGAAGTGACTTAACGCTTGCTAGAATTAGTGGTCCGGAGAGTGGATATGATGACACGCTGGCAGAGGTGATGCCACAGAGAGGGGGCAATGTAATGCCAGGTGGTTGATTCAGAGGGCGTTTCTGAGGTTGGAAATGATGTCATGGAGGGAGAGTGCTCCATGGGGAGAAGTGATGCCGCATAGGGTGTCAGGCTGGTGCCTTAGAAGGTGTGTGTGACCATGGGCCAGCTCCAGGCAGCATCAGTGTGACCCCCGCATTTCTCACATGCAGTCAGAGCTCCTGGGCCAGAGTTCTATTTGTTTTGCTGCTTTGTCCTTTCGGAAACTGCAGCGAGCCCCGAGCAGGGTTAAACTTCCCTTCCAGCATCTCTGATTCATGGCGGTAACTGCTGCTGCTGATCCTGGTAATGCGGCGCTCCCATCACTGGCGTTTCTCCTGCGCTTATAGCACATTGTCCTGGTCCATGTTCTGCCCTGGTGTGGCCCAGTGAGTGATCATGCACATCGTGGTACCATGGCTCGACGCTGTCAGTGGCTCTGCTCGCTGTTGTACTGTTCAGTTGGCATAGGCGAACTGGGCCAAGACCCAGGGTGTCAATCTGCAGAGGGTCGCAAGGAGCTGTGTGTATTAAGGTTATGCTTGCAGCAGCGCCCCTCTCATCTTGCCTCAGCCTTGTCCATGCCCTGTGTCCTCCTTAGTTAGGTTTGACACTTTAAACTGGTTTTATTCCTTCATTATCATACCGTAGAGGATTTTTAAACACCCCATTAGCGTATTTCCTTGCCCTCTCTTCTCCCTCTCACTCCTACTGACACACACCAATAGCAACTATCTCATCACTGTGATACAGGTGAGCTGTGGGTGATTTATGTGAGCTGGCGGAGGTCTGTTGATGTTTATGTTCAGAGGCCATTCACTGCTCAGCCAGAGACTGACCAGTGACAAGAAATGGGGCCCTCTGCTGCCTCATTTTATTCACTAGAAAGATTGCCAAATGTGTCTCCAACCAGAAAGTTAACGTATCAATGGTCGGCTCTGTAGTTAGGGACTCTCAGTGACCCTGCTCTCTGTGATATCTTTGTCAGGTACTGTCAGTTGCTCTGCTCTCTGTGATGCTGTTGTCAGGTTCTGTCAGTGGCCATGCTCTCTGTGATATGGCTGTCTGGTTCTGTCAGAGGCCCTGCTCTTTATGATATCGTTGTTAGAAGCTTTAAGTGGCCCTGCTCTCTGTGATACTGTTGTTAGGTTCTGTCAGTGGCTCTGCTCTCCATGATATTTTTGTTAGATGTTGTAAGTGTCCCTGCTCGCTGGGATAGTGTTGTTAGGTGCTGTCAGTGTCTGTGCTCTCTGTGATACTGTTGTTAGGTTCTGTCAGTGGTCCTCTTTCTATAATATTGTGGTTAGACGCTGTAAGTGGCCCTGCTCTCTGTGATACTGTTGTTAGGTGCTGTCAGTGGCTGTGCTCTCTGTGCTACCATTGTTAGGTTCTGTCAGTGGCCCTACTCTCTGTGATGCTGTTATGTTCTGTCAGTGACCCTGCTCTCTGTGATGCTGTTGTTAGGTGCAGTCAGTGTTTCTGCTTGCTATGATGTTGTTAGATGCTGTTAGTGGCCCTGTTCTCTGTGATGCTCTTGTCAGGTGCTGTCAGTGGCCCTGATCTCTGTGATACTGTTGTTAGGTTCCGTCAGTGGCCCTGCTCTCTATAGAGCATTGTTAGGTTCGGTCAGTGGCCCTGCTCTCTGTGATGCTGTTGTTATGTTCTTTCAGTGGCCCTACTCTCTATGATGCTGTTGTTAGGTTCTGTCAGAGGTCCTGCTCTCTATGATGCTGTTGTCAGGCGCAGTCAGTGGTCCTGCTATCAATGATATTGTTGTTAGGAGCCGTCAGTGGCCCTGCTCTCTGTGTTAGTGACCCTGCTGTCATTGTAATATGATTATGTGCTGTCAGTTGCCCTGCTTTTTAGGATACTGTTGTTAGGTACTGTCAGTTGCCCTGCTCTCTATGATAATGTTGTTAGATGCTGTCAGTGTTTCTGCTCCGTATGATGTTGTGAGGCATTGTCAGTGGCTCTGCTCTCTATAATACTGTTGTTGGGTGCTGTCAGCGGCCCTGCTACCATGTTAACTTGATTAAGTGCTGCTAGTGGCCCTGCTCTTTATGATCCTCTTATTAGTTATTGTCAGTGTTTCTGCTCTCTATAGTACTGTGCTTAGGTGCTGTCAGTGGCCCTGCTCTCTATGACGCTGTTGTTATGTTCTGTCAGTGGCCCTGCTTTCCATGATATTAATATTAGGCATTGTCAGTGTTTCTGCTCTCTATGGTGCAGTTGTTAGGTTCTGTCAGTGGGCCTTCTTTATATGATACTTTTGTTAGGTATTGTCAGTGTTTCTGCTCGATTTGGCACTGTTGTTAGGTGCTGTCATTGAAACAGCTCTCTATGATACTGTTATTAGGTATTGTCAGTGTTTCTGCTCTCTATAATATTGTCAGACGCTGTCAGTGGTCCTGCTCTCTATGATACTGTTAGGTACTGTCAGCGCTTCTGCTCTCTATGATATTGTCAGATGCCGTCATTGGTGCTGCGCTCTATGATATTGTTGTTAAGTGTTTCCATTGGCCCTGCTGTCTGTCGTAATATGGTTAAATCCTGGCAGTAGCCCTGTGATATTGTTGTTAGATTCTGTCAAGGTTATTACTTTCAGTGGTCCTGTCAGTTTACCTTCTTCCTGTGGCTCTCTGGTTAGCTACGGCAAGGGTCCTGCTCACTGTGGTATTGTGTGCTGACAGTAGTCCTAGTTATGCCATGCCAGTGGCCATCTGATACTAACACTGGCAGTGTCATTTTCTATGCTCCTTCTGCCCCGTGGTACCGTGGTTAGGCCCGGTCAGTGGCTTTGAGGTATTGTCGTTAGGTATTGTCTGTGACCTTGCTCCTTCTGGTACTGTGATTAAACCCAGTCAGTGGCACTTTGGGTGACTGGGTCTGTGGTTAGGCCCTGTTAGTGGCCCTGCTCCTTCTGGTTAGGTGTTGCTAGTGGCTGTGCTCCCTGAAGTACTGTGGTTAGGTGCTGTCTGGGACCGGTTTACCCTGTGGTACTGTGGTGAGGTGTTGTTAGTTAGTCTGTTCCCTGTGGTACAGTGGTTAGGTGCAGTCTGTGATGGTACTCCCTGTGGTACTGTGATTAGATACAGTCTGTGACCATACTCCCTGTTGTACTCTGATTAGATTCAGTCTGTGACCGTACTCCCTGGTGGACTGTGATTGGGTCTTAGGTGCTACTTGTGACCATGTTCCTTTTGGTACTGTGGTCAGGTGCTGCCTGTGACCATGCTCACTGTAGTACTGTGGTTAGGTGCTACCAGTGATTGTGCTCCATGCGGTACTGTGGTTAGATGCTGCCAGTGGCCATGCTTCCTGTGGTATTGTGGTTAGGTGCTGCTAGCGGCATAGGTACCTGTGGTACTGTGGTTAGATACTGCCAGTGACTTTGCTCCCTGTGGTACTGTGGTGAAGGCTGTGTTTTGGTGCCAGCAGGTTGGGCACAACATATGATGCTGGGGGGGAGGGTGTGGTCTGTCTCAGGCACTGTTAATGGCCCAGGCAAGAACTTTAATGCAGATGCTAATGCTTTCTGTAGTACTGCACAGCCTGACACATTAGGCCCGGGGTTGATGTTTTTTTAATTTGTATTTATTCATAGTTTACTACTGGTTAGATGAACCATAAATTTACATATTATGCCTCATCTCTGTAATAGAAGTGACGTTTGTTTAATTGTGTCTTACTGTGCTGGATGTCTTGGCTTTGGGAAGAGTTAGTCTGTAAATCTTGAAACCTTCTGTTAATGTAAAATCAGAAGGGAATGCTGGGTGTGCCTGGTGCATACCTGCTGCATTTATCTGTTTTTAGTTTTTCAGGTTGAGCCTGGAAGCGCTTGCCCTGCTCTGAGAGACATGCTGTATTGAGGTAGGGACTTGAAGCTCCGCCCACTCTCCGTCCATATTTTTCATTGGCTTGTGTCATTGTTCACTGTAAGCTGTGGCTGTTCATTGGTCAAAAGGCATAGTAGTCCCTCCTTGGTACCACCTTGCCTAATTTTGTAACCTCCCATGGCGACACCCCCTGTTACCTGTGTTGCTGCTCGGTAGGCTTTAATTACTGCTTCCGAGCACTGGTTTCTCAAATCGCTTCGTCCTGCCTGCTGTTGCAGGCAGGACATGCTCTCTCGCAAAGCTTTGTTTTAAATTTGAATAGCACACATTTGTAATTCAATACCTCTCGCATTTGCAAGAGTGTACGCTATTACCATTGTAAATGACAATGCCTTTTATTTATGTGTTTTAAAAACAACACATAAATAAAAGGCATTATTATTTACAATGTCAATAGCAAAAACTATCATAAATGCGAGACCTATTCCATTGCAATCGCTTTTTTAAATATATTATCCAGGTCCCATCGGTTCCACATATGGGATTCCAGCTCTCATTATCTCCTAATGTATATACTAGTCATTCCTGTATTGATGTGATGCTCTAATTTATATTTTCTTGCTCCATATACTTAAATCTCTTGCTCTATTTTCATCTCCTTAGGTGACATACTACAGTAACGTAGACTTTCTTCAATAGAAGCTTTGTAAATATCGTCAAACAGGGTCAGTTGCACCACTGTAGCTCAGTTCCTGGCAAACGGACCGGCACACGGGCGGGAGTTCGCAAATTGCTTCACCACTATGAGAACCAGATCTCGATAACAAAACATAAAATATTTATTTACCACTTATTGAAAAATTATGTGAGGACCGTGTACATCGGTTGGAACACCCACCGTTTGTAGGCAAAGCCAAATTTAAAACCCCAGTAAGGCTGAACAAAAGACAATGGGGCATATGCATCAACATTAGCATTTGCGATTCCTTATTAGCGAAAAATAAGGAATCGCTAATAAGGAATAGCAAAAGGCTATGCATGTAGGAATCGCTATTCAAATAGCGATTCCTTAACATTCCTTATTACCGAATCGGTAATACCGAATCGGTAATAAGGAATACCTACCCATTCATTCCTATGGGCTTGGAGGCCCATAGGAATGAATGTAAAGCCATTCTGTATTAGCGATTCGGTATTACCGAATCGCTAATAGCTGGAGCACTTTCAAGGGTGCCAGGGTGTCAAAAGGACACCCTGTTGCACCCCTGAAAATGATATGTGCACATATGTTGCACACACACATGCTCTAAGGGCATGTGTGTGCGCAACATGACACTTCGAAAAATGCACAAAAGTGCATTTTTCAAAGTTTTTGCAAATTACCATGCAGTTCATCTTCATGGTAATTTGCTCCCCTTATTAGCGAAATCGCTAATTTTTTTACTTTGATGCATTGCATTTAAGGAATCTCACTTTGGGATTCCTTAAATGCAATCGCTATTTAAGGAATCGGTATTTAAGGAATCCCTATTTAAAGAATCGCTATTTAAGGATTCCTTAAATACCGATTTCTGCTTTTGGGTTGATGCATTGGGATTGGGTATTTTTTTTTACTTAATACCGGGAGCTAATAAGGAATCGGTATTTTACCGACTGGATTTTGGCTTGATGTATGAGGGTGAATAAGAGTAAACTAGTGACTGTTGGAACATCAATGGCATTCAGGTGATGCGACACCCAATGCCCCAGTTAATACCAACACACAAAGAAAAAAAGAGATCCCCCCTTCTTTTAATTCTCTGCTGCATTTAAAGAAAATGAGAAAGCGGCCCTGATGAAGGTGGACTTAATTAATTGTATCCACTGAAACATATGTCAGCCATGTTACCCTTCCAGCTGGTGGCAAAAACATGGACATAAAGGAAGATATCTCCCCATGTGTACATTAACTGCAAATACCACTTTGAAGATGGAACTCATAGTATGATTTGTGTAGTGTGTAGCATGTATGAGCATGTCTGGTATGTAATGATTGCATGAGAGGAGAGTGTATATGTGATATGGCAGGGGGATAAGTTCTTTCTTGATGCCATGTATGTATTTATTGTATTATTTGTTCCAATGTGTATATTTGACCAGAAAAATTATCATGTTGCACTATTTAAGCAGTATTAGGCATAAATGAAAAAAGGGGGAAAAAAAGAAAGACAAATTGTAAAAAAAATATTTTTGTACTTTAAATAAAATAAAAACAAATCAATAAGAATCGATGTTTCTTTGTATACTGTTATGTACAGCATCTTAGGGATAGCCCAGCGGAGCTATATTAAGCCACATCAGACTTAGAGTAGGTGGAGTGGAGGTGCTTTCGGGCATATATATTCACGACCACTGTAGCTAGGACCATCACAAGAGGCATCCTAGGCTAAGTGGTTGACTAGCGTCCCATGTTCAGTGGCTCTCCGAACACCTAGACATAGGATATCATCAATTGGAGGTGAAGAAGTGCAAAATAAAAACAAGGCAACATGCTTCTCCTTGTGTGTACTGTGAATCTGGAACAACATCCAATTATCCATAAGGACTGCCCCGAAGCCCTACACTTTTCGAAAGAGCTGAATAAAGAGCACTTTACAGAAGAAGAAATCATGATTACCTAAATTTCATTCTCAGACCTAAGCTCCCTTCCAACCTTCACTGACTATACCTGTGACTTTTTCCTCTACAGTGGTCCTCGGCCTTTAGGCTAGATTTGCAGTATGCATATACACTCCACATGCATACCAAGGTTTCCAACTTACTTCTTTAGGACTGCTTAGAATATCCTATTTTTGCACCAGTAAAATGTAGAAATTGCAATGCACTTGTAGGAACATAATTCTTAGCAGGTAATATTTGAGGTTCAGACACTGCTTAAAGAAATCAAATAGGAGACCCACAATATGTGACTAAAGGGAATATTAGAGGTTTTCTTACAGGGATGTTGCTATTTTCGTACCTTTAAAACCAGTAAACCAAAGTCCACTATATGTTAATGGTGCAACACTCTTTATGTCATGTGATTCCTGATCTTGTTTAGATCACATTTCTTCAAGCCATGTTGTGGATACAAATCGAAATGTCGCTGTTGTTGATGCATCCTTCAACTTTTTATATATCTGTGAAATATGGTTATCAGCAGAAGGTCCCAGGCTTGCTAACGTTTCAAGCAATGCACCACAGCATCCAAAATGTGCAGCAGTGCATTGTGCAAGGGAGAAAAACAGTGCAGCAAAATGTCTAGAAAGGATGGCATGCTACAAGTGTCTTCCCTGAGCTTGCACTCAAACAAGGCTGCCTTAAATAACAAAGAGCCCTGCACCATGGTGCACAAGGGAGTGTGTGCTGTCTAGCACATGATTTGTACTGAGGGCATACACTTCTAGTGCAAATTTCTATATGTAGACCATCCCAGAATAGTGTCTCACGTTGGATCTGTGCTATGCACTGTGGCACACATGCAGTGACTAATTAGTTTGAGAAATTGGCACATTCCCCATTGTTTCCGCCTGCTTCAAGGAGGCATTCCCTCTCACTTAGCAAATCTGGGTTTGCATCAAAACATATGAAGGCTTGTGCTGGTCTTTCTGAGTAATGCCCCTTGAGGCAAATTAGCATGTAGTGTTTTTTGTGCTGTGAAAAGGGCACCTTTCCAGTTCTAAATACCCTCTGCACTGGGTGGCAAATAGCTTGCATATCTTTGGACCGTTTTATGCCGAGCTAGCATTTGTGAAAAGCAGTAGCAAATTGGGGCAAAACGATATAAATTGTGCACATGCAAATAATTCATATTTGTGAAAATGGACTCATAATTATTGCAATCATCAGTCTGCGATCAGTAAAAAATACAATATATAAAGAACAAGAACAAAAAATCAACAATTACATTTGAGATTGATGGATCTTCGTTGATTAGATAGACAGAATTGATAATAAACACATACTAAAGCCCTCATCCTAAGCAGCCGATAGTGCTGAAGTTCTTATCTATTGGCCCCATCAGAATTATAATCGCGGTATTTTACAGAAAGATCCCAGACTCTGTTTTTTTTTCCTTTTTTTTTTAAATACGGAGTGAGTTGTTTACAGCATGCCATATTCATTCATTGAAAAGGAAAGCAAGTATTTACAAGACAACGCAAGACGTAACTTGAATGAAAGAGCAACAGAGAAAAACAGACACTAATAAAGTGAAAGAAGAAAATCGACTATGACAATGAGTAGTCATGACCAGACTGGCTTTCTGACAAAAACGTCCCGCAGTGGATCTAATATCTTCCTAAGCCTAGATCTTGGCTCGTCATTATCGATAATCAAAATTTCGAGTAAACTGGTATTAATGAATTCATGCTTCCAGACCATAGGATTAGGAGCCTGAGCCAATAATGAGCCAAGATTAATCGAGCCAGCGCAACAGGGATACAATAGATTCCACCCAGATGACCAAGAATGTGAGGTGAGTGACGAATAACGATAAATTAGTTTAGGGTACCACATCACATTAATTGGACCAAGTCTATTAAGCTTCCCAAAGAATGTCTGCCAATAATAAGAAATTACAGGATAAGATGTGAACAGTATCCAACTGTTCAAATGAGCATCAAGAACATTTAGCTTCCTGCCCCAAAAATATGATATGTAGTCGATAAGGGGTACAGTAAAAGTCTTTAATGAATTTAAACTGATAGGTTTTAACCCACAAGACTTTAAGATGTTATGCGTGAAAATATTTGTGCGACTTATGTTGTCAAAGGTAACTTCGACACCAAGGTGTTGGCTCCACTTATCTGGGGCATGCTGTAAAGCATGGGTACTCACAAACTTTCTGTTGGGGGCCAAAATTACAGTGTGGTTTGTGGCCGAGGGATGGACCGGTAGGGGTAGGGTCAGTGGGGGTGTGGGGTCAGTTTGGGGGCAGGGCTATAGTAAAAAAAAATCAGACCTGTTTCAAAACATTAGACAATGCTGTATTTCAGAAGCAGATGTAACTACAAAGAGCACATTTTGATAATACATGTTTACTAGCAGACAATAGCAAACTTAAGATGCATTGCATAGGTTCATACACACTTTGACCCCAATTCCATCACAGGGTTACTTTTGACCCACCCTTAACCCTGCAATAGCCTGCAATGTCTTGCTAACGGAATGGAGGATAGGCAGGGACCGAAAACTGAAGAAGGTTAAGAGGACTCCAAGAGTCTACTTTTTATTCTTGAGCAAACTCCATGACCCTGGACCTCCTCAACGCGAGCGCTACGACCCAGCAGGACTCCACGCTCTCAACCGAGGACGCAACAAACTGCAAGCTCGCATCACCAGCCGACACCCACGGACCCTTCAGCTGTCACCGCTGCTGGCACACCTGCAGCACCGCCAAGACCACGGACCCAGCGCAACCCACCCGCAAGACCACAACCCAACTGAAGACCCTGAATTGCATCCTCCTCAATGTCCAATCCCTCCACAAACACGCCACCGAAATATGGGACCTCCTCGACAGCACCACCCCGGACGTAGCGTTCTTCACCGAAAAATGGACCAACACCACCTCAGGACTGGACATCGCCATCGCCATTCCCCAAGGATACAAGATCTCCAGGAAGGACTGCCCCATCCGCCCGGGAGGAGGAATCGCCATCGTCCACAAATCCATCCTCCGCCTGAGCACACTCCCTGACGAGCCCACAGACCTGATGGAACACCTTCATTCCAAGATACTGGCCAGCCCTACCACCACCCTCCAAGGAACCCTCATATACCGACCCCCTGGACCCCGTGGACTTTTCTCCGACTCCATCACGGACATCATCTCCCTGCATGCCATCGCGTCCACCAACTACACCCTACTGGGGGACCTCAAGTTTCACCTCGACAACCAACTGGACCCCAGCACAACATCCCTCCTGGACAACCACCACAACATTGGACTCCGCCAGATCATGACCGAACGCACGCACATACCCTCAACCCCTCTTCACAACAGGTAACTCCATCACCTTCAGCCACACAGACGAACTCCAATGGACTGACCATCGATGCGTCCACGTCACCCTCAGAACACCCACCAATCACAGACACCTGCACCTGCTCCCATGAAGAGACTGGACCAGAATCACTGACGACCAGCTAACCTCATCACTCAGCAACTCCACCCCAACCATCGTGGAAAACGACGACTGCAACACCAAAGCCCAAACCCTGCACAGATGGATCTCTGACAGCACATACACCACAGCCCCCCTCAAGAAAAACAACAACACCCACGCCAAGAAAGCCAGATGGTTTACCACTGAACTTCGAGAGTCCAGACGCACTTGCTGCTGCGTCAAAAAGGCCTGGAGGAACACCAAATCCACAGAAGCCTACAACAACTTCAGAGCTGCCACCAACTCCCACCTCTAACTCATCCGAAAAACGAGGAAAAAAGCGATTGAAGACAGAATCTCCACTCACGCACACAACAGCAAACAACTCTTCATCATCATCAAGGAGTTCGCCCAATCCACCAGCGAGTCCACAGACATCCCTCCCTCACAAGACCTCTGCGACAAACTCAGCACCTTTTTCCACCACAAAATCAAGAGCATCTACGACATCTTCGACTAAGACAACCAACACACTGAACCCTCACCAACCACCCCCGACACCCTGAAGCCAGCGATCGACAACTGGACAGCCCTTAACACCGAAGACACACGGTAGACGATGAAGTCAATCCACTCTGGGGTCCCCACGGACCCCTGCTTCACCACATTTTCAACAAGCCGCCGACACATCAGACCCATGCTCTGCCACACCATCAACCGCTCCCTGGCAACCGCCACGTTCCCCGATGACTGGAAACACACCAAGGTCAACCCCCTCCTGAAGAAACCCTCTGCGGACCCCACCGACCTCAGAAACTACAGACCCATCTTCCTGCTCCAGTTCCAAGCGAATGTCATCGAGAAAGCCATCAACAGCCAACTCGCCACATTCATCGAAGAGCACAAAATCCTCAACTCCTCCCAATCCGGCTTCAGAAAAAAACACAGTTGGGAAACTGCCCTCCTCGCGGCAACAGAAGACATCTGCACCCTACTGGACAAAGGAGAAACAGCAGCCCTCATCCTCCTCGACCTCTCAGCGGCGTTTGACACAGTCTCCCACCGCACCCTAACACGCAAACTCCACGATGCAGGGATCCAAGACAAGGCCCTCAACTGGATCTGCTCCTTACTCTCCGGCAGAACGCAGTGGGTCAGACTCCCCCCTTTCCTCTCTGACCCTACACCTACCACCTGGGGAGTCCCCCAGGGGTTATCCCTCAGCCCTACACTCTTCAACATCTACATGGCTCCACTCGCCCCCATCGTCAGAACCTATGGACTCAACATTGTTTCATACGCAGACGACAACCAACTCATCCTCTCCCTATCCAACAAATCCAATACCGCCAGACACAATTTTCGAGAAGGAATGGAAGCTGTCGCCAAATGGATGAAAAACAGCTGCCTACAACTAAATACCAACAAAACAGAATTACTCATCATGGGCCCAAACCCCAATGCATGGAACGACACCTGGTGGCCCCCTGCCCTCGGAAGCCCGCCCACCCCACAGACCACGCACGCAACCTGGGAATCATCCTGGACTCCGAGCTCAAAATGGACCACCAGATCAACTCCGTCTTGTCCTCCTGCTTCCACACTCTCCGCCTCCTACGTAAGACCTTCAAATGGATCCCCCTCGAACACAGAAAGACCGTCACTCACGACCTGGTCTCCAGCAGACTCCACTACGGCAACGCACTCTACGCCAGAATAAACAAGAACCTCACCCGCAAGCTACAGAACATCCAGAACACCGTCCCAAGACTGGTCCTCGACCTGCCAAGACACTGCCACATCTCCCAGCACCTGCGCTCACTCTACTGGCTCCCCATAAAAGCTAGAGTCACCTTCAAGATGCTCACTCACTCCCACAAGGCCCTCCACAACACCGGACCAGCATACCTGAACAGCCGACTCAAATTTCACGCACCCCAGAGGACCCTACGATCTGCCCAGCTCTCCTACGCTGTGGTCCCCTGCACCAGAAAGACCAGATAGGGAGGCTGCTCCTTCTCCTTCCTCGCTGCCCGAGCCTGGAATGCCCTGCCACTCCACCTCAGACATACATTGCTCCCCATCTTCGCAAGAAACCTCAAAACCTGGCTCTTCGACAGAACCCTCCGCCCTTGATGGACTGGAGCCTGCTAACCCCACTCCCCCCCAGCGCCTTGAGACCCTTACAGGTGAGTAGTTGCGCTTAACAAAAACCTGATTGATTGATTAATTGACCGCTGAGGCCAGTTTGTGAGGACCCCCCAGATTTTCTTCCTCTTTCACCTGGCCTTCCTCCCTTTACGCTCTTATAGTGCAGACTCTAAAAAACGCCCTTGGCATTGCTGGAAGGACGGGGATGGCGATCCAGCCATGCTGAAGCAATACAAATACGACAAACTGCCATGGTGATGAAGACCATCCATTCTTTCACTGTTTACTTCATCCTGTCTCCCTGATATGTGTAAGGGTTCCCTTTTGTAAATAGTACTGCTGAATGTTAAATATTAATGTTACTTACTGCATCTTCATCTGTGATATGCTAACATATAAGAAAAGCTTTAAGTACATAACAAATAATTGTTAGCATGCATTGAAGTATTTTGTGCTTTAGGTTTTTAGAAATTAGCAAAATGACATGTGACTTTTTTGTTGGCTGCAGTTCCGGTGCCATAGCATCCTACAAGGCAAACACCTTCAAATCCACGCTACCACACTGCCATCACACACCCTGGATCTACTACCCATAGGCACTATCAGTGTTGCTGACTGTTCTGATGATTTTTGTGGGCTCGCTACGGACAGCTTTACAAGTCATTCAGAGCTTTGCAGACAATATTACATAGCGTGGGCTTTGGTTCAGACCCCTGCTCATGATTGCAAGGCTTTTTGTCCATTCCATTGCCAGATCCTGTTTGTATGTTTTTTATCGTTATTCTTGTGCTGGTCCCAGAGGGATGAAAGAGTTGTTTCCTTGAAACGCTGATATCACCGAACAAATTTTCTTTTATTTCTTTACTATTTGTGTTTACGACTCCAGGGAAGTGCATGTACTGCTCTTTCCCCTATATTTCTCTCTTTATTTAGCTTTGCCTTTTTCTAGCTCATGCTCTTTCCCTTGCTTCTCCCCTACAAAAATCTTTTGTTGTTTCCTCCCTCTGGCACAAAGTAATTACTTCACTAAGTACTGACGTCTCTCTCTCTCTGTCAGTCAGTCTCTCTCTTAGTCAGTCGGTCTCTCTATCAGTCAGTCAGTCAGTCTCTTCTCTCTCTCTCTCTCTCTCCCTCTCTTTTTCTCTCTCTCTCTTTCTTTCTTTCTCTCTCTCTCTCTCTCCACTCTCCCTCTCTCCACTCTCTCTCTCTCTTCACTCTCTCTCTCTTTCTCCCCCTCCACTCTCTTCTGTCACTCGCAATACAAAGCAAATTGCAATGAGCGCCACTTGCCTAATTTTGTGGTGAAATCGTGAAACGTTAGGAGGCCATGGGTACATTACCTGAAAAGGTCCGCAGGCCGTCAAGGAAGACTTGCCAGGCTGCTGGCTGCCAACGGATTATACTATGAGTATCACGGCTGTAAAGCATTGGGTCACTGTCCAACCTCAGCCAACAAGATTACTTTCAGGCAAGCCAAGCAACAGATGATACAAGAAGATATTAAAAGAACAATCCACATCAACCATCTTCAGACCCTGAGAATATGCAGAAGCTGGAGATAACAGAAGAATCCTGAATGGAGAAGAGTACATCTTTGAGATAGTAACTCATATGAGAGAAGAGTATCAACTTCATGGAGTTGACCCAGCGTAGGAAGGCGGGAGTCCTCCCAGCAGTCAATACAACTCAAATTTTTTAGCCGAGGAAAAATAGGGTCATAGCCTAAATATGAGTATCTATTTTAAAGAGTAATACCTAGACATCTCCTTTTCAGATACGCCCATAAGGAATGAAAGACTTTCAAAGGTTTGAACTGTGTTTTCTTCTAAATATACAGTGTCAATGATTACGCTGTGTGGGATAATGTCAGCCCCCCCCACCAGGAAGGGTATTTTGGAAACATACAGCTGAGCTCACATGATTCACTCCCCTTCACCTTGGCAAGGCGACCTACAAACGCAGCTACAGAATAAATTCGTAGGTCTGGCACTGAGAAAACTCTTGTTTCCCGAGGCCTCTGAAGCAATCATATGCTGGATCTAGGTTTTTTTAACCCCGAAAAAAATTTCCACAAAGCCTTGACCTGAGAAGAGAAGGCTTTGGGTAAGTAAAGAGGTAGGCATCGAAAAGGTATTAGTAACGTGGCAATATAGTCATTTTAATGAGATTACACATTCCAGTTAACCCAATATGCAGTCTATTCCACTTACTAAATTACTCAGTTATTCTTAAAAAAAGTTGTTCAAAATTGAAATCAATACCCTCTTCAATCTTCATAGAAATTTCTACCCATAAGTATATGGCTAACCCAATGCTGATCATGTCCAGAAGGAACTGTATTTGTCAAGACCAGAGTTTTTTGGAGGTTAAGTTTGTAGCCTGAGATAGCCCCAAATTCACTTGCTATAGTTTCATCTGTGAACAAAGAAACCACATGGGCTGAAATAAAGATAGTAAAATCGTCTGCATAAGCTAAGAGTATAAGCTCCAGAGGGTTGATCTGCAATGGAACAATATCCCAAAATTTCTTAAGGGATTTAATGTAGGGTTTGATATACAGTTCAAATGCTGAGAAGACATTGGGGCACCCCTGACAAGTACAACAATTGATCAGAATACAGACCACCTGACTAGCTGATACAGAGAACCCCGGCCCCATGATTCTGCTATAGTTGCTGAAGCTGAGTAATATAGCGCAGGTCGAATCCCAATGCCTTCACAGTTGCTCAAAGAAATGGCCACAAAACCTTGTCGTAAGCATTTTCTGTGTCTAGCATTATTATTCTGACCAGGTTCCCCAGAGCTGGGCTTACCTCGAGAGTAGTGATTGCCCCATTGACATGTGCAGTAGTGTCCCACCCTGGGAAAAACCTGTGCTGGTTCTGAACAACCAAGTTGGATATCACCGTACATAGTCTGTTAGCCAAGACACGTGTAAATCTTGGAATCTTTATTAATCAGTGATATGGGGTGGTATGAACCACACAAAAGTCGATCTTTCCCTCACCTGGGGAAAGAAACAATATTATTCTCCGCTCAAGACTCAGGGACCTGTCTGAGTGACTCAAAAGAAATAAAAAGATCACACAAGACAGGGACCAATACATGTGAAAGCCTGGCTTAGAACTCCAAAGGAATTTGGTCGGGCCACAAGCTTTACCCCGTGACAGCCTGGGGATTGCAGCCTCAAATTCAGTCAGGAGAATTGGGCCCTCCAACCTGAATTGCTTTAAGTTAGACAACTTCCAGTGATAATATGCCAGAGAAACTGATCGATATGATTGGCGAATGGCATTAACTCCTCGCTATAAAACTTCTGATGAAGCTATGGAACTCCCCACAAATAAGTTCATGGTCTGTCACTTTCTTACCTTTGTTATTGATAATTTCTTGGATGGTGGAAGCATTAGTCCTATCCCTGACCCTGAATGAAAGAGTTTTCTTCATTTCTTCATTGTTTTCAAAGGTAGTTAATTGCTTGGCCCTAGACTTCTTGATCGCATTATCCAGTAGTCATTCTAAAAGGTAAGCTTGAGCAAATACAGGTTTATCTGGCAAAAAGGCAAGGGACACCATATCCTGAACAACTGCAGTGCATACCAGGAAATGTTCAAGATAAGCAAGGGAAGACCGTATACTTGCTTCAGCCACACCCATTTCCTTCCAACGGTAGGAGGAATATTTTAGAGTATGGCCTCTGCAGAAGGCTATAAGGGCATCCCAGACTGAAAGGATGGATTTTGAGCCAAGGTTTTGCTCCATGAAAAATCCCTACATCCCTGTCCATAGAGTGAGTGAACGCTTCATCAAAGAAGAGCTACCTGTCTAAGGTCCATGAACGGAGCTTAGGGGTAACCTGGCTATGCAGTTTTAAACTATGTTACTTGAATATTAAATTTTAAAGTAGGTTGCTTGAATATGAATTTACCTTGAAAAAACAAAGACAAGAGACGTTTGGCAAAACAAGAACACTTGGTTTAATTAAACACTGCGACTGGGAGTACAGCATAAAGAAATGGGTCTGAGGACTCAAAGTATAATCGTTTTGAGTTCCTTTATATATATTTCTTGAAGCATCATACAACAATTCACAGATCATGTTTAGGGAGGGGAATGTGGGCCTAGTCATGGAGCCATAAATTACTCCCACCTGATGGCAAATGCAAGTTGGTCTTAACCAGTGGGTAACGTATCCACAGTCTGGCATGGGGAGCGCAGGATGACTGTATGTGCTGTGTGTGCTGTGTCCTGATTGGCTGAGTGTTCCTAAATTGATGAGGTGTCTAACTTTATGATGTTTTAGGAATGCGCACCCCTCTGTCCATGTTATTTTTGTTTGGGGGGCAATCTCCGCGGACTACTGTTATGTATTTCTGACTCAGGGATGAGGGAGGGGTCATCGTAGGTGATTTCAATGACAGTGATTAGATTCCCTTTTTATGCATACAGGTATCATTACATACATAGACATCAATATTAACATCCCTCCCTCAATTTGAATTTTCAACTACATAATTTACCCTATGCTTTATGACAGACACATTATTAGGGGATTGTTGTCGGTCAGTTTGAGCTAATACTACTTCCCTAATTACTTGATTCAACCCAATTTGAGGAATGTGTTTTTACAGCAGGAAACCCACAAATGGTATGAAGCCACAAAAGAAAAATACAAAAGTTAGAATAGGCAGCAATGAGGTGCACAGTCTTGTCACCCACTAGGGAGCTATGAGCCCCAACTGATGTACCAGTCCTTCTTAAAGGCTCCTCTCTCCTTACGCATGTTTGTAAACGATGCAGTGCTTAGATGTCAAGAGTCAGAGTCCCGTTGTTCATGTAATTGCCTGGGATAAATGTACAAAAGGATACATCAGTCTTGGCACACACCCCTCCCTCCATTGTGGTCATCAAGTCCAACTCATACCGATGTTGCATCACCATGATGCGGATGGCCCTTAATTTTACCTTGATTGCATGAAGGCCGAGCTAATTACTGTTCAGCATCTTCATAATTTCCCATCTGGTTATGTGCAACCAGGGTGCATCTGCATGGTGAAGAAGTGTATGAAACCTCCCACATTGACTTGTGTGTCAGAAAACCATCTGAATTCTTCCAGAATGTCCTGGAACTGAGCCCAGCCAAAATATTCAGCAATTCTTTTCTCTCGAGCCAAGCTTTTTTCTTCTGCAGTGGATGTTGGACAAACTCTGGCAGATCTTATCCAGGAATGACCAGTGTAGGGGTGTGTATGGTGACCAGGGAGCACAGGTCACGCCATCCAGGAATGAGCTGGGTGTAGGCAAACCCGCCGCACTGCCAGTATGTATCCATCAGCATGGAAGTGCCCCATTGCATGTCCGGGATGTGCAGTATTGCACCATAGTTCTCATTTGTGCTGAGTAGAATCATCCTTTTGCCTCTCAAACACAATGAATACTGTGTAAGTTTTCATATAGTTAGGGGTTTCCTCTTCCATTTCAACCATATGTACCTATCTACCATAGAATCCCAAATGATCTATGCTGGTGTATAACCCTCGCCTATGAGACTCATTTCTCTCCATCTCATTGAGGTGGCTTGCCCTTTACTGGAACTCCACGTCCGGTGTCAATTTGGTATTAAAGAAGTCTGCTCCAGTCACACTAAGTGCCACCCTGGGACCACAGACAGAAGCAGAAGCCAACTTGTTTGTGAACTGGTGCGGTAGCATTGCTACCTCCAAGAATCTCTTTTCTGGAAAGTCTCTGTGCCAAACAGTGTTTCCCCCATGTTGCCTCGCCTGCACATCCTATCTAGCTCTGATTGAATCTCAATAGGATCGCTGAAGAGGGACAGTGCTGTGTAATTGGTCTTGTGATGGGTCATGTTCACTACTACTCTATGGAGTTCTACTCTACCAGGTTGTATCTCAGTCCAAATCGTTCATAGGTACTGCTGGAGAAGGCATTTTACTTTTCGGGGAGCTTTCTCTTGGGACAAGTAAAGCATGTCTGCGCATACTGGATGTGTTTTCAGTGTGCAGAAATAACATGACCTGGCTGATGTCTGGGTGCCCACGGTGGTCATGTGCTGATATTATGTGTTGTGTGACGGTGCGCTGTTTAGTATGTGTGGAATACGAGTGTTGGGTTCAGTGCAAATGTCGGGGTGGACTCCATTTGACTACCGATATCTTTGGCAACATATGGATGCGGCCACACCCACAGTAAACAGAAGGTATACAAAATATACAATAATGCATAACTTGTTAAACATTATTGGTCGTGGTGATGGATCCGAGAAATATGGCTGTAGCCCTCTGTTGATTGGGGGATATCTTTACTTTAGAAAAGTTAAAAAGAGTTTGGTGGAAAAGTTTGTGATAAAAGTTTGATGTCTTTGACTTGATTGCAGTCTTGTTAGATAAGAGCTATTGTTTGTTGGTTAGGTTCAGAAAACATTTGCATCTTTACGTGGCATCATCAAACATTCTTGGGCATTCATGTGCCTTCCTTTTTAGGGGTGTGCTTTTACATTCATATGTGTTATTTTTAGTGGGTGTTTATTCTTGCTTACTGGCCATCGGTTCTCCCCTCACTATGACAGAAAGGGATGTTTTGTTAAGGGGGGGTTTTCATGAGCCGTTGGATGGTCTCGTTTTTTTAACTAACATTTTATGGATGTTGCTAGGCTTCTAATAGGAGGGCGTGTGGGCGTGTTTTTTACCTACACATGCGCAGGGTTAAGTGTAAGAGGGGGCATGCCACAATTGGGTGTTGTTTGAAATAGCAGCGTGCTCTGGGGTCACGTGTACACCTCTCTAGTCCCAACATGCATCATGCAGTTAGGCCCTCCCTAAGGGCACAAGGTATCTTGACTATGCATTTTGTCTAGAGGGTTCTTTTTGGGCTAGCTTTGGGCTGTTTGTGCTAGTATCTTTGTCTTTTCCCTAGGTTCTTATGTGATTTGGTTATTTCTATTGTTGGGTACTGGAGGGTGTCAGAGAGCTGTCCATAGGCCACCATGTGTTTCTAATGTGGTGGTGACGAGATTGTGCTTACTAGCTTCACTAGAAGGTGTATGTAAGGCCTTGTGCATGTCAGCTTGATCACGAGGTCAGATACAGTGGTGAGCCTATTTCTGAATACCTTGGATGGAGCTTTGATGGATTTTTGCGGACTATTTCTTCCCGGCACCCCCTCTCCCTTCAGCTACATCTTATCCAAGATTTCTGGGCCTGCTATCCCCGGCTTTGGCCAGGGACTTCCATCCAGCAGCACGCTACCTTCATAGTTTTAGAGGGACATGACCCGACGAGAAGGCTTTGGGTGTTGGGAGAATTTTTAGGGAAAGGAAGAGGCAGTATTTTTTGCTAAATGTAGACTCTGGTGCGAACCTGACCTCATTGAATTTCGCCCAATACGAGTAATAGATTGGGTTCTGGTGAACATTCCTGCTGACTCAGTGCCATGTGGAGCAGTTTTGTGCATGTACTATGGACGTTATGGGATCTTTATCATCCTTGTGTGGTAAACCTGTGTTGTGTGTAGATTAGATTCCATATATAGGTTTCCCGATTTACGCCCTTATATAGGTCCAACTCATATTGCCCTTATTAGGCATAGAAAAACCAGCCCTTATTTAGGCATTGTCCATGCTAACCAAATACAGGCATGGACTCCAACATCCGTTCATCCATGTCACAGCGAGTTCTTGGAAAACCAGACTCTTAAGCCTTTAGAAATCTCCCCTTGCTTGGATATTGATTTCTCCAAGAACTAATTTAGTATGAATGAACATCTATTCCATAGGGGTTCATTCATGACGTTCCGATGCCTGACTTTTACGTCAATACAGGCATGCCTTAACACCTTCAAGGTATAAATATACCTGCACTTGCCCTGGCAAACCACGGTTCCGGCACGATGCAGCTCGACTGCCTACTTGCGGTTCGCCACAGCAAGTTTGGAAGGAAATCGAGTTCCAGCCTGACGCACTGACCAGACGCTGTCTTCCTCTTCGCAGAGAATCCAGCTCCAGTGCTTCTGACTCCCCTTGCGGGGTGTTAGATGTCGAGTCCCGGAAAAGAGATTTCAACCTCGCTCATTCTAAGTTATGGAGCAGACTAGAACTTAGAGAAACTTTTGGCAACTCTTGGCCAAACTATAGCTATAGCTAGCAATACTTTAGACAACAGCACCTACTTCTTACCTCGTACTACAGTTAGGTTAGGTACACTGGGGTAAAACAATTTTGAAGCATCAGATGAGTATTCACATTTTAGCCTGTGTTATTTATGTATTGTATTTTAATTAATATATGTCATAGCTGCAAACCATGCTATTGCAGTATTATTTTATCTTACTGCTAACTCTGTACATATTGTACTTCGCAGCTTGTCTTACGATTGTGGCAGTTCATATCTCTTGCACAAGAAATAAGACTGTTCAATAAACCCTTTTTATTGAAACGCCCGTCTCTCTATTTCTATGCAACTCTGCAGAAACGAAGCATGCACGATTGACTGAGTGAAACTGTTATCTATTGTTGCCACGGTTCTAAGATTGTTCTGACTCTAAGGGAAACAAAGTTGTCATGTTTATGCGGTTGTCAGAAACTAATCCCTTCTTGTATATTCGAGAAATTTCTAGTGACCTCTGAGTTAGCTTGCACACACAAATAATTAAGTTTAATGTACTCGATAGAGACATACTGACCTCAGTCCTATGTCAAATCTATAGTGTATATTATTCCAATGCACAGAGCCTATCAGGGATATAGGAACTACACTACATGGTGCCCAACAGTTTGGTAAGGCACTAATTTAACTCTAGAAACTGAAGTAACTCAGTCGTGCTTTTCTCAGAAACCCTCTACTCATAATACTCCATAAGATGTCTGGAGTGGGTAGGGATAATATCCGCCATAGCTGAGTAGGACAAAAATCCTATGTATTAGCTGTTTGGCTTGTTCAACGTTGAAGGATACAGTGTTCCAAAAATATTGTGCACCTTATCTTTATTCCCTTGAAACTTGCTCTGCAACTTTCATTAAATAATGACCGAAAAAGACAAACACCGATACTGGTGGAGCTGTAACCGACATAATCGCAGCAGCTTTTGACTATACAGGTTTTAATGAAACCAATGAAAATGCAAAAATCATCGCTCCAAATTTAAGGAGAGCCAGCACTCTAAAACCTATAAAACATGGCCTAGCACCAAGAGGTGGTAGAGCAGTTTTTGTGATAGAGGCACATGAATCTCACCAGACAGAGGTATTCTATTCATGGATAATATTCCCAGAATCAAATCCAGTATCTAAAACATTTCACTTCCACAAAGAAAATGATGCAACAGAGGAATATATTCCTTTCGAGGATATTGAAATTCCACTCACATACCAGGAGCATGATCTCTGGTTTAAAGGCGCCCTAAAACATTGAAATCAGATTACCAGGCTCGGTCCACTAGGTAGACCAGGAGCTACATGGCTGATTTTAGCCAGCTACACACCTCATCCTTACATTGAAGAAATGACAGATGTAGAATTACTTACTCAACTCAAAGAATTGATCAAAATGTATAGACAATTGGTTCAATATGTCATGAGGTCCTTCACAGTCCAACCGACAATAGCAATTCCAAGCCAAACCTCTGACCAGGGGAATACGTTAAAAATTACTCCCCAGACTTTACACGCAGTCATGGGTAAAATGCCCATAAAACAGGAACAAATTCCATTCTGGATAGCTCAAAAAATTACTTAAATCGGAGCAGTATTTACCAATACTACCCCTTATGAGAAACACAGAATTCTAACAATCTGTTTACCAATGGGCATCACACCACATCTGGAAGACTGTGCCACTTGGGGCACGGTCTTTGCTGCTATCTACACAAAAACACATGGTGTTCCGTCTATGGATGTGATACCTGACGTCCTGAAACAGATTCAAAACGCATACGGGGCAGAGCCTGCTCTGAATTTAGGTATGAAGTTACTTAAAAATTTCGACCAGGTCTCAACAATAATATTCTCTAATATTAAAAGAGAAGCAGCATCAGTGGCAATCCGCCAGAAATTAAGGGAATTTGATGTAACAGAACAAGCACAAGAACTAGCCAGAATAATTGAGAAATCATATGAAGAATTAGGCAAAGACTGTTTGGGAGGGAAACCAGTTAAGCCACAACTGTCTGAAAGTCTGGATAAGGTCTTTCCTAAAAACACTCCTACCGCTTCTGAAAAGAAGTGGGAAAATAGCAAACAGTATTCCAAAGAGAAGCGTTCTCAATCCCGAGGTAGGTCTCCTCGAAAGGAGTCCTCTGAAAGGAGGTGCAACTGCTGCAGATCAGAGCTTCCGAATCCCCTCTACTTCCATGAACGGAGAGGCTCACAGTCACACACGCATACACACATCACACGCTGGTGGGGCCCATTACACCAACATTCATCCTACCACTCTTATCCGTGCCATGTATAAGGGGAAACACACCATTTAATACCTATCCGATCTGCCTGTACTTTGAGGTCAATGCGACCAGCTTAGTTGCTTGTAAATCTAGCGAAGAACATTTCATAGAATACACAAACAAATTCAATAAACATGACAAGAAATAACCACCCGAGACAGAAATTTAAACAATTTGTTCATTTATCTAAAATTTCAGGAAAAGCCAATTAAATGCAAGATTCATTTTCTCATATTTACCTATTCTGTCTAAATGTCAGATCCTAAGTCAGAACCGGTCCTCTGTAGAAGAATTAGAGTTTTCTGCCGTCATGTAGAGTCATTGTCCTCTCCGTCAGCATAGGTACCTCGGATCATCAGCTCGGGAAGAAGTGGCGCTAGACCTCTCTAGTCTACTATTATTTATACTAAAATTTACATTCTATAAAGTTACAGTTCTTTATTCAGAACGGATGAATGGCGGAAATAATGTCATCTTGGTACTTTTTCGATATTATGCGAGATTTTCTCACGCATAGATTGTCCCAACTAATGAATAGCAGAATTGAACGTCCATGACCAATTCGATACTTTTACGGATGTCTCTACTAGGTGATTTTGTTTCAGGGGCTCTTGGCAGATGTCCCGGACTTGTCATCATGCTTATGGCTTTTCAGTTATTCGGAGGTGCAAGGTCACAGGCAGAGCGAAGCTTTTTTGTAAATTTCCATCTACTCGAGTGCAGGCTGCGGGTGGTGGCCATTTTGTAGTAGGCCACATCAGTCAACTTAAGCAAAATAAACATAAAACAGAATTACTGCCCGGAAATGATTATACAGTGTTATTCCCCTGCTAATACCCTTATGTGTGTGTATTTATCTAGCCATTTGCGACATCAAAAGCCATTATTGCATATTAATTTAAGCGCAAAACACAATAACATCACATAAGCAACATCGTTTTCTGTCAGTTTGCTCACCAAATGAGTTCACTTATTATTTAGCCATGCAATAGCATTCCCACGTGTAATTCTCTTGTTAACAAGGTTGATTAGACAACATTTGACAAACTTTTAATAATTAATAATTAATCAGTAGTACTTTTAGTTATAACATGCGAAAATGAAACAGGTATTCGGTTTTAAAGAAAAAACCCTGCTCCATCACAACCTCAAGAATAGGGCTACTTTGAGAAAACCTGACAGATATCAAGATACTGATACACGTTCCTCTCGTACCTTTCAGATATCAGCACAGCCATCCGAAAGAAGAGGACGGTCAAAGATCAAAGAAGAACGCTTGAAGTCCAAAGACGATCAACACGTTCAGAAAAACAAACCAAAACCTCAATTCTCCAAAAAGAAGGTAGCAGGTCTGAAGATCAGACATGCTGAGGATTCTGAGAACTCAACTCAAGAACGGAAAATGGGCTCAGACAATGTTGGACAGTGCAGCAGAAGTACAGTAGCTCGCCAGAACCTGAAGGGGCTTCTGGAGACAGTGGACGTGAATGAGGACTTTCAAGTTGAATCTACAGACACCAGGGTTAGTTCTCCGCATAGGTTATATGAAATAACACTCCGGTTGGAGGGAGACATACCAAGAAAAGTGAAAGCTCTCTTTTGGGAGCATCTTTCAAGGGGTTATGATATACTTCTAGCAGAACGAGACTGGCCACCAGAATTTGTCAGAGAGTGCCCAGATGGAGAAGACATCGTCATGCCAGCCTTCTCTAACCATATTCCAATACATTTGAAATATACTTATATCAGGAAATGGGCAGTGGCCCAGGCCCCAGCATTATATAAAAATCATGTAGGATGGGAAAGGACTCACATCACCACAAAATACAGTTAAAAAATCACCACTGCACAAAGGCAGTATCCAATTAAACAAGAAGCTAAAGAACAGGCCAGGGAGATCTTAGATCAACTTGAATACCAGGGGGTGATTGAAACATGCACCTCCTCAATGAGCAATCCTTTATTTCCTGTTTCCAAACCAGACAATACATATCGTCTAGTTTTGGATTAAAGACACCTAAACTCTTGTTGCAAAACATTTGCAGTGTAAAATGCACACAGTACAGCATTAATGAATAACATTGTGCCTAAAAAGTACAAAACAACATTAGACATTTCAAATGGTTTCTTTTGTCAAAATATTTTACCTGAAAGTAGATATTTGACCGCTTTCTCAATAATGGGGACCCTGAATCAATTTTGTCGACTCCCACAGGGGTTCAAGAACAGCCCGAGGTTATTCTCAGCAGGAGTAACAGAGTTACTACAAATTTATGATGACGAGGCATTGTCATATGTCGATGATATATATCTGACAGACGATGACCTGGACAGACACTTGAACAGGGTGAACACCATTATATTGGGCTCCATTTCTGAGGGTTACAAATTCAACTTTAAAAAGTCCAGAATTGTCCCTCTCAACGTCCTTTTCCTAGGATATGAACTTTCAAGTAAAGGCAAAAGCCTAGCAGCTAACTTTCTAGAAAAGTGTGCGCTGCTCCAACCTCCAAAAACGCTGAGGAACTTACAGTCGATTCTAGGTTTCCTGAATTTTGGAAGAACATACATTCTGAACTATGCAGAGAGGGTTAAACCTCTCTACGAATTATTCACACCTGATTTCAAAACAACAACTTGGACACAAGGACATACAGAAATTCTGCGTTCACTTCAAACAGACATGTTAGCAGCAAAACACTTGCAAACACACGTAAATGTATGCAACTTAGTGATCCGAATCATTCCAGGTCAATGCGGATTCACGTACTTAACTTTTAACGAAGGTGAAAAAGTACCCATTGCATGCAAATCACACTTGTAAACACAAGCAGAAAAGTGAAATTCACTTCTACAGAAATGATTCTGACAGCATTTCAAACCACTGTAGCAAAAGAAAGAGCCCTAGCACAGGGGAAACGAATAATGGTTAATGGTTGTGACTCCTGTCCCAGTCTTAGAGGCAGTTACTAAAGCGAGCATTCAGAATGCAAAAGCATTACATCCGAGATGGATACAATGGGTTAATTCTCTTGCTGCAACTGATGTTGTATATATTTTTGATCCTTATTTGAAAACACAAGCATTCCTGCAATAGGAACACGAATGTCCTCTGTCTACTGAAATTCTCCCTCTTGATCATTTATATTTATAATTTATAGTGACGGATCTGCACAACCCGCTACGGTGAGTAAACAAGCTTACAGTGCAGCATGCACGATCGTTAAAGGTTGAATGCGCAATGGCAAATTCAGACCAATGGTCACAAAAACGCAATCTCTAGGAGATTGTACAGCTCAGCCACCTGAATTACAAGCATTTAAGATGGCACTTGAAAACACGTATCGCGAATTCCCCACACTCATAGTGTGTTATTCTTTTTACTGTGTTCAATCTTACAATGAATATTTACAGTATTGTCTTCAAAATGGTTTCAAAAAGGCAAAAGGTGGCACAATCAAGCATAAAATGCTTTGGGAACAAGTAGTTAAGTTGTGATACGGACTACAAAACACTCAGTGATACACACACTGAGTCATCAACGTGATGGCGTTCACGTTGAAGGGAATTCATTGGCTGATGAAGCCGCAAAGGGGGCTGTGCAGACGGCTTCCGTAGCTGCAATCACTCGTTCAAAAACAAAAAAAATGCTGGCTGTCAATGTTTCAAGCAAAGGCAGCGGTGCAGCGTTAACTAAAACATTTCCACTCAAATACTCATATATAATTGATGCGAACAATGCTCCATTTGCTCAAATTCCTGGAGTGGGGGATAGGGTAATACCAAACATGGACCAAAGAGTGGCTTTGATTTTCAAAGCACATCAGGTAAAGCGTGTCTGGCACATCAGGGGATCTCTAAAACAATTTTAGAACTAAAAGAGATGTACTGGTGGCCAGGAATGAATACACTGATTCATATCTTCATCAATAACTGCATAGACTGCAATAAAGATCACAGTACAGAACGCCACCAGATACCTGACTGCAAGATAGCCAGCCCAGTTCAGGCACCATTATTGGACAGCATTAGACTATCTACGTGCAGGCATCCTCTTGGACAAATGTAATCCCGCAAAAACTAAATGAAGGTTCCTTTGGATGTGGACTCAGCGCTCGGCTGATGCTCAAACTGTTATAAAAGGTTTGCGAGTCTTTATTGGCACATACGCAATAGGCACACTTAATTCTGACCAGGGTCCTGCATTTAGCTCTTGAGCTTACAAAGAAGCCATGGCCAGTTTGGGCGTAGCATTGCGGTATTCTTCTCCATTCCATCCTGAGGGAAATTCTGTTGTGGAAAGAAAAAAACGGGACATAAAACAGTCTATAACAGGTAGGTTATTAGCTTTGGGTGATGGGTGGGTCAAACATCTTTATGGGGTCCAACGCGCACTTAATAACTTGCCAAGAAGTTCTCTAGGGGGTGTCACTCCATACGAAGTTCTATTTGGAACTAGAATGTTGGTACCTGATCTTGATGTGCAAGGCACAGTGATGGAAAATAAGAAATTTGATATCAAAGATCGTTTGGCTGTTTTACAGGAATTAAATGAACTGAGAACAAAACAGAGCAACGTGATCCTGAAGCCAACCATCACTGAGGAAAAACGCGGCCATCCCAGCAAGGCCTGTCTGGATCCCAAAGCTTGGTGATCTAGTCAGAGAAAAGATCATGGATAAGAAGGAATTTGTGCCTTTTTACAGACAACCAGTACCTGTCCTAGCAATCCATGGATCAAGAACAGTACTTTTGCCGCCCCTTGCTAGCAAAAAGGAGAAAAGCTTTGTGTCCATCGACCTGATCAAACCACACTATGTGGCCGATACTAAGCAGTAGGCCAAATGGACTCCGCCAATGTAGCAGACGCACTCCTCTAGCTACAATCCAAGAGGTTCAAACTGAGAGACTCATCACCTTTGAAGATTCTACAGTGAGAAATAAAAGACTAAGCAACAATACAATGGAACTTATACCTCTTGAGACCCAAATGACAGTTCATCCAGATACACATGTCTACAATGAAGTAACAAGTGATCAACTGGTTCCAGCGATTTCAACAAATCCTGATGCGATTCAAACCATTGACAGAACTGCTTCTGGCTATGTCATGAACTTTGATATGTTTTCTGAGGATCCCAGCGAACCTGAAACTCGCCAGCACAAAGAACTTTCAAAGAACAAGAGACAGACTTTTTTCATCTCCTGAAAAAGACTAATCTGGTTTCACCATGGATTGAACTATGGATTGTTTTGGGAAATTTCTTCGTTCTACTTTGGTTAGCACTGGTATTAACTTTGGGTATGCTGATAAATGGAAGATATATTCAAATGGACACAGCAAGTAAAAGAGTGCACTTACTTCTTCAGCCACACAAATCATCCCATCGTGAAGCAAGAGACTTGTCAGCAATGGATAAAACAGCCGTTCCTATACATGATGGTATAGTTTGGGACCAAACTCAATATGACATTTTTGGCCCGTCGGAGCTTTTGAAGATTCCACATTTATTTAAGATTTCATTAAGTGACATTATTACAACTAGTACCTTTTCTGATGATTGGGACTTCGAGACTGTTAATAACATGATGTCTGATCTAGAGAAGTCTACTGTATTCACGAATCATGAATATTTAGAGGGTTGATCGGACTATGAATAAATGTATTGTTATAACAACTATGGTCATCATTTCTTGCATAAATCTGCAACACCTAGAAATGTATTTATGTACAACCAATGGGAACACTGTCCTACACCACCAAAGGGTAGCTCAAAACTTTTGCAATGAAGTTTCCATATTTTCCAGGCTACAATTTGTCTAATCCGGACACGTTTTACTTTAAAAATGTGAACAAGACAGGAACAAAAAATATGTTAACCAATACGAAACAGATTTATTCTGCAGCCTTTATTGCCCAACTGTCTAGACAGGGTTTCAACTTTTGGAAAGACAACATTGACACAAAATCTGTCTGGGGTACAAAAGATTGGCAAGTACAGGGGGTAGAAGCTTTATTTAGGGCCTGTATCATCCCTGAGCAAATTATGTTTTTGAATGACACTGTTCACCAAGGGCCTAATGTAGGTAAATTACATTTACCGATTCTTAAATACCGAATTTTACCGATTCGGTATTTATGAATCGGTAAATGTAATGTAGGTAAAAAAATACCGATTTGGTAAGTGTCGGTATTTTAGAATCGGTATTTACCGATTCGGTAATGGTAACCTGTATCTCATTGATTCCTATGGGCCAGGAGGCTCATAGAAATCAATGGGAAGCCAGTTACCATTACCGAATCGGTAATGGGGGGAGCTCTATCAAGGGAGGCAGGGTGTCACATTGACACCCTGTTGCACCCCTGATTCCTGCATGTGTGCACATGTGGCACACATACATGCCCTGAGGGCATGTGTGTCTGCCACATTGCACACATCTAAGGGCCAAATAATGCATTTACAGAGACATTCGTCATTTACCACCAACTTTCAGTTGGTGGTAAATAACGAATCCCCACACCCACCACACACTCCCCCTACATCTCATTTCTGTATTCGGTATTTACCGAATCGGTAAAATTACAGATTCGGTAATTTTACCGATTCGGTAAATTACTGAATACAGAAATGATCCCCCTACATCTCAAAAGCCTAAATACCGGTCGGTAACGGTATATTTACCGAAAATCGGCCGTTACCGACCGGTATTGGGCTACCTACATATGGCCCCAAATGTCTTGCCTTGGATTAGCCAAGATCAAAGACATGAACACACCGACCATACCTATACCTGTAAGCAATAGCACTACACGGGGGGAGGTCAACGTACATAATATTTTGCATCACAACAGATCAGATCCACAATGGAAAAAATGGTTGCTCTGGCCCACAGACACAAACAACTGTCAAGATCGATTCCTGAATAAAACACAGGGTTTCACTATCAATAAGCCAGACCCACGCTATGTTCAAAGACAGCATCCAGGAGTTGTAACAACATACAGTGTAGGGAAACTCTGCCTTGATTGGCTACAGAAAGCTACACTGAAGGATGTAAAACAAAACTTAACTTTACTTCAAGAAGGCGTAGACCTTAGGAAATTCTTGCTAGGATCAAGAAAACCGTGTAAAAAATGTTTCATACATGCCGGTATCTACGCTGCTTATAATGAAGCATGGAAGGTTACCCAAGCAGAGACTGCAGAATGAATACTCTCTCTGTAATAGACAATGGGTTAACGACTCTGTCGTTCAGAATATATTCATTGGACAGCATTGTGTCTTCTGTCATTGACATCATGGAACAAGACTTGGTCTTGTTGCAACATGGTCAGTCTCAACTACGTTCTATCATGCTATTAGGCTGGATGCTACAAAACTTGCGTGCAGGCTATGTGCCTTAGCGTTTAATCAACACTAAGTCACTGTTTTCAGAATTCAATCTCACTGATAAACAGATCAAACTGGCACAAAGGGGAGCAGACTACACTATGCTGAGCATTGAAAAACTGGAGAAATTGGAGAAAGCTGGCACACACAAGTATTTAAGTTTAATGTACTCGATAGAGACATACTGACCTCAGTCCTATGTCAAATCTATAGTGTATATTATTCCAATGCACAGAGCCTATCAGGGATATGGGAACTACACTACACCTGGCTCCCATCACTGAAACATTGCTTAATTTCGGAACTGAAAAGGGGCCACCATTGGTTAGGAGGCTCTTGGATGCAGTTAGAACAACACACCATGAGGGGGTTTTGGTCCTGGGCTGCATGCCCGAAACTGGGGTCCTTTCAATCAGTAATCGGGACACATCCCAACTGAACTTGGATGAGGGGACCTGGGCTCTTGCTTTTACGCATTGGATGGGGATCCCCTGCCCCCTCATTAGACTGCCCTCCCCTTTGGCTGGCCAAACCCACCCTGGGGGATCAGCAGCAGAGCGGAGCCTATGCCCCTACAGGCACCCGAATGAGGGACTGTAGTGTGGATTCCTAATCAACATCACGTACAGCAGCCCTTAATTTCCCAAATGTAAGTAAAGACTTGCAATTCCCAATGTTATCTTACTAGACTTTATTTTTTAATGAGTTTTGGGGTGTGTGTGTGTGTGTGAAATGCACATTCTGCATTGTGAGTTTTGAACTCAATGTGTAATGGCTTTGACTCCTCAAACAGTTACCCCTTGCTGCAGTCTTTGTTGAGCTGGGGTGCCTGTCTGTTGCTGCTGTTGCCACATAGTTGACCAACCACCTGTTGTTTGCTACACTGGTACAGTGCCAGTCTAACCTTCCTGCTGCTGAGAGCAAGGTGTATTCGAGTTACACTGGGCTTGATTTTGAGGATAGGGATTTTGTGACAACTGGCCCAGATTTATCTATTTCTGCTCATATTATGCTTTTAAGCAGCATTGATTGGCAATGTGGCCCACTTGGTGGCACTAATAACATTCTGGGAGGTCTGCCTGCTGCCAAACTCTGTCATAACTGGGTTGAAGTCCTCTGGGGTTTTGCGGTGGACCCCCCTTCAACACTGGCGCCCTTTATACATTGGGCGTTACAACAAACAATTGATGGACGGAATGCTGACAATGCAGACATTCTCCCCCAGTCAAGAGATCTGGGTTAAATCCATCGCTCTTTTGCCCACTACACCACCCCAGTTTAGACATGGCCATATGCAAATCAGTCTTGACCCTGTGCCTCATGGGAACAGTCCAGCCCGAACTGCCAAGCCATGTCTTCCCTGGACCGGAATCAAGCATCCTAGGACCGGTTTCTGGCTATCAGCCGTCATCAGCCAGGATAGCTTGACTCCAGTGGCATAGTGAGCATGGGTCCCACGTCTGGGAATACCCATCCCACTTAGGGCGAAAAGCGTTACAACAAACAATTGATGGACGGAATGCTGACAATGCAGACATTCTCCCCCAGTCAAGAGATCTGGGTTAAATCCGTCGTTCTTTTGCCCACTACACCACCCCAGTTTAGACATGGCCATATGCAAATCAGTCTTGACCCTGTGCCTCATGGGAACAGTCAAGCCCGAACTGCCAAGCCATGTCTTCCCTGGACCGGAATCAAGCATCCTTGGACCGGTTTCTGGCTATCAGCCGTCATCAGCCAGGATAGCTTGACTCCAGTGGCGTAGTGAGCACGGGTCCCACGACTGGGAATACCCATCCCACTTAGGGCGAAAATATTACAACAAACAATTGATGGACGGAATGCTGACAATGCAGACATTCTCCCCCAGTCAAGAGATCTGGGTTAAATCCATCGTTCTTTTGCCCACTACACCACCCCAGTTTAGACATGGCCATATGCAAATCAGTCTTGACCCTGTGCCTCATGGGAACAGTCAAGCCCGAACTGCCAAGCCATGTCTTCCCTGGACCGGAATCAAGCATCCTTGGACCGGTTTCTGGCTATCAGCCGTCATCAGCCAGGATAGCTTGACTCCAGTGGCGTAGTGAGCACGGGTCCCACGACTGGGAATACCCATCCCACTTAGGGCGAAAATATTACAACAAACAATTGATGGACGGAATGCTGACAATGCAGACATTCTCCCCCAGTCAAGAGATCTGGGTTAAATCCATCGTTCTTTTGCCCACTACACCACCCCAGTTTAGACATGGCCATATGCAAATCAGTCTTGACCCTGTGCCTCATGGGAACAGTCCAGCCCGAACTGCCAAGCCATGTCTTCCCTGGACCGGAATCAAGCATCCTAGGAACGGTTTCTGGCTATCAGCCGTCATCAGCCAGGATAGCTTGACTCCAGTGGCGTAGTGAGCACGGGTCCCACGTCTGGGAATACTCCGTCCATCACCACCCCCTTTTGTACCGCTTTCTTCGCCATAAGTTGGCAGGGTATGCTCAGACGTGAGTCCCTTGCTCACTTTGCCACTGGATTCAAGCAAGCCTGGCTGAAGATGGCTGAAATGCCAGAAACCGGTCCTAGGAAGCTTGTTTCCGGTCCAGGGAAGGCATGGCTTGGCAGTTCGGGCTGGACTGTCCCCATGAGGCACAGGGTCGGACTGATTTGCATATGGCCATGTCTGAACTGGGGTGGCAGAGTGGGCTAAAGAACGGTGATGGATCAAACCCAGATCTGTTGACTGGGTGTGAGTGTTTGATTGGTTCTGATGCTCTGTCCATCACCACCCCCTTTTGTACCGCTTTATACATTGGGGGCCAATGTGGCCCCCTCAAGGACAGTCTTTGTCAATTAGTCTTAGACCAACCAGCGGTGTCTCTCTTGGTTTGATCCTGTGCCTTTCTAGTGGACTGCTGTGTGGAGGATCTGTGTGACTGCCTACCCATCCCAACACAGGGTACCTCCACATGTGGTTGGTGTGGTTTTCTTTTTGCTGTACATGCCGAATTTCCTATGGTGGTTGCGTGCCTGGGTGTTGCATCCAGCAGCAGGAAGGAGGCCTTCAGGCATAGGAAACACACCACATAGTGCCAGCAACCAAATTTGTACCACCTCTTTAGGCATGGAGGTGCCATGGTGGCGAGAGGGGATAAGCTAAGTGATCTTGGAGGTACGTGGGCGGTAAACACCATTGCCCCTATGCACCTCAGCCCTGATTCACACCTTTTCTCGGGGGACACAGCAGGCATGTGCGTATCTTGGTCCCAACTCCCTTCTCTCTGCCTACCCTGTTGGCCATCAAGGTTCTCATTCTTTTGGCTGCTTCAACTAGGTGATGGTGTGTGCAACATACCCACTGTCAAGCTAACCTTCATAGTTCAAAAAATACCCTGTATATTCCAAGACTGTCTCAGTGAAGGTGATCAGATTGGCTGGGACTGTCCTTGCCTGTGTGCATGCAGTGTGGAGGTAAAACGCTCCAAGAGAGGAGCAGGTTATAGTCCTGTTGTCAGCAATCTGAATGGACATTTTTTTGCCTGGTCATTAGGTCTCACCCTAATATATTAGTTGGGGATGAGGCAAAGTATAGTAGCTGTTCCCTCATCCTGTTCCCGCCTATCTCCAGCTCAATGTGTTAAGTGATGTGGATTCTGGCCACTGACATGAGACTCATGTATAGTTGCAGTGTGCTTTGATATGGGGACTGTCCCTTCCCATAGAAATGATCTTGTCGCTCCCATGTCCATCAGGAAATTGTATGGTGTCTTGTTCACAAGCACTGTGACCGAGGGGTTTTCCTCCAATCGGTATGGGTTGGACAGTAGGATGTGTGTGCTTTTGGGTGTTTTGTCGGATTGTGTAGCTTCACTACTGTGATCATATCCTGGAGAACTAGGCCCTCCTACTCGCTATTTCTAGTCGTATCACTGTCCAGACCCACTGTGAATCTCCCTGTCACCCAACTGTGTTAACCTGAACCAGTGGGAGAGCATTTTTTCTGCGTTGATGAGGCTTGATGCGTTGAACACGACAGACATGAGGCTGAGTTTTGAGAGCTCTAGCACTGGACTGGGGTGATGATGGGATTGTCTGGGCCTGGTGGCCTATTGGCCTCCCTTGTCTGGATCTAGTAGTTTGTTGTTCAGTGGGGGAAGCCTCCAGCTCCCTCGAATAGTGGATTGGTATAACCTAATGTGGTGATGGCAGGATTCGGAGAGAGCACCTCCATTCCTACCTATGGTGGGAGAGGTGAGGATGCCTTAATTGTTGGTTCTAGGACATGATTTTCTGTCTGGGTATCCTCAAAGATGGCTCATAGTTCAACAGGGCCTCTCTTATGGTCTTCTTTTGCTCAATGTTTGGTCCAAATGTGCATTCTTTTGTGCTTGATTATGCTAGTGTCGAAGGTTCCCCCCTCTGGCCAGGGGAATGCGTGTGCCTTAGTGTGTGCGTGCCATTCGCAGCAGTACTTACTACGTTTTATATAGATATGTTAGAATTGACATTTCATAAACAAAACATGCATGTGAAGGGTTGCAACCTGAAAGAAAGTGCAATTGTTAGTTCAAAATGTGTGAATTCAGCAGAAAAATAGCAGATATGGAAAAACTATTGTAAGAATTAGTGGCACCTTCATAAGAACATTGAATCATTAACAAAGCACAACATTCAAGAGGGAAATGTAGTTGCAACAATTTACCAACACCACAACATCAAGAATGCAACATTTGGTAACCACAATGAAGAAAAAAAAGAGAAAAAACTGACAGAGAAAAAAGTATGACTTTGTGAAAAAAGTACCTTAGCCTGCTCCATAGTGCATACTACCCGATGACAAGGGGAGGCTTTGATTGGTACACTAGACCAGTAAGCCTGATAGTCTGTCAATATCTGCTCTGGGACAAAGATAATAATTTACATGGAATAGGGAACAACATGACAACTACAGGCCCTCCTTAGCCAAGCACAAGCTACACCTAATCTCCAAGGTCCAAATTTTCCCTAATGTCCAAATTGCACCTTATATCACACCCATGGGAAATCCATACCATCTGTATCACACCCAGCCGTCAAAGCAAATATCACCTCACACTTCTTTCAGATACCAACAGTTTTAAGAAACCAGTAGCACTGCGAAAACCCTTTCAGACAAAAAACAAGATCAAGGTGCCGCTCCTATATCACACCCAGGGCCTATGTATACCATCTGTATCATGCCCAGTGGCCCAAGTGGTGATGCCTCACCCCTCCATCACATCCAGGGAACAAGAGTTCCATCTGTGTCACACCCAGAGGTCCAAGTGGCTAAAAACCTTCACCTTTCCTAGCGTGTTGGCTATCGAAGATAGGTGACCTCCGCAGGATCATCTCCGAGGCAACCTTGCAACTACTGATTTCGGACACATAAAATAGGCAACATGTAAGATTTTGGTCACTGGCAGAGCACTCAGGTTACATTTTTGTGCTTCTTCCAAGTTTGCCGTACACCAAATGCTGGGACTAAGGATTCAGCTGAACTTTCCATCAATTGTGGCATCTGCTCACCTTTCTTGCTGGGCAGATGTGAATCCATCAGAGCAGGGCCCTTTCCTCCGGCTGCAGTCAGGCTCAAAGCACCAATCTTTCCTGTCTAACTCCCCAAAATATTGCTTGAATATAAACTTACCGTGAAAGAACAAAAGACAAGAGGCATTTCGTAAAACAAACAATGGGTTTAATTAAACACTGTGACCGGGAGTACAGCATACAGAAATGGGTCTGAGGACTGACCCAAAGTACAATTGTTTTGAGCGATTTACATACATATCTTAGAACATCATAAAACAATTCATAGATCCTGTTTAGGTAGAGGAATGTGGGACTAGTCATGGATTCCAGAAAACATACAAGGTCCCAAAAACTATAACAGAAAGAATTGTTTTTCAGGTTCTCTAAGACTCACTACTATTGTATATTATTGTTACTTTGTCATTTCATTTCGATGAACCAATATCTTACAGAACCTGAAAAA
Organism: Triturus cristatus; assembly: GCF_964204655.1. Lineage (NCBI taxonomy): Eukaryota > Metazoa > Chordata > Amphibia > Caudata > Salamandridae > Triturus > Triturus cristatus. The sequence continues at coordinate 637,173,408 of NC_140591.1, forward strand.
CAATTCTTTCTGTTATAGTTTTTGGGACCTTGTATGTTTTCTGGAATTATTGACCCTGTCCCTGATTGGAATATATGGGTACCTCCCTTCTTTCTCTACTATGGACTAGTCATGGAGCCATAAATTGCTCAAGCCTGATGAAAATCATTTGGGTCGCGACCTTGCATGGACACAATGAGGGCCAGTAGGAAACATGTCCAGTTACCCGGCATGGGGATCGCGTGATCACTGATTGTGCTGTGGGCCTAATTGGATGAGTTCCTAATGTCATGTGGCATCTAACTTTATGATGATTTCGCAACTCACTCCTCTCCATCTATGTGCATTTTATTGAGGCCAATCTCCCTGGACCATTGTGGTGTTGTTGCCTAACTGTGGGGCTGATCTGTTTTTTCCTCTTTGCGCGTTTGTTCTGCTGGTTACGTGCCAGCCCACCTGTGATCTGTTGCCTCAGGCCTTTCAATGCATGCTGTAGAATGCAGAACGCATTGAAAGAGGAAAAAAAACAATGAGAAATGAAAACATTTCTCCTCGTTGTGCCTCGCTACTCCACCCCTAGGGTGGTATAGCATTCTGACTGATTTCCAGGTTTACGATTTCTTGTAAACCTGGAAATGTGTCAGGTTCCATGGGTGTTGTGCGGAACACCCACAGCAACACCCATGGAAAACATCCCTTTCACGCAAAGTGTTACGTGTAACGGGGACGTTTTTAAAAGGACAGAAAAAGTCAAGCAGGATGGCTTTTCCTGTCCCTGTAAATATGGGCAGTGCAATGCGCTGCTGCTGCGTCATGAAAAGTGACTTGTAAATCTGCCCCCTAATTTATAGATACAGATTAGCTTATATTGATTTGAATAAGATGACATTTTTACAAGTGAGCAGGAAATAAAAATGGGTAAAGTACCCTCGTAAGGCGGATTGTGAACTATAGTAATGGTAGGATGAGAGAAAGAAAAGTGGACATTCCAGTGAGGGGTGCATACACAATGCAGTAAACACCAACGAATGTGAAAGAATGTGGGTTTTTCAAAAACATTTCTTAGGTATTTTTTAAAACTGGAAAAAGGCAAACTGTTAAACAGAAAGGATCAAGTGCCTTTCCAAGGTTGGAAAAGAACACATACCCTATTATGCCTCGTAGGAGGGCAGAGGAAGTGGTTTCTCTATGGGGAAGAACAAAATATTCAAAGAGCAACTGCTGTTGACCATTCCCACCACGTTAACTATCGAGGCTCTTCCTTCTATGTGAACCCCACTGATGTCCCTAATCACGATCAAGGTTATGATAGGAAGTGTAAAATGTGGTAGATGCTGTGTTTCCCATTGTACTGCCTTCTAAATACATAGGGGCAGATCTACAAGGAAGTGCCGCAGCGTGGCACCGCAAGCCCTTTGGCTGCGCCACGCTGCAGCACTTCCAAAGCACAGGGAAGCGACATATTTACAAGAATATGTCGCATCTCTGTGCTTCCTCCTGCGCTGGCGCACAAACTGCAGCCATGCGCCGGCGCAGGCTCCCTTGCACCATGGTGCAAGGATGCCTGCGGCATGGGGAGATTGTTTTTGTGCAGGAAGGGGCACCTTCCTGCACAAAAACAATCACTACAGGCATTTTCCTCTTCCAATGTGGGCGTGCTGTAGAATGCAGCACGCATTGAAAGAGGATAAAACGAGGAGAAACCTCGTTGCGCCTCGCTACACCACCTCTAGGGTGGCGTAGCATTGAGACGCATCTCCAGATTTACGATTTCTCGTAAATCTGGAAATGTGTCTTTTTCCATAGGTGCTGCATGGGAACATCCACAGCAACACCCATGGAACGCCCCTTCAATGCAAAGTGCTGCGTGGGAAGGGGCCGTATTTACAAGGAGAGGAAAAGTCACGCAGGGTGGCTTTTCCTGTCCTTGTAAATATGGATTAGCCCCCTGCGCGACCAGTACGTCACGAAAAGTGACGTACTGGTGGCGCAGGGGGCTTGTAAATCTGCCCCATAGGTTTTTGTAAATTATAGGCATGAATGCGCAGTGGGTTAATTAATGAACAATTTTGGGGATCATGACCTTATGTGTCCACTATTTCTTAAAATGTGCTCCATGTTGGTGAGTAAAAGGCGCTACTCGAGGCACGAGTATTGCCCTTTGCCATAATCCAATTAACAAATGGGCTGTTGTTAGAAAAGAACATCCATAAGCTTTGTTAAATCTGTGCAGCAAATTAATTTCCAAAAAGGTTGCTCAATAGGGCTCAAAGTCTGCAAACAATTGTCATCCCTATTGCATTCTAATGAAAAAATGTAAACACAACATTTAGTATTAAATAGCGAGATAAATACATCAGTTCAATTATAGTTAATTAATCTGATTTATGCAACAGCATTTTTGCTGTAGTTTTCTGCAATAGGAAATGAATTACGCAATGTTCAAAGCAAATATAATTTAATCGGATTAACATATTGATAAAATTATTATGAGTTGTTTAATATTCGTAATCTGATATTACTGTGGCTCAGAATAGATATCCAGTTTACCTTAATCTAGCAGTAGGAACCTTTCATGTTTCGGAGATTGTTCATATTCTTCCTAATAAAATAAGAACTATGTGCATTTTTTTCATAATGACAGGAAAGCTGTTTCAATGGTGATGTGATTTTAAATGATTAAATTAATATTATAACTTTCCTCGACTGCTAAAATGGAAACCGATGACACAAACTTAATTAATGTACAGAAGAACACCATGATATACTCACTTCATTTAAGTAACAATTGTAATCTATGTGTCAAAAGTAATTATATTTGATTCGACGTGTGGTATGCTAGCAATGTATTTTTTCTGAAATAGTAGACATTAAAGGTAATTCATTATCTTTGCATTCGTGCACACGTTTTTTGTTGATACTCCTTAAAAATGCAATTGACCCTCCCACCATTTTGTTGAATAACAAATATCAAAATATGCAGTCACTTGATCATAACACAGTTAATTATTGGTTTTAACTATTAAATGATACAACATTTGCATAAATATCACATCAAACAACTTTTCTCTTGTTTACCTTCATTTGCACAGAAGAGTTTGTTCTGTAGCCAACACTGCCCTGTTAGTAAGGTCTGGCTGTGGATAAGCAGAAACATAAGAGTTTGTAAGACACATGTAAGTCCACACTTATGGCCAGATTTTCAAAGATTTTGTGTGTTGGGTTTGTGTCACTTTTGATGCAGAGCAGACACAACAAACATATTTTGTGGTTTTTACAAAACAATGTCAATGATGATTGGCATTGAATTGTAAAAAAATAAAGTAAAGCAATGCAACTCATTGTGCTGCCTAGGTTACTTTGTGTGGGGTAGGCGCTTCATGCGAGGGGCTTGGGCATTCTCATGCATCCACCCATAAACTTTGAGACAAAGGCAAATCTACAAAGACTTACAGAAATGGGCTTGTGCCTAAAAAGGTTGCCTGCCTGAGGCTGGCATAACAAGGAGAAATAACCATATTTATCTTTATTTTTTCCTTTTTGCATGTTGGATGCATTTCGCAGCACATAAAAAAAGTCTTAAAGAATAATTTTTGTGTACGAAGGTAGCCCTTCCTGCATAAAAACTATCTTTGCAGAGACACCATTAGACTATGGCACCATTGCATTATCGCATGGAGACAGTAGAACTGTGCTATTTTTTTGAGGATATGGAGCAGTGGTGCTCTCTGTTCATGTGATGCAATGCAACAACATCACTTGTTGTACTGCTATGCATGAACTCTTTGAAAATGTGCCCCTTGGCTCATAATTATAAGACTGGTGTAGTCATGGGATTATATTTCTGGTAGACCCGTCATCCTTCGGGTGGCTTCTCCCAAACAGTTTGCCTCTTTTTGCTGATTTGGGTTTTTTGTCCTCAGCATTCTGAGAAATGTACCACTGCTGACCAGTTCTAAAGAGCATGTGCTTTTCCCCGAATGATAGTGACATTGGTGTATGAAAAATTGTCATATTTAATTTACTGGGAATTCCCTTGTAAATTGGTATACCATATAAACAGTCCCAGAAAAGTAAATGCTACTAGTGGGCCTGCAGCACAGATTGTGCCACCTACACAAGTAGCCTTTCACACCTGTCTCAGGCCTGCCTATTGTAGGACTTGTGTGTGCAGTCTACTGCCACTTCGACTTGACATTTAAAACTACTTACCAAGCCTTAAAATCCCCCTTTATTACACATAGACCATAAGGTATGCCCTAGGTAGCCTGTGGACAGGGTGCTGTGTAAGTAAAAGGTAGAACATGTACTTTTATGTTTTGCATGTCCTGGTAGTAAAAAACAACTAGATATTGTGTTTACTACTGTAAGGCCTACTCCTCTCATAGGCTAACATTGAGAATTACTTAATACCCCTTTAAGCTATAATTCCTGATTAGAAAAGAGTTCCTATATCACGTCTCATATCTTTGGAATGGTAATGATCAATCCTTTTTAATGGTAGAGTTGGATTTAACATTACTATTTTAGAAATGCCTCTTTTAGAAAGTGTGTACCATTACGGGGAGTGATCCAATTGAGGACAGAAGGGGTGGGATTGGTACAATTCTGATTAACAACTTTTATAAAGTGGGCATTTCTCAGCTTTTACTGTTCTGTCTGTCTGCAGCCTCTCTCCAATACACCTCTGGGGTTGATGACAGCTACACTTTGTGCATGCCCTCTAGACAGCCAGAAACACAAGAAGGGTAGGTGTGACAGAGAACTCATCTGCATTCTAATAGCTCTTCCTGGGAAAAAAGACAGGTTGAAACTTACACCTAAATAGACAGCAACCTGTTTCCCATACAAAGGACTGATTGCACTCTTCTGATAGTTCGGACCCATCGTTGGGAAGAAAGGGCCTGTGTGCACATCAAAGACTCGTCTTTGGAGTCACTCTAAAGGTACAACTGGGTATAAGGACAGGGGCTCTTACTCTACCAAAACAGTACACTACTGGACCTGTGAAGAACTCTGCCAGGAGTAAGGCCTTGTGTGCTACAAGGATTGTCGCTCTGCTTGACTGCTGCTCTAGAAGAACTACTTTTCTGCCTTGCTCTGCTGCCCTGCTGCCTGCTTGCTCACCTCTGCCCTGCTCAGGACAAGGACTGTACCCTTCTCACTTGACCCCAGAGTGACCCCAAGGGCTTGAGGACTTGCCCCAATGTTTCGAAATGTCAGTGCCATCAAAGGCTTCTTTCACCCTTCAACAGCACCTGGGCTTTGCAATCCGTGAGTCTTTTCCTGCCAAGTAGTGCCAACCCACTCCTGGGCCCTTGAAAGGTGACCTACCTAAACTACTATAGAGAGAGTCACGGGAAGGCCAGGGCAAACCAACTGTCCCCAAGTATCGTACAACAAACACAAAATAATATGTTTGCCTATGCCAATAAAAAAGATCAAGGAAACTGTGGTTATATGTAGAGATTCCAAAGCTGTAAGGACTTCTGTACGGAACCGATAGCCCTACCGAATGCCCCAGACCTCTATGGCTCTGTGCGCGGGCAGAAACATGCTGGCTTAGTGAATGATGGACTAAGAAACATTATGCTCTTCAGGTTGTGTCATTGCTATTGCTTTTAACGTACCTCAGGTCCTCACTAATAAAGGTGATAACTGAGGAACCTGAAGGTATTTTTAATTGAACTGGGTCCTGATTTTATCCTGTAAGTTTTATGTAAGAACTTTCTCCTCTCACCAAGTCTTCGTGGAGGTTGAGTCCGCCCTGGTAGCACCATCTTACCAGGGTGTGGAGAGGATGCATCTGATGAAGCATGACACAATATTGTGTGTGAGGCATCCCCTTCCATTAAGTATGACCTCTCTTTAGACTACCCGTGACTTGGAATCTCTATATCTAACCATGATTTGCTCTTTTTATTGGTATAGGCAACCAACTTCAGGTGATTTCTGCTGTGCTGATACATCAAAACAGACATATCAATGACTTGTGTAGATCAGAACCAACGCATCAAGCTTCGACATGGCTGCCGCTCAACAACATCACGTCGAAGGACTGTGCAGCTCGAAGATGACAGCTGACTACTCGGTTCGACAATGACACATCACCTGCTTCATAAAGGGAGTCGGTGACTAAGCCTTCCTTGACTGTGCATATTGAGACCAATGCCTCGCCTTTTCTGCTTTTCCCATTGAGTCTATGACATTGAAGCCTCCTCCATCTAAGGTACTTTTTCATCAGGACCTGCTTGAGTCCTGTAGCCGGCCTGTTCTTCATTGCGGTCGGCATGAACTTTGGATTTGCCCAGATATGGCAGAACCAGATGTCTCCGGTTGGCGTTTTCTGACTCTAAGCATTATAAGTGCATTTAGGGCCTGGTTAGGACTTTGGCAGTCTTGGGACTGCCATCAAAATGGCGTCAGAATCACCATGTCACAGTTGGCAGTCTGACTGTCCGATTACAATGCATGCAGTTTAATCGACGAAAAACTACCACAATCCCACTGCCAGGAAATCTCGACTGGGGCAGGATGGGCCAATGCGTCTGTCAGAGGGCGGTCTGTCAGTGTTCCTGTCAGCCCAATTACAATGTGCCTTCCCACCAACATGACTATGGTGGTCCAACCATCACATCTGAGTTGCCCGGTAAGGGAGCGATATGAGAATGAAACTTACCTGTGCTCAGCTCCACAGATGCTGTGCCCTCATGGAACCAGTCATACATGTCCTACTGCTGCTGTTCTTGCTTGATGACGTCCAAAACCCATACTGTCCTGGACACAATGGATGGTAAGACACACTTTTATCCTTTTCTATCAACTCCTCAGCAAATAGATGCCCCACCATGGACCTGGCAAGGGGCTTGGGGTCACTGGGCCAAACATATTTTGTTGGCCCCTGATAGGAATTGCTCTCAATGTACAATCCAGTTACAGCTCTATGATGCCCTCTTTGGCCACGTCACTGACACTGAACAGGCACACTCTGCTAAAGTCGACGTGTTCACATCTCATTATCAGGTATAGTGTTGCATGCATTAAATTTTGACACACAACCGCACCTCCTCATCAATATCCATCCTATTGATCTCTTTGACAGCCTTACATTGCTCACATGCTAGGTCCTGTTTTGATATTAAAGATACATTTGTATGGATGTATCATGAAACTAAAAAACACATTCTCTGCTAAATCTATGTAATGGACTCTCACATGCACACATGTGCTGGTTGTCTATGCTGATGATACCCAGCTCGTGCTCTCCTTCTCCAATAATTCCACCTTGAAATTGGTCAAATTCCAGAGTGGCATAATAGCTGGTAGAGTGGATAGTGGCTAACTACCTGCAAATAAATTCAAGCAAATCTGATATTTTCCTTCTAGGAAAAGATATACACTGCTAGGGTGATCACTGGTGGCCCCCTCCCTGGGTCTCCCTCCGCAATCTAAGTCGGTGGTAAAAAATCTAGGTATCTAGGTTGACAATGCCTTGACTTTCTATGCTCAGGCAAAATTGGTGGTAAGCACATGCTTTGGGCTTTTACGTGGGCTCAAACCTATTATTGGATTTTTTTGATCCCCAAACTTGACAGGATATTATCGAGTCAGCTATTTTTTCCAGGTTCGACTATTGTGACATCCTATATCTACGATCTAATAATTCAGCGATTGGAAGACTCCAACTGGCTCAAAATGCCACAGCAAGGCTGTTATTCTCTCTCCCAAAGTTCTGCCCAGTCTCTCTGTGGACATGCATGTACACTTGAAGGTCTTGTGCACAGCTCATAAGATTCTTGTCTCCCAGGGGGCCCCTATTCTGTCCAATCTACTACCTCCATATATACCCCCTCAGACACTGCACTCAGCCAACCTTAATTTGGCCTGCGTTTCAAGTTTAAAAAGAGTAGAAGCAGGAAGCTGTGCTTTCCGCACCAAAGAGCCTGCTCTTTGGAACACACTTCCTCTATCTATCAGGATGATCCAGAACCATTGGTCCTTCAGGAAAGCCTTAAAGACCTGGTTGATTTCTGTTTAAAGCACCTGTGGCCCTTTCTGTTTGTTTTTCTTTCTGCAGCTGGCTCTTATAAAGCTAGCACTGGGACGCCCTGTTACGGGGGCAGCCATGCGCTTTACAAATTATTTAACATAACAACACGCACATTAAAAGGTAATGTCAGGTAAATGGGATTCCAAATAATCAGTGTGAGAAGCATTCATAGGGCATTATGTAAAGACTCACTGCAAAATAGGTATGCCTCTACCAGGGGGACCCCTGAAAGACTGGGGTCCTGGGCCACAGTTCATTTTGCACATGCCTCAAACCCTCTATGTGCGCAGGACCTGTGGATTGAAGAACATCAGAGACAACCAATAGCATAGCCAATTGCCATGCATATGTGGTAAATGTGTAAGTGCCGGTCATGAAAGCAAACACAGAAAATGTACACATGTCCATTAAAATGTCTACAAAGGTTTGACAATTTAACACCCTCTATGTGTGGATAAACAAATATATTACTTGCACACATCAAACCCATATCCAACCTACATCATGGGGGAAGTGCAAGCTAAATTATGCAGACATTGGCCAAGCCATGCTGAAATACTTACCATTTGAAATACCACGCGATACCTTGTCAGCCCCAATTGGATTGCACATTTCTCCTTGCACTGGTTCCGAGGTCAGGCCATACTAACCACTTCAAATGGATCAGCAATCATGGTGAAATGAACAGAACTGTAGTTACACATTCCAAAACATCCTATCACATCAAATAGGTAGAAGGGTTCAAGAAAAATGTGTAATAATAAAAGCAAATGTTTAATTTTGCAAACACATTAGCATGTACTTAGCCAAAGGAAAATGGCCAGTCCATTTTCATATTGCATTGTCCAACACACTGCTGTGGCACTAAATGTTCCCTTCATGACACTGCCAGGTAACCTCCTCACAAAAATGCTTTTATTGGGCCTGGCAGACACCTCAAAGTTGTTACTTGGTATGGGTGGGGTCAGTCTTGGAAGGGGGGGTTGGTTTTGGGCGGGGGGTCATGACATCGGGAGGAGTGTATGGTTTTGGGAGGGGTGTTGGTTTTCTTAGGGGTACAGCTTGGCTTAGTGGTGGGGGGTCAGGTTTCTCAGGGGTGGATGGAAGGGATGGGTTGTGGAGTGGATGAGGTCCTTTTGGCTATGGGTGGGGGTCGAGTTTGATTGAGCACAGGGCAAGGGCAAATAACACACTTTCATGGGGAAAATGGGAAGGATGTTTGAGAAGGAATAGGGGTTGGGAGGAAGCGGAAGTGTCAAGTGTCGGTGGGTGTATTTTTGGGGCATGTGTCTGGGTGTCTGATGGTTCTTGTTCATGTGTTGTAGGTGCTGTTGTGTGGGTGAGTATGTGTGTTTGCATTTTTTGGGGTGTGTGTTATGGGACGTGCTGGGTATGCTGGGGGGGGTGGATGCATCTGAGGGTATGGGTGTGGTGTCTGTTGTAATGCTGGGGGTGGTGGATGGGTCTGTGGGTCCTGGTGTGGTGTCTGTTGTAATGCTGAGAGTGGTGAATGGGTGTGTGGGTCCTGGTGTGCTGTCTGTTGTAATGCTGAGGGTGGTTTATGGGTCTGTGGACTCAGGTGTGGTGTCTGTTGTAATGCTAGGTGTTGTGGATGAATCTGTGTGTACAGGTGTGGTGTCTGGTGTTATGTTGATGGGGATGGTGGTGAGGGGGTGAGTATCATGTGAGTGGATGCATGCTTCTGTGTTTTTGGGTGTTTCTGTTTGTATATTCATTGATCACAAGGATGTCACAGTCGGGTTCAAGGAGGAAGGCCGGGGGCTTGGATGCTTTAAGGTTCCTATTTATCAACCTGGGTGGCAACCAGATAACACTTATTAGATATGATCTCCCTGTTTAGAAGCACTAACTCATTGTCTGGGGTTTTTACCTGAGACTGAATTGTTTGTTGTCCAGTTTTAACCTCTGGTGGTGTTCTAGATTTCCTTCTGCCTCTAAAGAAGGACACCACTACAGTTACATACAGTGATTAGTGTCAGTAAATATGTGTGTACACAGGTTACTTATACTCACAAGTCCCCAGCTCACTGTTTTTATGATACTGTTCTTGATACTACTGATAATGATTTAGAAAACAAAATCCTTTACCAAACCAAAAACTAAGGTTCAGGCCATGAAGTTTTCATTGTGAAGTTCGTGGACATCAAGAATGTCTATACCCTAAGTACATTGTTCAGCATGCAATGCACTTACATTCTGTTCCACCTTCCTTATTTTTAAAACTGTAAACACGAGTTTCCAAAAATTATGTTTATAGAAGAAATCAGTTCTTACTTGTGTTGGGTACCGTTTCGCAATGGATTTCTTCTTTCTGTGCAGTGTACCTCATGAGCGTAATGCAGGCTGAAGATCGTGGTGCCATTGCCTGGGAAAAAACAACCGAGTTGCAGGTAAGCGTTCCATGCATGCATGCACTCCGAGAAGCTGGAAGGCTAAGCACCTTCCAGAACACAAGTATGGCATTAGATAGTAAAGGTGGCCGCTACTGCATTCTGACGGTGGGTTTCAACATTCTGACGTCAACCCGGCGTTGCGCTTGCAACAGAACTAGCTGGGCGCATGAAACTCAGCAAATGTTGGTTACAGATCTGTGTGAACACTAACACTTTGGGTTTACAAAATGTTAGTGTTATACATTAAACATTGTTATGGAAATACAGAACTATAATATTTACATTGTCACTGGATCATGCACAGAATTATACAATTGTCAATACCATTCTGAAAAGTGCATTATTATATATAAAACATATATTACAGACAACATATTCAGGTAGTGCAAGTGAGTGTGAAAGGGGTGGGTTTTTTAACTTACAGAGAGACCTCTGGCTGCACCTATGGATAAGGTAGGAGGCAGGATAATGGATAAGGAGTATGTTTAATGGTAGGAGGCAGTATGTCATGACAGGTATAATACATTGATTAAAAGTATGGGCTGAATTGTTTTTTAAAGATCTTGGAGAGACAATGGGCTCTTATGGGTTAAATAATTTGTTGATAGAGATACTACTCTCTCCTTTCGGCAAGCTCAATCTCACTGTGGTTTCCAAATTCTTTTGCTTCAAAATATTCTCAAGTAACAGAGGTCATCTCACAATCTTTACAAACCGTCCCTTCTATTAGTAGTTCTGAAGTTTCACAGTCGCACTTCACCTATCTTATTTCAGCCTTAGCCTCTGCTTCTACTATTCACAGAGCTCTCAATGCATCTCATGTTTCACGGGATAAAACTACCCTGAACCTCAATGGTGAAAAATATTTTAATATCTCACAGCCAGTATCTCAATGGAATACAATTTGGATCAAAATTCATAAAGTATTTAGAGCAGCAAATAGTATTCAATCAATGTTTTCTATTTATAATAGACCTATCTTGCAACTACATGAAATAAATTCCATCCTTTCCCCTGATTCCTGGTTCTGTAGGGCTCCCTCAGGTGATTTGTTTCATATTCTTTTTACATGCTCTCACACTCATCAATTTTGGTTGAAGGTATGGCCTCAACCTAATGCCATACAAATGAACTCTTTTCATATCAAAATATATGTTTAGGCAGTTTATAGAAGAATAGAATACCTCTCAATGTCCTACAAATATTATAGATCTGTTAGTGAATGTTGCTAATCAACAAATAACTAAAAACTATAAAGATTCACCAGCTATTACATTTCAAGCCTGGTGGTTCAGTATTTGTTATAATCATAGACTGGATAGAGTATGTGTTCACCCCTTAGCTTTGGCCATACGGAGAGACACTTTCTGGTCACCAAATATGAGTTTTATTGACTCATCTGTAGCCACTGCTCTAGGTCATCACCCATCAATGGAAGAAGTTCCTAAGCCTCCTTTGATGTTCCTATAGAATTACTTAGTTTTTCATTTTTCACTTTTCCAATGCATTGTTTACATTCTGTTTTTTGATGTATTCAGAGTTGTATATATTCATAGCTCGTACATGTACTATGCGTATCGCATTTTTAATAACCTTCCTCTCTATTGCTCATTCTTTTTCTTTTTCTCCATTATGCTTTATACTTTATTTATATAGTCATCATATATATTGCATTGCCTATGGGATTATTTTAACATTACATTTAAATGGTCGGAAGGAACATGGCGTCCGCACCGTAACGGCCGCGGGCTCGCTCCCACTGGCTCTCATGGCGGCTGGAAACCTATGCACGGATAAGCGTTAATCGGCAGTCTAAACCTCAGATTTTTGCATACCTCAGTATTTCTTTGCATTTCCTTTTTAATAGTATCTTTGCGGTTAATTTTTCGGATATTTTTTGGATATGCGAGGGAGCCTGTTCGCATCAGTGCGAGACGACTTGGCTGTCCTCAGCGCTCTAAGCGTTCCAGACGGCGAGGGCGGAGCCACTGCAGGGAAACCACATTGGAGGTGGAGAGTCGCCGCGTTCGAGCGGAGGCGTAGAGAGCTGTTTTCCCTGTTGCTTCGCTACACCAAGGGAAGGGCAAGTAATCAGGAGGATGTTGGTCCAGGCTTCAGGTCCATGTACCCCTTGGTGGAATATGAGCAGGTAGGGGTGACTCAGTCCCTGTGATTTGCTTTGGGCGAGGTTTCCAAAGACTTCAGGCTTCCAGTAAATGATCTGCTGGCGGGTAAGTCGGCGCCTGAACTTTCGGCTGACAGAGAGTGGACTCATTGTGATAGAGCTAATAGGGGTATTTTGATAACTGACCTGGGGAGTGTTTTGGCGGTGGAGATTGGGAAGCCCCTTGATTGTATGGAGAGGAGTGTTGGAATCCAAGAGGGCACTTCCCCCCTAAACTAAGTAGATACACGTTGCGAGCTAGGGCAGCTCATTTGGCATCCAACACAGTGATTACTCACTCAGTTTTACCCCGCGAGTCTCCCCCCCTGTAGCGGAAGTCAGAACGACAGTGAGTCAGCGTAAACAGGGGAGGGTAGTGGTGGGTTTGTAACCCCAGTAAAAGCCAAAACGCACAAGGGCAAGGGGAAATCCCGGGATAAAAAAAATCTACTGCAAAATCAAAAATCACTCTGTCCCTGTAAACCTTTTACCAAGTCATGTCACTGTCTTTGACAACCCCACTGCCTCCGTCATCGTCCACGCTAGCGATTAAGAACACACTTAAGCCAAATCCTGTGATTACGTCTGCATTTACATCAGTCTCCACGCTACCCATGGCCTTTAATTCCTGCTCCCACGGGTCCAGCATGCCCAAAAGAGAAGACATCGGTGGGTGAGGGTAGCAAGCCCCCAGAAAAACGTACTCAGTTGGGCCCGGCCGAATCTTCCCAGCCCCTAGTTCCTGTCGAAATTATCAGCACAGAATCAAAGGTTCACCTGGCGATTAGTCTCACCAACAGATACTCAGTGCTGGGATTACAGAAAGACCAAGATCAAAACCAAGACCAAGGGCAGGAAAAGAATAGTGCTGAACAAGAATTTGTGCAGAGGTTGGGCCGGAGAAGGGGGTGGAGCAGGTATTGGCACAAATGGAAGACCCGGGTAGCCTGGGCTATCAGAACAGTAAAAATTTAACTCCCCCTCCCCCCAACAACCAAAGTACATCAGCTTCAAGCACACACTCATTAGCTGACCTGCTTTTGGCCATGAAAGACGAGATGGCATGCAGATTTACTGTTTCCGAGATGAACCTAGCAGAGTTGGCTAACAGGTTCTCTGTTTCAGAAGCGAATCAGGCTGCTATTCGGACATCATGTGAGGTTCTTGCTCAGAAGCTAGAGGAAGTTACTGCGAGGACGGAGGCAATTGAGGTGGAAATCCCCAAATTGAAAGAATCGATTGAGACAACTACCTCCCATTTGGCAAAACTATCAACCCAAAATAAGGAATTGAAGGACGACCTTGAACGATTGGAAAATCGTTCAAGGAAAAACAACTTGAAGCTCCTAAATATTCTGGAATCTTTGGAGGGGGAGGATATAAGGGGGTTTTTGATCTCCTTACTGAAGGGCATCCCTTTAAAAGGAACCCAGGAAGACAGAAACCCCGGAAAATATTGATAAACTTTTTGTCATATTCATTTAAAGAGTTGATTTTGACAGCTGCGTTAAAGGAAGGGGCCATCTCTTCCCCATTTTCAGATTTGTCTTCCTTCTCTTTCTCCGTCAGATCCGACATCTCGCATATAACAGCCACAAGACAGTGGGAGTTGGGGAAAAGGCTGGTAGAGATAAATAGTCTGGGGGCCAAAGCCCAACTTAGGTTCCCTGCCACATTACGAGTGATGTGGAACAACCTCATGCATATGATCCATTCTACGGAAGAAGTGGATACTCTTATAGCAAAGATACACTATGAATAACAGGCAGGGAAGTAAAGGAAGAATGTAGAGGCTTCTTGAGAGCTAGGTTTCCAGTCTCCAAATATTTAATAAGTTTAATGTTTCTAAATAAAGCCAGAGGGGGCGGCGTCCGAATAGGCATTACCTATTGGAAGGGAGGGTTCCTCGGGGTTCAGGGGGGTAGAGTGGTCACGGGGGTCACAGAGGGGAGGGGGGAGGTTGTGGGGGTGTACTGGGAGGGGAGCAGAGTAGGAAAAAAATAATAAAAAATGATTCCTCATCTCATTTGTTATATAAGGAATGCCATCAAACTCAAGCAAAGGATGCCCAAGCTAATGGTAGGTAACATGAAACGGGGCTGCAAAATTCACTTTATTTCCTGGAATTTGAATGGTTTGAGATGCCCACGCAGGCAAAGGCTGATCCTTAAGTATTTAGAACTTTCTCCAGCACAGGTTTGTCTGTTGCAGGCAACTCACTTAAATCCAACCGAGTCATAGACAATTTTTGCTAAAATTCCCTGGATACAGTGTTTTTGTTTTTCCCAGCAATCAATAAGTAGTCGCGGGGTAGCAATTCTGGTGAAGAAAGGGATTCCTTGTAGGATTAAATCAGTCCAGACAGACCAAACAGGTAGATGGATCGTAGCTCTGTTGGATTTTGAGGGGTGGAAATAACCTGCTCATCTTTTTATGGCCCAAATACTGATGATCCTACATTTTTAGGTAAATTACAAGATAGACTGATCACGGCGAACCCGCCCTTGATAATATGAGGTGATTTCAACGTTCTTCTTGATCCCTCTAAAGACAGATCCAACTTGAGCCATGTTGTAGGGACCCCGCGATCACGCAAGGTTTTGAAGAATCTGTTATTCAATATAAATCTGGTAGATCTCTGGAGGGCTAAGATGGGTGATGCTCAAGGTTTTACTTTTCATTGTAAAAAATACCATCACTCCTCTAGAATGACTATGTTTTGGTCAACAGAGAAATTCTAGACAACTTTGCTAATATATTTGTTCTGCCGAGCCATTTATCCGACCATGCACCTCTTCTGATTTTGCATTCCATGGACGGCAATTGTCCAGAAACAAGATGGACGCTGAATAGAACAATGTTGTCGGATCCAGGAATAGTTCAGTCCACCAGAGCGTCTTCCCTTGAATTTTTCTCTATCAATTTAGGCTCCACATCAATAGATTGTGTTTGGGATGCCTATAAGGCCAGTTTGAGAGGCATGTTGCTTAGCCTAATAAGCTCTAAAAATCGAGTAAAGAAATTGGAATTATAGACCTTGGAGAATAGGATTTCTGCACTAGAATTGGAAAGGGACAACATTAATCAAGAGAATACAGAAAAATTGATGCAGATAGGAAGAAATTTGGAGGAGGCCAGGCAGGATCTTAGGTGCTTCCTGGATCTGAAATGTAAGGCCCAATAGCAAGCTAGAAATATGGAAGACTTTGAGTATGGGGAAAGAGCAGGGACCATATTGGCTTGGAAGGCGAGAATAGAACGGGCAAAAAATGATATCAATGAACTTATTATTGATAGTAGCAGGAGTAAATCTAGTAAGCCTGAAAAATTGCAAAAATGCCTCCTTTTTCTCTTCTCAGATCTGTAGAGGGAGAGCCTGGACCCCTCCCAGGAATTGATATCTTACTGGCTAAGGGATAAATCTTTGCCTGTTCTCACTGAATCTTCTAGGGATGTTCTCGACGCGCCCATAACCATTGAAGAGATCAGTGACCAAATCAAGAGGTGTAAAAATAAAAATGCTGCCGGTCCGGACGCTCTCCCCAATGAAGTATATAAACTTTTATTGGATGAACTTTCCCCTGTACTCCACACCCTAATCAACTCAGTTTATTGCTCCATAGGGATGGTACCTAGAACTTGGAAGGAGGCCACAATTTTTTTAATACTGAAGCCAGGAAAGGACCCCCTGATGGCTGACTCCTACCGTCCGATCTCCCTGCGGAATGCCGATTACAAGGTCTTTATGGGCATTCTGGCAGGGAGATTGGCGAAACTGGCGCCAAGCCTGATTAATATAATAGGGTTTTATGGTGGGGAGAGTTATTCAGGAGCAAACACAACTGTTGATAGGTAACATCGACCTGGCCGAGACGAGGGCAGACCCCTTAGCAGTAGTGACCTTAGATGCTGCTAAGGCCTTTGACTGGGTGTGCTGAGGTACCTTTGGGGGGGTCCTGGAGGCTATAGGTATGGGACCTATCATTGTGCAGACCCTAAGGAATTGTTATCTAGGATCATCTGCGAAGATCCTCCTGAATTGCTCCCTGACCCCAAGCTTTGACATCCAGAGAGGGACTAGACAGGGGTGTCCCTTATCCCCCTCTTATTCAACATTTATATCGAGCCCTTAGCACAAACTATTAGATTGGATAATATTAGCAGTCGGTTTAAATCTCAAAATTACCAGTGTAAAATAGCATTGTATGCTGATGATGTTATAGTATACACTAGTGATCCAGAGATTTCCATCCCGCGGCTAGAAAACATGTTGAAGGAGTTTGATCTCAGGGTACCTCGCCAATTCGGCCAAAACTGAAGTCATGTGTTGGAACACTGACTATAGAGGTGGCCTTACCAGCAAAGAATTTAGGTACCTAGGTGTTAAAATTGTTAAGGACTTGAACAAAATACCTTAGATAAAACTGGGGAAAATTGAAAAGGAAATTGATTACCTCTTCGCCAGATGGAGAAACCTCCCCTTGACGATCTACGGGAGGGTCAATCTTGTGCAGATGTGTGTCTTACCTAAGCTGACGTACATATTTAACACAGTTCCCTTAACTTTCCCCCATAAAAATAAAAGTAAGATCCAGGGGAAAATTGGGAGTTTTATATGGGGACATAAAAGTTCAAGGATGTCATGGAAAAAACTTAGAAGGAAACTCTTAAAAGGTGGGTTGGCTCTCCCGGATATCAACTGGTATTTAATGGCCTTCCAATTTAAGGGCATCAGGATGCTGCTTACCACCCCAGAGGAAACTACGTGGGGCAGGCTTTTGGGCGAAATGGCATTGGTTGAGGGAGGTAGTGGACAAGGAGGGTTTTTATACAAGTTTGGGGCCCCAAGATACTTTAAACGTGTTTGTCTCAAGGTTCTTAAGGCTGCCTTGACGTCTTGGTACAGAAAAGAGACGCATATGGGGCATAGGTTACTTCTCTGATTTTGCCCCTATCTGTGACTCCCCGGGGACCCCTCCTTGCTTGAGTGATAGCTTGGCGATCCCGATTAAAAGAGCAGGCCTGGTGAAATGGTCAGATCTGGTGGACATAGATGGGATTCTTCGATGGGAGATCTTACAAGCTAAGATAGGCCCCACATTTTCTAGGTTTAAGTTCCTCCAATTAAGATCATGGTATGAGGCAGAAGCGGGCAAAATTAAAGGGCGCTGGGAACTCAAGCAGTTACTACTAGATCCTCAGCCAAAAAAAAAAGAAGGTACACAAGGCTCCTTAAATCAGAAGATCTCAAGATTCCCTCTCAAACATCGGTTTGGAACCAAACATCACTTGCCCATGTTATTGAAGAATGTTTTGAGCCATCCCTTAAGTTACTTTATAAGTACATCAAGCCCGCCAGTTTAAAGAAGAATCATTTCTTTGTGCTTAACAGGCTCTACTATACCCCGGCCAAGATAGCCAAGTTTGCCCCAGTTCCAGCTCCAAACTGCCCTAGATGCAAATTTTCCAACGCAGATATTATTCACATCTTTTTTGAATGTTTGCAGTTAAGTTCCTTTTGGAAAAACGTGGGGGACTCTTTATCATCCATCCTTGAAACCGATATAGAGATCGATCTTTATATGGTGATCGTTGGCAACAATTATCTAATAAATGGGGCGCTTTCACAGATTCATATGGGCTTGTTATTATACCTTGTATTGTTGGCCAGGAGGGAGATCTGTATAAGGTGGAAAGATTCGATCCTTCGGGACAGAGAGGGTTGGCTTAAAGGTGCGCTGAGCATGGCACATTTAGAACAAGATGGTAGAGAGGAAAACCCACATAATATCTGGCACCCATTGCTAAGCTGGGGACGGCGCCTGCGATTGATAACTTGCTAAGTGTTGGTCTACCTCCCGGGTCCTATGATTACACCAGACCTCAAACACACGAGGAAGGCCATGCTGGTCTAGACAAATGCAGTTAGCCATAAGGCGCCCAGAAACAAACAAAAAAGAAAGACAGCTTGTTAAATCTGCTGACGTCTTTGGTGAGAAGAGGACAAAAAAAAATACAAAAAAAAAACATTACATTTAAATTATATATATATATATTATTTTGTTTAAGTTAAAATAAATTAATTTAACCTAACAGTATGTGAATTTCTTTTTCTTTTCCTCCATTATGCTTCGTACTATTGTATTGCCTATGGCTTGCCATTATTTTCTTCTTAATCTATAATAAATATTATTTGAACTTAAAAAAAGTTGTAAAATTATCTATAGTTATGTTTAGAATTAATCTAAATTAGTTAATGTTTTAAAAAAGATAGAAATAAAGTTACTTTAAAGTTTATATTTACAAAGGGATATTAACATATTTTATAATAAATTAATCATTATTTGTATGTGTATGGGATTATTTTAACATTAGTTTAAAATTATATATATATATATTCACTTAAAAAACCATAGGTTTCACACATGTTATAGTTAGCTGGACATTTCCCTCGTAAAAAAACAATGAAATTCCCCCATTATAGTTAGTGCAGGCAACTATAACTCACGCGACCGCAATCCTCTGCTGATGACGTCAGATATTACATCACTGTATTTAGACACCTATTTACCCATGTCTTCTTCAATTAATCTTTAGCTATACATATATTACAAATATTTATTTTTCAGAAAGACACATATGTAATCAGTGATGTAATATCTGACGTCATCAGCAGAGGATTGCGGTCGCGTGAGTTATAGTTGCCTGCACTAACTATAACGGGGGAATTTCATTGGTTTTTTACGAGGGAAATGTCCAGCTAACTATAACATGTGTGAAACCTATGGTTTTTTAAGTGAATTTGCAAGGTTTTTTAAATGCTAATCCCTAACTATAATGTGTGTGAAACCTATGGTTTTTTAAGTGAATTTGTACGGTTTTTTAAATGCTAAGTTATGTATTTATTAATATATTTTTTTTCAGGTTCTTCACCGTGCGCGCACCGTGCGTGCACCGTGCGCGCACGGTGCGTTTTGTGCACCGTGCGCGTGCTGTGGGCACTCGGTGAGCTTCGTGCATCGAGCACCCACGAAGCGTTGTCCGTGCCGTGCGCGCACAGTGCGCGTACCCCGCGCTTTTTCGTAAAAAAAAAAATGTTTTTTTCATCCTTGGGGGTCCTTCAGTGACCCCCTGACAAAGGCTAGTGGGTCAGGAACTGTCCACCCTGCCCCCTTTTCACATTCTCCACCTTTGTTTTTCACTGCCTCAGACTGCGAGAGACAAAATGGCGGCCGACACTTCCTGATTTCGACCGGCTGGAATGTTTACTGTCATGTAACCACCAATCAGAATTACGCTCGCGCACGGCAGCGTGCGCGTACGGTATGCTTACCGTACGTGCACGGTGCACGCTTATAGATATATATGTACTTTTAACTGAAATATTCTCAGGAACTACAGAACAGATTGACTCCAGATATTCAAAAGGCACATCCCTGACCTGAGGACTACCTCTCTGCCAAATTTCAAGTAATTCTGTTCAGCCGTTCGGGCTGTACCTTGGACTAAATGTCCCTACGGAAAAGTGCATGGGGAAAACGTGTTTTGGGACCCCCCTTTTTTCTCGGCCCCCGCTTGACTAATCACCCCGAGACTTTCAGGGTAGGAGCGGAGCGGAGTGCCCCACCTATTTTTAAAAATTTGCGAGGATTCGTCAACTGGCGCCAAAGTTATTCAAAATAGAATTTTCAGATTTCCTATGGAAACACGGTTCTAACTATAACTATCTACTGGCGACCGCCAGTAGATAATATATGTATATATATTTTTTTAAAGTTAATTTACCTAACACTATGTGAACTTTTAGTCCCTGCCTCCAATATTTTCAATAGGAAGGTGCTGCAGTTCCAGGGGTTTGGCAAATGTGTTTTTGGACTTACTGAAACCCTGAGTTGAAGTACATTTACTACTGTTTTTGGCCCATTTTGTAAGTGGGAAATATAAAATGCTATTTGTGAATAGCAAATGTGTGAATATCCCTCCCGTAGCCCCTCCTTACTCTACACTTAACCGTTAGTCTTTTATAGCACTTCTAATTTTCCGGCTACTTCCTTGTCCCTCCCGCATTAAGAACTAAGGGCCCAATTACTATGCGGTAAGGAATGGTTCCGACCTTCGGTTGGAGCCATCCTTACCGCATCGTAATCTCCTATTTGTAATAATTTCCGACCGACCCGTTTTGATAGAGTCAATCGGAAATTATTACAAACAGGAGTTCCGAAGGGCTGATGACGGGCTCGAAGAGCCTGTCCGCCATTATGAAGGCCTGCAGTAATCCCTCAGACGACTCATTCCGACTGAGGGATTACGATGGCAGCTTTCCACTGCTTTTCTGTGCCAGTATTTCTTACACAGAAATGCATTGGGAAACTGTCTTTGGGGGCCCCCAGCAGGGCCCCCATGGGTGCAAGGCTGCCGAATGGTGGCCTAGAGGGTAACTATGGTGTTCCCCCTGTTGATCCCCGATCCCGCCTGCCACTGGGTGCAGGGATGAACTGTACCTCTCCTCTTTGCTATGAGAGCATGCATTCCATCCAGAATGCATGCTCCCATAACAAAGTATAGGACTGCAACCAAACAGGGTTCGGTTGCATCCTAATAGCTAGGCTGGAACCAACGACAGGAAATCGTTCGGTTCCATTTCCAGAGCGCTGTTGGAAAGACTTTGGTCCTTCCGACATCACAACTGGGCCCTAAAATGTAAACCTATGTGTAGGTCAGGGTGCAAGTCTCCAGACCTTGGCATGTTGGTTTGTGAATAAGATTTTGCAGTATGTTAGTAGAACCACTGTAGTAATACTAAACATACTTCAAAATGCAGTTTGTGAATTGCCCCCTTAATCTGTCTTTCCAACAGTCAGGGATTACCAATGTAAAAGTACATAATATCGTGTGGCCAGACAATCAGTGGCCACCAACCATTAATTCTGCATACAGCACACTCATTCTGAGTTTTTAAAAGTATTTTGGAGATACCAACCATAGAGGAATCCTTTTCAGACTCCTGTTTTGATCATGCACTGAAGACAAATGACCTGTGCAATCGCTCAAGAACAAGCAATTATTGTTTTAAAAAGCTTAATATGACAGCCCAGCTAATATAGGCATTTATTGGATAAAGTCCAACTCCCCCTTCTTTAAGTTCTCTATCATTTTTTTTCTGGGCCATCCCATTACCACTTCCTCTACCCGCCCCTGAACCCTAAAAAGCCCTTACCTCTCTTTAGCTCTGGATACCACTAAAACCTAAACCCCTCTTACCTCCCTTTACCTCTATTCACCTGAACCATAGAAATCCATTGCATACTCTTATTCCCTGTTGTCTAAATGACATAAACAATTTGTTGTAATAAAAAGAACTTGCATGTGTAGTAAAGTGCTGCTTTGTAAACAGGACAAAAGACCAGCATTGAAATGCCCCTCATTGTAAAAATTGTGCCGTAAACTTTACATACTTAGCCCGCTTCCATCAGGAAGGCATTGTAGATTATTTTGTTCTGTGAACTTAATTTTTCATACTGTTTCTATTCCTAACTATTGTATGCCAAATATGTCGTTTTGGTGACAGGAACTTTAAAGTCTCTTTCCATTCTATTCCAATCAAAAACTATAATATTTTGATCGAATTAAATGGCAGAAAATAATAAATTATCAAAGCTAAATGAGTGAACACTAATACAAGAAATGACCATCAGTGTCTTCTGTCACTCCCTGACTTTATATGCATCTAAATAAATTTCCAGAACACTGGCCATCCCTGATTCCTTTACTGATATGTAACTATGGAGCCATGCGGACCTTGCAGATATACCACTTACATGCTTTGCCTTTATACAGACACGTTCAATGATTGAATTTGTTCTGTTGATAATCGATGGAAGCTTCATCATTGAAGGCAAAAATTGATTGTATAAGCGGCCAAAAGAGAATTTGAGCTTGTGAATGGTTTCAAACAATGCACTAAAAAGATAGTACTTTTCTTCTGTTCATATTGTCTATACTGTTACATAGTACATGGAGTTTGTGCACTGTGTAACAGTGGTTTGATAGTATTGTTTGCAGAAAAAAATCCCATGTAGTTGATTACACCACACTAAGTCTAAAAATGTGTTTTTTGCGCTATATTAAATATAGTAATTTTACTGCAATCAATGCTCAAGACAAAAATATGTTTTTACATCAAATATATGGGAATCTGAAAGCTGTTAAAATTAGGTTACATACTCAACTTCACCTCTAGTTTGTAGGATAGACTGATTTAGTTTACAATTCCCGTGAAATTCCAAGGTACCAAATTGCTAGAAGGTTGAATACTAGTAAGGGCAGGTAGTTACCTACACTTAGCAATAACACCAAAATCGCAAATAAGGTCCAGTCAAGTTCTCAATAAATGAATCCTTGCTCAACCCTCAGTATCTTGGCTGCAAGCAGACAGGCTTAACTTAGGTGGCAGGTGTATAAAGCATGTAAAAACATCAATACATCATATAAGTAAGAAACAATAAAAATCCAACATCAATGTATGGAAATAGGATATATTTATATTATTATAATGACACCAAAACAGAGATATGTACTTTTAAAGATTTGGGGCCACATGCATCAACATCTGGAAAAGTGATCACTTTATTGCCATTTTCAGTTAATCACAATTAGGTAATTGCTATTCCAATTGTATGAAAGTCCAATATTTTTCTTTAGTGATTCGTAGGTGCTCGCAAATTGACCTACCTCATTAAAAATTAATGAGGAAGGTCAAGATTTGCAACCCCGTAAAAAATTGCAAAAATCATAGGGATGATGGCCTGCTGGGGTCAGCAGACCACCATGTCTGTGATTGCTTGTAATAAAGCAATCATTTTTTTTAAATGCAGCCTGTTTTCCTTAAAGGAAAATTGGTTGCATTTAAAAAACAAAAATGACAAGTTTTTTTTTATTTTTTAAGAGGAGGCAGTGGACTGCTCCTAAAAAACATTTTCACTACCATTACCAAAGGGCAAGGGGTCTCTTGGGGACCCCTTTCCATTTCCAAATGGGTTACCACCAACTTGAACTTGGTGGTAAATTGCGAATGTTTTGGGACTGTATTCATGGTCACAAAACATTCATACATATCACTGCGACTCAATATTTGGAATAGACGCCCTAAACTCGCCCTTTCCAAATAGCGAATTGCTAACCCATTTTGCGATTTGGTGACAGGATACCAAATAAAAAATAGGGTTTGATACATGTAAAAAGCCATATTTGCATTCACAAATGGTCCGATTCTATGAATCGGCCCATTTGCGAACACAAAATTGGTCGATGTATGTGGCCCTAAATACTTTCTAGTTATTAAAGGCCGAAAATGCTGACTTGGGGCATCTGGTAGCCCCTAACTGGGGCAAAGACAAAGTTTCAAGCCAACTGCGATGGAGCTGTCTTCAGATACAATGAGCGGTAGGGCCCAGTCAAGATTTTACCTTCTGATTTAGTCACTTTTTTTGAACTTTTTCTCTCGATGTCGAGTGAGGCACCTTGTTAGGCAGGCTTGCTAGTCGACGATTGCAGCTTGTGTCAGTGTAAGGCCTCAGTGAAATCTTGGAGGTCTTACAGCACTTAAGCTTTCAGCCGGATGAATCATAATTTCAGGTCGATTTGTGGTTCGATGTCAGCGGCTTGATTCTCTACCACTTATCGGTCAACTGGAGCTTTTTGACAAAAATTACCTGTATGATTCCAAACTTTTGGATTTTCTTCCAGAAGGTACTTTTCAAGTCTTGAAGCATCCACAACACCAATCCAAGGTTCTGGAAGCTCTGAGTTGCTCCTTGGGAAGTTGGGACAACAAGACCCACAATGCACCTGGTCAAATCTTTAAAATCCACTGAACGCGGTCCAGCTGGGTTCTTCTTAGAGGAGATGATGCAGGTGGAACTCTTTTAACCTGTTGCTTTAAGGAGTTCCATTCCTCAAACTTGTAAAGTCAGACAAAGTCCTAATTTTGTTGAAGCCCAAAGTGTGCAGCAGGTGCAGTCCTACAGAGTGCAATCCTCTTCGTGCAGGCTAGGGGTTCAGCAGGGCAGCCCTTCTTCTTCTTGTTTCTTCTAAGTAGGAGTTTGAGTTGTCAGGCAGCTCTCCCATATTTTCCCAGACTTCTGGACTGGCAAGAAGGGGGGACCCCTGACCAATAGGGTGTGGGGTACCATCCTCAATGATGACAACTTCCCTGGTAGAAAAGCTATTTCTTGTGCCAGAAAGCACAGTTCCATAAAATCCAAAATGGAGAAAATCTCTCTTGGAGCTTCAGGTCTGGCTAACTCAACCTACAGGTGTGGCTAATTTTTCCTAACACGTCCCTTCTAGCCCCTCTTCTAATTCAATTACAGCTGTTCTCATCTGACAGGGGGTGCATGAAGTGAAGGTGGGCCTGGTTTCTGCCCTTGCTTTATTTCTCCCTTGAAAACCATTTTGGCTACCCAGCCCACTTCCTGCAT
The DNA here is from genome assembly GCF_964204655.1 of Triturus cristatus. Classification (NCBI taxonomy): domain Eukaryota; kingdom Metazoa; phylum Chordata; class Amphibia; order Caudata; family Salamandridae; genus Triturus; species Triturus cristatus. The sequence goes on from NC_140591.1 coordinate 637,198,494, forward strand.
TTTGCTCTGCAGCAGTGGATCTCATCCCACCAGATGTCTCATTTGTCTCAGACCAGGCCACTTCACGCCTAATCAAGAGTGCTTGGCTCAGACATTCAAAGGCATGCTAATTAGAAGAGTCTGCTCTAGAGCTGGTTTTAGCCACATCAGAAAAGCAAGTTCTATAACTTATTTTCTGTCATAGTTATAATAAATATAACCATGACAAGTTGTTGAATTCATTTGAAATATTATTTAGAAACTTTAAAGTATCATTTTAGCTCCTTCTTGTCAATAGTTAGACTTTATTATAGTTTAATAAAACCTTCCCATGTTAGCCTATGAAGCTAATACACTACAATAGTGAAAAACTAAATTGGCAATATTTCCCTCACCAAGGCTTATATCAAATCTTTTATAATGTTCCTGCTTACTTTAGCATGGCACCCTACCCTTGAAGCACCTAGGGTAGACGTTGGGAGTGACTTATTTGTAAAAATATAGTAGTTCAGACTTTGGAAGTACCTTTGATTCCAAAAGCGATTTTGAACATAGTTTTATTTTAAAAGAAAACTGCAAAGGAGGTCTGGTTTTTAAAATGACAACCAGCAACACAGCAGTGCACTAAATCTACTGGACCTCTAAACCTACATGCCATACCACATACTAGGGTGTTACTGGTACATTGTCAGTACCAATCGCAACTATACCTAATTACCAGGTACGTTTTACACCGAACATTTTGCCTTGGTCTCATTAGCAGAGCCCAAGGCACAATCAGAGTCAGAAAACCAGTAGTCAAAATGGGGGCAAAAATCAGAGGAGACGGCAAAAAGCCCAGTGTTCTCACACATATCCAGCTCCTTATACCATCAAGCACCTTTGATTTAATTTATAAATAGGCCCCCTTGAGAGGTGTGTCGGTATACATCTCGTTCCTGAATTAAGCTGTGTTGTACTGTTGGGGGGGGGGGGCATGAAATTTCAAGCTCCCTTGTAGTGCTCCAGGAAGGATTGTTTCACTGTTGATTATTAGAGGCACTTTCACAGCAGCATGGTTGGCAACCCCTCCCTTCACAAAACCTGCATAATGTCATAATGTTGATGACTCTGAAACATACCATGAATGCTTTCATGCTTACGATAAACATGCTAAAGAAAAATGAGCACTATACCTCAGCTGTTTTAGGGCATTACAGTACTAGTCCTTCAGAAAAACTTCAAAGGATCCTCAGAATCAACTAATCTATATAACCAGTTTCCAGATAAAGGACTGGTTAGAATGGAACGTGACAGCCAATAATGTTTCCTTGGATCATGCAGTTCAGAGTGATGAAGAAGTATAAAGGATATTGTGAAAGGGAGGCAAACATGATATTGCTAAGAATTATTCTGACTTATCCTCAAGGGTGTAGTATTGCACACTGAGAAGAATAGTGCAGTCACAAAGCACTAGAGGCATCAACCACATCAATATTTAAAACAGGGGAGATTGTGTAAACAAATTTATTGTGACTGTCTCCATATAGGGGAGTTGGGCCTGCTGACAATATGACAACTTCACATGGTGAGTGTTTACACACACCTACAATATTTCGATAGAACCACAGAGGTTAATTTGAACAGCAACAATTATCTGTGACACTGTTTTTATGTGGAGAGGAGAGCTTACAAATAATGTTTCTAATACATCTCTAAGGCATAATCATACACATTAGTAGGCTTTCTTGACAGCCTCAATCAGAAGTCATATAAATAAGGGTCGACATACCTCAGGCGAGACTAAAGGGACCTGCATGTTTCACCCACTTTAATGGGTGCCCTGTTAACCTTGGCAGGGTGTGACTCAATCAACATGTCATTATTAGGACAAGGTGAACTTTATTAACCCCTCTGTTGTGGAAGATTACCTATTGATATTCTTGGCACTACCTCTGTTGTACAGAGTATGTTAATGGACTGTCCAGAGGGTGAAACGGGGAACCTCCAGTGCTCACACTGGAGGCTTCCCTTCTTTAAATGACTTATGGGGCCAATACAAAATGGCTTCCACCTCCGACACCACCCCTCCCTTGCAAATTATGTTTGCGCACCATATGGCCGATACCACACATTCCACAGGATCACCAGGGGAAGCAGGTTTGTCCGCTCCACATGGATTGTTTTGGGATTTTCCCTCTCATATGGCACTTTCAAGTTTGAGGGAGTCATCACTGGAAAGGGGAGTGTCTCCTTTTTTCAGCAATGACTCTCTGAAACAGATTCCTGCTTGTTGATCGCAGACATGCTGTGATCCATTGGTAGGAATCTCACTAAGGTCCAGGGATTTTTCTCAAGGGGTAGATAGCTCTCCTCACTGGGGTCAACAGAATTACTAACGACTCAACACTGGTGGCCCCCACAGAATATGAGGCACCACACGTTGGAACAGCAATAGGTGGAAAGACAGAGATATGCTGGGCAACATCCTGGTGGCAAGAACAAATACCGGAATCACTCAAGAACACAAAACTGATACTATGGCTATCAATGTGGGCTTCCACAGGGAAGGCAAAAATGAAATGGCAGATTCCGCCGGTTAGATGGAAGTCAAGGTGAAATAAATGCAACTAGCAATAACTTAGCTGAACAAAGAGGAGCTGGACCTCACAGAAATGGTCTGCTACCTCAAATGCAGGGTTGAAGACTCAGAGAACTGTGCAAGATGGAACAACCTTAGAGTGGTTGGCTTCTGGGAGCAGTGGCTAGCCTAGCTGGTGGTGTCTGAATGAATGTCTGCATTATATACACTAAAAAGGGTACACTTGGTCCCAGTGAGATTACAGCCACAGACACCACCTGCACAACCTGTAGTGGTCAGAGTACAGAAATGTAGATACCTGAAACTCATACTTAGGAAAAAAGGAATGAGGGCCACTAGGCACTGGGCCACAGCAAGGCAATGATTTTTCTAGACTACAAAGCTGGTTTGCAACAACACAGAATGTCATTTCACAAATTGAAGTGGTGACTCAAACAACTGAAAGTGAAAAATACACTACTTGGCATAGAAAAATTGAAGGAGATGGGCAACAATGACACTCGATTTACTTTCTACACCCCAGGAGGCCTGAGATGAAATATACAAGGCAGGGGCTGGTACTCGTACCCCCTCAATCATTATCAACAACAGTGACTGGAGACATATGACCATGGAATATGACCTGGGAGGGCATCACAGCAGCTCATTTAACAACTTCCGTTTAACCAGAAAGAGATCTGGTTGTAACCACTATAGCAGGGCTGAATGAAAAGGGTACATTGAAACACAAAATGGAAACATCTGGTCATGATTCAAAACCAAAGCTGCGCTCAACTCTTTCCACAGAACATGAGCAAACCCTGCAAGAGTAACCCCAAGATCAGTGGACAATCTGAATTAAACAGTGACAGTTCGGATGAGGCTTGCCATTTGTGAAGGATGTTGGTAGTTCAACTGCTGCCTTGTTTCCAAACTCTGAATGTTGTCACTAACTTTATTTGTTATCTGTGTGTGGCCTCTGGATACTGTGAGCAGAAAATTCTATGTGCTCCTTCCACCTCACAAAACATTGCATCCAAGTAGTGGATACCAACATCTTCCTCTCAGTCTGGGGGGGGGGGGGAGGGGGAGGGGGGTTGAGGGATTACGTTTTATACTGTTGATCATGTCCATGGAACATGGGCAAAAAATGGTGCACATCAAATATTAGAAGTTGATGCTTGGGAAACTGAACTTTCACATCTTTTTCTACCCTCCTGGGGTGACCACAGGGATCACTGAGCTAGACTTAGATCTGCTTGCACAGATGTGGGGACCTTCGCTCATTTTAAATTCCTCAACTTGAATGTTAGAGGGAAAAACAATGTCTTCAAAAGGTGAAAAATACAGTCAGACTTTAAGAGGAGAAGGGCACACATAGCATTCCTACAAGAGACATATCTTGCATAAGGAGAAGGTATAGCACTGCTGAAGAGCTGAAGGGAACAACTACACCATACAACCTTATCAACATATGCCAGGGATGTCTTAGTATGGGTGAGGCCAGGAGGTCAACTTCAGGTCACTAATTCCTCTGTAGATAAGGAGGACAATATGTGATACTCAATGGCAGACTAGACATGATAACCTCATATTTGATCAAGCATTATTCCTTGAGGAAATGCAAAGGAGATTATCAGAGATTGGCAAAGATTGGAAGAGATGATTTTGAGGAAGACTGAACAGTGTCCTAGATATAGAACTGCATAGACTCATGGATGCCACTCAATCTTAGAATCAGGGAATACCCATGTGATTCCTCAATGCGGAATTTACAAGCTAGGCTAGACAGGATAGTATGCACCCCCATCATACACTCTACAGTGACCCGGGTGGAATACTTATGCAGAACATTATCTAACAATAATTCCCTCTTGCAACATATATCTGGCTGAGAGTCATAATTCTTATCTAGCGAATGCAGATAACAGTCCTGGTTGATCTAGTGTTCAGGGTTTCAATATAGAAAGTAACAGAATGATATTTCAGGATTAAAGGGGCATAGCATTCAGTGTATTGATCGAGTTGGAAGCAGGCATTGTATTCAAGCAGTTACAAGGGTTTGTCAGAAACTGACTGGCAAAATATATATGCAGGAACATAAGCTGCAGTAACTACAGAAAAGAAAGAATTGAATCCCTTAATTGAGGTGTCACAACTGGAAGAAAGGGGGAAATTGACACAGCTCATGATGAGACGTTGACACTATCACTAGTCATAGGAATCTGCCAGGCTAGCAGAAATGTGACCCAGTCACAGGCAGAGACAAGCTAACCATTTACGAAGTATGTATGTGTGTATTATGGATGTATGTATGCATGTCTGTATGTACATGGTATTTCTATAGCACCAACCTAGTCAAAAGATAGTTGAGTGCTGTAAAGGGTCAAAGACAAACATAAAGTCCACCAGGCAGCTGGTTTGTGGACTGTTAATACATAGTGATGGTGTGTTCCTTAAACAGGTGTGTCTTCAACCCTTTCCTAAATTGAAGCTTTGCATGTGTTGTCCTGAGGAATATGTGGGATGCTGTTCAAGGTCCTTGGTGCCTTGTGTTTTCTTTTTTACAACTCTTAGTCTGCAGTCTGATGGTGTCTTGGCGATGGGTATGATGAGCATTACCATAGATTCCGAGCTTGTCTGCAAGATAAGCTGGAGTGCTGATCATGATGACTTTGCATATGATGATGTTTGTTTTAATATTGTGTGGACCAGAAAGAGGAGCCAATGGAGTTCCACCAGGATGGGGGTGATGTGTTCATATGTATTCTGTGCTGAAGCATGCATGATGCCTTGAAGAGGTGCCTGTCTGGAGACTGGGAGGCCAGGAAGCAGGGAGTTACCACCATCCAGATGTGAGAGTAGGAGGGAAGAGAGAGCTGGTGCTAGGTACCATCTATATTCTTTGGAAATGTATATCTTGAGGGTGAGATTAGTGTCCAGGGTGTAATCTAGTGACTTGCCATTCATTGAAAGCTGATGTTTAAAAATGTCAAGGCCCCTGTCATTGCACTGTTTCTTGTTTGTTCAATTTTGCACAATAAGAGATATTCTATTGTGCTTTAGTTGCGCTTCAGGTAGATTCTGGACAGCTATGCCTGGATGATGTGCAAGCAGTATTTGAGTCACTGGGTGTCTAAAGCAGAGAAGAGTGTTTGAGTCACTGGGTGTCTAAAGCAGAGAAGACTTTCCATCAGAGTTGTTTATCATCAATATATTGCTGAATCTTAATTCTCTTATCAAGCGCCTCCATGAAGAGATTGAAGATGATTGGAGACAGTATGGAACACTGGGAGGTTTTGCTGGTACTAGGGATCTTTTGGGACCTGCAGGTGCCCTTTAAAACAAACCGGTGTCAGTTGGAAAAGTAGGAGGAGAACCAACAATGGACATTTCAGGTGAATCCCATTCAAAGCTCCAGGGTGCATATAAAGGTGGGATGATTGATTGTGTCAAAGGCTGCTGAGACATTCCGTAATATCAGGAGGCAAGGGCCATTTTTATCTGTGTTCAGCAGGGCATCATCTACGATGTGTAATGTAGCAGATTCCGTGCTGGACTGTGATCAGGATCATTACAAGACTAGAGCGACCTATAAACTCATGAAGTGAGGGTAAATGTTTTAAAGTAAGACAACTGCACTCATAGGTATCATTTAGTGAGATAGAAAATGGATATGGCTAAATAGCCACATGCATCTGATGCAAAATTATAAATTCACACACATAAGCATCAAGGTACTTCAAGACCATATGCATTTATAATGTACAGCAATGTACAGCTTTATACACAATTACACACAACAACTGTACAAATTATGTACATAGGACTGTGTTCAGACTGATAGTCGTGCTGGAGATGGTTATCATAGGAGTAATCTTGGAGATGAATGTTGATGGCTTTTGAAGATTAGTGGTGGTGATGGGCTGGTAGATGTTTAGTCTAGGTTTCATGAGGAGGATCTGGCCTGTCTTGAGAGCTTCTGTGAATATGCCTTGAGTTAGAGAGGCATTGAAAATGGTCAGTAGGGGTGAGAGAGTGTACCCAGATTGAGGATTAATGAAAGACGAGAGTAAGACATCATTTGGCTTACAGGGAATTGAGTATATCGGTGAGATAAATACTCTGCCCTATGTGAATCACATGACATAGCAATAGACCAAAGCAAACACAAGGAGATGATGGATGGAGCGTTGAAACTTTTCAGAAACTTGATTGAATCTATCATTGTTCTTTAGCTTACTGTACCACCCAAGTTCAGACCCAGCCTTATGCAAATCAGTCATGAGCCTCTTTCTTATGAGACAGTCCAGCCTGAACTGCCATATCAGGTCTTCCCTGGACCAGAAACACGCATCCTGGGACCGATTTCAGTGTGAAAAAAGCAAACACAAGGAGATAATGGATCGAGCGCTGAAACTTTTCAGAAACTCACCCCCAGTCACAGACCTGGGATGAGTCCATCATCGTACTTTAGCTCACTTTGTCACCCCAGTTCAAACACAGCCATATGCAAATCAGTCTTGACCTTGTTTCTTATTCAAACAGTCCGGTCTGAACTGCCAAGCCAGGTGTTCCCTGGACCAGAAACAAGCATCCTGGGACCAGTTTTGGGGTAACACCCCTCATCAGCCAGGCTAGCTCGAATCCAGTGGCAAAGTGAGCAAGGGACCAACGTCTGGGCATATCCTGCCATTTAGGGTGAACAACGCAAACACAAGGAGATGATGGACTGAGCCTTGAAACTTTTCAGACACTTCCCAGTCATAGAGCAATGGACCAAGCAATAAATGAGTATATCAAGAAAGTTGAGATAGAGGCAATGCCACAGGAGGTGACGGAGGACTTGTGGTGAAATAGCAAAAGTGGCAATTCTTAAAGGGCTAAACAAGGAAAGAATATCTGCCTCTAAATGCTACCCTAATTAAATTTACTCCACCTTTATAGACCTGTCAGAACCCCGAACGCCTGACATGTACCATGCAGCACTGCAAGAGCACTGCCTACCTCCATTGACCCACAAGGCCCTCTTGATGTCTGTAACAAAATCCAGGGAAGATTCGACTGATATGGCACTGTACAGACGTATGTCAATGAACAACACTGACTATGAGATCCTGATTCTGGTCAGCAGACTTCTCCTGCTTATCCCGCCCTGTTTTAAGTGGATTCAGCCTGGAACACAATACTTCAAGAACATTGGGTGATTGGTCAAAGCACTGTCTGAGTCCTCAGCCTTGCGGCGCCGAGGGTCAGAACTGGCTATATGGTGTCTCCAAGTTATGAGGGGAATGCAACAAAGTTTCTCGCTATTCCCACGTATCTATGCACTAGCAGTGAAACCATTCTGAATATACAGAGGCTGGGTGAAGGAAATATAGGGATAGTCACCGATGGTCAGATCCCTATAATCTTGCTCTCTGCAGATTATGTTTTCTTATTCTTGCATGATGTGCACGATACTATTGATCAAACTATGGTGGCACTGGAAGACTGTAGTGAAATATCAGGGCTCCAGATGAACTGAAACAGATCCATCATTCGGACACTGCGAAGCAGTCATGTTTGGCTACCTGAGAATTCCTTGTGGGACTTGCAAGTAGCAGATTCTTTGGTCAAATGCAATGTTGAACATGAAGCGAGTGTGTCATATACAATGGACCTGACAGAAACTAAAAGCATGTGATATGTCACCTTGTCTATTTTTTGTATTTGTCCTGTCGTTGCAGTATAATCACTCATCAATCACTGTTTTTTTCAATCTTCACATATGATCACTCTCACGGTCTCCCTAAAAACAAGCAAAACATTCATTAATAATAAATACATCATCTTTTTCAGATAGTTTGTATAGACACGTGCTCAGCCTGACAATTGCAAAAACAACCTTAGCATCAATAAACCATTGCAAAACTACATTTTGCATCGATCGTTAATCGCAAATGCCAATGCAAAATCAACCCACCCCACACCTACTGAATCTATCTCATGCAGTGAAATAACTTAACAATCATTGAAAACTGAAGGCTGAAGAAACTGCAGAGATCTTGACCGGGTCAAATGTTATAATTACCTCTGAGATGAGCTGCCCATGGTTTCTTCGATTAGCATGCTGCTTAAATTTCAATTATACAAACTGCTTCATTTTCGTTAGCCTTCTATTTCGCAGTGAACATGAAATATGAAAAATGTGTGGACCAATGATACAGCTAAATCTGCTGCACGAGTGTATGAAAGAGAAGCCGATTCAGTCTCCATAGACTGCCACAAAGCATGCAGCATGTTGAGGAGGATAATGTAACTATATGTTGTTGTGTCATCATGTGTTAATGCAGAGGAGTTATAATATGGTTGTAAGTCAAGGCACATCGAAAGATTGATATTTCCTTTCACTAAATTCTTTTATTCTTCAGATAAATATATGGTAATCTTTATCTGAAACGAATGCATGAATAAAGTACTGCCTCTTCAGGAAGGAATTATTCAAATCTGGAATTTATCAAAAATTGCTTTACACGAGGAACAGTTTTCAGAAGAATCCATTTTCCAGCTTTTAATCCTAAATAAATTGTGAGTCAGAAACATGCTACTTTGTGACCTCTGTGACCCAGTGGGTTTACAGCAAGTGTTGGGTTCATACAATTCGTGATACAAATGAGAGATGTAATCAGAAAGGTAGGTGTATTTTAAGCCGTCGGTACATAATCCCTCAGCTGACTGTCAGCTGTAATGCTGCTGATGTATGAGGAAAAGTAATGCCGCTCAATGCAAATTATACCCAGTAGGCGAAACCAGTTATTCAAAGTGAACATAACTTGCTGCTTCAGCATAGGCTTGTCTGATAGAGGCCCTGAGCGATGAAAGGCTGCATGTTTGCAATAAGTTACATTCATTCATTATTTCCTGAATTCATATTAAGATCTCTCCATTCACTTCTTTGGAATCACTTGAAAATGGATTGTATGAAAGGATTATAATCCTTTAAAGAGGTGAGTACTTTTGATCTCCTCTCTTGTGATAAAGCAAGACATGAAACACAGCAAACCTTATACTTTATTGGCTAAAGCTTTCTCTAAAGTCTGAAACTTATCATTGCTAAAATTTGACAGCAGGGCGCAGATGCAAATCTGTTTTTTGTTCTGGTAAAATAAAAAGAAGTTTTAATTGATCACCCAAAAGAAAAGAAGAAAATCAGACAAATTAAGAAACGTTGTTGATCAAGATCGGCCTAGTTTCTGTTAACTACATGTGTGATTTATTTTTTGCTGCCTTTTTGAAAAGCATAGTTTTGGCAACATCCTCATCGTTTTGAAGCACAGGAAACACAGGTCTCTGCAGGTCCTGGCTGCACATTTAATCCAAAGGGCATTTTCCCCGTGGGCTGAAGCCATTGGAGGGCCCATTGTGAAGACAGATGGCCGCTGCTAGCGCCACTGTTACACAGAGCAAATTATTCCGTTCTATATTTGCCTCTAGATAAATGCAGCATGTAGAGCCCGTGCTTTAGTAAAGATAGAGAATAGAGAGGGAAGAAAGATGAGCGATAATAGAAAGGAAAAAAAAAGAGAAAGAGAGAGATGATAGAAGATGAAGTGAGTTGGGCTGAATTGATCATTCTTGCTAGGGTTGCTTTTGGTTTCCTCTCAGTCCCTTGCAGTTGTTCATCTTGTTGACTGGTTGGTATGCCTTTTCGTTGCAGAAGTGAGATAGAGGCGTGACATGTGCCCATACCAATGTTTCTGACTTTGCCCTTCAATATGAGCTCTAGAGTTATTGATCAACACTACAGCACATCTAGACTTAGGAACAGCAAGACAAACAATTCCGGCTCCTCCACGAAGGCCGAGGAGTGTCGCCACACTGCTTAGCAGCACTGAAAGAAAGGGAAATAAAAATGATGATAATTTGATGTTATTATCATTCTCTTTGTTCCTGCTGCAGTGTCTTGGCTAGATGAGGTGGGTCTGCTCTGCTCACAGAGCAAGGCAGGGGTGGAGTGGTGAGCACACTGTAAGTGTACATGAAGCTTTGGCCGGCCATCTTGCACATAGCATGTTCTCTTCCCAGGCTGCATTACAGCCAGACAACCCTTATAGTGATTTAGGAAGTCTTAGATAACCTTAGAAAGCTCTCTAAGTGGTAGCTGTGGAGAGCAGCCTTCAGGCTTTCTCCAGAAGGAGTGTAAAGCTGTTTATTTTATCATAAATGCAATCTTATAGGTATAAATTAAGTGAAAAAGAACCACACAATGTATTTATAAACAATATGTATTTATTGTATAATACTCAGTAACACATACAGATATCTCCTACCCGGATATATGCACAATGCACACAATACTTTGCATAGAAATTACATAAATAGCACAGAATACACAGTGGACCCCGGGGGGTGGACGACCAAACCATATACAAATAAAGTGGTATAAAAACCACAACTCATGTCAAGACAATGTCGAGGGGATAGAGAAAATCCGGGGACCCAAGAACCATCCAAGGTGAGCGACTAGGAGCCCCACAGAGATCATTTGCAGAGTAAGAACATGACCGCGTTCTCCATACAAATCAACGTGTAAGTCGTGGTTGCAATTTTAAAGGGGGATGAAGTCGAGCCCAAACGAAGTTCAGCAAAGTCCAGAGTGCCCAGATGGTAGAAGTCGAAGAGGTGTCTGTTAGACCTGTCAGCCCTAGGGTGGTCTTACCCCGTTTTCTTTGCCCTTGTCGCATCATTTTTGCCACCGTCTTTTGTTGGACCTAGGTCTCTGGGCGCCTTACCACTGCCAAACAGTGCTGAGGTGCAGGTGCTCTCTCATAATAACATGGCTGCCACAGGCCCCTGCTACTGCGGAGTGGTCATTGCATACACGCACTAGTAGTTAGGAGCAGACTGGGACATAGTCATACTGTATCTTTGCCGTCCCACCTTTTTGTCCCATAGACCAACATATGGAAGCTCCTGGAACCTTCCAGCCCAGGGAGGGGTTATGCTTTGCCGCCTTTACAGGAGGGTCACGTGACCTAGGGGTATAAGAGGAAAGGAGGGAAACTGAACTAGTCAGTTGGGGCACCACTGGACCTGGGGGAACCTCTGCCTGAGCATAGGCAGTCGAGCCTAGGGGAGGGACCTACACTACTGGGACTGACTGAGCTTAGGCACTGCTGTACCCAATTTAAATGAGGGACTCTGCCAGCCTGCTGATCTTGCCCAGTGAGGGGGAGCCCAGGGGACCAACTGCAGAGTGCTGCAGGGAACCGTCCATGCCTTCTATGCCAGCCAACTCAACCCCCTTCTTTCCCCCCAAGAACCTGCAACTGAGACCTGCCATCCACTCCCCCCAAGATAAGCGCTGTGCCAACTAGGTGCTGTAAAGAAGAAGAGGACTGCCTGCTGTGAGCGCTGCTGATCAGGAGCATGAGGTAATGAGTGCTGTGCCTGCTGAATAATAAGTTACAGGGCTCCTGCCACTGTCCTCAAGCGCTGTGTAGCCTCTGAGCACTCTTGTGCCAAAACATCACTGAACTGCGGCAAGAACTGTGCCTCCGCGCTGTGCTCCTTAAGCGCAGTGTTACCCAAGCGCTACATCGCCTAGATCACCGCCGCAGCCCAGGACTGGGTAGCACTGTTACTGGGCCCCTGCCTGCTGAGAGTCGCTACGCGCGGTGGTAGTGCGGTGTGACTGGCCGCCGTACCCGCGTCCTAGCGCTGTGACCTGAAAGCGCTCAGCTGCCGAGGATCACCGCTGCGGCTCCGGGCGCTGGGAAATCCAAGGCGCCATCTGCGTCTCCGACTTGGGTGCCTGGAGTAGGCTCTGCCGCAGAGTGCGCCGTGGGCCCGAGAGTCGCCTGCTGACCCAAAGCTGCTCATCGTCCGACTTCACCGCTGCGGCCCCCGAAGCCTGGGGAGGGCCGCCGCAGTAGTGAGAAGGCCGCACTAGGCCCCGGAGCGTTCCCTGGAGTCTGACGTCCCCGGCCGCGTCTAGTAGCGGGCGCGGCCCCCATTGGTCCCTGCGGCCACGCCCCCCGGAACCTGCCATTCGATTGGCTCTCACGCCCGGCTCCCTACACGCTGCAATCCCATTGGCTCCTGGGCCGAGGAGAGACCCGGAAGGCCCGGAGCCGACTGCAACCACCGACGAGGGGGCTCCAAGGAGAGCGGGAGCCCCCGACCTTTTCACCAGGTCAGGACAGAGCCGCGCAGGCCTACTGAGGCCTGAAACATTCAGGTAACCCCCCTGGGGGAGGGCAGAGATCACCGGGGATAGCAGGGGTGCTGAGGAGCCTCGCAGAATCAGGGTGGCAGCCCCGTAACTGCCCCTCCCCTCAGGGAGCTGCAAACGAGCCCTGAAGGCCCCATTGGAACTGTCATTGTGAAGCAGTTGAGCCGGACTGGGGCTAAGACTGCACTAGATGTAGGAGTTCTATCACCTGGATTAGCCCTTGCTCTATGCTCTGCTTAGAGTGCCCCTATGCAAGAAATGTTGCCTGGAATGTCCCTAACAACCAAGTGCTATTCTTATTAATGAGAAGACAGAAATGTTGTTGCCTATGATGCCCCTGGGTTACCGAGAACCTTACTGTTATGTGCCTGAAGTTTTGAGAGAGGTTTACGCTAGCGGCATAAGTATATACAAAGAGTTACCTACCTGCTCTGTTCACTTGAATTAATTAATTGTTGCCCTGAGATTACCTGCGCTATTCACTTGAATGAATTTATGCCTGTTTGGTGTTGAAATGAATTGCTTGTTGCCCTGAGATTCACTGCTCTATTTACGGGAATGAATTCAATGTTGCCCTGAGATTAACTGTGCTGTTGACTGAATTGAATATACTACTCTCCTAAGACTTTCTGCTCTATTACTGAAATGAATTTATTCGCCAGGACTTGCACTAGATAAAGGATCTTGTTTTACCAATAAACTTGGTGTGGTGTCTTTTCATTGTGTGCACATTACTGAGTCCGGGTGAGTGAGTGCTGCACAACCGCTTTACACATTGCATTCGGGTGCCTTCCTACCTCACGGCAAGCTGCCGTGTTGGAATTGGAGACCCCAGTTCTAACAGTGTCTAAATTGTATTTTGCCCACTTTCCAGTGACCCTGAAGAAACCCTGTAGAAGACAGAAGGTTGGAGAGCTACCTCACCCCTGGATACCCTAGTACCCACGTTACCTACACCAGGGAAGCCGGGTGCATAGGTGTGAAGTGTTGTCGGAATCCGCTGTCAAACCCAATGCAGGACTTCAGGAAAGTGCCGCTGCTGGAGAAGGAGTAAGTGTCCGGTGGAATCCAAAGGTGGATTCAGGATGAGAAGTGCCTGCAAGCTCAGGAGTGACCCAGGAACCTGGAAGACGAATGCCCTCCGATGTCGGGAGTTGCAGAAGAGTTGACGGTGACCTTGACTCTACATGCTGTGAGGACCAGGCATTGCTGTGGGAGACCATGAGTCGTGCACAAGCTCTCTCACATGGGATGTCGAGATTTGAGGGGTCAGTGTCCGTTGGGAGCACCAACAGGCCTTGGCAACTGCAAACAACATGCATATCGAAGAAGGTGCAATGTCGGGACCAGTAAGGCAAGCAGCAGAGTCAGGGCAGGCCCCCAGCAATCAGGGGAGCCTAAAAGAAACAAAGCTGACCCTCAACAAGACCCACAGGGCGGAGACACTGAAGTAGCAAGAGGAGTTTGAGTAGCTCACCAAAAGATGCAGGCCATGGTGCAAACAATGACATGTGGACAAAGACTTTGGTCACTGAAGATGATTGAGGTTGGGGCTACGTGGAGCCTGAAGATCTTGGTGGAAGGAAGCCAACAAGCCTTTGCAACTACAAGTTGATGCGGCACACAGGGGTTTGGTTCCTGCAGCTCCCACGAGGGATACTGGCCTCAAACTTGGTGAGAGGGCAGGGCAGGCCTCGAGAGCTGCGTGGAACCACCACCTGTGTTGTTGACCCTTTCGGAGTCTGTAGGAGCTCAGGATCAGCAGACCGGTCATCTTAGTTGGCTTGCCTGCAGATATAGGGAAGTGACTCCTCCAATTAAAGGGAGATTACTTGAGGTGTCTTGGATGCCCACAGGTGTTGGAAGGTTCCTGTATGGTGCACAAGCACATATGATGCAGAAGACTGAAAGGGGGATGAAGTTGAGCCAAACGAAGTTCAGCCAAGTCCAGAGTTCCCAGACGGTAGAAGTTGAAGTGGTGTCTTAATTAAATCATGTCCCACGATAAATCTAGGGACGTACACCAAGGTAAGCCCTTACGTACCATAAGGAAACGGTTGGGGTGATTCAGGGGACCCTCCCAGGGGAGGGTTTGAACAGGGGGAGGATAATTCCATGTCCTTTGTGCAGTTTCATTCCAGAGAGGGGGCCAACGGCTCCCAGAGCTTGTTTCAACTGGGCTATGCAAGGAGTCACCAAATGTGCCCCTCATACATACTGAGTGGCGCTGGCAAGCGCACCCACCCGGCCCCAATACACTAAATCGTGTATGGGAGGTGGTCACAGATCCCTATGACAGGATACCTATTGTTCTGCCTTCCCCTGCTCGAGCTTGGCTCAGCAGGAAGAGGGCAGAATCGTGTCTCTGGTTGGCAGCAGCCATGTTGTGCTGTCCAGGTCTAGAAGACAGGTACCGGTAGCACTGAGAGCCTAACAGAGGCCCCTTCCAGTTCTTGGAATCATTCCTCTGACACAGTTTACGGTATGGCGGTTTGATTCCAACATGTTCGATACCAAATATGATAGGATTAGTTGCAGCCGTTTTCAAGAGGGTCATTGCATTATTACGCGGTGCCCATCTTTATGGTATAAGGCTTCTATACTTACAACCCAGGAGAATGAACTCCTTAGGTTGTAGGTGTGTCCTGCACATGCAAGGGCACCCTCACACTTAGAACCAAGCACCCTGCCTTCAGGATTGATAAGGCCTGCTATAGGGGTGACTTATAGGATTTAAGTGCAGTGACCCTAGATTTTGGAAACCTATATCTTTAGTAAGATGGTAGTTGAATTCTGAATGGTCTCCCATAGGTGTCAAAATGCATGCTTCAACCCATGGGGGACCTCTGGGGAACCTGTGCCCCGAGTACCTTAGACCCATATACTAGGAACTGATAAGGGTACCCCAGTATCCAATCTGGGATGTAACTAAGTACTGACCACAACAATTTAATGGAGAAAGCAGAGAGACTGGGGTCCTGATAGTGAGACTAGTCAAAAAAACAGCTTAGCATCAGGCAAAAAGTGGACGCAACCATAAAAGCAGATCCTACTTTACTACACAGTCCCAACTCAGTCAGAAGCCCAAATCCCATCTACAATGATCCTAGAAAGAATAGCTAACAATGCTATTGCCACTCGGTATGTACTGCCCTATACAGTGTCGTAGTTCACATAAAGTGTACAAAGCAATTAAGGATGCTTTGCAAATCTATCATTGTACAGGCCATGGTTACTGGGCTACTCTTACCTGGAGCATTTTCCTACTTTCTTAAAGCCTTTCTCTTGAAGGATAGTTGTTTCCCAAAGAAATCTCTTATACAAATTGTGAAGTTGAAAGTTCACGGCACAACAAAAAATACCTGGATTGTAGCTCGTCATGAGGGAAAGGTATGCAAGATCATCATTGCTCACATTGATATGGTGATAATAGGAATCACATGATCAAAAACATCACAAAATCCCTTATTATATATGTACACGTGCCATCATGTCGCACATGGAAACCCAAATGTGACCTTGCAGGCATTCATATTTGAGACTTGTAGATTACCTCCGCAGTGACTGCTTACATCTCTGAGGCATCGTTCTACTGTACTTAGACTCCTGCAGCATCATCTACGGTGAGCAACTTAAATTCTGTCTGAAAACAGCGACTAGCTGACAAGCATGAGTAGGAAGGTGGTGTTCCAAGGTGCTGTTTTCCTTGGAAATTTGGGAACGCTTGTAAACGTATGCTTTAGGACATTCGCAATACCTCTTCCCATCCTGGAATTGCTCAAAGATTTACTCCAACCAACGACTGGAATAATTATCTTTTTTGGGTGAAAATGAGAACAGATTTGCTGGGGAGATAGGAGAAGGACTTTTTATGGGGAACAATGTTTCTTTACAAAGAAAACAGAATGTTCACTTGCACATTTCCTTCTGAAGAATTCTTATTTGAACGCAGCACAGGGTAGGAGCCATTGGACAAAGTCACATGCCATTCCCGCCAGTACTCCTGGAAGTGTGCGCCTCGTACTGTTTTCTAGGTGAACTACTGTGAATGTTTTAAAAATATATATTTTTTAAAGTGAGCTCAGACAGAGGTGTAACTTTCCATCCATTTTGTAAGTCGATTCACCAAAATCCCACGAGCAGAAGATGTACCATTGCACACCTGTAGACCTCTATGGCATCACAGGAGTTGATATTTAATGACATTTGACCTTTATTCATCAGAAGTGATAGCACAAGACCTGGACCCAGATGACGTAACAATACCTGACATCGTACATCGCAAAGACAAAATATATTAATAAAATCACAAGGGAATGAGCACAAAAGAGATTTAGAAACATAAACCTGTTTCATATTCATATGGACTACATATTGAAGTTGTACTATACAACACATTTGTATATGGTAACTTATATTTCTCTATGTATTATTGCATATACAATTATTCGTCTTCTTTTTTGATGGTGTCAGAACTCGTCAATATATATAACAGCATCATCATAGCTCAGCCAATAAATGTTTCATCCTGCTTGTAAGTGGGGGCCTGTAAGTTTGGGGTTTTCGCAAAGCTGCAAAATTAGGTGTAACATTAAGGGCCTGATCCCGATTCCGGTCGGAAATCGGTCCGACCGACACTGACCGGGAATGTATTCTGACGGCACGTACACGCGCTGTACGACTTGAGTAGTATGATGAAATGCGTGTGAAACACAACCGACTCGCACGAAGCACAGTACGTACGACCGACACATACGGAAACCAGTGATTCAGCTGTAAAAGAGCCCGACGCAACATACTCGTACGCGAACGAACCACATAGGTTACCATTAGCCCCGCGCGACAGACTCGTACGTGAACCATGCCACATAGGTTACCATTAGCCCCACGCTACAGACTCGTGCGCAAACACTGCCACATAGGTTATCCTTAGGCCACTGCAACAGACTCGTATGAGAATGATGCCACATGGCTTACAATGAATGGAACAGACTCGGACAACCCCACCAAAACATGACCAAGCATCCGTTGCGGTCAACGCATCTTCCATCTAATGTTCAAAGTGAATACAATAAAAACAGATCACAAAAAAGCAAACAAGCATTGGCCTATCCCCCAAAAATATTTTCATCCTCCTAATTTGTCTTCATGATAAGACACACCCACAACTCCACCTATATAAAGGGTCAAATATTTGTCATTGATCCTTTGCAAATTCCACTTACTAGCCAGCAGACCTCAACACTAGACAGCACTGACAAATACACACACAAATCATCCACCACACAACTACCACACAACTAGCACCTGTAAAATAATACACCCACTAAAACACACCTTTACTCACACTCACTCACTCACCCTCATCTTCACACACACATCCATCACCCCACGACCCATCACCATGCCACCCAAGAAGAATCCAAAGTTCACAGACCGTGAGTTGGAAATAATGGTAGATGAAATCATCAGAGTAGAGCCACAGTTACTTGGTAACTTGGTCCAATAGACCCCCTGTCCCAGAAAACCAAGATGTGGGAGAGGATTGTCAACAAAGTGAACACCCAAGCACGTTGTCTGGGCACAATGGAGGATAGCAAGAACAGGTGGTCCGATATACACAGGAGGGTCAAGAAGCTCATTGGAAAAGTACGTGCCCTGAGCCAGTGTACTGGCGGTGGCCCTCCTGCCAAACCGGTTCATTTCACTTCCTGGGATGAGAAGGTGCGGGCCATCCTACCACCAGAGGGTATACATGGAATATCAGGAGTACCAGAGCCTGGTGAGTACAAACTAAAATAGACTATATTATCCAGAAAATACTCATCCACAGACATCACTATCAAGGACATAGTCATACAAATCACTGTTTTCTAATACAGAACTATATGAACCAAATGAGCCTGGGATGTGTATGGCACTTTGTCAAACAAAATTACCTGCAATCTCACGATAATCGTTACCTATTCCATTACATGTACAAACTTTATGACAAACACAGAAAATCTTTGTGCCAATAATAGCATCCAGCACTGTCAGCCATCTTGTCAGCAAGGTTAGAATCACTCACAGTGAAGCTGAGTCACAGGAAGGAAGTGTGGGATGGCTGGGAAGGTGGGGGTTGCCAAAAGCATGATGGGAGTCATAGTCACAGTTAACAGTTCTTCTCCCACATGGACCAACAAGCCCACCTTGAACTACACACATTGCACAGGGAGTGTTAAGGTACTGGCAAGATAGCAGGCACTGGCCCATGGTGTGGAGACCACAAGGCCCAGTTGGGAGTTGTGCTCAAACTAACTCCAGGCACCACTGTCGGACATTTTGAATGTAACTTCTGCCTTACTGTCATGGAGGTGTGGTTTATGGTGACCTATTTGCACTGTGTGGGAGGATGAGTGGTAGCTCTGACTACATCTGCCAGCAGGCCCTTGTTCCACACACCCCCTCCCACAAACATCACACCTGTAAACATGCTGTCCCAGAGAGAGGGTTTGAATATGTACTGTCAATATGGCTGACACTGGTCTCTGGATTGGGGAGGCCAAGTCCATGATCGTACCCCTGCCCAGAAATTGTACCTTTGACTAACAATATACCTGCAATGTAATTTCAAATCCACATGTTGAAAGAGGCACAAGCTTGAAACTACCTCTCAGCAGGGCCATGTTTTGCAAACACCAGTCTCATGCATCTGCCATTTTGTTTGCACACATCCACTTACAGATAAGCTGAGTCACAGGAAGGAAGTGCGGGATGGCTGGGAAGGTGGGTGTTGCCAAAAGCATGATGGGAGTCGTCGTCACAGCTAACAGTTCTACTCCCACATGGACCAACAGGCCCACCTTGAACTACACACATTGCACAGGGAGTGGAAAAATACTGGCAAGATGACAGGCACGAGCCCATGGTGTGGGGCGGACAACAAGGCCCCATTGGGAGTTGTGCTCAAACTATCTCCAGGCACCACTGTCAGACATCTTAAATGTAACTTCTGACTCACTCTCATGGAGCCATGGTTTATGGTGGCCTATTTGTACTGTGTGGGAGGATGAGTGGTAGCTTTGACTACATCTGCCAGCAGGCCCTTCTTCCACTCACCCCCTCCCACAAACATCACACATGTGAACATTCTGTCCCAGAGAGAGGGATTGAATATGTACTGTCAATATGGCTGACACTGGTCTCTGGATTTGGGAGGCCAAGTCCATGATCGTATCCCTGACCTGAAATTGTACCTTTGACTAACAACATACCTGCAATGTAAGTTCAATATCCACACGTTGAAAGAGGCACACACTTGGAACTACCTCTCAGCAAGGCCATGTTTTGCAAACAACAGTCTCATGCATATGCCATTTTGTTTGCACACATCCACTTACAGGGAAGCTGAGTCACAGGAAGGAAATGTGGGATGGCTGGGAAGGTGGGTGTTTCCAATAGCATGATGGGAGTCTTAGTCACAGGTAACAGTTCTCTTCCCACATGGACTAACATGCCCACCTTGAACTACATATATTGCACAGGGAGTGGAAAAGTGCTGGCAAGATGGCAGCACTGGCCCATTGTGTGGGGACCACAAAGCCCTTTTGGGAGTTGTGCTCAAACTAACTCCAGGCACCAATGTCAGACATCTTAGCTGTTATCTTCACAGTCACTGTACAGAACGCATAGTACCAGGTGGTCTGGTTTTGACATGTGGGAGGATGAATATTAGCAGTGAATGCAAATACCATCATGCCCTGCCCTATACACACTTTCTCATGAAGAACAAATAGCACTCTTGTGACTAGGCAGTTAATGAGTGAAAAAGGAAATGTACCGGAGAGCTGGATACACAGGGGTTTCATGTAAGATATAGAAAAAAGTCACATCTTGGCCTTTTCACACAACTACATACTCTCAAACACCTTCACAGTACATTAGCAACCAATTACAGGGAAAGCATTGTCCCAGGTGTGCTCATTGTGCTAGCTGTGAGGCAGTGAGGCGGACAGGACATGGTGTAAGTTGCAGTCATTGCCCTTTTCAAAACACACACACAATGAAACGTTCATCAGTGGCAATGGCTAACTGATAGTTAATGAATGGTCCACAGCAAGATGTCTGATACTGTTGCATAGTGTCATGTGCCAAGGACTTGTTGTAAATAGCACTCAATTCCAACATCATGCTGCGGCGTCAGCATCCTTGGCACTACACTCCCCTCACTGTCATTGATCCTCTGTCTATGAGCAGTAAGCTGTTCTGGTTGGGAAGAGGGGTAGTGGTCATTTCAATGTGGTTGTTGTAACAACCGCGTGGCAATTGCATGTGTTGTAATGCATGTGCTGTAATAGCTGTTTCCCATTAACACAATCATCAAAGTAATATACTGTTAAAAGCCGACATAGATTCTGGATTGTGAGTGTGTAATTCGCCATAGCAATGTGACAGCTTCGAACATGCACAAAGGCAAACACACATGCTCAAATCTGGATAAAGGTCCCAATAGGAAGAGTAAGTATGTCATTGTTAAAGCACATATGTGTGAAACATCAATACACCTGTGTCACGCACAGGGTTTCACAGGGTGTCACATGACAGTCAATGTCTATGTACAGTCAAGGAAACAAGACATGCACATTAATGCACCAAGAAGCACATCTTGCCCAAATGACTATGTTCACATGACAAATAGTCCTGTGTCTGTGATGATTGATGAGCATATATTGTAATAAACTTCTAGATAACCTACCGATGATTCTTATACGTGTATGATACATTGACCAGTGCAAATACACAACAAACCTTGTGTCACACTTCTACCCACAGGGTCTGATGATGAGACAGCAAGAACAGACCAGGAATCACAGGCCCAGACTCTGGTTGACCCTGAGCTCTCTGGTGTGGATATCTCTCAGCCCTCCCTGGATGAAGATGAGCTACCTAGCACCTCCGGTGTGGGTCAGCATGCAGCACCAGCAGCAGTAACATCAGCACCCCCAGCGACCACTCCGTCATCATCTGCGACCACCCAGATGACCAGTACCCAAACGAATTCATCAAGCCAGGCAAACCCTGGGAGCACTGCATAACAGTGTACTCCTGATTTGGCAGTTAACATCCCCACTGTCAACAATGAAGGAGGTCCAGTTGTGTCTGTGCATCCTACAACAGGTCCTGCTCTTGTGGGTAGGGGTGGTGGGAGTGGGCATGGTGGGAGGTTATGCCATGCAGCTGGTGCTGATGTTCAAGGCGACCCACAGATGGGCTGCACTCTTGATGTTTATCAAGAATTCACCAGAGACTTTGGCCAGGTAGTTCGGATCCTCAGGGACATGAAAAAACAGCAGGCTGCCCATTTTGACCGTGTGGAAAGACATATGGACCGAATGGAAGCAAAATGGTCCAAAACCAATGATCTTACAGCGGTGCACAGGGACAACCTCACCTGCCTCCGTCAAAGAGTAACGAACATGACCCACTGCTCCCTTTGTGCCAATAACATCTGATGCCTCAACATTTGCTAATGCCACAGGGAGGGTTGATGACTTGGGAGGAGAGTCCTCTGCACCACCACAGCCTGCACCTGAGGGTCCCCCCAAGAAAAAGAAGAGGGGTCATCCGAGGTAGGGCAATTAAGAGACTGATGGCCATACATCCCCACAAGGACTGACAAAATGTTTCTGATATCCTCCATTGTGTGCAAAACACCCACCTTGTTGACTTTCACTGGACTCTCCCACATGGGATGGAGTGTTGAAGTTGGATCATGTTAACAAATGACTGTGGACTTTGCTCTAAAAATTTTCATCTATCACCACTTCCAACTCCTCTGTGAACTATGGATTTCATTTTTTGTACACCATTTCACCTTACTTTTCTTATTTCACACATTCACTGCAATAAAAACATACTTGCACAATACTTGTTTTTTTTCCGGTGAATAAAATACAGTTTCCAGAATTTGTATGATGATTAAATTAACAATGATTTCTCTTTTAGAAAAAGGTAAGGAGTATATCTACCGTATTGTGAATGCATGCTACATAACACATATGAGAGATATACACACCAAGGTCAACACAACACATAGTACATGCCATAGATATTCATTGCCGCCACTCTTGTAAAATTGAAACATTTAACTGCACAAAAACTAAGCATTGTCTTATGAAAATAACATCAAGGCATACATACTGTATAATAATGAATGTTTGATGTGTATAAACAGACATGGCACACCTCAATGTGGCTCACAGCTTTATTATACTGGAACAAGCTGTTGCACTCACCACTAAATCAAGCTGATGAAACAGTGTCAATAATCAGAAATAACTTAAAATTATCATTATATGGCTGATGTGAAAGTGTGGCATAGATTCATGATCCTAATCAAGATTCCATTATGGAACAGCATTGTGGGTCTTGTAGGTAACTGGTATACATACAACAGCCAAGGGACCCTGTGAAGAAGAAACAAAGAACATGATTAAATCAGAAATGTTGTTGTTTTAACATCTCCCTAATGTATTTTCACGATTATCATTAGTTGCATGTGCACACCAGCTGTGAGTAATGTCTACACTGTACTGGTGATCATTAAAACTCAATATACACTGACCAAAAACAAATACCATGTCAACTAGCATACACTCACATGTATATAAACATAGTGTACAGCATAAACATATCATGCAAAGAAAATGCTGTATCAAATCATCTTAGCATACTTACAATCATGAGAAAAAGTTGTTTATGAGCTGTCTCCTAACATCCTCCTCCTCATCACTGGCAATCGGTCCCAGTCCAGGATCCTCCCCTGCTGGAGGCAGCTGGTCTCCGTCATCATGTATGAGCGGTATCTTCTTCTTCACTGCCATGTTGTGTAGCACGCAACACACAATGATGATCTTACACACCTATGATGGTTCATATTGTAGTGCTCCTCCTGCACGATCCAAGCAACAAAATTTTGTTTTGAGTGGTCCAAATGTCCTCTCAATCACTCGCCTTGTCCGACCATGTGCATCGTTGAAACGTATCTCAGCAGGGGTGACTGGGTTTCTGAATAGTGTCAGCAACCACGGCATGTTGGGGTATCCAAAGTCTCCTACATTTAACACAAAAAAATAAAGCACTTCTCAGAAAACGGGTACAACATGACATACAAGTAACACATAACAGAAACAGACAACATTACCCACCAACAAGCCAGGCATGGTCATTTTGCAGCCGAGACATTATCTGTGGTATCCAACTCATTCTCATGATGTACGCATCATGTGCTGATCCTGTGAAATGTACACAGACATGTGAGATAATCATGTCAGCCAGAAATACTACCAGGGCATTTACTGAGTGGAAATGTTTGCGATTCCTGTATGTCTGTTCATTGGCTTGTGGTGACATCAAAGCCACATGTGTACCATCAATTGAGCCAATGACATTTGGCATCTGTTCTAAAGCATAAAACTTACTCTTGAAGGCACAACACTTTTGTGGTGTTAGGAACCTGATGTAGAGGTCCAGAAAATTGAACATGGCCTCCAACATATCAAGTAGCACACAACTGAACATAGTCTGTGACATCCCACCAGCACTAGCCACAGTATACTGGAAACTTCCTGTGGCAAAGAAATGTAGGGCAGCCATCACCTTCACCTTTGGAGTCAGTGCAGAGGGATATGTGCGTCCAGGTTGCAAATGGGAGGCCAACTGGTCTGCCAACTTCTCAATAAGTCTTCTGGTGAAGCAGTATCATCTGATGCTGTCTCTTTCTTCCATGGCCTGTAGATCGGGGAAGGGTTTGTGGACAGCTGGTCTCCTGCAGTACAAAATGTTTGAAACATCAACAAATATCATACAGTTACAAATTTCGCAATCTACATTCATAAACTCAACCACCACATGAAATCAAGACACTATAAATGCAGATGTGTGATGCCAAGCAAATACACAAAGGACAGCAATGTCAGCCTGCACATACCTTCTATGTTGTTATGGTCTGTAAAAAAATACAGTGATGTACAGTGAATAATTAATGGTGTCTGTCACTGTCCATGTGATCATACGTCACATACTCTAAACACACCTATTATACTATGAAAGAAAGTTGTTTGTAATAACTCTCACATGTCTGAAAGGTACACAGACCTGTCTCATGTAATGCAACATAGCTGATACACTAGGTACAGACATCTTGTCGCCATGCCCACCACTGTCATGGTGTGCACAATGTCAATATGTCATGTCAGTCATACATCTACAATCACATACATAAAACATCCATGATGTGTTGCACGTCAGTATATGACATGCATACATGTAAGTTGGTGACACAAACACACAACAGCAACTCACATGGCAATTCAAAGCTGATGCCAATGCCTAAATACTATCTCTACTTCATAAATGAAGTTTCTGCATTGTACAAGACTTACATACTGTGGATGCATATTAACTGACTTCACACTATTTATATGTCCTCACTCAGTCAGTAAAGCACTGATTATGCACGTATGTAACCTCTGTTGACACATATATCCCCTGAGACTTTGTCCAAGCATAGGAGGATGATCTGTAAAATGGTCAGTCACAGTTGTGATGTTCCTCTGAAACAACATATTTGTTGCACATGCAGTTTGGCTCCTCCTACAAATCTTCTTTGTTATGTCACATGTACCTTATGACATGTGCCACACTCCATCCACACATGTGATGCAGCATTAAAGGAATATTTGCTATACTGTTCAATGTGGTGATTTAATGTTGTTGTGCACTTGAGCCCAATCAACAACGTGTTCTTCACATCCTTTGCCTGTCAACTACAATGAGGAACGAGGCGGGTAAGTATAGTATGGACACGTGCGCCGCATCGTGACCGAGCTCGACAAACCATTTGCCTGTTTACTTCTATGAGGAATGATTCGGGTAAGTATAGTATGGACGCGTGCGCCGCATAATGACCGAGCTGGACAAACCGTTTGCTTGTTTACTTCTATGAGGAACGAGGCAGGTAAGTATGGCATGGACATGTGTACCACATCGTGACCAAGCTGGACAAACCGTTTGCCTGTTGACTTCTATGAGGAACGAGGCGGGTGAGTATTCAGAAGTCGCGGAGCCATATCCGGACCGAGCTCAACAAACAGATTGGGTGTTGGTCGTCATGGTGACAGACACACATTTTGCGTCGTGGACGATTCGTGTATGAGCCAAACAAGGCCCTGCTGGGCAGCCTCCTTCGACAGAACAGCAAGCTATATGGAAAACCAGAGGAGAAGGTGAGTGTTGATTACACTGTGATTTTAATAGGATATGTCTAAATAATGGCACTACTAGCATTGTGATCGCAAGGGCAAGCATGCAACCATAATTAATGTAATTCTTACAGTGTGTAGATTTCTGTACTGGACATGTAAAGTGATGTAGAAGTGTATGTAGTGGGTTAGACTTTTCTGCACTGTTTTCATGTTTGTGAGGGAGATTACACACAGGACAAGTGACCATGATGATAGTTGGCTACCCTTTGGACATTAAATGCCAGTCTGACCATGACTTACATGTTCATGTGTGTGATGCATAAACATCTTGCATTGGGAGTAATGGTGTGTCACCTTGTCATCCTTACAGGTCGACGCCCATCAGAATAATTAGATCTGGTTGACCATCACCCGGGCCGTTATATCTGTGGGGTATACAGTCGCAGTGTCCGCCACTGCCAGGAGAGGTGGCAGGACCTCTGTGGCTTGAAAAGGAAGATTGCAAGTGTCCAGCTGAATCTGTCACATACTCACAAAAGGGGTGGATGACAGACCTTGACTACCCACATGCTCAGGATACTAACGGTGGTCTTCCCTGACCTTGATAGGCAGTTGAAGGTCAGACAGCAGCAAGGAGGGGGTGATTATGCGCCATGTTGCTGGACCATGTCTGACATGCTTGTTGCACTCTCACAGGTTGTATGTCTGGCATTACAGCCCTTCATGTGAGAAATGTGACTTTGACCCATTGACATATGATGTCCTGGTGTGTCCCTTTCTGTCTGAGACATGTGTCACTTTGGTGTTATGTATTTTCTGTAGTCCAAGGTCCATGTGATCAGCACCATATACAACAACTGCAATGAAATGTCCATTATGAGTGAAGTATTTGTCAGACTTGTGTCAGCACATTGACTGACATATGACCTGTACTCATTGGGATACATACTTATCTGTTAAAAATGCTGATGTTGATGCACACATGTTTGCCTAAAACTGATTCACATACGTGCAGCAGGTGAGACCAATGTGGATGTCTCAGACAAATGAAATTGATAAATGTTTAAAATGTGTTGTTACCTACATAGTGCTCAGTGTAATCACATGTATCACATGTACTAAGGTCAGGTATGCCGACTCAGACCATACAAGACACTGGCATATCATATTTTTGTGTGTCAGGCAAGACTTACATCATTTGAATTTCAAAATTACATGTGTCAGAATATTGTACTGTGTGTACATGTAGAAATGTTAGATGTACACAGGTGTCAAATGTATGTATTATGTACATCCATCTAATGTGTGGAATGTTGCTCAGATGCACAAGACAAAACATGTGTGTAACATCCCTTAAATGTGCAGACTGGTGGCTTAAAAACATATGGGCATGCTGCATTACTTCTTTGTATTTGAGGTCTGACATATTCATGGAGATTATTTTATAAAATGTACATACTCCAATGTCTAAGTAGTACAAATTGAGCCTGTCAAAGTGGTCATATCATGTCTAGTATGTAGGGGACGTGTATACTTGACCCCAACAGATGTTGCTTTCATCAGTCAATACATGATTGTTACACGGTGCAGCCTTTATTTGTGAGATTTCCTGGTCCTTGAACAAGAGTCAGTACAGACTGTTTAGCCAGACAGGCTAGTGGCATACTTTTACAAAGGTATTTTTGTGGAGATGCAGCATTTCAATTTGCCTGTAGTTGTGCATGCAGAGCATCAGAGCACTGACATACACAACCTAGGTGTCCATCATGATGACTGTGGATGGATGTATGATCATCAGGTAAACTGAGATAACTTGTCCATCCCAAATGCTGTGTCACTTCCACACCCCCTTGCTGCAGCTGATACTGGTTTGGAATGACACATGCCCCTCTGGAGCATCTCAGATCTGAGAAGACGCTAAATATTGCGTTACTGGACATGTATTCATTGTTAAGGATATCTTCTGACAAATGTTTCACATGCCTTCTTGTTTTTGGGAATCGTGGTTTACTGGCTGACTGACAAGTGCCATTTCCACATATGTGTATGGATACCAAATAAAATAATTGTTGATAATGCTAATGTTTGCTCTTTGATGTGTTGTGTTGTAGCTCTTGTGTCAAGTCTGTGCAGATGACTGATGTGAATCTCTTTCTCATCCTTGTTAACAGCACCATCACATTCTATAGGAGGAGACAGTTCCACAGAACAAGGGGAAGCGGAGAGCCAGACTGGGTAGATGGCAGAGGAGGAAGATGGACCCAGTGGCACAGAGGGGGAGGGGAGCCACACTGAGGGCTGGTCTGAGACATCAACATCTGCAGGAGACAAGGAAAGTTCCAGTGATGACTCCATTGTGGTGGTGGCTTCTCCCATATCAGAGGACAGTAGTTCTGAGTCTGCCACCTCCCTCAGTGCCACTTCCACCCTCACATCTGCTCCCATTCTCAGTGTCCGTGGAGCCTCCTGTGTTTGTGAGCGTGTCTCCTTTGTGCCAGGCACCACACCCCCTGCATCTGTTCCCCCTGCTGCCCTGAGTGTGGAGGCTGTGGATTTACTTAAACAGCTATATGTGGGGCAGACATCCATGCTGAGTGTCCTCCATGCGCACACCGGTCTTTTGACACAATTGGTGTCATACATGGAAGGCATCTCATCAAACATGTCTGCCCTACAGCGGTCAAATCAGACCATGGCCTCTTCACTGAAGGCAGCAGTGTCCCTCCTCCAGCAGTCCATCACCCCTCCCTCCCCTGCCCCATCCACACTAACCACTACACTATCTGACCCCAGCACACTCACACAGGCACATGCACACACAGCAACAGACACAAGCAGCACACAACCACCCAAGACAAAGCTTAAAAAAACAATCATGAACACTCAGGGGACTGACATCAAACACAGAGGGGAGAAGGACAAAAAACTCACACACCGATCCACAAGCACTACACATTCCTCACCTACCTCTACCTCCAAAACACCTACCCTGCACTCTTCAGCCAAACCCACTCCACAGGTTCTCTTCCTCTCTGATCTTGGCCTCTTCCCTAGTGATTCATCTGACAAAACTCACAAGGGGAATGGGAAATCCCCCAGGACAGAGAGTTGATCCACACATGCTTACGCCCCCTCCCATAAGAGTGGTAAACCTGAGATTCCCATCCATACATCCCCCAGAACCAAATCACCAACGCCCCAACAGCATCCCACAGTTCACCGCCAAAATCTAAATCCACACGGTCCCAGCCCACCCCTCCAAAAGATCACGCACACACCGCACAAGTTTCACCCACACACCATTACAAGATCACAAAGATCATCAGGCCTTCCCCCACCACATGCACGTCCACTCCCATGACACCACACATTATCTCTGTTCCGGACACTGCAGTGGAGCCCCCACCCAATCAATCTGAAATGTCCACTGCAGTGGAGCTCCAATCAACTCAATCTGGACTGTCAACTGCAGTGGAGCCCCCACCGACCCAACCCGAACAGTCCACTGCAGTGGCGCCCCCACCCACTCAATCCAAACAGTTCACTGCAGTTTAGCCCCCACCCACTAAATTTGAACAGTCCACTGCAGTGGAGCCAACCACCTCACAATCAGCCATATCCACTGCAGTGGATACCAACACTGGAATAGGCCCCATCCCTCCCACAACCAACACTGGTACACCCTAGTCCTGTTCATGCGGTGCCTGGCAAGGTCATTTAGATACCTCTCCAAGGTGAGATGTCCCAGAGTATTTTTACAGTGGAGGCAAGCGAGGGGATGATCCATATTTGCATCCACTAAGGACTTGAAATCTTTTACTCTCCATTGTCCCAAGAGTTATAATTTGAAAGAGTTTATTTCTCAAATGCTGAATAAAGCACTCATTTTTTTGCAAATTCTTTATTGTTGTGTAGAAAGCATTGACAATAAGGGAACTATCATTGATAGCCTAATCTTGTGGTGTGTGTACAATGAAATGGTGACGTCATAGACTGCATGTGCTCCATGGCATATGTGTCCTATTACCATACATATCTGAGTCATCATTGTATTATTTTGTCATGTTGTCATGAACCACAACATTTGTGAGCATGATGGTAACATGCTTATACGTAAAATTGTTAAGTATGATGTCACTTTGGAGCATAGGTAGGGTTGACATTTGTAGATATTGTGCAAGTCTTTCAAAGTGCAAACATCTAGCATGGACATGCATACTAGCGCTGTGAGGAGCTTCAAGTCATCTGTCTCGTCATTATAAATGTGTATACATGAAGTTTTTGTAGGTGCAGATGAGTTCAGACACACACATGTACACATGCTGATGTAAACATACTCTTCAGTGACTTGTACGTGTTGGAGCCATGTCTGAGTGTCATTATGACTTGGTAGACCCATGCCAAGCACAATCTTGCCACAGCTGTACTTCCATTGTAGGCGAATCGACTCATGGCAGTGTGTTTATCAGTGACATATCCTGACACCATGATGTGTGTGAGGAGAGCAGCTATATCAGTCTTCAAACCCCCTTTTGTACCGAGACTATAGTTATGTTATGTTATTGGTATTTGTAGCACGCACGCCTACTCAAGAGTGTCCCGGCGCGAAAGCCAACTAAAAAGCAGATAAACTGATAGAAGCACAACTTAATTGAACAGCAGAGTCTTTAGGTGCTTCTTAAACAGCCTAAGGTCTTGAATGTTCCGTAGTTCAAAGGGAAGGGCATTCCAGGCTACTGCAGCCATAAAAGATAAAGAGATAAAGTGAGGCGAAATGGGGAACCACCACTAAACGCTGCCCAGCTGAGCGCAGTTGTCTCTTGGGCTCATAAAAATTAAAGCGTCTTCTGAGATAGGGCAGCCCCGTTCCATGCAGTGCTACATGAGTGAGAATGAGAGCCTTAAACTGGACGCGCCTGGCCACAGGAAGCCAGTGTAAGTCAAAAAGGTGTTGTTTCATGCTAGATCTTACAGGAATGATGAGCAAAACTCTAGCAGCCACATTTTGTATTGTTTGCAATTTATTTTAGCTGATAACAAGGCAAGACAATGTACAATGCATTGGCCAAATTAATGCATTACCGGATAAGGGCTTGTGTCACCATCTCCTTTGCTGGTCTTGGAAGGAGAGGCAGGAACTTTCTAAGAGATTTCAGTATGCCAAAGCACATACCAGCAAGTCTCTTTACCTGAGGGGAGAAACACCCCCCCCAAATTCTTAACTGGATTGCCGATAGATTTTGGCATGGGGCACTCTGTAGGCCGGATCATTTCCCTAAAATGTGGGGGGAAAGAGCCATACAGTAGTATCTCTGACTTGTCCTCATTGCACTTAAGCTGTGATAGTGCAAGCCATTTGTAGACGGCAGAGAGACAGTTTTTAGCTTGGTCTGGGGACAAGTCATTTTCCTTCCAGGTAAAAAGAAGCTGTGTAACATCAGCATAAGCTATGATCTTTGCTCCCAATTCCTCTGCTAAGTAGATCAGGGGCGTAACGTAGAGCTTAAAGAGGAGAGGACTCAAAGTAGAGCCCATGGTCACCCTTCTAGGGGCCGAGGAGAATGGAGGTATCCATACCTGCTGAGTTCTATCCTCAAGAAATGATTTAATCCAGACCCAAACTAGACCAGAAATGCCAATATCCGAAAGACGAGCATGTAATTGACGGTGGGGCACCGTATCGAACGCGGCAGAGAGTTCCAACAAAATGAGGGCCACTCTGCCAACGGCATCCAAACATTCTCTAATCACCTCCGATACTTCGACCAGGGCTGTCTCCGTACTATACATTGCCCTAAATCCCGATTGAGCAGGATGAAGGGCTCCATATGTCTCCACAAAGGTGGCCAACTGCTTGTAGACTGCTTTTTCACACACCTTTGCCATGGCCAGGAGAAGAGATATGGGTCGATAGCTAGCTGGCATATTATGAGCTAGGGAAACCTTTTTTAATAATGGTAGTAGTTTGGCCTGCTTCCACTCAGGTAAAACTATGGCAGTCTGAAGTGACATATTTATTATGGTATTGACTTCAGGATTAACCACCTCGGCGACCGCTGCTAGCAATCTAGCTAGACAAGGATCTGCAGGGGAACCAGATTTCAAGGATTTAAGTATCGACAGAGAGTCAGGCAAGCCAATAGAAGAGAACCCCATCAGGGGGGACACATGAAAATTGGACCCTGTAAAATTCCTACAGGAAGCCATTGCCTGCCCAGGTGAGCTAGTCCCGAAGTTGTCCTGAATCGCCTGAATCTTGTCAATGAAAAAGCAGGACAGCCTTTTGCACCATGCCACAGAACCTGGTAAGACACTGCGCTCAGCTTCAGCGGTCAGAAAGCTCTGCACGATAGAGAAAATTTCCTATGAATTGTTTTTGGACATAGCAATGCTTTCCATGTAGTAGCTACTTTTAGCCTCCCTAATTGCAGCATAAAATTCTCTCTGGGCCTTCCTAAGCACTGTGTTGACCAAGTGGCAGTAGGCCAGTCTCCAGCTACGTTCTAGTTTTTTACAGAGCTGTTTTAGCTCTTTAAGCTTGCTAGTATACCAGGGCTTTGAAGGGGTATTTCTAGCTTGTTTATTAGACAGAGGCAGAGATAAGTAATCAACTGCCTGAGAGATCCAATTCCAAAAGCTCTCTAGACCTCTCTCCAGATTTGTATCAAGAGAGGGGCGCGTGTCTAACAGCACCATGCTCAGAGCCGAAGGGTCAATTCTTGGAGAAGGTCTACTTTGGAGATGTCCCTTAGTAAAGTGCGGCATCTGAATGGTCCATGAAAACTGGATCAAATAATGATCCAACCAGGATGTTTGGAGGGGTTCTTTGACACTTAGTGGAAAGTTGGAGCAAATCAGGTCTAAAATATGCCCCCCACTATGAGATGGAGAGCTAGTTCATTGGGTGAGTTGAGCCAGGTTAATTCCTTTTATCACTTGCCTCCCCTCGATCCCAATGGATATTAAAATCACCGAGGATCAAACATTTCGAGAAGCACAAAGCCCTGGGGACAATTACCTCATCCAGAGCTTTCAGAAAGGCTCCCGTGGGGCCGGGGGTCTGTACACCAGTGTACTACCCAATGTAAAATGGGGCGATAAGAGGATGGAAAAATTCAATACCTCACCATCACCAATAGCCTGGGACTCCTCTCGGGTAAAAAACTATGCCTCCCTCACCACCACCGCTGTTACACCACCTCTACCCAGTTTGCAGTCTGCTCTGGCTATTTTATATCCCCTGGGTATAGCCAACTCAATAGCTGGATTAGAAACTCATTGAGCCATGTTTCTGTCACAAAAAGTAAATCTAGCTGCTCATCTGATAGTCAGTCAGTCAAAAACGTTATTTCAGCCACTCGAGCCATAAAAGTACATTAATAGATAAAGATTTTCAGACATTTACACAAACTGATCAATATTTACATCCCATACATTTGTGCAAGATTAAAAAGACTGACAGCTACACAAGAATTTAAAATTCATAAAAACATTCATTAAAATACAATGAACAGAATTTACATGAGTTGTTGTGATTTATTTTGGAAGCACACAGAATATAACTTGTAATGGTTTTTTCCAAATGATCCTCCCCTATAATTACTTTGAAAAACCTCTCCTAATGTGCCACATAGCATTTAAAAAACGAGATACGGCAAATACAATTGGAGGATCAGTATCATATTTTAGCACTCTGTGGGCCTCTAGACAGCAAACAAACCCTACGTTTTTGCATAGTTAGATTATCCAATGTTTACAGGGCAGAACATATGCAGGGCAGAAAAACAGTACATGGATTTCAGACTCGGCCGTTAAATTACATGCAGGACACACACTTGAGTTCTCTGGAGCCCATAAGCTAGTGTGCGCTGCCAGTGGTAGATTCCCCAATCTGAACTGCAGATACAATTTCCTAGCCATAGGCGGGTAGATTACATCCAGAAAAAGTTATTTTTTGTATACCTCTTTAATTTGTAGGAACTCCATTGTCAGCCTGCCCTCTTTGGCACTTTCTTGGAGGGAAAGTAGGTTGGATTGCCTATAATGTTTTACAAGGTCCGAACTAGATAGCAAAGCACAGGAAAACTCTGGGAATGACCATAGCTCTGGCATGCCCAGCCTAGCGGAGAGATTCCTTATGTGGTCCAGCCACGGTGTTTTACTGGGATTTGATCTTGGGAGGAGCTCCTTTAGCTCGACTTTGTAGGAGGACAGCTCTGGAGTTACCCATACCCGGTGCCACAAGGTCAGAGGCCTAAGGGCAATCTCTTCATCAATTGGCCTCATGCCCAGATCCAAACGGAGGGGAACTAGTGGGCTGCTGCGTGGAAGGCCTATAAGCTGTCTCATAAAGTTGTTTTCCAGCTTGACGAGATCAGAGGTAGAACAGTGCACCCAAAGCTCTACCCCATATAGTGTAGCCCCCCTTGCTTGGGCCTTGAATATCTCCACCACAGGAGCTGCTGGCTTATATACAGATGTTCTAAACAATTTCATGATCCCACCCACTGTCTGGGTTAGCCTAAGTCTTGCTTTAGCCGTCTGGGGGCCCCACCCAAATCGCTGAGATAATGTAATGACCAGATAATCGAATATCCTCACTTTTTCAAGGAGGATACCGTTGAGAGAGGGGTTTGGGCGCGTACTCATCGGAGGATTAAAGACCATAAATTTGGTCTTGGATAAGTTAATCTCCAGACCTCTCATATAGCAAAACTGTGCAAACCCATCCAGGATGCATTGAATAACTAGAGGTGACTTGGACAATAGCAGGGTATCGTCCGCAAACATCAACGCGGGCATCTTCCCCGTTGCTAACTTAGGGGCATCAGTGTCTTTTATGTTGTTGAGAAAATAAATAAGCCCATTAATGTAGAGACAAAATAGGTTGGGGGTTAGAACGCATCCTTGTCTCACCACCTTTTTGAACAGGAAAGCGTGTAGCGTTTATCATATTTTCCACATCTTACCTGTGCATAGTTACCAGTATGTAACCTCACTAACACATTAAGGAGGTTAGGAGGAATCCCAAGGTCGCTAAGCACTTCCCAGAGCTTCTTTCTGGGTACGAGATCAAAGGCCGACTTCAGATCAACAAATATAAGATAGAGGATGCCACCCTCTATCTTCACCGTTTTCCAGAAAAGTAGCTGTAATCTAAAAATCTGGTCCACAGTTGACATGTTTGATCTGAAGCCGACCTGGTAGGGACTCAAAATTTCCTCTTCCTCAATCCACCCCTGTATCCGGGCCAAAAGGACTCTGCCCATCAGTTTTTGAGTGATGTCAATTAGGCTGATGGGTCTGTAGTTAGAGGGTAGCAGAGGGACGCCTTTTTTGAAAATGGGTACTATCTCAGCGCCATTCCAAGTACCGGGGAGATTCATGCCCTTCAGAATAGCGTTAAATAGGGCACACAAATATGGGACCCATATGTTGGGTTCCTCCTGAAAGAGGTCCCCCGGGAGTTTGTCAAGACCAGGGGCTTTGTTGGGGTGCAAGCTGTTAATAGCATTTCCAACTTCCATCATAGATATATCCCAGCCCCCCTCCTGGCAAAGCTCCGGAGTTGTATTCTGGATATCTGGGCCGATGGGACCATTAACCTCACAATCATACAGACACCCAAAATGTGAGTCCCAAACTTCGGGCGCTATGTTGGGCTCTATTGCCGAACGTCCTTCCACGTCTCCAGTGCTTACTAGCCCCCAAAACAATTTCAGATCGTTATCCTTCAAAGCAATCTTGAGGGCATCCCACCTCTCTGTTTCCCATCCTTTCTTTTCCTGCAAAATGTACCTAGCTCTAGCTAATTTGATGTTTGGCCTGTCTTTAGCCTTCACAGCATGCAC
Organism: Triturus cristatus; assembly: GCF_964204655.1. Lineage (NCBI taxonomy): Eukaryota > Metazoa > Chordata > Amphibia > Caudata > Salamandridae > Triturus > Triturus cristatus. Next base: position 637,234,347 of record NC_140591.1, read on the forward strand.
TAGCTCCTGTTTTGCTTTGCGGCACTTGTTGTTAAACCATGAGTGTTTTGGTCGGTTGGTTTCCCTCTTTGGTATCACCGGATAGAATACATCGGTCAGTTATGCAATTAGATCCTCATGCATTTTCTTAATCTTGTCTCTATCCCCTGCCAGTGCCTCCATCTGTCCCACCTCCCACATTCTGGCTATCATAGGTGTTGCTAGCTGGTAAACTTTAGCCAATTTAAAGGGAGAGTGTTGGATACAGCTCCATCTAACTTTCCTTCTGTTGTTGGTAGTCTTTAGAGCGCTAGACCCGGTTGCTGGGTGGGGACAAACGGTGGACCCGGCAAGATTCCCCAGCTTCAGAATTGCAATCAAGGCGTTGTGATCACTATCCTGCCTCTGCTGAACGTAGAAATCTAGAACTTTTTCCCAGGTTCTAGTTTCCACCATGATGTCATCAATTAGCGAGGCCTGGCCTTCTCTATTGAATGTAAATTGACCGGGGATGTCAGACTTGGTCCTTCCATTACATGCCCTCAGAGAGTGGGACAACATAAGTGAGTGGAGTTGCATGGCCAGAGGGGACCATACTTTCATTGGGGTGATCTGCGGATCAGGAATTGACCAGTATAGGTCTTCTTCTGAGGAAGCCTCTTGGGTTTGGTCAGTTAGTGGCTCGAATTGGCAAATAAAATCACCTTCTAAGATTTGCAAGGATACTGGGTCCAGGGTTGGAATAAAGCGCCCTAAATGGTCTATGGTGGCAGATTATTGTCTGTTGGTCACAGGTCTTGAATAGACGTTTATTAGGGCTATTTTCATCTTAGCGGGGAATGACAGCAGAACACATTGGATGTCATTGGTGGAAGTTGTCATCTGCTCAGCTCTGCACCCAAGATGCGTGCCTACCCAGATCGTGAGTCTGCCGAACGGGCGCCCCTCCCCCCCTTGGTAGCCAGAATGTTGAATGGCGCAAAGCCGACCCTTTGATGTTCTTCCCAGGCCCAGGTCTCTTGGAATAAACAAATGTCCTAGTTGTCCACAAAAGACCCCCAGTCTGGACATGCAAGTTTTGGTTTTTAGTCCTGCTAGATTCCATGATAGAATTCGTAGTTCTTTACTCTTGGGTCCTATCCCTCTGGATGCCTCCAGAGAGAAAGTGCGGGGGAAAGTGTGAGCATCCTGGTGTCCCCTAGGTAATCTAGCAGGAGCTCCACTTGATTCTCCCACTGAATGACGTCCCTTCTGTACATCAAGGGGAATGGGGGCAGCATCCTTGCTCAATTGGATACCATTTATTTCTGTGCTAGGCCATTGGTCGAAGTCCACGCTACTACCCCCGATCACATCCCTCCCACCACACACTTCCTCATTCTTTTGGACAAGGCACTGATTATCACAATTGTCGCCGGTAGAAGATCCCACCCCCAGTCAGTGAACCTCCTCCAAACGTTCAAATCTATTGCTCACTGCAATGTTAAGCAGAGGGCGCCTACTGTGGGTGCCCCACCTGCCTTCCATGAGGGGACCGGGGCCCATGGGCTGGATTGACGCAAATGCACTACCTCTTGGGTTAGTATGTTGTTGGGGGTAGAAGAAATCCAGCAGGCGGAGGCTTATTCCTGTAGGTGCATAATGATATGAAATAGATGAGTTCAGCAAGCTGCTTGCAGTGTTGGGGTTTTTAAAGTTGATAACAATGCACTACCGCACTTCAGTTTTTCGGCCATTGCCCAACCATGATTATCTCCCCTGCTCTGGCATATTCAAAATGCTTATATCTTGCTATCCAGAATAAAAATGTATTCCTAAGGTCAAGATGGGGTTCCTTAACATTATGGGCAATTGGGGGGGGATACCTGTCATTATAACAACGTAGGGGGCACAAGCTGGGGAAGGTTTATCTAGGCAGAGGGGACACATTACTCTCACTATTGGAGTCCTGGGCTGATAGTGTACTTTGTTTACTGTTGGCCTCCCGGGTTAAAGGATTGGCCTTATCACATCCCTTCACTTCGGGGGTACTCCTCCTGAGACTAAGCTCTTGACTGTCTGTCCGGTTTCTAGACTCCATGTTGGTACTTGTTTCCCTTTGTTTACCACTGGTTGAGGGGTCCTCAATTGAGCACCTCCCCACCCCGTGGGTATGGATTGGACCTAGGGTAACCTCCTGACAACCATTATCAATCCTTCCCCTTACATTGCTTGTGGCGGGGTTGTGTCGTGCTATGACTCCTACAGCTGCCCATGCTTTCTCAAAACTATCTAGGTGGCTGACTAGAGGGGCTATTTCTTCTTTGACAGTGGCTCTCAATTTATTTAAAAGGTCAGCCAACAAACTGGATACCCACAAGGGTTGTTCTACAGCTGTATTGTCAGTTTGAGATTTGCCCTTTGTTGGATCTGGCTCATCACCTCCCACAAGGTCAACCTGGTTGCTCACACAGGGTCTCTTGTTTTTTGGCCCAACCACAAGTGATTGTTTGCGTTTCCCCTTCTTGGGGATATTTGTTTGTGTGTTGTACTTGTGCTGAGGTTTCTTAGCTGGTACGGCCCGCAGGAGGGGCGTCATGATGTGTGTTTGTTGTTCTTGGGCCATGGTTGGTGATGTAGGGGACTGACCTGAGGGGGATGTCGGCGTTTGTTTGTGTTGCTGTGTTTGAGTGGTAATTAATAGAGGGGTCGTCTCAGGCTCTTGTTAGAATATGTCCGGGTGAGGGATAACCTTCTTTCCGTACGCTCTATTTCCGTGGACACCACCCCAATAGCCCTCTGTAACATTTTATCTAGGTTGTGGAAGGCTCACATATTGTTTTGTTTCCGCTGGCAACTGCCCTTTTCCCCATTTTCCCAACTACTGTCAATACAGATCTCCTTCAAAATGTACTACGTCCCGCAGCAGCCTAGGCTGTGGATACACACCCTTGGGCCTCAAAAAAAGGGCCAAGAGCAGAGGTCGGCACAATTAATGCAGTAGTATAGAACAGATAAACCCCAGATTCATTTACAAACACACCATACCCTCCAGAGTGATACTCAGGAAATCACACAGCAGTGGACCAAGTAGCAAACATACAGATATTTTTGTCTTTTGTAGCGGTGTCACCAGGTTGCTGCGGACAAGTGTGATGATGAGAGTCTTACCCCATAATTTATCAACGAATTGGGAGGTGATATCAGCAGCTCAGGGGGGTGGCCCTGCCCTGCCTCTTCCTGTGTGGCGCTTTTAATGCCTGGGGTTGCGCCTCCCTCACAGCTGAGGCTGATGATGTCCACGCATTGCACTCTGGGACTTAAAGTCCCACCAGAGTGAGAAGGTCATCGGGAGGTACTTGCAGGGACCGGGGAGCAGCGCTGACATTCAGCAGAGTAGTCCTGAAAATGAAACAATAGACACGGCCCCCCCGACAGCAGGTTAGTTAGCCCACAACGAGCTCAGCGTCCCGCGCCGCGGGATGTGTGCGGCGCTTTTTCTGCCTGGGGATGCACCTCCCACACAGCTGAGGCTGGTGATGTCCACACGTTGCACTCTGAGACTTGAAGTCCCACCAGAGTGAGAAGGTCATTGGGAGGTACTTGCAGGGAACGGGGAGCAGCGCTGACATTCAGCAGAGTAGTCCTGAGGATGAAACAATAGATATGGCCCCCCAACAGCAGGTTAGTTAGCCAACAACGAGCTCAGCGTCACGAGCCGCTGGATGTGTGCGGTGCTTTTAATGCCTGGGGTTGTGCCTCCCTCACAGCTGAGGCTGGTGATGTCCACGCGTTGCACTCTGGGACTTAAAGTCCCACCAGAGTGAGAAGGTCATCGAGAGGTACTTGCAGGAACCAGGGAGCAGCGCTGACATTCAGCAGAGTAGTCCTGAGGATGAAACAATAGACACGGCCCCCCGACAGCAGGTGAGTTAGCCCACAACAAGCTCAGCGTCCCGTGCTGCGGGATGTGTGCGGCGCTTTTTATGCCTGGGGTTGCGCCTCCCTCACAGCTGAGGCTGGTGATGTCAACGCGTTGCACTCTAGGACTTAAAGTCCCACCAGAGTGAGAAGGTCGTCGGGAGGTACTTGCAGGGACCGGGGAGCAGCGCTGACATTCAGCAGAGTAGTCCTGAGGATGAAACAATAGACACGGCCCCCCCCGACAGCAGGTTAGTTAGCCCACAACGAACTCAGCATGTTTCACTAACAAGCGGGAATTAATTAGTGCCGCCCGAATACAATGTCCTTTCAAAGTGACAGTAGGGGGGGGGGGGCAGTGAGATGGGAGCAGACTTCCAATTCAGTACAGAAGCTAAAATTACAAATTTCGCAATTCCTGTGAATATTGTCCTGTACCTACCAATGACATTCGCGCTTACTCTGGTTTAAGTCTAATAATATCAGTTCATCCCGGCTGTATGACTGGCGACCCTCTTGCGACTGCGACTTGACACAGGCAGCGTGGCTGGCGCTGGCCACATCCGGGGCACTGACGGGCGCAGACAGGCTTGCCTTAGGCGTGCCTTTGGCGCACCTCTGTGCGTCTGCGCAGCGGGCATCTTTATGGGGAATCCCTCCAAACAACTAGTGCGTGTCCCACACAAGATGGCGCCCAGAAGTATCAACCCCAAATGGCAGCATGATGCGTGATGAGTGGAGCAATGCAGTCGTTTGTTTTATTTCAGAGCAAGTATTACCATTTTTAAAAACAATTCATATCAGCAAACAATTTGCAAATAAGGCTCGGTAAAGTGCAGGTGGCACCAGCGTGACGGCTAAACAACTCAATTTGCAGCTCCTAGTCCCTCTAGAAGTGACTGTTAGAGTAGCTATCTGTGTGCTGGCAATTACATGGCTTTGTTTGAGGAAAATTGGGACCCCCTGCAAAGAATACTGGACCCTAGGGCAGGGGAAATACATATGAGAAAAAGAAAACGTAGGCAATTAACTAGGCACAAAATATTGGTCGCGCAAAGAATGCTATAATAGCGTGGCTAAATAATGATCATATTTAGAGGCACATTGTGCGTTAGCTCTATCCTAATACTATAAGCTGCTAAAGTCATACCTGTTCAATGTTAGCGTTTATATTCATGTGACATTTTAACGTGCACAGTTGTGCTAATTAGCTGCTTTTAAACATCAGTGCAGTACATGCATTATTAATCTTTTGGATTGAGCACTCTATACTCTGCTTGGTTAGAAATGTTTTATCCCAAACACGTAACTGGTTATTGTTTGTGCCTCGCATATGTCCATCGCTTGATCCGCTCGACATAAACTTCTTAGGCACAAAATATCGGCCGTATGAAGAGAGCTATAGTAGCGTGGCTAAATAATGATCATATCTAGAGGCACATTGTACAGTAGCTCTGTTTAAACATTATAAGCAGCTAAAGTTATTCCTGTTCAGTTCCAGCGTTTACATTCATGTGGCACTTAAACGCGCACAGCTTTGTTAATTAGCTGCCTTCAAACATCAGTGTAACACATGCAGTATTACCCTTCTGGATTGACCACCAGCTGCACTTTAAAATATAAATAATACCCAAGCTATGATTCTATGCTCCAGGCTGTTTCTTATATAAAAAATATAGTGCGCTTTCAAATGTATGCACTTTCATTTAGAAAAACTCTCAATGTACTATAGCTTCTTAATGCCATGGGGGCATATCAGCAACAACCGGTGATAATTATCGCTAAGCGCACTTAGCGCTAGGATAATTATCGCCGGCTAGCGTGGATTTTTATCGCTGAGATGGCGTGCTATTAGCAACGCTTATCTCAAAAGCGATAAAAATCCTAGCGCTAACTGCCTAACGTGAGATTATCGCTGGAAACCCAGCGATAATCTCACGAAATGTGGCGCTAGCTTGATGATAGGGTCCCACAAACTTAGCCATGATATCCACCTTCCATAGGATATCATGGCTAAGTCAGTGCTGAAGCAGGCGTAAGAAAAGTAGCGATAACAGGGGTTATCGCTACTTTTCTTGCCGCTATGGTTCATAGCGTGGGGCTTGATGATGGGAGAAATGTCGCTTAGCGACATTTCTCCTGTCATGTCAGGTCAGGAACGCCCACTTTGCATCTCGTTAGAGATGCGAAGCTGGGCATTAAGAATTTGTGCGCTAATGCAAGGTTTCACACGTTAGCGTGACCTTGCTAATTAGGCGATAAAATTATCGCCTCTTTTCGCCCGAAAACGGCTGCAAAAGCAGCGATAATTTTCTATCGCTGCCTTGTAAATATGCCCCATAGTTGGATACCACATCCTTACATTTTCGAACGCATAGGCATATGTACATATTTTCAATGACACAGTATTTTTCATCTTACGCTTGTGCCATTTTCGCGAGTGCTTATTTTGGTCTTTCCACCTTCACAGTGATCATCCTTCGTCACATTTTGAGATGACCATATAACTTTGAGTATTGTCTAGATTACCATTTTGAACAACTTATAAAGTGAGGTAAATACCTACATATGTTTTTAATAATCTTTTAAACATGTATCAATACATTTTTTGCTTTACAGCAATATAATGTAATGATTTTTTTATTATACTTCCATATGTGCGCACACAACAGTCATCAACCTGGATGGTCGATACTCTGGACTCTTGGGAGCAAGTACCAGTACTTTATCAATTGATTTATATAAAAAGCCTTCATTTACATTGGTTTTAGGTAATTGCTGCCCCTCTATTCAATGCACGCGTCGGACACTCCGGCTCGCAACGGCTGTCCGACGCGTGCATCGTACTGGCTCGGTCGTAAATCGCATCCATTGCACGCCACGGTTAGCTTACGACCGAGACGTACGGAGCGGTTCGGACCTGGAAACGACTCGGTCGGTGAATTCCATGTAGCTCGCATCGTACTTGCTCGCTCGTACAGCTGTACGAGTCGGGCAGCAAACACGTATACGGCTCGCAGTTTTTCCGGCCGGATCGTGTTCTGTGCCCTTCCAACCCCGATCGGAATCGGCAACTCAGTGTACTAGGTATGTTTGCTAATTGTTATATATATGTTTATTTATTGTTTACTTAGGTAATTTCTGTGGCTGTCCTGAAGAAGGCGCTTAGCATGCTGAAATGCGCGTAGAGAAACAAACAATTTTTCCATCACTAAACCACTAATTGTTGTATATTTGTCTTTTTATGTATATATGTCTATGCCATGTTGTTAAATATAGTATGTTTTATATGTCTCACAAAAACCTTTTTTACTATGAATTAACATGAATAAAATTTGATTTATAAGATAAATGTTTATATTAATGTGCCTAGTATAGGTCAATACATGGCCAGTTAATTGACTAGGTTTTCTTTTTCTCATATATAATTACAGTGCTTTGTCCAACTCATTGACTTTGGTTGACCAACATGTGGGTGCACAATTTTATTACAGTCAATCTGATGACATCCCTGTTTGGGTCGAGACAAGGGCCTGCACTGTGAGCAAACTCATGTGACTGAATCTAAATTTCACATTTAAACTTTGTTAGCATCAACAGTGTTATTTTAATGATGTCATCTGTATTTGCATGTGTGTCACTTGTATTAGTCAATGACTGCTCACAGTCATCTGATTATACCCTTCCTTGTACCATGATGGCAACATTTCTTCTTTGTATGTCTCCTTGAGTGATTTAAGGATTCTGAGTCAGTGTTGAAGTGCCAACTGTGTACATTGCATATCACATTATGCACTTGTCATCCATCCTAAATATATGTAAGAATTTCATGTTTGTTATGTGTAGATTTTTGTATTGTGTTTGTGATACACAGATCCCAACAACAACCCTGGCCTTGTCTACAGAGCACGAATATTGGCTTACGCATTTGACTGTGCTATGTCACCTGTCAAAGTAGTTTTAGATGATGCACATTAGTGATGATGAATGTGTGTGTAGTTTATACAGTCAAAGTGTGGCTTTGATCCAAGAAAGGGCCCTACCTACAATGTGGCCTCACATTAGCAACCATGTCCTTTGACTGCTTGTTGGTTATGTGAGTAGATGGTGGTTCATGCATGACACGTGGCACAGTGTGCAAGAATGAGTGTGCTCAAAGGATAAGGAACACATTCATACTCAGCATCACAGAGGGTCAGCAGACAGAATTCTGTCAACACACTGTTAGCCTTGTGGGTAGTTTGGAAGTGAGTCAGTTTATTGATATATTGTTTGTTGTTCCACAAAACGTCTTCTGCATATGACTCTTGTGCACCTGCACGGCAAACAATGCCTGCTTCCAACATTGGCAATTGAAGATGTATATGTATTTATTCATGATAGGACTCAACACACTCCAGCCTCAATGGATTTCATCACTACAACGTATGTGTCCGGCCAGGCAGAGTCAGCGTCCACACTGACAGACATGTTGTGTTTGTACACAATACACCAATTGGCAAGATCATTAAGGGGGTTTAAGCCTACAATACCAGATTTGTCTGTAAAATACAAATGGGGTTTAACCCCCAATACACCCATTAGGTACAGAAGTTAATGGAGTATAACCCCACAAGATCGTTTTAGTCTGTGGTTTACCCCCCAATACACCATGTGGAACTAGATTTAAGGTTGTTTAAACAACCCATAAAATATTTGTCAATACAATCGAAGTGGTTTTTAGCCCCCAATACAACTATCACCATTAGAGTTAAGGGAGTTTACCCACAAAATACCATATTTGTCAGTACAATTAAAGTGTGGTTTAGCACACAATGCACAAATTGGCACTAGAATTAAGTGCGTTTTACAAAGAAAGACCATATTTGTTTCTACAATCCAGGTGGTGTTTGCCACAGATACAGAGCATAGCAGTACCATGAAAGATTTCAGGCACACATATACATATATATCACTGCTGTGATGGGGGGGTTAGCCATCATGATTTTTAGATTGTAAATGGTGAAGGTGCTTTCAACAAGGATTAACACCAACTATGGGGTACATATTACTGTGAGTGTTATGCATCCGCCCCCTTATGGGGTGACAATGCTGTTAGTGATAGGCATCCACCCCCCTATGGGGTGTGCAATGCTTGTAGTGATAGGCATCCACTCCTCTATGAGTAGAGACTGAGGGTAGTGATAGGAATTCACCCCCCCCTATGAGTGGAGACTGCTGGTAGTGATAGGCATCTACCCCCCTTATGGGGTATGCAATGCTTGTAGTGATAGGCATCCCCCCATGAGTAGAGACTGTTGGTAGAGATAGGCATACACCCCATATGTGGTGTGCAATGCTTGTAGTTATAGGCATCCACCCCCCTATGGGCTGTGCAATGCTGGTAGTGATAGGCATTCACCTCCTATGGGGTGTGCAATGCATGTAGTGATAGGCATCCACCCCCTATGGGGTGTGCAATGCTTGCAGTGATTGACATCCACCCCCCTATGGGGTGTGCAATGCTTGTAGTGATAGGCATCCACCCCCCTATGGGGTGTGCAATGCTATTAGTGATAGACATCCACCTCCCTATGAGTAGAGACTGCTGGTAGTGATAGGCATCCACCCCCCTAAGGGGTGTGCAATGCTTGTAGTGAAAGACATCCACCCCTCTATGAGTAGGGACTGCTGGTGGTGATGGGCATCCATCCCCCTATGGGTTGTGCAATGCTTGTAGTGATAGCGATCCACCCCCCTATGAGTAGAGACTGCTGGTAGTAATAGGCATCCACCTTTCTAAGGGGTGTGCAATGCTTGTAGTTATAGGCATCCACCCCCCTATGGGTATGCAATGCTGGTAGTGATAGGAATCCCCCCCATGGGGTGTGCAATGCTTGTAGTGATAGGCATCCACCCCCCTATGGGGTGTGCAATGCTTGTAGTGATAGGGCTGCACCCCCTATGAGTAGAGACTACTGGGTAGTGATAGGCATCCACCCCCTATGGGTTGTGCAATGCTTGTAGTGATAGGAATCCACCCCCCTATGACCAGAGACTGCTGGTAGTGATAGTCATCCACCCCCCATGGGGTGTGCAATGCTTGTAGTGATAGGCATCTACCCCCTATGAGTAGAGACTGCTGGTAGTGATAGGCATCCACCCCCTATGAGTAGAGACTGCTGGTAGTGATAGGCATCCACCCCCCTATGTGGTGTGCAATGCTTGTAGTTATTGGCACCCACCCCCCTATGGGGTGTGCAATGCTTGTAGTGATAGGTTTCCACACCCCTATGAGTAGAGACTGCTGGTAGTGATAGGCACCCACCCCCCTATGGGGTGTGCAATGCTTGTAGCTATAGGCATCCACCCCCTATGGGGTTAGCAATGTTGGTAGTCATAGGCATCCACCCCCTATGGGATGTGCAATGCGTGTAGTGATAGGCATCCACCCCCCATGGGGTATGCAATGTTTGCAGTGATTGAAATCCACCCCGCATGGGGTGTGCAATGCTTGTAGTAATAGGCATCCACCCCCTATGGGGTGTGCAAAGCTTGTAGTGATAGGCATCTACCCCTCTATGAGTAGAGACTGCTGGTAGTGATAGGCATCCACCCCCCTATGGGGTGACCAATGCTTGTAGTGATAGGCATCCATCCCCCATTGGGTGTGCAATGCTTGTAGTGATAGGCATCCACCCCCTTATTGAGTAGAGACTGCCGGTAGTGATAGGCATCCACCCCCTATGAGTAGAGACTGCTGGTAGTGATAGGCATCCACCCCGTATGAGTAGAGACTGCTGGTATTGAAAGGCATCCACCCCCTATGGGTTGTACAATGCTTGTAGTGAAAGGCATCCACCCCCCTATGAGTAGAGACTGCTGGTAGTGATAGGCATCCACCCCCTGTGAGTAGAGACTGCTGGTAGTGATAGTCATCCACCCCCCTATGTGGTGTGCAATGCTTGTAGTTATAGGCACCCACCCCCCTATGGGGTGTGCAATGCTTGTAGTGATAGGCATCCACACCCCTATGAGTAGAGACTGCTGGTAGTGATAGGCAACCACCACCTATGGGGTGTGCAATGCTTGTAGCTATAGGCATCCACCCCCCTAAGGGGTTAGCAATGTTGGTAGTGATAGGCATCCACCCTCCTATGGGATGTGCAATGCTTGTAGTGATAGGCATCCACCCCCCTATGGGGTGTGCAATGCTTGTACTGATAGGCATCCACCCCCTATGAGTAAAGACTGCTGGTAGTGATAGGCATCCACCCCCCTATGAGTAGAGACTGCTGGTAGTGATAGCTGTCCACCCCCCTATGGGGTGTGGAATACACATAGTTATAGGCATCCACCCCCCTATGGAGTGTACTGTGCTGGTAGTGATAGACATCCACCCCCCTATGGGATGTGCAATGCTTGTAGTGATAGGCATCCACCCCCCCATTGGGTGTGCAATGTTTGCAGTGATTGATATCCACCCCGTATGGGGTGTACAATGCTTGTAGTAATAGGCATCCACCCCCCTATGGGGTGTGCAATGCTTGTAGTGATAGGCATCTACCCCTCTATGAGTAGAGACTGCTGGTAGTGATAGGCATCCACCCCCCTATGGGGTATGCAATGCTTGTAGAGATAGGCATCCATCCCCCATTGGGTGTGCAATGCTTGTAGTGATAGGCATCCACCAACTTATTGAGTAGAGACTGCTGGTAGTGATAGGCATCCACCCCCTATGAGTAGAGACTGCTGGTATTGAAAGGCATCCACCCCCTATGGGTTGTGCAATGCTTTTAGTGAAAGGCATCCACCCCCCTATGAGTAGAGACTGTTGGTAGTGATAGGCATCCACCCCCTATGAGTAGAGACTGCTGGTAGTGATAGGCATCCACCCCCCTATGTGGTGTGCAATGCTTGTAGTTATAGGCACCCACCCCCCTATGGGGTGTGTAATGCTTGTAGTGATAGGCATCCACACCCCTATGAGTAGAGACTGCTGGTAGTGATAGGCAACCACCCCCTATGGGGTGTGCAATGCTTGTAGCTATAGGCATCCACCCCCCCTATGGGGTTAGCAATGTTGGTAGTGATAGGCATCCACCCCCCTATGGGATGTGCAATGCTTGTAGTGATAGGCATCCACCCCCCCATGGGGTGTGCAATGTTTGCAGTGACTGACATCCACCCCGTATGAGGTGTGCAGTGCTTGTAGTAATAGGCATCCACACCCCTATGGGGTGTGCAATGCTTGTAGTGATAGGCATCCACCCCCCTATGAGTAAAGACTGCTGGTAGTGATAGGCATCCACCCTCCTATGAGTAGAGACTGCTGGTAGTGATAGCTGTCCATCCCCCTATGGGGTGTGGAATGCACGTAGTTATAGGCATCCACCCCCCTATGGGGTGTGCAGTGCTGGTAGTGATAGGCATCCACCCCCCTATTGGGTGTGCAATGCTTATAGTGATAGGCACCGACCCCCCTATGGGTTGTGAAATGCTTGTAGTGATAGGCATCCACCCCCCTATGAGCAGAGACTACTGGTAGTGATAGGCATCCACCCCCTATGGGGTTTGCAATGCTTTTAGTGATAGGCATCCATCCCCCTATGAATAGAGACTGCTGGTAGTGATAGGCAACAACCCCCCTATGAGTAGAGACTACTGGTAGTGATAGGCATCCACCCCTCTATGGGGTGTGAAATGCTGGTAGTGATAGGCATCCACCCTCCTATTGAGTAGAGACTGCTGGTAGTGATAGGCATCCACCCCCCTGTGGAGTGTATAATGCTTGTAGTGATAGGCATCCACTCCCTATGAGTAGAGACTGCTGGTCATGATAGGCATCCACCCCCCTATGACAAGAGACTGCTGGTAGTGTTAGGCATCGACCCCCCTGTGGAGTGTGCAAGGCTTGTAGTGATAGGCATCCACTCCCTATGAGTAGAGACTGCTGGTAGTGATAGGCTTCCACCCCCCTATGACTACATACTGCCGGTAGTGATAGGCATCCACCCCCATGAGTAGAGAATGCTGGTAGTGATAGGCACCCCCCGATGGGGTGTGCAATGCTTGGAGTGATAGGCATCCACCCCCCTATGAGTAGAGACTGCTGGTAGTGATATGCATTCCCCCTATGGGGTGTGCAATGCTTGTAGTGATAGGCATCCACCCCCTTATGGGGTGTGCAATGTTTGTAGCGATAGGCATCCACCCCCATATGGGGTGTGCAATGCTTGTAGTGAAAGGCATCCACCCTTCTATTGGGTGTGCAATGCTGGAATTGATAGGCATCCACCCCCCCCCCCTCCCTATGAGGTGGACACTACTGGCATCGTTACCCTATGCTGGTATTGCCATTCGCATTGTTTTGCCAATTTGGTGGGTGTGGTGGGTGTCTGACTTACCGCCTGTGGTGACCGCTTTGTTTAGGGTTGTAGGCATACAGTATAGAGATGACATGGGCTATTGGATACATGGCTGTTCCATCTCGATGCGTTGTACGTGTTGCGGCACGAATCGGAGCTGGAATACGTTGCGTCCGGATGCTGTGACGTGTCGGAGTTGACGTCCTGTCTGGCACGTAGGAAGTACAAATCGTGCTTCCAGAGCCGGAAATTGATTGAGAAAAGCCTCCGGACGACTCCATTCAGCGTTGGCGGAGCCTGTTCGTCCGTAAAATGTTGCTGGATTGGGAGTGTGCGTGTCATCCGGGAACTGGTGACTTCTGCAGATCGTACTACGTAGTTTGGATAGACCGGCTCCTGGAACATGTCGGTCGGAAGGTGTTTCTACAGATAGCTTTGGTAGGGCATTCCGACCGAGATCGGAATCGGCCCCTATATGTGAGAATAGAACAACACTCCAACATGGAGCATAACATTATTTAAAATGTATAACCTATTTAGTAAGCACACTCATGGGGTGTGCCAAACGTGAAACACTCATAGAGAAGAATGAACGATAAGTGACAGCAGGTATCACTTTTGAAATGCACCAAAGGTGATGGGAGGAATGCTTGCAATGTGTCTAACCACTGGCAGTTGCTCAGGGTAGCCTCCCAGCCCATTGTTCTTTTGCTCACCATGCTACCTCAGTTTGGACTAGGCCAGGGCTAAAATTCTGTTCCGGTCGCAGAAATTGCGATGATTTGACATTTTCGCGTTCCGCGGAGAGCGCGAAAATGTCAAAATTTCCGCAATCCGCATTTAACCGGAGATTTTTTGCTTGCTCGCGCTGTAAAATAATACATTCTAGCGTGCGCGCGATGGCCTTACCTGAATCCCCGCGGTTGCCGACAAGTTTTCCCGATCCGGTCGCGCTCTCCATGAGATGTTGGATTGTTGGCAGCCATTTGCGCTGTCTCGAGACAGTTCGCGCCCGCAGTGAAGTCATTTGTCACGCGATCACGTCTTTCTTCTCGCGATCATGCACCGCGAGGCAAGTGAAAACAAGATGGTTGCACCCGCGAGCAACCACATGGGTAAGTTGGCGAGCCGCGACCATGCAGAAAATACCGCGAACGGGCGCATCTGCATCTTCGCGATATTTCCGCGTGTTTGCGGAGATTTTTTAACATTTTCGCGATAATTTGCGAAAGTGAATTTCACAAATTCCGCCCACCCCTAGTTTGGACCCAGCTATATGCAAATCAGTCTTGACCCTACTCCTCTTGAGAACAGTAAAGCCTGAACTGCCAAGTCAGGTTCTACTTGAACCAGATCAACCCAGGACTGGTTTCGCCCCAGTTATGGGCTCATCAGCTCAACAGCTTAGTTTCAGTGACATAGGGCATGATTATGGTGGCGGGCCAACTCATAGCAGTGCCCACGTATTATGATGTGACCCCCACTGTGGCAATCACATCATGCTAGGTTAACATTGCAGGGGGTGCTGCAGGTTGCAGCACCTGCCACAATTCTAAAACAGCATGTTGTGCATTTCCCTGCACTATATGGCAGGCACCACGTAGTGCCTGCCACTTAGTACAAGGAAATGTAGGGGGTACCATGGGTACCCCCTGTGTGCACCACCACCTCCCCCAATACAAGGGGGGGCCCGCAATGGGCCCCCAAAACTAATCTCCACCAGCATTTCCATGGCGGTTTCACCGCCACTGAAAGGCTGGCTACTGCCAGCATTGTAATTTAGTGGTCGGTTCCTGCTAGGCACCTCCACCATTTTACAGATGCTGACCGTTCTGCCAGGCAATCGGTACTAATGCCTGTGGCTGGAGCGTGGGGGGCGGTCTTTACGATCGCAACGGACCTGAAACGATTTCCCCGCCATCGTAATTTGGCAGGAGGAAAATTGCTGTCTGATGGCATAGGGTCCGCCACCGCACGTCTGGCGGTGGCAGAGCCTCCGTCATCATAATCACCCCCATAGTGATCACGGGACCCATGTCCTGGTGAGTTCAGCATTACACCAGTTTCTAAATAAATGATGTTCATGATTTAAAGCACACCATTATACATTTTGCACAGTTACCATTGTCTAACCATTTATTATCCAACCAATTTATGATCCAACCCCTGAAGCTTTTGCAACAGTCTAGCAAAGCAGGTAGGAAGTCTCCGTGAGTTAAACAACTGCCATAGAGATATACAGTGATCTGTGACTTAAAAATTTAAATAACAGCAAGGCTGACTCAACCTTACATTTGCTGAGGTTGGCAATTTGTATACCATTAAAATGTGGAAATACCAATCTTGTTAACTGTAGCACATAAAAATGGGAGCTGTATCGTACGCACACATCACCTTATAAAAAGAAGCTATATAGTAGAAAGTACCCTGTCATACATTATAAGGATACTGCAAGTCACCAAGGTATTCCATGGCTCAAAAAGGGACCGGGATTAAGGCTGAGTTCCTTTACAAGGTCAAGCTCTCCATGGGTTCACTGATAAAATATCATTGCTAAAAACATCGATATAAAAAAAATCGAAAAAATTAGAGAATGCAAAAAAATCGTCTCCCTATACTTAAACAGGTAAGTACAAAAATATTGAATCAAAAATATTGAAGTTTAAAATACAGATGTAATAAATATCGATTTAAAAATATAAATAAAAGAAAATCATCGATATTAAATATATAGAATATTAACATTATCTTTAACAACATTAATTTAATGTAATATACATTTTAACTAAATATAAAAAATGCACTTAATTTAAAAAAGATATAAACACACACATCATAATTTATGCATATAAATATATTTACTTTAAAATAATATATCAACTATTATCTTTATTTAATTTTTAAACTTTTTTAATTATATAACATTTAAATATATTCATATATCAATGATTTCAAATTAAAAAATACAATTCTATAATTAATTAAAACATTCAACTATAAAAAAGAATTAAAAAGTACATTTGGCAATAAATTAAATACAACAGTAGGCAAAATGTTGGATAGCGAAATAATTAAATTTACTATTCCAACTCCAGTGCGTGCAACAGTAGGGAGAGTGCTGAATAGCAGAAGGGTAAAAATGACTACTCCCACTCCAAAGAGTGCAACAGTAGGGAAAGTGCTGGAAAGCGGAGAGGTAAAAATTACTATCCCCAGCCTAGTGGGTGCAACAGTAGGAAAAGTGTTTGCTAGCAGAGAAACAAAAATTACAAATAACATTTAAACAATTGAAAAAAATTAAATATTATTAAAAATAAACAATATTTTAAAAATATACGATTAAATATCATAAACATATAAAAGAACACCTCTAATATTAATTACATATAATACAAAAGGTACAAATAGTATATAAAATAAATTAATAAATACATTTATAAACAATTTCTTTTTTAAATGCGAAAATATTAACAAACAAATTATTTAAAACATAAATGTAATTATTTTAGTTCCTACCCTATAACACCACACCAATAAAAAAAGACTTCAACAATTTTATTTAAATGTATTTCCATAATTAACATTATTATGAATGAATTAAAAAAAATATTATTAATAAAAAAAGATAATAACCATTCATTGAGTACACATTCTTTAACACTATAATATCCACAACACACACCTAAATTTAATTACACAATTACCATAATTAATTCATTTAAATTATTTAACAACTAATTAATAATTAATCAATAAAAAATAAATTACTTCCCAACCTTCGCATCTATAAACATAACACACACCTAAATGGAATTACACAATTACCATAATTAATCACTAATTAAATAACTGAAATTAATTTACAAAGTATTAATAATTCATCAATAAAAAATGAATTACTTCCCACGCTTGCCACCATTTACACCTATAAACACCACAACACACACCTACAATTAATTACACAGTTACCATAATTCATTACCAATTATTTAAAATTAATTAACAAATATTTATTAAAAAATTGATAATAAATAAATGTACACATTTAACACTATAACATCTCAATTAACCAAATATTATTAAATAAAAATTATTCAATAAATGTGATATAATTAAAATACTTCCCACTCTATTCCTCTATAAACCCACAACCCGCTACAGAACTAAAAAAGCAACAAAAAAAAATAATTCTACCAAAAATAATCAATGCATTTTATGAAATTAAATTACTTCCCACCCTATTCCCCTATGAACCCACAACCCGCTACGGAAATAAAAACGTAAAATTTGAATCCAAAAAATCAATAACTACAAAAATTTTAACACATATGATAAAAATACAAACAATTCTTATACAAAAAACAAAAATCACACACATATGAAATATGTACTAATATACATAACATTAATACAAAATCGATATTTTTAACAACTATGCGGCCTATTACGATGGCGGGCAGACTTTGTCCGCCTGCCACCGCAACGGAACACGGGACTGACCACCGAAGTTATGGTGGTCCCGCTAGGCAAATCAGGATGCGCCCGCCACACTGTTGGGCGCATCCTTCACATTAACATTGCAGCGGGCGGTGCTGTAAGCCGCACCCTCCGCAATGTTCATGCCCATGTTGTGCATTGCCATGCACAACGTGATAGGCACCGTGCGTTGCCTGCCACCTTGTTCATGGCAATGATGGGGGGTACCATGGGTACCCCCTGTGCAGCCACCCACACCCCCCACCCCTCAATGGCCCGCAATGGACCCCCATGGTGATTTCCCACATGCCTTTCCATGGCGGAGTCTCCACCATGGAAAGGCGTGCATCCTAATATGGATGGCGGTGCCTGCAAGGCACCGCCAGCATTACCTATTCCTTTTTCGCCCGGCCGGCAATCCGACCGGCAGAAAAGTGGCGGACGGTCTTTCCGCTGCGGTGCCCCTTGCCATACTAATATGGCGGGGGTGAAGATGGGTCATTTGGTGAGCGGATTGCCACCGCCGGCTCGGCGATGGCGATCCCCCATGATCATAACGGGCCCCTATATTTTTGCTAACTATATGAAACACTTAGATATTTTTTACCTCGATATTACTTACCTGGAAACGATATTCCTGACCATGGGACTTTGTCTGTCGATATTCCTGACCCACAATATTTTGGACACAATATTTATGCAATTCGATATTTTTTACTCGATATTCTGTCTCTGCACCCTCTCTAAGTTAACTTTCAACAACATATTAACATACAGCGCAGACTATTTTATTCTTTACAATACATGATCATACCATCACTCATCTAACAAACCGCTAAAATCCTTGATGTGTTTCCCATTCAAATGAAAGTGCTAGTAGAGTTTCAGACTTGTCAAATAAAATGGAATCAGTAAATCATTTGTCGCAAAAAAATATAAGAACTATTTTAATGCATATCGTGTTAAAGCAAGATTTCATCCCAGAATGAACAGAAATATACAAGGATATTTTTTTTTCTGTATTGTTTTATAGCATGTTTGCCATAAATCTCTCCTTTGTACTGATTACTGAGATGATGCTCTCACAATGTGCCTTTTACTTTGAATGCTGGCTCCGGATCAAGCATTATGGTATTACTGCTCAACTGTAATAAGTTATTACAGTTCAGCAGCAACACAATTCTGCCTTTTTACAAGTGACTAGAGCCATCACAGCTCAAGTGTAATCAGGAAATCAGAGGCATGTTTTATTCTGGAACTGCAGGCTTACATGTATTATATCATTATTAAGAACTCATTCTCATTTTGATGCAGCATGGTCTGTCATCCCTATATCAAAATGTTACTCTAAAGTTCTTATCACAGTTTATGTGTAACTCCACGTGCTACCTCTAATAAGAAAATGATGCAGCTGATCCTACTGTAATAAGGTATTAAAGTAATGTTGTGACATCACAAGGCAGGATATTGACAGTGTGAAAGAAAGTCTATGGAGCAGATTTTCATCTGTGGTGTAAACCACGAAAACAAGTTTGAAGTTCTTCTGAGCTTTTTACCGAAATGAGATGTCAAGAGCAGAAACTAGCAATTTAAAGCAGAATGTTTGTGCAAGGTTTTAGCTCGCTACATGAAAACATAAATCAATCTTTGTGTTGCATCTCCTAATTCACTGCTACATATAATATGCTGTGCAATAAATGATTAGATTTATATTAGTGTGTGACAATGTACTATATGTCATAAAATACCCTGTGTAATACACTAAACATGCACTACAAGTCACCTTTGGAGTTCTATGACCTTATAAAAGAAATTATCCTTCGGCCTAATTTGTCTGGGTGGTCCACAAAGTCCACGGTGATTGCAATATCCTTATAATGTAAAGTAGAGGGTGATGGGATGGGAATGTCTGTTCCATGGTAAGCGGGCATGTACTCCTGTCCTGAGTGACTTGACTGCATATATAAATGATATCCTGACTTTTTTGCCCTGCTAACATGCTAACCTAGCATGCATGCTGAGGTCTACGCCTGTCCAAGATGAATGTGATGCCAAGGACCTATCTTGTGACATTGTAAGGCTATTTTGCATTGATCATCATTTTTTAAATGTCCACAAATCATTTAACTCTTGTGTGAGGCTTCTTCCAGCATTCACAAGGTGGGGTTGTTACAAGGAGCTTATGTGATTTGATTGTCGAAGGACCTGTACTTGAGAGTTTTTCTAATGACCATAATGCTTTAACTATTATATTCAATTTGCCTATTGCTAATCTGCAGTCTGGGTCTTCAGGGGGCAGAGAGAGGACTTGTGAAATCATTAACGGCAGTGGTTTAGTACTCAAATGGAAGTCATTCAACGTTTGCCATCTTTGAGAGACAGGCGGAAGGGCTCATCTCAATCACTACGGCGGTGCCTGCATGGCACCGCCGCACTGATGCTCTGGTTCCGGGTTCCGCAAGGCAGGCGGAAAATGACCACCTTGCGGAACCATGGCGGACGGACTTTCCGTCCGCGGAACCTATGTGATTCCCACCGCCAACCTAATGTGGCAGTGAGTTAATCTCATTCTGATGGAGGGAGGATCGCCACCGTCGGCCCGGTGGTGACGATCCTCCCGCCATCATAATGAGCCCCCTAGTTCCTGTAAAATTGTTTGTCATCTTCTCATAGCCTCTAATGATCATGAGTTATTTTTTTAACTTCAGTAACTCTATCAAGAAGCTGCATATAAAACCCTTTAGAAGGAACACTTCAACCACATTCAAATGCTTTAACACACTTTGTTCATCAGCTAGAAGGAAACTTCATTGCACCCAAGCTGAGATAACTTCCAGCAGAATGTTCCAAAAAACACACTCCAGAGTAGAAAAAGATATATAATAACAGAGGTCTAATTGTCTTTGGAGGCTGCATGCAAGCTAACAAAATAGTGCTACCTTGTTTTGGAGTGTTGTTTATTCTTGAAACTCAAGCAGAGGCATTGCGTCTTCAACCACACATATCCCTGCTGATCAATGGATTGGCCATCATAAAAAAATGCTTATTCTTATGCTGAATGCGTCAAGCTCCCAGCCTCCTGCTTTTCCCTTACGACTAATTTTTGAGCATATTGAGATGGCCGCTGCCATTAGCGATAGCCCTTCCAACTGAGCCCTGGGACCTGATGGTGTGCCCATGGATCTTTACATATCCACCATTACTCTCTGGATCCCGTTTGGTGACCAACATGTTAAACTCAGCTTGTAGCATTTCTCTACCTAGCTCACGGACCTCTTCTATCACAGTCCTTGTTTTTAAAAAGGGGAACCATCATGACCCTTGATGTTACCTGCTCATTTCTCTGATCGATTCAATATTCAAGGTAGCAGGAAGACTCTTGTTAAAGAGAATATTAACCTGGGTGGAAGAGAAAGACATTTTGTCTCATGTTCAGTGTGGTTTTAGAAGGGGCTAACTGCCATGGAGCAAATGTTTCAATTTGCATCTAAGTACATTGTTTTGAAACTGAGTGCTGTTGACTTGGATGTTATGGACCTAAGCGGCATGTTTGACTATATGAACAGGTCCAAATGTTGTAAATGCTATTTGAGTTATGCCTTGATATCCCTTTGGTTAATTTTCTCCATATATTGCACTTAGATCTGTCAGCAAAAGTCAGATTTGGCATCAAGGGAAAAGTATAGATCATTTTAACTTAGAAAGAGGCATTTAGCAGGAATGTGTCATTGCCCCTATTTTGTCTAGATTACTGACCTTAATTATTGTATGTTGGAGAGTGGACAGGATACAGCACCTGTCAAGCACAGGTCTATTTATGCCCTTATGTAGATCATGCTGTTCTGTTATCAAGAACCTCTTATGGTCTGAAATGGCTAGTTGATGCCTTTGTCTCACTACCTTTTCTAAAACCCAGGTAATAGTATGCAGGGCTCTGCCCACCGAGGTTAGGAAATCTATCCTCAAAATCAAGATTATTGAGAAAGTGCATAATTTCCCTTATCTGGAGGTAACATTTGATTCCACAAATGCGTGTGGACCTTGGCTTAGTTCTAGATGACATAAATATGTACAGACTGTTTGGGTGATGATTATTTTTTCAAGGAACATTGGTATTAATAAGCCAATTTTTTTCTTTATTAGAAATTAACAAAACACAGTTGGGGGGGTTACATGTCCAGTACCTTCGAAAGCTGGCTCCTGTTCTTCACAGATCTTGGGCTGTTTCCACACCTGGATCTCTCACTTCCAACCTGTTTCTCCGATTACACATTCAAGATGTCTCTTGACTATTTTCTACATAAAGCAATATATGGTTCTGGTATTTGGGGCTATTTTCTTTCTATTACCCTTCAAATCGAAGAAAATCATTTTTGTCTTTGACTTCTTGGTTTCCAACCGAGTAGCTCTCATTATTGTTCTAATGAGGAATTGGATATCTCTGACAAAGAGCATCACATTAGTTTGGATCCCCTTTTTGTTACAGGTTTCCGTGTCGATTTATCGCTAGGCCTCTCTGAATAAATCAATTGACAAACACGTTCTAAATTGTACAAAGGGAATGAATATTCTACAGATTTCATACATTAAATCTATCTTTAAAAAGCTGGGCAGACTCTTTATATTTTTTCATCCAGATAATATATCAAAATCTGGCAAACAGTGTGTGATGAAGGCCTTCTTTAATGTATTTGAACAGGATCAGAGATGCAACTGAGTTTATCAAGCCCTTCATGGGAAAATATGTCATTCTACAGAATTCACCAGGCCCAGACTATTATTTAGGCCTGGGCCAAAATTCCGTTCTGCTCGCGGAAATTGCGATAATTTGGCATTTTCGCGTTCCACGGAAAGCACAAAAATGTCGAAATTTCCGCAATCCGCATCTTACCGGAAATTTTTTGCGTGCTCGCGCTGTAAAAAAATACATTCTCGCGTGCCCGTGATCGCCTTACCTGAATCCCCGCGTTCGCCGACAAGTTTTCCCGACACGGTCGCGTTCTCCACGAGATGTTGGATTGTTGGTAGCCATTTTGCGCTGTCTCGCGACAGTTTGCGCCCGCATTAACGTCATTTGTCGCGCGAACACGTCATTTGTCGCGCGATCACGTCTTTTTTCTCTCGATCATGCACCGCGAGAGTGTGAGAAGATTGAGATCTCGAACACGTCATTCTCCACCGCGAGCGAGAGCGTGAGGACGCGGGCACGTCTAATCGAACGCGAAAAGGAGGAAGAGACCCCGAACACGTCATATTCAACGCAACAGGGAGCGAGAGAACGCGATCAAGTCATTTTGGACACGCCATCGACATCCGGCGGAAGTAATGTGAAGCTCGAGAACTCGAACATGTAAAATTTTCAATTTGGAGAAGAATATCAGCTCTAGCAGCATGAAACCTTCTGCAAATGATGATTTTGGATGAAAACAACTCCTCAGATTGACATTTGGCTATCCTTTTTTGTGCAAGGAGTCCTTTTTTAAAAAGGTGGGGAGAGGGACGAAGTGCCACAGAATCTCCAACTTCCTGTCCAGCAGGCTCCTCCCAGTGCTTTGTCCATCTCCTGCTCATTCTGCCTTTGGATTTTGAGCTGGAAAGATCACTCTTTTTGTCTGCTGCATCATTGCAATTGGATTTGAGGATTTTTAAGTGGATATTTTACAAGTAAGTGGTTGTTGTGTCTGTTTGATTGGGGGCATTGCAGTTGTTGTAACTACAATTTATTTTTGGTAACTATCATCATTCCTTTTTTTTAAAATGTTGTGGGTAGTAGTAGTCAGTAGTAGGCCCGAGCTAGTCATGGCCTCATGGGTGTGTGCATGACGAAGCAACTGTTCCTTTGGTGTTTTTTGAATGTATTTCATTTTCAAGCATCATTTAGGGCCTGGATGGCATTGGAATTAGTTGGGAAATGTGTTTTTTTGGGGTGGGCTTTCTGATGTTGTTGGGCTTGGCCATATGGCTGGTGGCCATTTGAATCCTAGGCCTGCAAGCTTGCCTGGCCTTGTCTGCCAACAGGCCTGCTTTCATCCAGTAGGATCAGAGCAGGTAGCCACAGCCTTATTAATGAAGTGTTTTCTGTGTGGTCTGTTGAATTTAGACATCATTTAGGGCATGGATGGCATTGGATTGAGTTGGGGAAGTGTGTTTTTTTGGGGTGGGCATTCTGATGTTGTTGGGCCTGACCATGTGGCTGGTGGCCATTTTGAAGCCTAGGCCTGCAAGCTTGCCTGGCCTTGTCTGCCAACAGGCCTGCTTTCATCCAGTAGGATCAGAGCAGGTAGCCACAGCTTTATTAATCAAGTGTTTTCTGTGTGGTCTGTTGAATTTAGACATCATTTAGGGCATGGATGGCATTGGATTGAGTTGGGGAAGTGTGTTTTTTTGGGGTGGGCTTTCTGATGTTGTTGGGCCAGGCCATGTGGCTGGTGGCCATTTTGAAGCCTAGGCCTGCAAGCTTGCCTGGCCTTGTCTGCCAACAGGCCTGCTTTCATCCAGGAGGATCAGAGCAGGTAGCCACAGCCTTATTAATGAAGTGTTTTCTGTGTGGTCTGTTGAATTTAGACATCATTTAGGGCATGGATGGCATTGGATTGAGTTGGGGAAGTGTGTTTTTTTGGGGTGGGCATTCTGATGTTGTTGGGCCTGACCATGTGGCTGGTGGCCATTTTGAAGCCTAGGCCTGCAAGCTTGCCTGGCCTTGTCTGCCAACAGGCCTGCTTTCATCCAGTAGGATCAGAGCAGGTAGCCACAGCTTTATTAATCAAGTGTTTTCTGTGTGGTCTGTTGAATTTAGACATCATTTAGGGCATGGATGGCATTGGATTGAGTTGGGGAAGTGTGTTTTTTTGGGGTGGGCTTTCTGATGTTGTTGGGCCTGGCCATGTGGCTGGTGGCCATTTTGAAGCCTAGGCCTGTAAGCTTGCCTGGCCTTGTCTGCCAACAGGCCTGCTTTCATCCAGTAGGATCAGAGCAGGTAGCCACAGCTTTATTAATCAAGTGTTTTCTGTGTGGTCTGTTGAATTTAGACATCATTTAGGGCATGGATGGCATTGGATTGAGTTGGGGAAGTGTGTTTTTTTTTGGTGGGCTTTCTGATGTTGTTGGGCCTGGCCATGTGGCTGGTGGCCATTTTGAAGCCTAGACCTGCAAGCTTGCCTGGCCTTGTCTGCCAACAGGCCTGCTTTCATCCAGTAGGATCAGAGCAGGTAGCCACAGCTTTATTAATCAAGTGTTTTCTGTGTGGTCTGTTGAATTTAGACATCATTTAGGGCATGGATGGCATTGGATTGAGTTGGGGAAGTGTGTCTTTTTTGGGGTGGGCTTTCTGATGTTGTTGGGCCTGGCCATGTGGCTGGTGGCCATTTTGACGCCTAGGCCTGCAAGCTTGCCTGGTCTTGTCTGCCAACAGGCCTGCTTTCATCCAGTAGGATCAGAGCAGGTAGCCACAGCTTTATTAATCAAGTGTTTTCTGTGTGGTCTGTTGAACTTAGACATCATTTAGGGCATGGATGGCATTGGATTGAGTTGGGGACGTGTGTTTTTTTGGGGTGGGCTTTCTGATGTTGGTTGTCTTAAAGACATGCTTTTGTTGTGTGTGTCTGGTGTGTGTTGATGTGCAATGCATGCAACCTGCAGACCTTTTTGGGGCCTGTGAATGTTCGTATTTGCATTTTGTTGCATTAAAAAGGCAGATCAGTGTGCTTTAGCATGCATCCTTTACATGGCCTTTCTAGGCCTTTTGTCAGCTCCTGGTGTTTCCCAGGCATTGTTTGTGATTTGTGAGTGTCCATGTGGCTGGTGGCCTTTGTTTGTGTTGGGAGTTATTAGTATCCTGCTTTTGCCATAAAGGCCTGCATGGTTTTCCTATTGGCTTACTTCTTCCATCCATCCACCCCCTTTGCCTGCAGCAGCACCATAGATGCTGAGATGCTCAAATAATTTAATGGCAAATAGGGTCCACCCCACTTCCATTACATTTTTATTTTGGGGGTTCTATTAACTTTCCTATCCTTCCTGAGAGTGTAGTGTGTGACTGTACACAGTAGTATAACATAGCCCTTGTTGAAAACATGTCATAAATGGCTAGACTATATCTTTTGTTTGCACTAGTACAGTAGTAAGTAACTGAACCACAACAACAAATGCAACATTTCACTGATGTTCTTCTCCTTGCTTATTTGCTTTTAGGACACAAAAAGCCAGAGGAGGAGGTGTCATCAGCATCACCCAGCTACCCATTGTACTGCCAGCCAGACAGAAGTCCTGCTGCGCATCACGTCCACGTGTGACCAGAACTTGTTGTGCATCTGCATCCTGCCTGACACTTGAAGAAGATGGCCCCAAAGAAAGGTACCAGGTCCAGTACCAAGAAAGTTGCTGGTGAGAAGAAGGAATAGAAAAAGGAAGTGCCATTAACCACGACTGGTGGTGTGCCGGCCAATGTTTTTTTTGGCACCAAAAAAGTTACGCCTGCAGCAGCGTTGTCCGGGAACCAAGCTGGGAGCAGCACCTCAGCACCAGCGGTCCAAGCCCACCAACCTAGGCCCAAGGGCTTTAGTGTCGCAGAGGTAGCCAGTCTACTAAAGAGCAGCGATGTGAAAATGTCATTATCGCAAAGTAGTACACAATCAACGCTGGCGCAAACTCAGCAGATAAGTGTTCAGCCGCAACAAGAAAAGCAGCAGCCACAACAAGAACAGCAGCAGCCGCAACAAGAACAGCAGCAGCCACAACAAGAACAGCAGCAGCCGCAACAAGAACAGCAGCGGCCACAACAAGAACAGCATTGGCCGCAACAAGAACAGCAGCGACGGCAACAAGAACAGCAGCGGCCGCAACAAGAACAGCAGCAGCCGCAACAAGAACAGCAGCAGACGCAACAACAGCCAATCATAGTAGTTGTTGCTCCTGACGTGGGGGCATTTCAGGAAATCAAGCTTCCTGCAGACAAAGTGGAGCAAAGTCAAACCACTGTTTCAGAAGATCTATTGTCTTCCAGACCACCAGCAAGGAAAAGGAGGCTTAGTCTATCATCTTCTTCTTCTTCAAGCCCCGCTTCTGATGATTGTGATGCCACTTGGCATCCACCAGCTCAGTCTGAGAGTGATGCACGCCACAAGACAATGCTTCTGAAAAGGAAGGTCCCAGAAAAACTTAGAGTTATGGAGGTAGATGTAGAAGAGGGGGTGATGTTGATGAAGACGAGCCAGTCATCACGCACATCACTCCCGCCCCAAAGGGATTGGAGACCAACATTCTCACCCTATCCAGAAAGGCAGCTACTGAGCGGGATGTAGCATGTTTATCCCCAACACAGGTTACACCACCACTACCTCCAGCTGCCATATTTTCCAAGGCCCGGCAGGGACCTACATCCAGCTCAACCATCTCAGTAGGTAGTGGTAGTAAAAGTCACAGTGTAGCTACACAGGGTCACATTCCAAGCACACCCTCCAGTTCATCTGGTATTGAAAGTGGCACATCCAGCAGTGCCAGAAAGTTTTCCTCCCCAGTTTGGGACTTCTTTGCTGTTAGCATCAAGGAGGAGAACGTTGCTATATGCTCAATTTGTCGACAAGGTGTTCGGCGGGGTAAGCTTGGTACAAACTATGGTACCGGAGGCCAAGCAAGTCATCTCAGAATACACCACACTATCGTGTGGGAGAATTACCTACTTCAGTTAAAAGAAAGTAGAAAAACTCAACCCATTGAAGTTGGTCAGGAAGAATCAGGGAGTGATATTATTGCGGTGGAAGGTGAAGAAGAGGGAGGCATTTCTAGCCCTGTCCCCAGTAGTGCAGTGGTATCACCCACATCCTCCTCAGTAACATCTGGGTGGCACCACAGTAAGAGTCATACTCAGAGTCAGGTTGAGACACCAAGGCGACCGAGTACCGCAATGAGACAAACTGTGTCGTTGAGCCTAAGTGGGTTAATGAAAACAACAGCACCACAAAGGAAAGTAACCCAGCCTACCATTGAGAGCATGCTTAGGTTGGAGGGGCAGTTCCAACACAACCACCCAACGGCACGGTTGTACAATGCGAAGCTGGCTAAAATGTTAGCGCTGGGCCTTCTTCCTTTTTCATTTGTGTAAGGGGTGGGTTTCCTTGAATTTGTGTCAGCCATCTGCCCTAAATGGAAGGTTCCCAGCCGGTCCTATTTCGCAAGAATTGCTGTTCCGGCACTACATCATGATGTGCTGGAATTGGTTGGACAAGCTTTGCAGCAGAGTGCTGTTCACAATATCCACCTGACAACAGACATGTGGGCCAGTTGCCAAGCCACAGATTACATGTGCATCACTGCACACTGGGTCTCTTTTGTGGGGGTTAGAGATAAGCTATCTGCACGAGGTGCTGTTGACACAGCTGCGATTTTTAAAAGTACTCGGAAACATGCAACTGTAGCCATGTTCGCCATGGAGAAATCTCTTACGGCTGTGAACATTTTGCAAGAGTTTCGCAGCAAGGTTTTTGAATGGCTGCGCCCAAGAGGGCTTAGTATTGGTTTTGTTGTCACAGACAATGGCAGTAATGTACTTAAGGCCATGGATCTTGGTTCCTATTTCAGTGTTCCGTGTTTGGCGCACTGCATAAACATTATAGTTCAAGACTTTCTGAAAAAAGAACCCATAGTCAGCAACTTACTGGCCCTCTGTTGAAGAATATGCACTAATTTCAGCCATTCTTTTAAAGCTCGGAAGCAGCTGAGGATCATCCAACGTGAAAAGAGGATGCCAGTCAAGGCACTCATCCAGGAGGTGGCAACACGATGGAACTCAACGTATTACATGCTTGATCATCTGTATGAGCAGTACAGGTCACTCCATGAATATGTCTGGAAAAGAGGGGATGCTACTTTTAAAGGCATGAACCTTGAGAGGGAGCAATGGAGCCTAATTAAATGCCTGACTGAGATGCTTCGTCCTTTTGAGGTCTTCGCACGTGAAGTCAGCAAGGAGGACTGTACAATGGGCCAAGCTATCCTATTATTGCAAATGCTAGAGCATCAGCTGAAGAAGATGTCTGAATCATACAAAGGTGTAGAGGACAAAAGGGAAGCATATGACTTGGTGGAGAGCTTAGCCCGTCACTTAGCTGAAAATACAAGGATAGAAAATAACATTTTGTCACAAAAACATTACATTTGTGCCACAATTCTGGATCCACGTTCAAAATTTGGACTGAAGACATTTTTTGCTTTTTCAGAGATTGATGTTGCCCACTACAAAACTTGTATAGCTGAGGCAGCCAGTAATTTGGAAAATGAACGGCTGCTAATTAAAAGCCCGCAAGATCAACCCACAAGATGTACTGCAGCAGGGCATGCAGGATCAAGTGCAACTTCGTCGGCTGAGGGCAGTGCGTTTGGATCACAACACCCACCATCACTATCGACAACAGCAACATTAACTGGATCATTAGGCCCAGTAGAATCGTTAGACGATTGGTATGTACAGTTAGGTATTAATAAGCACAGTGCTGATGCACAGAAAAAAGAGCCCGAAAGCCTACTAGCAGTACCCCTGAACATTGAGCGGATGGTCCAGGCCTATCTGGACGACCCAACAGAGGTGTACCTTGATCAAAACCCATTGCAGTATTGGTATCAGAAAAAGGTCTGAATGGCCACTGCTCAGCAGGCTGGCGATAAGCTATCTGGCTTGCCCTGTCACAAGTGTCTCTTCCGAACGTGTTTTCAGTGCTGCTGGTTCCATTGTAACATTGAGAAGGACCAGTCTCTCACCTACAAACGTGGAGAGGTTAACAATGATCAAAATGAATCAGCACTTCATACCACCGAATTACACAATACATGAAGCAATGGAGGAAGATGAGGACAGCGGCTCAGGTGACGGAAGTAGTGTGTCACATGATTACCTACTACTGGCTGACCCCCCAGAGTTTGAGGACGAGCTATACTTCCCTGACAATTAGGCTAGCACTTACTGTTTTCCTCCCTTTTTTCCCCCTTTATTTGTGTGTCTGTCGTTCCGGTTACAAACTTGTGAATTACAACAAATCCATTACCACCGTCTTCTACTCTTCTTATTTAATATACAAGTTTCAGGTGTCTGCAATTTGACTGTACAGTCCTCCGAATCCAGCTCCTCCGCTCCATCATACTGAATCTCCTGCTCAAATCCATTGCCTTCATGAATGATAATTGGATGACGGGAAATAGAAGAAAATATTAAAACTTTCCTAGTCCCGCCAAAAAAAGTGGAGCATGCATCAGATGACTACTATAGCTATCCTCCTTTCAGAGCCGAGAGAGACTGCCCATTAACTGAAAATGAGATGGAACAGGTAATGATTGATGCCATGGTTTGGACACAGAGTCGCAGACTGAGTGATTTTGTTGTGTTTGTTTGGCATGAAGTTATGTCATTGTGCACTAATCATCTTTCTACAGTACACACTAAACTTAACTCAAGGTGAATTTTCCCCTTCTTGCAAATAAGAAATGTGTACTTCTCCTGCAGCTTGATACATTGCTTTTAATTCAATACAGAAAGGGGACTCTATCTGCGCACTGAGTATGATTGACAACAGCACCGTCCATGATGATGATGGCGAAATAGACGGCCCGTTAACTTAAGATGAGAAGGAACAGGTAATGACAATTAATGGCATGAATTGGACACCTGACTCTGAGTGATTGGTGTTTGTATTTTCGTTGTTTGTTTGTTGTGCACGAAGTGAAGTCAAAGTGTACTGGTAATCTTACTGTACACACTAAAGAGTGACTCAAGTCAAAAATATTTCTACTCTTGTTTTGTAATAACAATTTTACTTTTACTGCAGGCCGATCTTCACAGTCAGTCAGTACAAGTATCTGAGATGATTGATGGAATAATAACAAGTCAGGAGGACGTTTCATGAGTGGCATAAAACTTAAAAGCCTAAAGGTAAACACGTCAACAACAACCACAGCAGACCCAAATGTCTGTGTAGAAGTGGAGTCGAGTGTAGCGGTGGGATGACTGCGGTGCATTGATTTACTAACTTAAACTGTAAAATGCTATGTTTGGAATGGATAATGTGCTTTGCCATTGTCCAACTCTTTAAAAAAAAAAAGGTACTCTAAAGTCTAAACGTAGGATGTGCTACTGCTAATCAACGTGCCGTCAGGCCTGTTACTGTGGGCCTGCTCTCTCCTGTTATTGTTGAAAGTCAATGCTGGAAACAGACTAGAGTAGAGATGATGCATACATGCCACCTCGGAAAGTGTTCTTGTTGCACTACACCATAACTTGTGCATTTGTTTCAACTTTGTTTCTCAATATCCCCTTTGTTTTTCCATCTACAATTACAGGCCGGGCCTTGCCCTATACTTGGAAAAACATAACAATACACACTTACCTTACCAATAAATCTACATTTTTTTTCCAGCTGGGCAGTGGCGAGTGGCGACACCCAAGATTGATGGACGAGAGGACCAAGAGGAATGCCATGATGCAAATCCAGTCCACATTTTTGACCAGGATAACACAGTAACAGTATCAACTTTCATCTTCTTTTAAATAATTTGAATCCTTTTTTTGTCTACAATCTTTACAACAGTGTGTTCTTGTTGTTGTTATTATCATCATTAGGATTGCTCTCTGTTTACGATTCTCCCTACCAATATTTAAAATTTCTATTTGCTATCTGTAAAAGTATGAAGGCCGGAACAACAGAACAAGAAGTGTATGTAATCCGGGTCTCTCAATCATCATGCATGCATTTCCTTTTTCTCCCTTAACATATGGATATGGTAGTCTTCAAAGATTGTCGTTTGTTTGTTCATGAACACTGTTTTTCAATGTCAAACCTTTCCCCAAACCCCCTTCCCATCCATTCAACAAACCCTAACCCTCTTCCCCCGGGCTGTGTGACTTATTGTCGAGGTGTGACTAAATTAAATGTACACCAATACTTAATCACACGCTTGCTGGGGCGGATGTGGCGAAAGCAACAGTACTTCAATTTCAAGTCAGAGCGATGATCTTCTTCTGCTTGCCCACCCATGAGTAGTATAATTTAGAGGTGATTTTATTTAACAAAGGAACATATACCCTAGCATTAATTGCCGGCATTGATTGGATTTGTTTGTTGTCATTCCTCATACACAGCACTAACTGTTAGGCTGTAGGCCTAGTCAAGTGACTCGACACAACTATAGTTTGAAACTCTGTCTAGTAGACTATCCCAAACACCATTATGTTTTGTTGTAAAATATTTTATCATATTATTGTTGCTCGGTAAGTTCTGTACTGTACTTCATTCTACTACTCCTCGAACAGTCTCTCAAAGGTGATTGACTGTCTCATTTTCTTTTTTTGCAAATGCTGCTGCCCTGCCAGTGTCTACTACTACTACTATACTACCACCACCACCCCAATCATGGCATGTTAGAAAAAGGAAACCATCTTCACCATGCAGCCATTGCTGTGCCTAAGTTAAACATCAAGCAAAGGTAAGAGAAGTTTGTGGGAGGCAGAATTAATAATGGACATGTTTTCAATTAATTCAATTTCACACACCCCTTTGAGTCCAGATAAAGAATGCATAGACTAGAGGAGAGACTGACAGTACTAGTAGGCCAAGTCAATCAGTGAGGGGTGTCGCATCTATCTGTTTGTGTCTTACACAGTCAGCTAATTATTTAAATCAAACACTGGCTATGGGCAGCCCTGCACCAGCAAGGAAACAGTGTGATGTAAAACAGTAACCCCACCTACAAAATATTAAAAACATTGCATGTAACGTAGAAAAATATATTTAATTGACCCTAATAAAAATAAACTAAAAACCCACAAAAGCTGACCCACCCCCCTCCCTAACCCCAACCAATGTCCATAGGAATGTCCAGAAAATACTAGTCCAAAAAGCAAAAACCCAACGCCCACACAAGTTCCCACCCACCAAAACAAGAATTAAAAAAGGGGCACAATACAGGGACTAAGGTGTGGGGCGGGATTGCAGGAGGACACGCATCTGCTCCTCTAGACAGGCGACACGACGTCTGAGGGCGCGGCAGTTGCAGCCACAGTGGGGGGGGGACCAGAGATGGCATTGCGGTGGCGCCGTACCGCTGGAGGGTGGTGACTGGGGCCCGGGGCACTGGAGGAGGCTTCAAGTGCTGCTGCAGTCTCCTCCTCCTCCTCTGCCAAGACCACCAGCCGCCGATATTCCTGCTGGATTGCCTCCAGCTTCCGGCACCGTGCATTGGCGGCCAACTCCTTCCGATTGACTTTAGGAGTAGCTGTGTATCAAAAAGAAAAAAACAAGACAATTGTAAAATATACTCTTAGAAAAACAGTAAGACAAGTTAATTATTTATACACACAGTGGCATGGTAGAGTAGCACTATAAAGCACAGTACATCACATTTTAAATCTCGCCCGTCCTTCTTCCTTCCATCCGTCTTTCACTTTTTAGTTGAACAGTGCACCAGGTGCTCTTCTCCATAAAACTTTCAAAGCGGAGTTGAAACCAGATAGATGAGGCCATTGGTTACTCAATACTCCCGCCCCTATGCCAATTAAAGGGTGTCTAGTCTAGTTCACTCTTTAAACGTTCGCAACAAGTCATACTTACTTAGGACATCGGATGGCAGGTGGACTTTGTCCGCCCGCCATCCTCACGCTAAAAAGGGTGGGGGTCCTGTGGGGACAATTAGGAGGATGCGCCCGGCACAGTGGCGGGCACATCCTGGTTTTTTTTACATGCTGGTGGGCGGTGCCGAAAGCAATGCTAAAAATACATGTTGTGCTTTTCCAAGCACAACATGACAGGCCCCGCGCGGAGCCTGTCACATTTTGCTTTGAAAGGCAGGGGGTACCATAGCATAGGTACCCTCCATGGGGGCCCCAAGCATACTCTGCATGCCTTTCTGTGGCGGCCGGCAATGCTGCCATGCAAAGGCATTCCAAAATGCAGATTATATGGCTGGTGGTGTGTTCAGAGAGACACCACCACCATATTGAACCCTTTTCCGCCTGGTCGACATTTGGGAGGTCTGACTCTTTTCTACAGGGATGGCAGGAGGTTTGCCCCTGCGGGGTCGGCGGTGACTACCGCCGGCCCGGCGGGGGCAATCCTAATGGGGCCCTAAGTCTCAACAGTACAGTATACATACAGTACACCCTTGCAGTGAGTGTACTGTCAACAATAGTTAAGGATTATGAATCTAACTTACCACCGACTGGTGCTGGCACTCCCCCTACCGCTCCATCGTCGGTATCTACAGCAACTGTCGCATCCTCTCCCTCTACGTCACCTTCGCTGGCCCCGGCAATGGTGGTCGGTAGTGCGCCTAGAAAACATTACACATTTATTAAGCGTCATATACACCTCCCCCAATTGGTCAGTAGCAAGATTGAAAAATGAGTTAATACTAACATACATCATTAGTACAAATCAGGTAGTAGCACTAATAGTTACATATGGCCCCCCCTAGGGTCATTCTAGCCTTTGCTTAGTTAGCCCGAGCCATGCAACCATTTAACCTTTGTGTCTTTTATTTTTGCACATGTGACGTTACCTTGCAGCTTTTTGTATAAGACACCTTTGAGCCCACATGACCTGCCTCATACTGCTACTGTCTACGCGCTGCGTACAAGCGGTCAACAAAAACATTAAC
This sequence comes from Triturus cristatus, assembly GCF_964204655.1. Taxonomy (NCBI): domain Eukaryota; kingdom Metazoa; phylum Chordata; class Amphibia; order Caudata; family Salamandridae; genus Triturus; species Triturus cristatus. The sequence goes on from NC_140591.1 coordinate 637,268,684, forward strand.
AAGCCACTTTTTTATGAAGTACTGGTGTACTGTTAGTCCATATTGCTTATCCATAAATGCTACACTTTTTGGCACGGCTGAGAAATGTTTGCAAGTTGCAATATACTAACGCGCACCATTTCATTTTTCGCATTACAGACGGAATATTCCCTTCTACGAACCAGAGCTTTGCAGAGCTTATCAATGATGCAACAACTACCAGTACTAGGTTCTTCTAAGGTGAGGGGTCCCTTCACTCAGAGATCTTCATTTATAAATTTATATAAAATAAATTCCTAGGGGATGGTGGTGCTGCCTTCCAGCACTGTTCAGTTATCATGATTTAATCCCCAACCGTAAGTAAGTGTAACAATGTTTATTGTTTTAATGTTATTGATTTTCCGGTTGGTGCTGCATTATATAATAGAACAATGTACAGAGCTTCTCAATTCAAAATAAACATTTTGAACTTACATAGACTTGGTGGTATTTTGTGTGGACTAACTTACACAAGTGAGCAAATTAAAGGAAGGGTGTGCATGTGCATTGCTTCCACGACTGAGAGGTTGGGTGTGTTATGTTCTGGGTTGTCTACTTGTTGGGTATCTTGGGGAGAGGGTTCGGAGACCTAATAGTTATGACAAGACAGTACTATAGTAGAGCAGGGGATTGTGTTGGGTTCTGAATTTCTGATTGAGGTGTGTGAGTAAGGGCCAACCTACCATCACCAACATCCTATTTTCTTGTGCAAAGGTCTGTATGTGCAAGATCCCTACAACAGTAGTAGTATGTCCTATAGGCTATCATATCAAAATAGTAATACATCTGGTTGGGCATTTGTTGCTGTGAATTGTCAAAGCCTCAAGATTAACAAAGACTCAAGATCAATAAGACTAGAAGTAGTACAAGAGGACGACCCAAAGGACTGGACTCAATGTCTGGAGCTACTGGTGAATCTGAGTTTTATTTACAACCTTTCAAATAAAGAGTGGCACTGGCCAACTGGGCAAGGTTAGCTACTACATTACAGACAGACTGATAGTAGTAGTAGTACAGAGAGTCATCATAGCAGAGGCAGGGATAACAAGATTTTTGAAACCGTACAGATCGAAGGATTATTGTTGGTAAAAAATAGCATTGGGAAACTGAAATAATAGTTCGTGAAAAATATGGTGCAGTAAAAGTTATGGAATAAGAAATATTATTGAAAACAAGAAGACTTACTGGGGCCAGCAGAGGACCCCTCGTTGGTGTCCTCCTGGTGGTGGTGTTCTCCCGCCGACTGCCCACTCCCTGTGTGCCTGCCCCTGGGTGCTGATGAACAGGCAAGATATAAGAAAGAGACAAACATTGATGGATGGTGCCAAACAAATACAATATTTTTAAAGAACGATCAAAAAACACTTATGTAAACAACAATTGCAATAACTAAATTGACCGATCTCATCTGGTCAACAAGAAATATCGGGGGATTCGCGGATCGCCTACTTTTTTTTTTTTATTGACATTTTGCTTCAAAAACAATGAAACAGACAAACAAGCCAGTTACATTTCTGATAAACGTAAAACTGTCGCAACTGTGCCCCCTTTGACATGTCAACAATCGTATAGCGCGCCGCTACCACCACCCCACACTCACATATATACCTCGAACAACCTCTGGTGCCTTAGTACACATGTGTGATCTCGGATGTACTATTACCATATTCTTTCCAGACATATCGTTCCCTGAGAGGGCACGTTACGGTAACTCCTACCACAGTCTACCCTCAGACTAGTGTCCTCAACCAAGCAGTATTAGTGCACATCTACATCTGTGCTCACGGTGCTGTCTCCGTCGACGCCTCGGCCTCCCCCCGTGCGTCCCCGCTCCAAGTCAGAAAAGGGTCCCAGATGTTCCGGGGTCTGGAGGCAGGTGGCATCAGTTCCCAGTATGTACTTAGTTGGGTATGCCCGTAGGTAATGTCCCTAACCCATTCCTTAACAGTGGGCACTCTGCGTCTACCCCAATGTACTGCAACTTGCCGCTTAGCGAAGAGAAGGAGTATGGCATGTAGCTTGCGCAGCCTGGGCGGCGAGTCCTTTACATACCCCAGTAGACCCACCATAGGCGTTGGAGTCAGCGCCAATTCCAGCATGTTGTTCACTGAGTCAAATATTTCCACCCAGAATGCAGCCACCCCAGGGCAGTGCCACGCCACATGCAAAAAAGTAGCTGGCGCAAAACCGCATCTCCAGCAGTCATTCCCTGCTCGGAGACCCATACGATGGAGACTAACAGGAGTTCTGTAATATCTGGGCAAGTACTTGAAATGGATCAGACGCAGCTTATAATTCCGGAAAAGTTCCGTCAGCTGCCCGCAGCAATACTCCCATTGTTCGTCCGATAGCTCTACATCTAATTCCAACATTCCAATTTAGAAGAGAGTTCAGCGTCACGATCGGAGCGGAGTCTTGCATGTGAGTGTACAAACGGGTAAATAGTTTTCGCGGGGAAGGGAACTTCAGCAGATTCTCCAGTGCGGACAACGTCGGCGGTGCCTTCGGGAAATCCGCCCCTAAAGAATGACACGCTGTTCGAATTCTGTGATAAAAGAAGCTCTCGGCGAATGTTACCCCCTGCTCCTCGGCCGCGACAGGTGCAGTGCGAAACACGGCCCCCGGAAACAGGTCTTCAAATGTCCGGAGCTTCAATTTCGCAGCTAATGACCTACCGATGCTATCCTGCACACAGGGCATCATTGGGTTCTGCAGCAGAGGAACAGATGGGGCATATAGCAACGGGAGTCCTGTCCTCTTACGCAATTCATCCCACGCCCAGTATAGGGTACCAGCCGAATCTATATCCACTCTAGGGCGGCACGGTTTTTGATATAGCGCCACTTTGAGCGGGATTGGGGCCATATTGTCTGCCTCGACTGCCACATGTTGCTGAAAAGGGGTCGGGTGCACCCAATAGTGTAGGAATTGAGCTTGCGTGCATAGTGCGTAGAGGTGCATATCTGGTGCGCCAAGACCTCCCTGTTTCAGTGGGAGAGTGAGGAGATCCCAGGAGGCTCTGGCCTGCCCTCCCGCCCATGTCAGTGTCAAGAGGTGAGACTTAAGTGTGTTCAGGAAATGCTTTGTGACCGGGAGCGGTATGTTGACAAACAGATACAGAAATTTTGGCAAGATGACCATTTTAGCCAGGGCTATTCTGCCTGCCAGAGATAGTGGCAGCCACGCCCATATCTTCACTTTGTCCTCCAACCATACCATCATGCGGCCATAGTTTAAGCGCCACACTTCTTGTGGATCCCGACTCACCCAGATCCCCAAGTATTTAACCTCCCCTGCCTCCCAACGATGGGGGGTGCCATCAGTTAACAGAAAAATCACTGATTTGGCCCAGTTGATACACACACCCGAGAGCCCGCCAAAATGAATGAATTCCCTCAGCAGTGGGTCTAGGTTCTCTTCAGGATTTATGATATACAACGTAACATCGTCTGCATACAGGGAAATGAGCAGGCTACGGGAACTAAAGCCAATGCCTCTCATGGTGTGGTGCTGCCTAACTCGGGCCGCTAAGGCCTCCATTGCAATAGCAAATAAAAGAGGGAATAAGGGGCACCCCTGTCTGGTCCCGCGTGAGATTGCGAAGGGGTCAGACAACATACCATTGACCCGCACGCGCGCCGACGGGGATGTGTATAGCAGCTGGATGCACCTTATAAAAAGTGGGCTAAACCCCATTCGTTTTATGATAGAGAAGAGATATGACCATTTGAGGGTGTCAAACGTCTTGGTGGCGTCTAGGAATACCACCGCGGCCCTTTCACCCGGATGCAAGTAATGAAGGACTGAGAAAATCGTTTGTAAATTGTGGGATGTAGACCGTCCCGGGATGAACCCCGATTGGTCTGGAAGCGCTATCATTGGTAAAAGTGGCTGTAGTCTGTTTGCCAATAGCTTTGCAAATATTTTCACATCCACATTTATCATGGAGAGGGAACGGAATGAATCCAGCTCCTCCTCCGGTTTCCCTGGTTTTAAGAGCGTGACAATCACCGCTTCCCTTATGGACTTAGGAAGTGTCCCCGTCTCCAGCGCCTCACCATAAACTTCCAATAGCCGAGGTGCCAGCTCCTCAGCAAATGTCTTATAGAAAGCTGTTGTTAGACCATCCGGTCTGGGAGCCTTGCCCATAGGCAAACTTCTAATGACCTGTGTCACATCTTCCACAGTGAACGGGAGGTCCATGTATTTCCTATGTGAGTCATTAAACCAAACCAATGCCAATGTGTCCAGAAATGAGTCCAGCTCCTCCAGACAAGTGCCCTGAGTGGTCGTGTATAGCTGTTTGTAGAACTCGGTGAATGCGCTCGACACCTCCTTGTGCCCCCTTACCATGACTCCCTGAGGGTTTCGGATCTCATGCACAAACGTCGCTGACCTAGATGGCCGAATCATCCCTGCAAGCGTGCGACCCGGTCTATCTCCCTCACCATATCTGCGCGCTTCGGTGTATTTGCTCAGGAATTTCGTTTCACGCTGTGCTTCTTCAGAATAATCCAGCAGAAGAGCCTTCAGCCTCTGCGGCGCATTGGAGCCACCTGTAGAGTGGAACTCCCCCTCTAGTTCTTTAATTTGGGCCTCCAAGGACGTCAGCATGCCACTGATCACCTTAAGTACCCCCGCCTGTCGTGCAATGCATTGACCTCTGATTACCGCATTAAAGGCCTCCCAGAGTGAAGCCTCTGTCTCTACCGACCCTTCATTGTTAGTATAATAATCAGTGATATCCCCCCGGATCTCTTCCCTGAAGACCTCATCCAACAGGACATGTGGTGGGAGACGCCATGAAAACGCCCGGGGAGGTGACCCTGGGACCGTCAACCGCAACATGCACGGGGCATGGTCTGATAGCGTCGGCGGCAGATGTGAAACATCTGTAGCCCAAGACGCCACATCCCTTGACACCAGCCAGTAGTCCAGGCGGGACCATGCAGAATGGAAATCCGATATACATGAACCTTCCCCCACCTGGGGGTTTCGACAGCGCCAAATATCCACAAGATTCCCATCTCGGACTATAGACTGCAGGGCTGCACTGGCAGCCGGGTGCAGGGTACGAGCAGTGCCCTTTCTATCCATTGCATCATCCATAATGGCGTTAAAGTCACCCCCCCACATCACCGTGTCATATCCTGTTTCCTTAATTCTGGACCATACATCATGAAAAAAGTCAGGGGTGTCTGCATTGGGGCCATATAATGCTGCGATCACTAGAGGAAATCCCCCAGAGTCCCACAAATAATGACAAACCTACCCTCAGAATCCCTATGTTCCTCCCCCACTCTCCAGTCAACCCCCTGTCGGATCAATACGGCCACTCCCCTGGCATAATTGGAATATATGGACATGTACTCGTGGTCCCATCTACGATGGCTCAATTTCGGCGAGGGGATAACATTCAGATGTGTCTCCTGTAACAAACATACATCAACATTATGCCTGGACAAATAAGCATGGACTAGCCTGGCCTTACGACAGTCATTAAGCCCTCTGATATTCCATGTTAACAAATTCAGAGGTTTTGTATGTAAGCCTCCTGACAAAATACCATAGTGAGAGGCGCGTGCGCCGCCGCGTGATTAAACAAATCAGTATAGGTGCACTGTGATTCATTATTCAAAATCGTACTGGCAACAAAAAACTCAACTGTCCCCAAATTCCGCCCCCCTCCCACTCCAACCCCGCAATCAGGTTGCAGAATTACCCACCCTAGCAAACTTAAACACCCGCAACTCTGGATCTGATAAGGGAAACCTCCCATAGGGGGCATGGTGGCAGTAGCAATCACCTCTGAGTGAACAGGGTGACCAGGAAAATTACAGTGCGGGCATGAACCCGTCCCCGACATCCCTAAAGCAAACGTATCAAAAATAGAAATAACATCATATTGACCCACTTTCGCATTATAGCAAAGCATTACATAGCAATGAACATGCGTATAAGTCAGGGAGGAGCAAAGGCTATACTAGTCATTATCGCTAATGTCTCCAGCCGCTGGCCTCGGTGATCCACTAGCTCCTTTACCCTTCTGCCCTCCAACATGCTTGGCGAACTTAAGCGCAGATTTGGCATCCGTAAAGTAATGTGCGGAACCCTCATATGAAACTTTCAACTTAGCAGGATACAGCAAAGAGTATGGAATCTGCGCCTGAAGGCGCATGCGTTTTGCTTGTAGGAACTCTTGTCTTGCCGCCTGCACAGCCGGGGTAAAATCCGGATAGAATGATACGGCGTTACGTTGATAGGAAAGTTGCCCTTTCCCCCTGGCCAGGCACAATATAGTGTCCCGGTCCTGATAGTTCAATAGCTTGGCTAATATCGGCCGAGGGGGCGCCCCGTCCGGCGGCCTCTGCCCCAAGGACCTGTGCGCCCTTTCCACCACAAAGACAGGGGTCAGTTGGGGGTCAAACAGTGAGTACAGTAGTGTCGTCACATAGCTCTCCATCCTGTCAAACGCAGTGGTCTCCGGAACCCCAGTGATGCGCAGGTTGTTTCTGCGCGACCTCGCCTCCAAATCATCATTCTTGGCACGAATAATGACCAATAGCTTATTCATGTTCAACAACTGCTCTTTTGTTTCCACTTGAAAGTCGTGGAAATCCGTATGCCGATTGTCCAGAGTATCTAGTCGGGTTTCATGCACCTGTACCTGTGCTTTGATCGAGTCCAGCTGCGAGGTCAGGGTATCCAACTTAGAATCGATAGTGCGCAGGCTAGAGCGCATCTCTAGCATGAGAGTACGCAAATCCTCTCCCCCATCCTCAACGTGCAATACCTGCTGTTCGTCTGGCTGCCCATCAGAGAGCGACTCAACCTGGCGCGTAGCCCTCTTATCAAATGTCAGGTTCGGCTGCTTGGCGTTGTGTTTCCCCATCCTGCGCCAAACACCAGTACCCAGCCACAGTCAGACAAGAACCAGAACCCCAGGCAGCAAGGGCAGGCACCAAGTAACCCACGTTCACCGATCCTGTGTCCGAGTGTAGGGTGCCAGCGCTCTGTGTACCTTTAGCACCGCGACAATCTCCTGCGCTCTGCAGCAACAGCCAGATCCACACAGAAGCTGTAAGTATGTTTGCAGTTCTCAGCAACCCACCACGCAGGAGTCCAAGTACCAAAGGGCAGTCCCACCAGGAATCAATGCCATGCGCCTCTGCTCATCCAGGCAGCTGCTCACCCCCGGAAAACCAGGATCCGCCCAGACGCAATGGCCCAAATCCGGCCTTTCCAAAGTCACCCTGCAGCACTGACCTTCCAGTTGGCAATATTAAATCCTCAGCAGATGGCCCACATGTCCGGAGCGCTCACAACACGCCACAGGACTCTGCCACGATCAGGGGAGAGGGCAGGGGGTCGTGCTTCTTTCCTACCCGCAACTGGAGATGTTGCGTACAAGATGGCGCCTCCGAATATGTCAGTCCGTGCCCTCGTTCTCAAATTGCCGCTCTCAGCTTACGCCGTCTGCACAATATAGGACCGGGCCCACCAGTCCGCAATCTTCGTCTTCAGCGCATCTCCGTTCCGCCGCCTTCGGTGGCAGCCGGTGTCACTCGGGCCGGATCACCACACCGAGAGGCCCACCTCGCCTCCACAGCACCGGACTTGAATGAGGGGCAGCTGTCAACGCCGTCACTCAAGGCGGGCACTGCAGGCACAACTAGCCAGCTCCACTAGTGCACCTCTGGCAGAGCCCCACGCTACCTCTTTTTGGCGTCAGCCGATATCCCTCAGGTCCGATTACCGCTCTCTGGGGCTTACTACATTTCCTCCTCACCGGGCTCGATTTCAGGGCCGCCAACCGTCTTCGGCCCCCGAGGCCGGCTCCGCCTGCACCGCTAGCCTGCCCCTCTATCACACAAATCCTGACAGGCCCGGAGCCCGGAACAAATGTCGGAGCAGTGCTGGAGTGGGTCAATGGAGAAGGGAGTCGGTTACAGCTTCACACCCCCCACCGTATTGCAGGATTATAAAAGGATTATATCCCAGCCCGCGGAGCGCACACAGAGAGCGGCCATTCCGCTGCTCGGCAGACCAGGCCCCCCTGCGGATCGACTACTTAAGTTACTATTTATCAACAGTAATCCAGTCTTCCATTCTGATTCCAGAATACTAAGTTACAACTAAGCCTAAGTACGACGTACCACCCGACCTAGCCCACCTATTCCAGGCGTGCCAATTGTACATTAAGTATGCATTTCCACTTCTCTTAGTCTTCAACAATGCATATGGTCAAATGGAGGACACATGACTACATTTTTTGTATACACCAAATTTTGGGTTGATTGATTGATGCTGATGTTCTGGTAGTTCTAAGCCAATTACCACCACTCATTGAACAAACTAGAAAAGGTTCTAATAAAGACTGGCGTACTAGCAGCACGTGACGTAACTGAGGGGGCATCATGCATACCACAAAAAAATTACAAACTCATACAAAGTACCTAAACCTAAGTATCAATCCGCCCCATCTCTTAGTGACAGGACAAGTAAGGACTAGAGTCACTGTAGCATTACGTAACTTAATTTCTCTAAAATAAACTCTTACAGAATCACACTAAGCGAGCGCAAATGCAAAGTTGCAAATAAGTAAGATTAGTAGTAGCACAGAGGAGCACCTGTGTCATAACAATCATAGAAGACTTTTAAACATAATTAACCTGGAATGTAAGCAGCAACATTCTAGCTGGTTGGAATCAAAAAAAGATATTCGCAATATAACACAGAGCAGAAGAACAGACACAAAGTAGTAATAATTAAATAGCTATTCACCAAGACCCGGGACCTCCACTCCTAGCAGGTCCAGCAGGTCCTGCTCACAGTCCAGAATGTCGGACCACCGGTGCGTCAACTGCGCCTGGGTGGGCCGGAACCCAGAGCAGCGCAACACTGCCAAGTGCACCTTCCCCCACCGCTGTCGATGCTCCCGGAGGCCGTACCCGGACCCAGGCCTGCCACCTGCTGCCAGGGTTGAGGGGAGGTAGCGCTGCACAAAGAAAATGAGTGCCGTCAACTCCACTGTCCCAAATAAGTCCCGTGCCTGCACCCCTTGTGGGTGCCGCCTTCCGCAAAGAAGGCAGCCGTGGCTCTGGCTGTGACGAGCCCTACCCTTTGACATGATTCTGGGACGGGGCGGGAAAGAAAAGGTAATGAAATTACAAAAGGAAATAAAGGAAATAAATAGCAGGCAACAGAAAGAGTGAACAAGTAGCTAAAAAACAAAAAAAGTAGACAAAAAACAAAAATATAGAAGCAGGAAAATAGTTAGAGAAATAATAAATAAAAAAGATTTTAAAAAGTGGCTTCAAACAAAGGATTGAAAAGATGCAGGGAGGATTCAAAATCAGACGCCAGAACCATGCAATAGAGTGAAAAACAAGATGGCCACGCCCATTGTGACCACGTGCGCAAGTTCGCGTGATATTTTCTCCCCGAGCAAGCAACGCGATCAAGTAAAAGCGTTTGCGAACAGGAAATATCTACCGCGAAGGGGCCCGAGCATGCATTGTGCGACCCGGAACAGGAAGTAAGCATCACGGGAGGGCAGAACAAGTGAAAACAAGATGGCCGCGCCCGTAATCAACCGCATGGTTAAGTTGGCGAGCCACGATCACGCAAAAAATACCGCAAACAGGCAGGAAAAAACTTCTGCATCTTCGCGATATTTCCGGCGTGTTTGCGGAGATTTTAGTGTCTAACTTGTTTTTAATGAATTATGTTGCAGTGTGATTATTTAAATTTATCAATTTAGTCTGAATTACTAATTTATGTTATTTTTATTAGTATTGTTGGTGTCTGAAAACATAATACAAAAATAGTAAGTTGTATTTTTGTAGGCAATAATATCATTCATTACATTTTTTCATAGAATAAAAACATATATTTTTCATTTTATTTATGTTTTCAAAGTGTATTTATTGTATAATTTTACATTTTTAAATAGATATATCAACTTAAAAAAACTATTATATATGGTTAAGTAAATACATTTTTAATGATGTTTCATTACGTTATCAAATGCCATTTATATTTAATTGCTAATGTATTCTGTATGTTTTCCACTTTTATATTACATTTTTAAATACTTCTTACATTGTTTCAGCATTGTTCTCAATATCATTTTTTGTATGTATTAAATAATTGTATATATTTAAACTATTTAATTTATGCTTTACATTATCTGAAAAAATGTTACAACATTTTTTGACATGTTTAATCATTCTTTACATTTTCTCTAACATTTACTCAACATTTTTACATTATTACCCATTCATTTCCATTGGGAAATATTCTTAGATTTATTTCCAATAATTGTTTTATGTAAAAGGTGATTTTATTTATATTTAATAATGATTGTTTAATATTTTTGGCTTTAATAATTTAATGTGTGAATCGATACTTTTGACATATTGCATGTTTATTTAAAGGTAACAATATGTTTCTTATATTTGTGTGTTCAATATATGTAAAAATCAATATTTTTGACAATGATATTCAATATGTCGATATTTATTTTCTGATATTGTTTTGTTTCGATATTGTTTGCATCAATACTATATCAGTGATTCAATATGGGGGCACTCAACAAAAGTCAGTCCTACTTATTTTCCCTAGATACCATCAGAATAGCGAAAAGCTGAACTTTAAGTTTAAAATCTAATGGAACCAATACTAAAACATTTCAGAACAGTACTTTAAGAAATTGTTTTATTGATTGAGGGTGGTGAAAGCCCCACTCATGCAACAAACACAATCTTTGTCAGGGTGAAACACAAAGTCACTAAATTAGCCTGTGCTTAACCCTTCGGTAGCCTGGCACAAAATCAGTGATGCTTAACTTAGAGTCAATGTGCAAAGTATTTATGAAGCACACATACAGTATAAAAGTGAAAACACAACATAAGAAAAATCCCAAACCAATTTAAAAAATAGAGAAAATTTAAATAAATAAAATGATCATAGAACAAACAAAATCCAGTTAGAAGAACCAGGGATCTTCAGTGTTAAGGTTTGCAGTGTATATAGCTGCTAAAAGCACAATGTGCCACTTGCAATCGTCTGGTCCCACTAGATCAGGGCATAGTCACAAGTTCAGGCCAACCATGGTGGAGCACAAGTCATATACAGCGACCAGGTTAGTCTTGCTGCAAAGTTACCTTCCAAGGGCCTTATTACGAGTTTGGCTGTGTGGCAGCGGGCTGCCACCCCAGCGCCCCACTGCCAAACACGTCCACACACCACCCGCCAGATTACCAGTTCATTTGTGGTCTGGCGGGCAGTGATTTGGGGGCATATGTATCAACCGAATTTTTAATCGCAAACGCTGCGATTTGCAAAAAACAGCGTTTGCGATTAAAAATTCAGAAAACGGGGTGTATGAGGCAAATTCTCATCGCAAATTTAAGGAATCGCTAATTTAGCGATTTCTTAAGTTTGCGTAAGCTTTAAGAAATCGCAAATTTCGATTTCTTAAATGATATGTACCACGCACCAAAGCATTGCGAATAATCCTTAAGAAATCGCAAATTACCACCAACTTGTAGTTGGTGGTAATTTGCGATTTCTGATAAAAATGCACTTTTTGTAATTTTACAAAGTGGCACGTGGCGCACATACATGCCCTTAGGGCATGTATGTGCACCATATGCACACACATGCTCATTTCAGGGGTGTATCAGGGTGTCATCATGACACCCTTGCACCCTTGAAATTATTCTCAAATTGCGATTAGCAAATTGCGAATCGCAATTTGAGAATTACTCCCCATTCATTCTTATGGGTGTCCTGGCCCATAGAAATGAATGGGAAGGTATTCCTTAATTGCGATTTCGCAATTTGCTAATCGCAATTAAGGAATTTTAAGACATCGCTAAAGTTTTGCAATTTTTTAAATACATCCCGTTTTGCAATTCTCAAATAGCGATTCTTTAAAAATCGCTATTTGAGAATCGCAAATGGAGATGTTGATACATATGCCCCGCAGTATTCTCCGTAGAAAGACATCGCAACGGGAGCGCCAAAGCATGTACCTACACGGCATGCCATGCAGGAACAGTGGGTGCATATGATGGGAGTACAACATGTGCCCCCTTGCATGCAAACTGAGGCCCAGAGGCAATAGGGGGCCCTGAAGGGCCTCCTTAGTTTCCTAACCACTACACTTTTTATGGCAGGCATACCATCATAAAATCTGTGGCGGTGAGGAAACTCGTAATATGCTTGGCTGTGCCTCTGCAGCACCACCGCAAAAACAACAGTTGATGCACAGAATGGAGAATACATACATTCACCCCAGTACAGAGATCAGGGCCTAAATCCATCGTTTTTTTGCTCACCTTGCCGTTCCAGTTTGAACCCAGCCCTATGCAAATCAGTCTTGACCCTTTGCCTCATGGGAACAGTCCTGCCCGAACTGCCAAGCCTGGTCCCCCCTGGACTGAAAACAAGCATCCTAGGACCAATTTCGGGGTTTCACCCCTCTTCAGGCAGGATAGCTTGATTCCAGTGGCATGGAGAGCAAGGGACCCACATCTGGGCATACCCTTCCCACTCGGGGTGACATATGCAAAAACACCAGTTGATGGACAGAATGCAGAACAATGTCATACATTCACCCCAGTAAAGAGATCTGGGCCTAAATCCATGGTTTTTTTGCTCACCATGCCGTTCCATTTTGAACCCAGCCATATGCAAATCAGTCTTGACCCTGTGCCTCATGGGAACAGTCCAGCCCAAACTGCCAAGCCAGGTCCTCCCTGGACTGGAAACAAGCATCCTAGGACTGATTTCGGGGTTTCACCCATCTTCAGCCAGGATAGCTTGATTCCAGTGGCATGGAGAGCAAGGGACCCACGTGTGGGCATACCCTTCCCACTCGGGGTGACAAATGCAAAAACAACAGTTGATGGACAGAATGCAGAACAATGTCATACATTCACCCCAGTACAGAGATCTGGGCCTAAATCCATCGTTTTTTTGCTCACCATGCCGTTCCAGTTTGAACCCATCCATATGCAAATCATTCTTGACCCTGTACCTCATGGGAACAGTCCAGCCCGAACTGCCAAACCAGGTCTTCCCTGGACAGGAAACAAGCATCCCAGTTTCCTCTTCAGTCAAGATAGCTTGATTCCAGCGGCATGAAGAGTAAGGGACCCAAGTCTGGGCATACCCTTCTCACCCAGGATGACAAAGGCAAAAACAACAGTTGATGGACAGAATGCAGAACAATGCCATACATTCACTCCAGTACAGAGATCTGAGCCTAAATCCATTGTTTATTTGCTCACCATGCCATTCCAGTTTGAACCCAGCCATATGCAAATCAGTCTTGACCCTGTGCCTCATGAGAACAGTCCAGCCCGAACTGCCAAGCCAGGTCCTCCCTGGACTGGAAACAAGCATCCTAGGACCGTTTCGGGGTTTCATCCCTCTTCAGCCAGGATAGCTTGATTCCAGTGGCATGGAGAGCAAGGGACCCACGTCTGGGCATACCCTTCCCACTCGGGGTGACAAATGCAAAAACAACAGTTGATGGACAGAATGCAGAACAATGTCATACATTCACCTCAGTACAGAGATCTGGGCCTAAATCCATCGTTTTTTTGCTCACCATGCCGTTCCAGTTTGAACCCAGTCATATGCAAATCAGTCTTGACCCTGTGCCTCATGGGAACAGTCCTGCCCGAACTGCCAAGCCAGGTCCGCCCTGGACTGGAAACAAGCATCCTAGGACCAGTTTCGGGGTTTCACCCCTCTTCAGTCAGGATAGCTTGATTCCAGTGGCATGGAGAGCAAGGGACCCACGTCTGGGCATACCCTTCCCACTCGGGGTGACAAATGCAAAAATAACAGTTGATGGACAGAATGCAGAACAATGTCATACATTCACCTCAGTACACAGATCTGGGCCTAAATCCATCGTTTTTTTGCTCACCATGCCGTTCCAGTTTGAACCCAGTCATATGCAAATCAGTCTTGACCCTGTGCCTCATGGGAACAGTCCTGCCCGAACTGCCAAGCCAGGTCCCCCCTGCACTGGAAACAAGCATCCTAGGACCAGTTTCAGGGTTTCACCCCTCTTCAGTCAGGATAGCTTGATTCCAGTGGCATGGAGAGCAAGGGACCCACGTCTGGGCATACCCTTCCCACTCGGGGTGACAAATGCAAAAACAACAGTTGATGGACAGAATGTAGAACAATGTCATACATTCACCCCAGTACAGAGATCTGGGCCTAAATCCATCGTTTTTTTGCTCACCATGCTGTTCCAGTTTGAACCCAGCCATATGCAAATCAGTCTTGACCCTGTGCCTCATGGGAACAGTCCAGCCCGAACTGCCAAGCCAGGTCCTCCCTGGACTGGAAACAAGCATCCTAGGACCGGTTTCGGGGTTTCACCCATCTTCAGTCAGGATAGCTTGATTCCAGTGGCATGGAGAGCAAGGGACCCACGTGTGGGCATACCCTTCCCATTTCGGGGTGACAAATGCAAAAACAACAGTTGATGGACAGAATGAAGAACAATGTCATACATTCACTCCAGTACCGAGATCTGGGCCTAAATCCATAGTTTTTTTGCTCACCATGCCGTTCCAGTTTGAACTCAGCCATATGCAAATCAGTCTTGACCCTGTGCCTCATGGGAACAGTCCAGCCCAACTGCCAAGCCAGGTCCTCCCTGGACTGGAAACAAGCATCCTAGGACCGGTTTCGGGGTTTCACCCCTCTTCAGCCGGGATAGGTTGATTCCAGTGGCATGGAGAGCAAGGGACCCACGTCTGGGTATACCCTTCCCACTCGGTGAGACAAATGCAAAAACAACAGTTGATGGACAGCATGTTGCAGCCTCGGACCGCTGACCAACCACTGTGGGATCAAAGATCCCCGGTGGTTGCTGCTGTCCTGTGGCAGTCCAACCACCCAAATATTAATAGGGCTGGTGGACCATCAGTCTGGTGGTCCATGGACTGCCACCGCAACGACGGCGGTCCTATGGACCACCATAGTCATAACAAGGCCCTAAGTCTGACGTGAATAATTCCATGCATGTTGAAAGTGGAGGAGGCTAAGCTTCACAGAAGGCCATCACTGTAGCGTGAAGAGCAGTTTGGATGTTGCAAATGTCCTCGCCGTAGTATGGAGAAAAAGTCGAGTGTCACCAATGTTTGATGCTGTAGCTTCACATCAGCGATTGTCGCAAGCTGATATTGTTCAGCAAAAAGTGAAGATCTCACATTGCCAGTCGGTGCTGGCGATCACTGTCAGCGACAAGAGCATGTCTCACTGGAAATTTGCATTGACGGTTGTCGCAGGCGGCAATGTCTTTCCCAATGCCTCCGGAGCAAATACCTTCTTTGGGAGCTCTTTGATGATTGGTGGAATGGAGTGCTAGACAATTGGTTTCTCGATAACCCCAAGGGCACTGGTCCCATCAGGGATAATTCACATGAGCAGACACCAAGTACACCACTCCTCTCTGACTCCACAAAGCTCAAATGGGGATTCGCAATCCAGACTTCCTTATATCAATAATTGATTACGGTTTGCACATGGCTCCGTTCAGTGTTTGGACTCCAAATGATCTCAATTACTCTCCAAATATAATAGGTTGCCCACCCTAAATGTAACTAAAACATTTTAAACAAAAATAATAATTATAATAAAAATAAAAATTATTACAATAATATTCATAAAAATAATGCCCCAAAGCCATATTGTTATAGTCCTAAACTTGCAGCCTGATTGTAATGTACTTGTGAGTACTACAGGCAGGAGAAACACCTGTGTCTCCCACAGTCACATATATTGGCTACATTTCATTATGAGGGCATGTGCATTCTACCTCAGTCTACTTTGCCACACATTTCCCAGTGCCTGTGAGCTATTAGTGAACTCCAGGATGTGTCTTACTGCCTTTGCACATGAGAGGAGCATCTGATTGCCCTGCACACTTTCATGATTGTAGCTCAACACAGTGTGGGCCATAAGGCCACCCATAGAGATCGGGAGTAAGTGTACCCTCCCATTTTCCATGCCAGCAGGACCCCAGCCAATCATCTGGGAGCAAACTACTGGCCTAGATCACAACGAGTTATGCACACTAAAGGATGTATATGGCTATCTTTAAGAGATCCAGAGTATAATGTATGAATAAAAAATACTGTGTAACAAAACATTAACATCAAATCAGAACAACTTTTTAGAAAAATATATTTGAGAACAATATTTAACACCCTTAAACTTACACTTCCTTCAGGTTTCCCCTGTTGTGTGTCCTTAAACGTGGATTGCAAGCTCACGTGTACCACCAGTCACAGATTGGAAAACAATTTTGCCGACTACTTCGTAAATATGTTGAACATAATTGGCACTATTGCTGTTTAAGCGAAACGCATGAAATACATATGCTGCAGAATCTCTAAGTACCGAATACATAAAGACTGAAAATTCATAATCAAATAAAAACGGCTATATTGATGCCCAATGTGGTTTTATGGTGAGTGCCAAATGTGTGTCTTCCTTGCTTCTAGTTTACTAGCAAGCTGTAACGAAGCGACTGCACACATAAAGGGAAGATGTGCAGTAAAAGAAGGGGAAATGTTCACCTAAAGAAGAAACTTATCATTTTAAAGCAAGTAGTATATAAAAGGGATTAATTCTAGCTGTGAAGCTCTATAAATGTCCTCTGCTAACACTGTACTTAACCTGAAAACTGTCTGGAATCCATTTTATTTTAAATAGAGATCAGAAGACAGACCTGAAGCATCTCAGGATTATGAGTCAACCTGGCAGCGGTTTCTATGGCGACTGGTTTTAAGGGATGCAGGATTAGTGATACTGCATTGTATTTTCCAGATTCGACTGGCAGGATATAAACTTGCTGGTTCGCAGGTTCACGCACAGCATATCAAACTGAAAAGCAAATTCTACGTTTTACTGAAAGGAAACCTGGGACATAATGCGTGCAGCACCGTACTATACGGTGCAGAAAGGGAAATAAATCTGTGTTCAGAATTTCAGGAGAATGCAAGTACTGGCAATGTTTTCATCATGCTGGTAACGCTGAGACCGTGTTTAAGCTTGTAATTATAATACGCACTATTCCAAATCTGCAAATGTCGAACTTTTTTTATGTACTGCTCTGTTTTTTTTTAATTTCGTATTTTTTTCTTTTAAATGCCATGAAGATTTGGAATGTTTGGTGCATCTCTGCTTCGATCTCACAAACGGTCGATAGCTCTATGCCTTAGATGTCAGAAAAGTACCCTTATGTATGTAATACACGTGACTGTCATACACTACTCTGCTTTATTAAGACTGCTCTGATTAGGGTGTCATCGATCTAGCTGCATGATGTACCTTTGATGTAGTTTGTGTCCCCAGTTGCAAATCAAATCTAATGTGTTCAATTAACTTTCTCCTCATGTGTTTGCTCAAATAAAGCCTGCCACAATTTACAGTTAAAACGTCTGCAGTTTCTTTTTAAAATCATTTTACTAAGCCTATTTATTTAAGGATATATTTCCTTAAAATCCACCCTTAAACATAGAAACAAAATTGACTCACAAACACTTTTTTGGAGAAGTAGGACTTTCAGAAATACGAAAATATTGGTTTTCAACTGTATTTTGCTTTCAGTT
This sequence comes from Triturus cristatus, assembly GCF_964204655.1. Classification (NCBI taxonomy): domain Eukaryota; kingdom Metazoa; phylum Chordata; class Amphibia; order Caudata; family Salamandridae; genus Triturus; species Triturus cristatus. Next base: position 637,286,356 of record NC_140591.1, read on the forward strand.
TTTCTGTATTGTTATATTTGAACTCTCAATAAAAAATAAATTTTAGAAAAAAGAAATACGAAAATATAACAATAATACTTGATCAATTGACTCATACAATTGTTTTAAGCCTTAAAGTAGACAAACTATTTAAGCTCACAATGATCGATTTTTTTACCTAACCTAAATTGACAAAGGATGAGTCAGGTGCTTCATCCATCGTTCAGAAAAGAGATTGCAATGCAAAATTAGCACTGTAATGTCATAAAGCTATAAAGTAGTGTGATTATATATATCCCACTTTACTGTAGAAATCGTGGCACACAAAAGGTGTGTTTGACTTAAATTATTGGGCAATCAAAATGTTCCACCCCGAACATCGACCAGCCTACTGCCGCTCACCTGAAAGACTGGCAGTATACACATATCAAAAATAGCCATACTTTATCTACTCTGCATGCAGCCATGAAATACAATTCTGCTTATTGACACCTGTGCTATGTGTTCACCGCAAACTCTTCTGCAGAGTGCCTCAACGTTCTTTGCTCAGCCCCACCCTCTTCAACACATACATGCTCCCTCTGGCGAACATCTGCTGTGCACACCGCATGAACATTCTAACCTATGCAGATGACACACAATTCATACTCTCCCTCTCAGACAAGACCCACAACACAAGAAACAAGCACACTGTTTGCATGACCAAAGTCACTAACTGGATGTAAGACAACTGTCTCACAGTATTTCTTTGGAGCGACTCAAAGATCCATAACCACCACCACTGTCCTGAGGAGGAAGGGCTGACTGCTCCATTTTTGCTGCCACCGACAACGCGCTACAAAGCGCTAACATCACTCCTGCAGAGTGGGACACAGTTTGGCTTTGTAGGAACTTTGAAGTTCTTTAACCACCATGTTGGAAGATGGCTTATGTAGGGGTAGGTAGGCACCTAACATGAGCAACAAGGCCACCAACTTGGTACTGGGTTCTAAATAGGGTCTCTATAAATGAGTCCCTTGTCAAAGTTAAAGTTGAAGGCTGACCGTGATGGATCCCTACTCAGATAATCCTGAGGGTTGTCTCAGTCAAAATATTGCCTTTGGATTTATGTTATGTTATGTTATGTTATTAGGTTTTATAACGCAGCTACTCCTAGGAATGTCCCGGCGCGAGCCTGCAAGGTACCAAATAGAAAAAGAGTTAAAACAGAAAGGTTTTAAGCTGTTTCTTAAACTGCCCCAGCTCTTGGATGGCACGCAGAGAGAGAGGCAACGAATTCCAGGCCATAGCTGCCCTAACGGCCAGTGATCTGCCCCCCATTCATTGAAGACGCACACGGGGAATTAGCGCAAGCAGCTGAGACGCAGATCTCAGATGCCTAGTAGGCAGATAGAATGCAAAGCGCTTTCTAAGATAAAGATGTCCTCCATCATAAAAAGGCGCGATGTGCTATGACCAAGGAGCATATGTATCAAACGATTTTGTATTTGCAAACACTGCGATTCGCAAAGAAACAGCGTTTGCGAATACAAAATCGCAAAACGCGATGTATGAGCCATTTTCACATCGCATTATTAAGGAATCGCTAATTTTGCGATTCCTTAATTTTGCGTAAGCATTTAAGGAATCGCAAATTGCGATTCCTTAAATGCTATATAACAAGCACCCAAGTTGTGCGATTTCTCCTTAAGAAATCGCAAATTACCACCAACTTCAAGTTGGTGGTAATTTGCGATTTCTTTGCAAAATGCACGTTTTTGGCATTTTTCAAAGTGCCAAGTGGCGCACATACATGCCCTTAGGGCATGTATGTGCGCCATATGCGCACCCATGCTCATTTCAGGGGTGCATCAGGGTGTCCTTATGACACCCTTGCACCCTTGAAATTATTCTCAATTTGCGATTCTCTAATTGCGAATCGCAAATTGAGAATGACTTCTCATTCATTCCTATGGGCCTCCTGGCCCATAGGAATGAATGGGAAGGTATTCCTTAATTGCGAGTTTCCAATTTGCTAATCGCAATTAAGGAATAACAAGAAATCGCAAAATATTTGCGAATTATTAAATACATCCCGTTTTGCTATTCTCAAATAGCGATTCTCAAAATATCGTTATTTGAGAATCGCAATAACGAATTTTGATACATATGCCCCCAAGGCCTTAAACTCCACACGCTTCCTAACCGGGAGCCAATGCAACATACGCAAATGATGCTCAATACTCTTCGTGGTAGGAATGTTAAGTACCAGCCGAGCTGCTGCATTCTGGACCACCTGCAGTTTTTTAAGAATGTAGTCAGGAAGGCCCAGATACAGCCCATTGGCATAATCTACCCGAGAAAGGATCAGATTTAGAAATATTTCTATAGCTTTTTTCACCAAGGGTCCTCACTGCTCTCTACCAGTACGGATTCGGAGAGTGTTCACCAATTTGACATTTTTAGGGAACTCCCGGTCAAACTCTGGAAGTCGGACCTCTGGAGCTCTTCAACGGGATAAACCTGGAATCCTGGCCAGGTTGCGGTTGAAGGTGGACAGCTTGGCTCTTGTGGTCGGGTCGGTCACCTCCTGGAGCTTTTTCCAGAAAAGCTTCCCAAACTTCTGGAGGTCCTTCCAGAAGGTCTCCTAGTGGGTTCCAAGTGTATAAGACACAAATCCATGGTTCTAGAATCTCCTAGATTGTCCTTGGCAGGCCTGGACTTCACTTCCCACAATGCACTTGGTCAACCCCTTAAAACTCCACTGGACTCACACCAGGAGGGGGAATCTGACAGGAGAATGGTCAGTTAACCTCAATTAACCTGTAGCTGCAGGGAGACCACTCCTTACTCCTACTTGAAACAAGGCAAAGTCCTCAAAGCTGTAGTCCTAGATAGTGCAGCAGATGCAGTCTTCACAAGGTAGGCCATTGGGTGCACCTCAGCATTCCAGCAAGATAATCTTCCTTCGTCCTGTAGTTTCAGGCATCAGAACTGAGAGGCTCTCCATCTCTCACCTATTTATACAGTGTTCTCTGGGGACAAGCAGGGCAGCACCCCGGTCCAAGGAGGTGCAGGGCAACTCCCAAGCATGACAACTTCCTTCAAAGTGTGGCACAGTCTTGTCCCAGGAAGCACTATTCTCTCAAAATCCACCGTGGCTGAAATTTCAGGAGAGCAGCAAGAGCTGACTAAACCAAACTCAAATTAAGGCTTATTTCAATACACTCCCGCCACTCACGTATGTGAATTCCTTCTTTAAGCCTCCCACTAGGCAGGGAGAGGGGATGGTCCTGGCTGACAGGCTTAATTGACCTATTCTTCCTTTGAAGCTGATGCTTTATGACCCAATCCCCTGCTCTGGCATTCCTGTGTCCCAAGGAGCTCTCTACATCAGATAACCTCTGCCTGGCCAGGCTACTTATCACCTAATCAAGGCAGCTTGGCTAATCCCCTCAGGGCTGACCAATCAGGAAAGAGTGCTAGAGGCTGGACTTTGGTTTACAGTAAATAAAGTCTTATAAATCTGTACAAGGTATGATAAATTCAACAATGCCAAGTTCCTGGATTTATCAATATCCTTTTGTTCAGTCTTTGAATTATATTTTTTCACAGTCTCCTAGCAATAGTTTTGTGTCCACAACATATTAGCATGTTAGCCTATGAGCCCAACTTTCTTCGATGGGGAAAATGGGATGTGCAATTTCTTCGTCACCAAGGTTAATAAAGCGTCTTTTATAAAGTCCCTGCTCATAATTACAGGACTCTCCCACCCCTCCCCTCGAACACATAAGGGAGACCTGAGTGGTTCCTAATATGCGGAAACATTTTTGGTCATTACTTCACAGTGCCCACAGCACTAAAGCCGACTTTGTAGTGAATTTCCTACACTGAGGAAAAATAAAATGGGCAGCTTTTACTCATCAGGGTTTATAAAACCTATTTTATGGGGACCCTGATAAGTTACATGACCGCCACCTAAAGAATACCTAGGGGAGACCTTGGGGTACCCGCAATGTAAAAATAAGGTAGATTATAATTTTTAAAGTGCACATACCACCAAAGTCGAGTTGGCAGTGAATTTTACTTTTAAAAGCAGTGCTGCAACACAGTGCTGCTTTTAACATGACCTCAGGCTCTCAGCAGTTCACACATGCAAGTGAAACAAAGGCTGAGGGCCTCTAAACTGCAATGCCCTATTATATACTAGGGACTCATAGGTAGTTTTAAATCCCCTCACCCTATGATCTACTTGGGACTTATAGAGTTGGTCATGCCAATTATAAGTGCACCTCAATTCATGGGTTTGTGGTTAACAAAGCACTGGCCCTGGGCCTGGCTAGCAGAGCACATGGCACAGTCAGAGTCCGCTACCACCAGTGTCAGTCAGTATAAAAAAAATGGGGGGTGAACAGGCAAAAGGGTGAATTTCTAACACACCATCACTGTCCTGAGGAGGAGAAGGGACTGACTACTCAGTTCTTGCTGCAACTGCCAAGGTGCTATAAAGCGCTAAGATCACCCCTGCGGTGCGGGACACAGTATTGCTTTGGAGGGACTCAAAGTCCCATAACCACCACCACTGCCCTGAGGAGGAGGGACTGACTTTTCCATTCTTGCTCCTGCCGGCAAAATGCTATAAAGTGCTATCATCACTCCTACGGCATGGGACGTGCGCCATCTGTGACCAGGCAAAGCGCGGGCCTAGGGTGGGCCATCCTGCGCTCATCAGAGACTGATAGAGGCTGGGCCATCTCTAAGCTGTGAATCCTGTGAGTAACATGCAGTAAGTCCTGCAAAGTGACTTGCTTCTCCCTTTTAACGCAGTGATGTTGGTAAATACAGAGCTCGAGTCAGGCCATGTTATTATGGGGAAGAGAAAGTCCACCTCAGCAAGGGAGAACGCATGGCTGGGCACCATCATATTGTCATGTGTATCCCACATGACCCATTGTGGTTTTCCCTATGCTAGCCTAAGTTGCACGTTGTAGGCCATATTTTCATTTGCAAACATGTCTATCTAGACACATTTGCTTTGTGCCACATTGTACTTTAACATGGAACCTGCATATGTTTTCGCATTCTGTTCTTTGCCTGGGATTTAGTCTGAAAACGCTAGACAAAGTCAAACAACAATGCCCCTTATTATACCCTCTGGTCAGACACTAGTACCTAGACATAAAAGAGAACACAGCTGCTGTTTGTGAGCATACACACTTTGTAATATAACTGAGCACAAGAGCTCGAGAAGACATACACTGAGTGAGGGTGTTGAGATGAGATTGCTACATCAGCTGTGTATGCTGAGGTACAGGGTTCACCACTAATTTCAAAGAGGGCTTTTATGATATGTGGTTTATTGACCATGCTAACTGTATTTATAGTATGCATTTGTTTTCTAATTGTGGCACAAATACTGCATTTTAGGACACAATAGCTTGAATAAATATTCCAAACTTCCTTTGTGTCTCTTGTTATATTATTGAAGATGAGTACAAGTGAGAGAGCTAAAGGGTGTGTCCTGTTACCACAATCCCTGGTAGGGCGAGAGTGTTATGCTCTGGGGTGCCAATTCATTTGTTTCTCTGGTGAGCTTCAGGGGACTAGTGAGCCAATATAGCTAGTCGGACTCGGGCTCATAGATACTGTGGTGACTCAGTCCCTACATGCTGATGGTCCCACATATAGATTTTTTCCTGAACAGAATCCCTGCAACAATATCCTAGCATACAAACGCAATGGGGGCACTAGAGCAGGATAATAGATCCATCGAAGAGAAGCTGTTGTCTGTTATGAAGTCCACTGCTCGGAAGGGCAAAGTGGACTCACAAAACCAGAGAGCAACAACTGCATTGTTGTCAACCTTAGAAACAGCTCTATTGTCAAGTATATTCTGGGCAGACATAATTTTTCAGCACAGCTATTCATCCATCGATGTCCTTTCACAGCATTCCTTCGACAGATCAGTTGATATCTCCAGCTGCCCATCTTCAAATGCCTAAAACTCTGTTACTACCAGGAATAGATTTCTACCTTTAACAGAGCTAGACTAACTAGATGGACTTGCGAACATACAAGCAGACTCAGGGGCAGATTTACAAGCCCCTTCCACTGCCAGTGCTGGAGCGGGTAGTACAAAATGTTGTATACCCCCCCCCCATTCTGCATGTTTATATTAATCCAAATAATCAATTAATTGTAATATTATTAATCTGTTTGAAGTGTGAACTCACCAACTATATTAACAAGAGAATTACACGTGGGAATTGCACTTTGCATGGCTATATTAATTGTGAATTAACTAGTGTACGCATATTAATAATAGAAAATTAGAATATTATCTTTTATATGTTGCTTTAAGTGATGTATTTGTGATTTGTGCTTCATTCAGTGAGTATAAACCGCTCTGAGTGTTGCTTCTGCTAGATAAATACACACACATATGGGTATTAGCAAGGGGATAACATTTTATTATCCATTTCTATGTTTTAATTACATTTTTGTGTTTCTTTTGCTTAAGTTGACCATTTCGGCCTACACAAGATGGCTGAACGAGACGTTAAATGTGACTGCCCTGACAACACGAGGTTCTGGGTGAAGTGCGCATGCGTCACCGCCAGCAACAGTGGCCTGGACCTGACCCAGGGAGAACATGTACCCTCCAAGGTCGTTCCGGGAATCCATCCAAAAGAAAGGACAATGCTTGATTTAAAAGCCGGAATAAGCAAGTTGGATGACTTAATTATCCGACACCCTGAGAACTGTACCCGCATGTCAAAGTTGACCAATAAGAACTCTCTAAACCCCGATCTTGATACATTTTTGTTATTATTTTTATTATAAAAGTAGGTAGGGAATTAGGGTAGTATCTCGATGCTACGGGAGCTCTCGCTCTTCTTGACGAACTCGATTTCCTGACGTTATGCTGACGGAGAGGACGGTGACACTGCTGGACAGCTGTTATCCTGAATCTATGAGAGACTGAATTGCGGCCTAAACTTTGCTGAATAAATTCTCTTTGACTGACTGACTTAGAGGACGAATTTAACCAGAATAGGTAAATATGATGCTCTGAAATGCTAATGATGATTTCTAATATTTCTTACAATATTTCTTAGATGAAGAATAATTGATTAATTGACAAATGTGTTGTGTTGATTATTTGAAGAAGAAGATTAAGAGAAAAGTAATAGGGGAAAGGTAGACAGGTTAATCATCAATTACCAATCCAACTAAATGATCTATCTCTGTATGGGAGGGATATCTTAGGTTCAATGTCAATGTGTTTAGGGTAATGAAAAGGTATTCCTCTCATGTCAGCATTGAGAAATGTATTTTCCCTCAGAAAACAGGTCAACCGAGTGTAAGTATATTGGTGTTAAGGGCCCCACCAATGAATGTATGTGAGTGAATTGGATGCCAAGGTAGTTGGTCTGTGCCGAAGGGGGAATTTGACATTTTGCGCTGCATTAGTTTTCTGGTAGCAAGACGATGGTTTTTATTGTCTTGGTTTGGTGACTATTGCTTGCAAATAGCTTATTGATTAATGGTTATTGATATTGATTTATGTACTAACACTCTGGTGCCGATTCCAATCCTGTAAAACCTGGGTACAAATGGTCGTACGGAGCGTTTTCTCCGTACGACTCGTACCCGGGAATTCCACCGTACAAACCAGCAAGTACGATTCGTACAGAAATACCATTTCCATACGAATCGTAAAAAACACCGTACGGCTAAAAAATACATACAATTCCGATCCTGGACAGCGCGTACGCGACGTCCGCACGGAGTCAGGCAGCGTTTTACGGACCAGCAAGTACGATTCGTACCTACAGCACTCCGCACGGCTATATTTTTATGGGAGCCAAAAAGTGCCAGACAAGCTAAGTACGCTGCGATGCACGAGGAAAAGGGGGCCCGCTACGCGACGTACATGCCATCACCCACATCGTACGTGTCATCATGTACGGTGCGTACCCCAACATTGCATATGTACGGACCGTACCCCCCACCACCCGTATGTACGGACCGTACCCCCACCCGTGTATGCGTACCCCCACCGTGTATGTCCGCACCGTACCCCAGGCGTACCCCCACCCGCATATGTCCGCACCGTACCCCAGGCATACCCCCCACCCGCGTATGTCCGCACCGTACCCCAGGCGTACCCGATCTTCCTGTATGTACGGACCGTACATACATGAGGATTCGGGTACGCCTGGGGTACGGTGCAGACATACGCGGGTGGGGGGTACGGTCCGTACATAAGGGGGGTGGGGGGTACGGTGCGGACGTACGCGGGATGGTTGGGAGGCTGGGGGGGCAGTACGACTCATACCCCGGGCACAAGTGTACTCGGGGTAGGGGTCGTACAAAGTTTGCTCCGTACCTGGCCTTTTCCATGCGCTTGTGTTTTCGGACGGGCGGTACAGATCGTACTTGCGCGCTCGGACTTCAGTTTTACGAGTTGTAAGTAAAACTGTCCGGGGACGTCTCGCAGACTTTTCCCGAGGCGATTTGTATATATTTTCCACTTACGAATCGTACTTCGCCGTTTGTACGGGACTTGTACGATTCGTACGTAAAAAAATACGGATACGAGTCGTACGGGAAAAAAAAATCCAGGATCGCAATCGACCCCTCTATGTTGAGTCGTGTTGAGTTTTATGTTGTTTGCACGGCTTCTGGGATGTAGGAAGTTGGAAGTTTGTAACGGTTCCGTAGTAGAGAAGAGGTAAGCGCTGTTCTCGGGAAAGACGGAATTGTTGTTATCCTGTAGGTACACAGTAGAAAACGTGTGACGATTGAAGTTGCACAACGCATTGTCTGGGTTCAATTCGGTGACATCGCCGTGTGTTGCCATTAGAGACATTTTTCTGTGCGAGAGAAGTGTGTATGATAGCGAAGGTTACCTGTGAAATTCTGGTCTTAGGTACCAGGGATCCAACTGGCATTCCGATAACGCTTATCACTGGGAAGGTAATAGGTATTCTCTGAGCTTGCTAGAAGGACAAAGCAGAGGGAAGCGCTGCTTTGTTAACGTATGTTATAATTCAGTAGTAGAACAGACTGTTCGCTGTTCTCGGGAAAGACAGGATTCTGTGTGAATGTACTACATTTTCTAGTGTGAAAGTGCGTGAACGAAATAGCATTTGGGTTAATTGCGAATCTCTGTGTTTATTTCTCAGGAGCATTGGGTCTCCAACTATGTGTCTTACTAGAGAAACAGTTAGCTAATGCTTGTTAGAAGGGTGAAGTAGAGGGATGTGCTACTTTATCAACGGAAGTAACGATTCCGTAGTAGGGCAGAGGTAAGCGCTGCTTTCGGGAAAGACGGAATTCTCGTGAGATAGGTCTATTGCTATTCTTTGGTTAGCGAAGCGGACAATGGAGACGTTTTTATGTTGTTACTAACAGAATTGTAAACATTTAAACAAAAACTTACTGAGCAAAATTTGTAAAGGAGCGGTAGGACAGAAGTAGGAGCTGCCGCAGCGGCTGCTGACGTCAGAATGACCGCGCTGGGATTGGACAGTCGGTCAAAACTGCAAAACGCTCCGGATTGGTGCGTTAGTGTGCGCCGCACTAGGAGTGGAAAACTACAGGGTGACGTAAAACGCTCTCTATTGGTGTGTTAGTGTGAGTCGCGCTGGGATTTGAGAATTGTGAAAGTGACGTAGACGCTCCGGATTAGTGCGTTAGTGTGAGTCGCGCTGCGATTGGACAGAGTAGCGTACAGTTGTAGGGAGAAACTAGTGAGACACGAAAAGAAAGGAAAATGTATTACGATCCACCAGAAAAAGTCATGGTTTGGTAAAATTAAGAAGTGGTTTAAGAGGGACAAATCGATCAAAACTAGGGAAGGATAGTTACTTCCACCACCGAAAACCCCTGCATTCTTAATGATTGCAAAATATGGATATCACACCTGTATTTGGTTAGACAACTGGGTTAAGTATACAAAGGAGGACGGAGTGTTGGCTTTTCCAGAACATGGTTCATTTAATTTGGCTGTTTTGAGAAATTTGAGAGAGAAAATGATGAATTTAGAACCGAGACCTAGACCGACTCAATTTGAGGCTTTGACGGAATGGGAAGACGAAATGCATGACCGAGAAAGACAGAGAAAAGGTAGAGGATATAGGTACTTGTTTGGCAGATCGTACGGACATGAGACGCATGATGATCGAATGAGAAGGTGGCGGAATGCGAGTATGACTGAGGGTTTGTTTCCCATAAGAAGTGCAGGAGAGAATGAAGGATGAAAGTGTGTAGAAAAGAGGCATAATGTGGAGACGAAAGGGTATGGAGGGAATGAGTACGAGGATGATGTTTTTGATGATATGTTCTATAAGAATCCACCACCATACCGACCAGAACCAGAAATATTAACTCCAAGTGCCCCAATGAAAGAAACAGTACGAATCATAACATCGGAACCAGAGTTCCAAGATTTGGGAAGAAACAATCCTATTAGAGAGGTAGAAAAGAAGTCTGGAGGAAAATTGGATGGAGAAAATTCAGCAGAATTAGCCAAAACAACCCTAGAACTAACGGAGAAAATAAGAGAATTGACTAAGAATCTGGAAGCGGTAACTGTACCAGTAACGATAGGTCCAGTAATGCATATTTTTGACAAGCAAAAAGACAGTGAACATTGTTTGACAGTCCCTTATAAAAGTAATAAACCGGTTGAACAACCAAGAGTGAGTCAGAGTGAGAATCCATGGAGACAGACTATGAGTATGATTGAACCGAATTTTTCAAACAACCCGTTTGTAAGTCAGAACTGTGCAGAGAAATGTATGACAATGATAGAGACTATTTCAGAAACGCAAAAAGATTTTGGACAAGGAAATGTAGAGAAGCCAGTAGGACCATCTACAGAGGAGTTGAGTGAATGGTTGAGAAACTTGCAAAAGAAAGTCAAAGAATCTCAGTCAATAGATTTAGCAAAATTACGAATGGTATTGGAAGAATTAATAGTAGGTACTATCCCGACAGAGAAGTTAAAAACGTACCAAGATGAGGAATTGTTATTTCTGTGCAAAAGCGTAACATGGAGAGCGAAAAATCTTCAAACCCTATTGAGTAGATTTCACGGAAAAAGACATTGAAAACATGAATACCACAGGACGAATAGGTCAGATTAAGGATATAATTATTTTGTTGAGAAAATGGGGAGATGTGGACAAATGGAAGAGCAGATGGTATCGTAAGCGAGACGAAGTTTCAGACAAAACATTTTCAGCCTATCCTATGAGAGAAAAAGAGAAGATTGTGACAGAATACCCTATGAGAGAGATTCCAGGAGGAGGATATGTGCATTTCCCATGGACTAGACAGGATATTTTGTCATTTACGAATGACTTCCCTCGACTGCGTGAAAAGCCCGTCGAGTGGTATAGACAGGTGGAAAGATTTGTGAAATTATCCAAAGTATTGTGGATTGATTTGAATAGCCTGTTTGATATAATTGTACCAGCAGATCTATGGACAGAATGTAAAATAGTCATACATTGGCCAACACAGGAATACCCAAGGGATCAAAAAACAGGAGCTCCAGACCCTGAGGTAATGAAGAAATACGAACAGGTTATGGCATTTTTGAAGAACAAAGTACCCCCTAAGGAGACAGATTGGGTGAAAATTGACAGAACACATCAAGAAAGCAAAGAATCAGTACATGTCTATTATGAGAGGTTAATTTTAGCCTTTAAACAATTCAGTGGAGATGAGAATTTGAGTGACAAGGATTTGAGTCATTTCGTATACAGGTTTGTATATGGTCTTCGTCCAGAAATTAGTGAAATGATAAAACAGCATACGCTAGATTGGCAAAATAAGAAAATAGACGAAGTATTGAGACATGTTAAATATTTCAGTGATGAAATTGAAGCAAAACAGCAAAAACTGAAAGAGAAGGCAATGTGGGCACAGGTAAAAGTAGTAGAGAGACAGGAAGCACAATTAGTGGAACAAGCGGGGTCAAAACAAAGATTTAATCCTAGGATAAATAAAGGGAATATTGAGGAAGCTAAAAAGAAATTTCTGTGTCATAATTGCGGTAGGATAGGGCATTGGAAATCCGAGTGAAAGAATCCACCAAGTACTAATGATGAAAATTCATCCTTGAATCCACAGGTGCAGAATGAGGTGAGTGGTCAACAGCAACGACAACAGCAGGGTGTAACACAACAGAATCAGGTGCCAAAACCACCTTTTCCACAGAACAAAAATTGCCAGAAGTATAGTAAGGAGAATGGATTCTACAACGAAGAACAGGTAAATAAGCCGCAACGCGCTAGCGCTGCTTTGCAGTATTGGCTGCAACGCGATGAAAGCGATTCAGAAGAGGGTCATTGACGGTGCCGAAGGGAGGAAGAAGAGTGCGTACTTGGCGCAACCCTAGAAGTAGACCAGACAGGCCCATTTGTAGATGGAAAAGTTAATAATGAAAATATTAATTTCCTAGTTGATACTGGTGCTACTCGATCGACTGTTAGATCAGCTGATGTTAAGAATCTTCCTCTCTCGGATGAAACGATCCAAGTAGTTGGGGTCTCCAACAGACAGAATAAAACTTACCTTACAGAACCAGTGAAAGTTAGTATAGAGAAATTTTGTGAAATGCACAGATTCGTAGTGTGTGACACTAGTCCTGTGAACTTGTTAGGTAGGGATTTATTGTGCAAGATGAATTGCACCATATTTTGTAATCCAGATGGAATAGCCTTTGAAACACCAGATGATGGTGTGCTGTATAAACAGAGAGAAAGAGGTTACAGGAACATATGCTGTATTCAATCCTGATGAACTACCAAAAGAATTGAAACAATCAGTAAAAGCAGAAGTTTGGGACTTCACAGGAGAAGATGTAGGATTGATGGGGAATATAGATCCAGTAAAGATAACTGTAAAAGAAGGAGTAAGTTATCCAAATGTTCCACAATATAAATTGACTGCAGAAATAATCGAAGGAGTTACTCCTGTGATTGAGAAAATGATAAAACAAGGAATTTTGAGAGAAATAATGAGTAGCCCATGTAATTCCCCGATAATGGGACTGAAAAAGCCTAGCAGAAAGTTCAGAATAGTGCAAGATCTGAGAAAGATAAACAAAATTGTTGTACCATGTTGTCCCATTGTACCGAATCCATCTGTGATTTTATATCAGATTCCTCATGACGCAGAATGGTACATAGTGATTGATTTGTGCCATGCATTCTTTTCCATCCCATTGCACCATGACAGTCAGCAAATTTTTGCATTTTGTTTCGGCGAGCGTATTTTGGCGTGGTGCCGAATTTCACAGGGGTATACAGAAAGTCCCTCAATATTCAATCAGCTATTGAAAAAGTCTTTGGAGAGTCTAGAAATGCCTGAAAATTCAGTACTAGTCCAGTATATCGATGACCTACTTGTGGCATCGAAAACTCGTGAAGCTTGTGAGGTAGACACGGTGGCTTTGTTAAATAATTTGGCAGATGGAGGACTAAAAGTGTCACCATCAAAATTACAATTTTGTAAAAGAGAAGTCCAATATTTGGGACACAGCATTGAGAAAGGACACGGGAAAAGAACCATAGACAGAATCAGGATCATAAAAAGAATGAGTCCACCAATGACCCAAAGAGAAGTGAGAATGTTTCTGGGAGTGGTTGGATATTGTCGTCAATGGATAGGAAATTTCTCACTGATTGCAAAACCTTTGGTATGACTGACAAGAAGCGATGTGAGAGATCCAATTGATTTAAACAAAGAGCAGTTGGCAGCATTCAAGAAATTGAGAGAAGGATTGTGTGAAGCGCCTGCATTAGGGATGCCTGACTATGACAAGGAGTTTGAGTTGTATTGCAGTGAGAGAAGTGGATGTGCACTCTCTGTTCTAGTACAGAAGCGGGAAAACTGAGGAAAACAATTGCATATTTTTCATCTATGTTGGACCCAGTAGCTGTAGCCCTTCCTGGGTGTCTGAAAGCAGTAGCTGCTACATGTCGAAGTTTGGAACAGAGTGAAGGAATTGTGATGGGGTATCTTGTGAAAGTGTTTGTACCTCATGATGTGGCGATTCTTTTAACAAGGAGTTGTACTCAGTATATGACGCACAGCCGACTGACTAAGTATGAAAAGGTCATTTTGGGCGCAACAAATGTGAGTCTTGTGAGATGCGTGAATGTGAATCCTTCAACATTGTTGCCTGATGTAGAGCATGTGGAGGTAAGAGATGAAGCAGATCATGATTGTTTGGATGTACTTGATTTTTGTACAAAACCAAGGCCTGACATAAAAGATGACCCTTTACTAGAAAGTGATTATGTCACGTTTGTTGATGGATCTTGTTTGAGAACAGATGATGGAGTGCTAAGTGCAGCATATGCAGTATGTACAGTTGCAGCAGTGATGGAAGCATCCTATTTGAAAGGAGTAAGGTCGGCCCAAGTAGCTGAACTTATCGCCCTGACCAGAGCATGTAAGATTGGGAAAAGTGTGAGAGTGACTGTGATAACTGATAGCCAGTATGGCTACGGGGTGGTCCATGATTTCGGCCAAATTTGGCTGCAAAGAGGTTTCCTGACCTCAAGTGAGACTCCCATTAAGAATGCTGAAGTGGTTGGAAAGTTGCTGGTGGCAATATAGCTGCCCAGGCAATTGGCTGTGGTAAAATGTGCTGCTCATAGTCGCAGTGGTGATTATATTGCCACTGGAAATAAATTCGCCAATGACATGGCACAGTATTATGCGCAAAATCAGAATTCAATCAATCGGGCAAAGGAAAAAGAATTGGTTTCATGTTTCCTAATGTTTACTAACACTGTGGGAACATGGGATGAGGTAAGACAATTGCAGGAAGAAGCAGGAGAGGAAGAAGTAAAACAGTGGTTAAAAGCAGGATGTGCACCAAGAGAGAAAGATCATGTGTGGGTCTATCGAGATGGAAGACCAGTTATGCCTGATAGCATGATGTCTGCCATGGCAAGGATGTATCATGGACAGGGACATATAGGGACAGGCGCCATGATTAGGTCTTTTAAACAAACTTGGTATAATGCCAAGTTCAGGCTTGTGGCGGATAGTATTTGTCAAGGATGTCTAATTTGTCAGCAATACAATCCAGGAAGAAAGACAGTGGTGAGTCTAGGAACAATAGGTCGAGAGGGAGGGACTTTCACCAGAATGCAAGTAGACTTCATTGAAATGCCTCCTTGTACCAGGTTGAGGTATGTTTTGGTGATGGTGTGCCTATTCTCCAGGTGGGTAGAGGCGTTCTCAACACGAAGAACTGATGGAATGACAGTGGCAAAATTATTGTTGAGGGAATTTATACCTAGGTTTGGGTTCCCAGTAACAATTGAATCAGACAGAGGAGGACATTTTCATAATGAGATTATAAAACTGATTTGTGAAGCATTGAATGTACGACAAAAACTGCATTGTGCCTACCGACCAGAGGCTTCTGGTGTAGTAGAACAAATGAATGGTACCATCAAAAACAGAATAGGGAAAATGTGTTTAGACACAGGTATGAAATGGCCCGATGTCTTGCCTCTAGTACTCATGACTATTAGATCAATACCAGACAGAACTACTGGTTTGAGTCCTCATGAGATCCTCATGGGACGCGCAATGAGACATGTAATTATACCAGTCAACAAGCTGATGACAATAACTGATGACATGGTATTGGAATACAGTAAAAGCCTGGCTGACGCAGTTCATTCTGTGTTTCATCAGGTTGGAGCGGATGCTACCACTCTTGAAAAGAAGCCAGCTCATGATCTAAGCCCAGGGGACTGGGTAAGGATAAAAGTATACAGAAGAAGAAACTGTTTGGTTCCCAGGTGGGGAAAACCAAGGCAAGTCATCTTGACTACAACAACCGATGTGAAATGTGCTGGACTGAAGAACTGGATCCATGCAAGTCATACTTTGAGAATTCCAAATCCAGTGGATTGTAAAGAGAAAGAGTATTTTGATGAATCAGAATCCAGTACTGAGTCAGCTGACGGAGAGCCAGAGGATAAGGAAGGAGAAAAGTCTGAAAGGGGGAGACAGATCCAAGGTTAACTTTGGTTCCCAGAAGTAACTCTCTAAGAAAGAGATTGCAGATTTCTGAATCCAGTTCAGACTCAGAAACAGAACAAAGAGCACACTCGTCCAAGAATGAACAAAAGAAGAACAAAGAAAAGGACAGTGGAGAGACAATAAAAGAAATCCATGAGAAGGAAGTGCCAGATGAAAGATTGAGAGAAATTCCACCTAAAACAACACCTTTAGATGGACAGGTGCCAGATACAGAGAGAGAGGGAAAGATTATTGCGGAAGACCCCCGAGGAGGTGTAGGGAACTCCAACATCCAGTAAGAAGCAGGGACAAGTAGTCAGCAGGAAGATTGCGTGACGAAGATTCGAGGAGGGACAGAAGTAGGGAAAACAAAAGAGGTGGAGGACTAGAACTAGTTGAAGGTAAAAAGCAAGTTGAAACAGAATCTGAGGAAAGCGAAGATGATATACCAGAAGGCCGAGTTCTGAGAAAGAGAGCTTGGAGAACTGAAAAGAAGGATAAAGGGAGTAAATTGAAAAGAGCGGCAAAATACGAGGTGTGGCCAAACAAAATAAAGAGACTGAGATATCGGCTGACACGTGTAAATTCGCCAAGAGCTGAACAGGTGAATGAAGTAACGAGTCAGGAAAAATCAAAAGAAGAAGAACAGACAGTAGTCAAAGAAAGTAAAAGAACAAGAAAACCTAACCAGAAGTATAAATCACCGGAATGGACATATGTGGCCCTGCCTGAAGGGAAGGAAGAGGCGGATAGCCAAGGAAATCCAGAGGTGGTTGTACCGGAAGTGGTTGAGGAAGACAAAGAATCGGAAACCCTGAGAGTTATCTTGTCCAATATTGGAGAAGAAGCGGATATTCAGGACAACCTGTATGTTGAAAACGAAGGGAAGGTGAAAGATGATGAGATGCCAAACTGAATTAGACAAGAAAAATTGCTGATGGAAAAACAATAAAATACTGAAAAAGACAAAAACTGGTAGAACCACGTAGGTGCTTAGAAGCCTAGGGTTAGAAACTAGTTGTGAGGTGGAAGAGGCTAAGTCAAAAGACACGGCTCATTTTAGAAAGATGCCAAACATAGAAAGTAGTAAAAGTACATGTACCTTCTTTAGAAGATGGTGCAAAATGTGTTGTTGTTGTACAGGATTATTAATGCTTCTTTGGATTATTCTTGCTCTACTAATTTCATTTAAAGTTACTGTAGATACGTTAGAAGGTCATAGTGATAACATAACTAATATAGGGAAAGTTCAAAAGGTAGTACCAACTAGAATAGATAAAAACTATTTACATAAAGACAGGTCAATAACAGATTTTTCTAACAATGTGTTTTCAAAGTTGTTGTATGAATATGTAAAGACAATGGACGTAAGGGATTGCTACTTTTGTATGCAATTACCTGCATCTGTATCAGAAGGAGTGACTTATCATCACCTTCCTGTAACATATGGCATAACATGTAGTGTAATAGCTAGTTTGTTTTATCAAACAGGTAAACTAGAGTATTATTTTTCAGATGTAGATACTATATTTTTACAAGTACCCGCAATTAACAAACTAAACAAGGTAAAACCTGCAAAGGTATTAGGTGAATTTTTCTTAGAGACAAATGAACTAACATTAGAATATATATTCAGAAATAACTTGACTTGCAGTTTAAAGAAAGAGGAGAAGACATTTTTGGATATGGTTGAAGAAAGGAGATTGAAAATGCAAAGGAAGGTTTCAAAAGGGAAAGTGGAGAAAACGGTTTGGGATGTAGAAACGGAGAAACATTTAAGAGGAGAATCGAGTCCAACTATGGCTTTAGATTGGCCTCAGAAAGGGAAATTGTGTATAAGAAGGAATCAGACGGCGTATGACAATTATTTTCTAGGGAATAGTGAGTGCCATGATACATACCGGATCATGGGAGGATGGGGATTTAAAGGTGGAAGAGATCCAGTCTTTCCAGGACTGTATTTCATTTGTGGGAACAGGGCATATTATCGTTTGCCAGACCATTGGTATGGCACATGTTATGTTGGCCAGTTTTTTCCCAAAAATGTTCACATGGATAGAGGAGAAGATGGTGTACATAGTTTAGGTAGCTATTTAGCACGTAGTAAGAGAGAATCTTGGGCAGAAATTGTAGGTGACATTTTTGGAGCACTGATACCCGCAGTGGGAATATCTCTGTATGCGAACAAAATTAGAAAACTTTCAACAGTAGTGGATCGCTTGTCAACAAGCACCGCTGGAGGATTCTTATTGGTAAATACTGAAATGGTTGCCATGCGTGCTATGGTAATGCAAAATCGACTTGCCCTTGATATTTTATTGGCAAAAGAGGGTGGAGTCTGTGGAATGCTGAAAGTTCAACATTGTTGTACTTACATTCCTGACGAAAGTAAAGATTTGAAAATTTATATTAAGAATATTACAGAATTGCATGATGAAATTGTACCACTGGAGGTTGAAGGTGCTTGGGAGAAGATTGGTAAGAAAATAACAGCTATTAAAGACTTTGTGGTAAAACTAGGTATTACATTTATAGGTAAGATATTATTTCCATTAACTTGTGTGATTACCTTTGTAATAATAATTAGACTAGGCTGTATTTGTTGTAGAAAGATTAAAAACCAAAAAAGAAAAAAAAGAGAAAACTTAAGGAGAAGGGAGAAGAAACAAGAAAGAGAATTTGAGGAAATAGAAATTGAAGAGTTAAAAGATAGCATGTATAAAACAGCAAAAAGAGAAGAAACAGGGGAAACTGAAATATGAATGAAACAAGAAATCAATTCGAAATTTCCATAAAAGAGTTACAAAATGTTATATTAGTGTGGTGATATAATCACCAAAGGGGGGATTGCTGGAGCGGGTAGTACAAAATTTTGTATACCCCCCATTCTGCATGTTTATGTTAATCCGAATAATCAATTAATTGTAATATTATTAATCTGTTTGAAGTGTTAACTCACCAACTATATTAACAAGAGAATTATACGTGGGAATTGCACTTGGCATGGCTATATTAATTGTGAATTAACTAGTGTACACATATTAATAATAGAAAATTAGAATATTATATGTTATATGTTGCTTTATGTGATGTATTTGTGATTTGTGCTTTATTCAGTGAGTATAAACCGCTCTGAGTGTTGCTTCTGCTAGATAAATACACACACATATGGGTATTAGCAAGGGGATAACATTTTATTAGCCATTTCTATGTTTTAATTACGTTTTTGTGTTTCTTTTGCTTAAGTTGACCATTTCGGCCTACATCAGATGGCTGAACGAGACGTTAAATGTGACTGCCCTGACAACATGAGGTTCTGGGTGAAGTGCGCATGCGTCACAGCCAGCAACAGTGGCCTGGACCTGACCCCGGGAGAACATGTACCCTCCCAGGTCGTTCCGGGAATCCATCCAAAAGAAAGGACAATGCTTGATTTAAAAGCCGGAATAAGCAAGTTGGATGACTTCATTATCCGACACCCTGAGAACTGTACCTGCATGTCAAAGTTGACCAATAAGAACTCTCTAAACCCCGATCTTGATACATTTTTGTTATTATTTTTATTATAAAAGTAGGTAGGGAATTAGGGTAGTATCTCGACGCTACGGGAGCTCTCGCTCTTCTTGACGAACTCGATTTCCTGACGTTATGCTGACAGAGAGGTCTGTGACACTGCTGGACAGCAGTTATCCTGAATCTATGAGAGGCTGAATTGCGGCTTAAACTTTGCTGAATAAATTCTCTTTGACTGACTGACTTAGAGGATGACTTTAGCCAGAATAGGTAAATATGATGCTCTGAAATGCTAATGATGATTTCTAATATTTCTTACAATATTTCTTAGATAAAGAATAATTGATTAATTGACAAATGTGTTGTATCGATTATTTGAAGAAGAAGATTAAGAGAAAATTAATAGGGCAAAGGTAGACGAGTTAATCATCTATTACCAATCCAACTAAATGATATATCTCTGTATGGGAGGGATATCTTAGGTTCAATGTCAATGTGTTTAGGGTAATGAAAAGGTATTCCTCTCATGTCAGCGTTGAGAAACTTATTTTCCCTCAGAAAACAGGTCAACCGAGTGTAAGTATATTGGTGTTATGGGCTCCACCAATGAATGTATTTGAGTGAATTGGATGCCGAGGTAGTTGGTCTGTGCCGAAGGGGGAATTTGACGTTTTGCGCTGCATCACCAGTACGTCACTTTTTATGATGCACTGGCAGCGCAAAACACTGCACCATATTTACAAGGACAGGAAAAGCCACCCTGCATGGGTGTTCCCACGCAACACCCATGGAACAAGACACATTTCTAGATTTACGAGGAATCGTATATCTGGACATGTGTGTGAATGCTACGCCTCCTCAGGGGAGGCGTAGGGAGGCGCAACAAGGAGAAATGTATTCATTTCTCCTCATTTTTGTTTCCTGTTTTTATGCGTGCTGCATTCTGCAACCCACGCTGAAAGAGGAAATCACCTCTAATGATTGTTTTTGTTCAGGAAGGGTTCCCTTCCTGCACATAAACAATCATTGAAAGAAAGCTGTTTTTCAACTTCTATGTGTGCTAATGCAGCACACATATAAGTTGAAAAACGGCATTTCAGATGGTTTTTGTGCAGGAAGGGAACCCTTCCTGAACAAAACCAATCTCCCCACGACGCAGGCATCCTTGCACCATGGTGCAAGGGTGCCTGCGACGGTGCATGGCAGTAGTTTGTGCGCCAGCGCAGGGGGAGGCACAGAGATGTGTGGGTCTTACTGGAGGCAACAGGAGGGCTAGTTTGCCCCCAGGGACCCTCATGAGCCAAGGGGACATCATGCCACAACTAGTAGTGCACCAGGAGGCACGTTTTCAGAGAGGTGGAGATAGCGGGCGTGGCCACCGAAAACTTCTCAGCAAACCTACTGTGTGGGATTTGCTGGAGGTAACAAGGGGCAGTTGGCCCCAAGACTTGCAATAGCCAAGGGCACCTCATCCTAGTAGTGCGCCAGGAAGTGCATTTGCAGAGTGGTGGAGAAAAGGGGTATGGCCTCCTACCAGATCTCAGCAATCCTGCTGTGTGGGACTTACTGGAGGAAACAGGCGGGGTAGTTGGCTCCCAAGGACATCCTTGGGGGCCAATTACCACTCCTATTATTGCCAGTAAGTCCACACAGCGGGATTGCTGAGAGGTCTTCAGGGGCCAAGCCCCCTTTCTCCACCACTCTGCAAGAGTAGCTTGTGGTACACTACTGGTTAGGGGATGAAGTCCACATTACTTCTGAGGGACCTTGGTGGCAAAGAAGCCCTTCTGGTACCTCCTGTAAGCTCTACACAGCAGTATTCCTCAGAGCTGGTCGGAGCCCCCAATCCCCTTTCTCCACCACAAATACAGGTTACATGTACGTTATAGTTAGGAAGTAGCATTTAAAAAAATTAGAAATTCACTAATAAATCAAAAGGTAACAGGGAATTATACGAGCAAATAAATGTTAAAAAAAAAAACCTTAGAAATTCACTGAAAAAAATAAAGGTTACAGGGACGTTATAGTTAGGGTCAGATTTCACTGGTACAAAACCACTGATACAACTATAACCAGTTACCTGAGCTAACTATAACTTACTCCCCTGCAATGCACTGCTTATGACCTCACATATTATATCACTCACGACATAGTCAGTGATTACTGATGACATCACTGATAACATCATCCATAGAACTACTCAAACACCTACTCACAACCCGATACAACCTCTCCACTCCCACTCACACACCTGTACAACCACTGACGTACCCATTCACATACCTATACCTGTACCCACACACCCACTCACTCCTCCATAGAGTCACTCACACACCCGCTCACTCACTCATACAGCCACTCCCATAATCATTCACTCACTCATACCGTCATTCATACAACCAGTTACTCACCCATACTGCTAGTCACATAACCACACACTCACCCATACAGCTACTAACACACCCAGGCATTTACCTATAAAGCTACACACCCACTCACTCACCCAATCAGCCTCTTAGCATAGCCACTCACTTACCTATTCAAGCCCTCATACCCTCTTTCACAAAACCGCTTATATACCCATTCACACATCCATACAAGCACTCATACATTCCTGTACTCACCCATACAGCCATTAAACACTGACACTCACTGTCCAATACAGTCACTCACACAAAACACTTAATGAAACAACTACTCAAAGAGCCACTCACCCATACAGCCACTTACACACCCAGTCACTCCTTTATACAACCATTCAGACACTCACTGACTCACCCATACAGTCATTACACACCCATTTACTCACTGATAGAGCTACTTACACCGTCACTCACCCACCCATACAGCCACTGACACACCCACTCACTCACCAATACAACACTCACACAGCATCTCACTGATCCACACAGCTGCTCACAAAACCTATACACCCAGCCACTCACATACCCATATGTACAAGGATACATGCAGTCACACAGCCACTCACAAGATATACATTAATAGTAGGATAACTTATAAGTAAAACACCTAGTATACTATGTAGTGCCTTAGTATATATGTTTAACAATCATAAACTCTTACAAAATACTAAAAATCACCGGATGGTGTCATCTGTGATGTCATCAGGGATGTAATTTGAGATGTTATCAGTGATGTCATCAGTGATCTCACTGTACATGTCATGGGTAATGTAATATGTGAGGTCATTAGCAGTTCATTCCGGGGGCGTACGTAATAGGTAACTCAGGTAACTATAACTGTTGAATTTCACTGGTTTTGAACTAGTGAAATCTGCCCCTAACTATAACATATATATAATGTTAATACTACCTGTAACCTTGTTCACTCATATGCCTTTACTAATCATGCTAATACAACAAAAAGGTTTGTGAGAAGCTGAAGACCTGGCTTTTTGAAAAACTAACCTACCAAAGGCAGCGCTAGGATACCCTTGTGGGTCATAGTGAGCTTTAGAAATACACATAACATAAAAAAGCAAAAAAAAACATAACATAGCATAACAGTCAGAGACTTTATGATAAAATATATTATTCATAATTTGATTTATATTTAGTTGTAAACATAAGGATCTTGCCTCATTGCACACCTTTATTTTTTGATTCAGTGGCAAAAGAAAACAATTGCATTCTATGCCATACCATTAAAACAAAGTGAATCAAGGCATCTCTATGTCTCAAAGTACATAAGTAAGTTGAGGTTCCAATTGCATCACGATTATTTCCCCATTAGGTTTCATATTCAGAAAAGGTTAGTTCAACTGGCTCATTTGAGTTGTGGTTGAATGATGCATTGACAGTTGAGCTAGGTCTAAGTTTGTTGTTATAAAATTTGTTGCGACAATCTGGTGCTGTTCTGCTCAGGCTTCACTGTCAAAGATGCCAACTGACAAGGGTATTCATGAAAATGTAAAGTAGCATTCCTAGTAGTACTATTTCATGTACTCTTCAATGCTTTTGTAGGGTTGGCCCCAAAACATCTAATATACCTTTGTGAGCATCTAAAATGAGAAATACATTGGAACTGTCATGGAATATTCATGCTCATTTTGCTCTTTTACTAATAGGTTGTTTGACATTTCAGGCTTAAGTCAAAAAGGCATTTGGAAGTAGGTAAAGAAGTGTTCCTGTAGTCCAAAAGCATGTATTATTAAATACATGTATGAATAGGCCTTTGCTGTTTTTAGGCTTTTTCTTATATTAGAAATATCTAGATATTTTAACTATTTTCTTTACTACAAAGTCTGGTAAATTGGTAAGCATATAGAACCATTGTCTCAGGCATAGCACTTCAAATATTTACTAAAGTCGTACTAGACATGGAGACTTGCAGAAGTGACGCCGAGCCATTATTATTGCCAAAAGGGGAAGGGTTTTCTTCTCTATTTTCATTTCATTCTTCGCAGAGAGTATTTTATTGTATCACCCAAAGGTGCAAGGCACAATTTATTCTACACTGCCATGTCTCAATATTCTTCAATTCTCTACATAATAACTCCAAAGCCGTGTTGTACTTCACCTCTAATGAATTGGCCAAGTTGCAGATTCACATTGGGGCACATTTTTTACCTAGATCAAGCACTTTGCATTGGGTTTTAGAATTACTACATTCCCACATCGCATTTTGTGACCTCCAATTTTTTTTCCGAGTGATTCTCCCTTCAACTTAAAGAAGATATGAATCTTTCCATAAAATATGACTGTTTCTAGTGGGCAAATCGTAAGATACTAAGGCCCCCATTAGGATGGCGGCTGGACTTCAGTCCGCCCACCACCCTAGCAGTGCTGGGACCGGCCGCCAGTGGTGCGGTGGTCCCGCACTGCCAATTAGGATGCGACCGCCACCATGACGGTCGCATCCCACATATTCAACATTGTGGCGGGCGATGCTGTAAACAGCACCCACCACAATGCTGAAAATGCATGCTGTGCATTGGCATGCACAATGTGACAGGCACCACGCGGTGCCTGCCACGTTGTGAATGCCAATGTACGGGGGTACCATCGGTATCCCCCCAAGTGCAGCCCCCAACCCCACTGGGGGCCCGCATTGGGCCCCCAGAGTAAACACTGCATGCCTTTCCATGGCAGTGTCTCCACCATGGAAAGGCATTCCAACGCACACATCATAAGGCACCACCACCATATTATGGGCCTTTTCCGCCCGGCATGCAATCGTGACGATTGCCTACCGGCGGACGGTCTTTTGTCCGGCACGGTACCCCCCGCCTTGGTAATGTGGCGGGGGTAAATGGCTGTCCAGCAGGGTGATTTGGCCGGTGGATCGCCACCACCGGTTGGGCGGTGGCGATCTGCCTGTCATGCTAATAGGCCACTAAATATCAACTTTTTTTTACAAAAATATACCATCTTTGACATTTGCCTATTGACTGTCCACTGAATATCACTGAAATACCCTTAGCAAGCAGTACTGCCTCGTCAACGTACAATAGGAGATAATAACTTGCAGCTTTGGTACCTCTGTGTCTGCATTCCTTAAACAAATAATGCCAAGACTATGATGTTTAGAATGACGAGAAGTGAACAAAAGACAAATCTTAAACTCTCTCCCTTCTCTCCTTTGAATTCTCCTATAAAAGATCACATCCAGGCCTGACACTAGAGTCACCATTATAAATACCTGGAATTACCAATATCGGAGATACCTATCATTCTCAGGGTGAAGAACTACTGGGGAATAATTCCTGTACTCTGAGGTTCCTTTGAGAAATAAGTCATCACGGGAAACTTGGTATTTGCAGAACTGATGCTTCTGAAAATTCCTTGTTTCCCTCCAGAACTTCAACTCGAGATGTCTGCTGCTTTTAGCAGTCATAGCCCCAGGATGAAACGAGACCATGTAATTCCTACAGACGTGTAACTCTAGTTACCAGCTGCATGCTACATGCATGTTTCAGTTCATGTTAATACTGAGACAAAACACTAGTATCATAGACATGTTAATTGTACTGAGCCCTGAAATCTATTTTGACGCAGATTAATAATTTATTTTGCTTCCACCCACTCAAACAAATATTTGAAATAGCAACCAGGAGGCAGGCCTGAAGTAACTCAGGATTATGAGTCAACCTGCCAGTAGTTTCTATGGTAACTGCTTTCAAAGGGATACTGCAATTGTATTTTCCAGATTCTACTGGCATGATATGAAGTGGTTCACAGGTCATGGACGACATATCAGACTGAAAGGCCTATTTTCCATTTTGCAAAACGAAACTGTACTAGAAAGGCAAAAAAATCTGAGTTCAGAATTTGAAGTTAAGCAATGGTAATATTCTCACTCCGTTTAAGTAACTGAATTCTTAGAATTATGCTATCTTCAAAAGTGGTGTCTCATCAGTTAACTTCATTCTAATATAGGGCCAGATGTAACAAGAATTGCTTTTGCGACTCTCAAATAGCGAATTTTACCGATTCGCTATTTAAGAATCGCAAAATTCAATCTATGTAGGATTTGCAAAAAAAATGGTGGTTCTTACACATTCCTTAATAGCGAATTGCAAATTGCGATTTGCTATTAAGGAATGCCTTCCCATTCATTCCTACGGGCCTAGAGGCCCATAAGAATGAATGGGAAAACATTCGCAATTTGCGATTCCCAAATTGGAAATCGCATATTGCGAATACAATTACAAGGGTAATAGGGGGCTAAAAGGCCACCCTGATGCACATGTGGCGCACATACATGCCCTAAGGGCATGTGCGTGTGTCACATGGCACTTAAAAAATGCAAAAATGTGCATTTTTCTTGGAATTAGCAAATTAATTTGCGATTCCTAAATGCAAATTCTGTATTTTACGAATGCTACATTAATTGCATTTAGAGAATCACAAATTGCAATTCCCTAACTGCATTCGCAATTTAGGTAATCGCAAAAAATTGCGATTATCCATATTGCGAATGCCAAGAGTTTGATACATTGCAAAAATCATTTTTCCATTTGCAAACAGGCCGATTCTGCGAATCAACACGTTTGCGGAGGCAAAAAGCCTTGATACATCGAGCCCATAGTGTTTATGTTTTTTTTTGAGGATTTTGAACATTTGTAATGTTCTATCGCCATAATCCCTGTTGGTTATCGAAAGTCTAGGAGGGATTGGAATGCCTAGTGCAATTCTGCCAATTTCCATCATGCTGCCAATACTTATATTGCTTGAAAATCGAAGAACAAACTCCATTCTGTAAAACAAAGCTCTTATCTGTGTTGCGTGCCATATCTTACTTTGCTTTATTAAACCCTATCTGACTACAGTGCCTTAATTTGTAAAAGAGCATCTTCTCAAATGGTGAAGCATTTATTTTGCACTTTGCGTTTTCGGCAACAACTCAGAGTTAATTATTAAGGAAATTAAAAAAGTGTGCAGCTTTTTCACCAAAAGTACAGAAAGGTGTTATTCGGGAAGCGCGCTTATTGCTGATAACAACTGCGATCTCAAGGTCACACGCTAGAATCCTGGAAGGGCCATCTTCTGAAAGTGTGTAGAGAGCACCATTAAATTGTGTGATAGAGATGCCTGGTTTATATAGTGATTTCGCGCACCATGTGTGTGACAACTGACATGAAACTATATCCAAACAAGTTAATAATATTTGCACTGTAACAAAACCGGATAGTTACAGGGTGCAAAATACAAATTTAAGGGACACATGCATAAAGCAATTTTGCCATCGCAAACAGTGCGATTCACAAAAATCGTCCTCTTGTGATCGCAAAATGCCCATTTACAATGCATGAGACGATTTTAAATTTGCAATTTAGGTAATCACAATTTCTTGCGATTACCTAAGTTTGCCAATGCAAATAGGGAATTTTCCCTAATGCTAATGCAAGAAGCCTTTACTAAATGCGAACTTTGCATTTAGGAAACACTAATTAGCATCAATTTCAAGTTGATGCTAATATGATGCTAATATGTGCATACTTTGAAAAATGCACAAAACTGCATTTTTCAAAGTGCCATGTGGTGCACACATGCCCCTAGGGTATTTGTGTGCATTACATGTGCACCAATTTTTTTAGGGGGCACCTCAAGGGGGCCTTAGGCCCACAGGCACCCTTGCCTTTGCATTACCTAATTTGCAATTACCAATTAGGTAATTGCAGTTTAGGTAATGCAAAACAATTCTCACCTATGAGCCTTGAGGCCCACAGGAAATTCCCTCATTGCGTTTGCGATCCTTAAGGAATGGCAACGAGAGAATCGCTATTTGCTGCCTGTGTCAATGCTATTTGGTAATCGCAAAAATGTGATGCATATGCCCCTTGTCTAATTTTGTACAGAGTAAACATTTTTGGCATTCACAAAACTCTTTTCAAAGATTAGAAATTTACAACAGCAAATGCAGAAAATAGGGTGGAATCCTTGAAGGAGAGATTTTTAACTGAAATCTCCTAGTCCCTGTTAGTAAAAGTGCAAGGGGGGCACAGTCCTTTCTTTTTGTACTAATTGTATATGATATGTACCACTTGTATGTTAATATGTCCTCAATATTCCCACTTTAGATGTTTTTGAGGCCATGGCATAACCCAGTTTAGTGGGTCAGGGGGCAAGCAGGAGCTACTGGGCCAAACTGGGGGGGGGGGGCTAAGGCCATTTTCCTTTGGTGTCCTGGGGTCTGATCTACTATAGCCTCTGAGCAAGTGGGCCAAGTACCCCTTCAGCAGCTGATTCCCAGAAATAGCATGGTGTGAGCATTCCAAGGCTCCGTCGGGGTGGGGTATACAGCTAGTGGACACAGGCTACCAACTCAAAATACACGCAGTAGCAGCAATAAATTAGTGTCTAGCAGGAGGCATGGCCAAGAGTGTCAAGATGGCGGTCGCACCTTAGGAGTACTCCGGACCCCTCCGTCATCTGCTCTGCAATCCACCGCCTTTGGAGCCCCTGTGACCCTTACACTGACTGCTTTGTTACCTGGGATCCGTAAGGATCCTCCTGGAGCGATGTGAGGCGATTCCGGGCGATGCGGATGGCCTTGGACTTCTGGGCCCGCCGCGCGGCGTTTCTAAGATGGTGGCCGCCAGAGAGTTCTCCCGATCCCCACTTGTCCTGCTGTCCTGATCGGTCTTACTTGGAGGTGTTGGCCCTGCTGGGCATTTGGCGCTGCCTGGGTAACCCCGTATGCCAGCCCTTCCTGGCAACGACCTGCTCTGTTTTACTATGGTTCCCAGGTGGCCTGGGAGGACCTCCCATCCTGCACTTGAGTGGTGATCCAGCAGCCTGAGCATCTCTAGGGCCTGTTCGACAGCTGATCGGATGGAGGGGAGCTGCGGTCCACGTCTCCTGCCATCGTACTGTGCAGCGCTTCCCCGTTAGTGGCCGCCCGCTGCCCTGTGATGAGTCTGGCACATCCAATGGCTGGGCACTGGCTGGGAGCGGAGGATTGAGAACCACCAGAGAGGCGGTCTGCGCTGTGGAAGCGAGGACTGTGTGCCCCCTCGACTTCCTCCGGCCCGCTGGGCAGGTGCCGGCACCCATGTGAGCCCTTGTCCTGCCAGGGGCCTATCTGTGAGGCCTGGAGGCCCATGACCTAGCGACGTACTGCTGTGGAGGTGAGGAGCGTGTGTGCCTGCCTGCTGGGGCTGCCCTGCGACTGTGCCTGGTTGGGTGGTGGAGATTCGGCCGTTGATCGGGCAGCAGGGGTGGTGAACAACCAAAATATAGAATCCAAAATATAGACAGGACAGAATATCGACTCTCAAATATAGATAGGACAGAATATCGAATTATCAAAACATAGATAGGACAGAATATCGAAATTGGGGTATGAAATATCGATTTCCATAATATGGAATTAAAAAATATAGATTTCCATAATATCGAAAACAATTTAGTGTTATGTATGGTAGTATATGTGTTAAAAGTATGTATGATTTTTGAAATGTATGTTTAATTTTTTTAAACTAATGAATGTTATGTAATAAAAGTTTTGCGTAATTTAATTCCGTAGCGGGTTGTGGGTTTATAGGGGAATAGGGTGGGAAGTAATTTAATTATAGTAAATTACATATTAATTGTATTTATATGTTTTGATAATTAATTGATTGATAATTAATTATTAATTGGTAATTAATTTTTATTAATTGGTAATTAATTTGTATTAATTGATTAATTGATAATTATGTTAATTGTATTTTTTATTATTAGGAGCGGGTTGTGGGTTTATAGAGGAATTGGGTGGGAAGTAATTTAATTGTAATAAAGTAAATATATTTATTTTTATTTTTTGTGTATTGATAATTAATTGATAATTAATTATTAATTGGTAATTCATTTTTATTAATTGGTAATTAATTTTTTCAATAGTCATTATTTTTTATTAATTGGTAATTATTTTTAATTAACTTTTTATTGGTATTGATAATTAATGTAATCTTATTTTAATATTAAATCATTACTTTCCCTATTGTTGCACTCTCAGGAGTGGGAAGAGTATTTTTTACCCTCCTGCTATCCAACTCTTTCCCTACTGTTGCACTGACTGGACTGGGAATAGTAATTTTTACCCTCCCGCTATCCAACTCTTTCCCTACTGTTGCACTCACTGGAGTGAGAATAGTAATTTTTACCTTCCCGCAATTCAATGCTTTACCTACTCTTGCACTCTCCGGAGTGGGAATAGAAACTTTTACCCTCCCGCTATCCAATGCTTTCCCTACTGTTGCACTCACTGGAGTGGGAATAGTAATCTTTACCCTCCTGCTATCCAATGCTTTCCCTACTGTTGCACTCATTGGAGTGGGAATAGTAATTTTTACCCTCCCGCTATCCAATGCTTTCCCTACTGTTACACTCTTTGGAGTGGGAATAGTAATTTTTACCTCTACACTATCCATTGTTTTACCTACTGTTGCACTCACTGCAGTGGGAATAGTAATTTTTACCCTTACGCTATCCAACGCTTTCCCTACTGTTGCACTCACTGGAGTGGGAATAGTAATTTTCCCTTCCCGCTATCCAACACTTTCCCTACTGTTGCACTCTCTGGAGTGAGAATAGTAATTTCTACCCTCCTGCTATCCAACGCTTTCCCTACTGTTGCACTCTTTGGAGTGAGAATAGTAATTTTTACCCCTCTGCTATCCAACGTTTTCCCTACTGTTGCACTCTCTGGAGTGGGAATAGTAATTTTTACCCCTACGCTATCCAACGCTTTCCCTACTGTTGCACTCATTGGAGTGGGAATAGTATTTTTTCCCTTCCCGCTATCCAACGCTTTCCCTACTGTTGCAGTTTCTGGAGTAAGAATAGTAATTTTTACCTTCCCGCTATCCAACGCTTTCCCTACTGTTGCACTCTTTGGAGTGGGAATAGTAATTTTTACCTCTACGCTATCCAACGTTTTCCCTAATGTTGCACTCACTGGAGTGGGAATAGTAATTTTTATGCTATCACTATCCAACAAAATCTCTACTTTTTTTACATTACTTTTATTATTTTTACATTTTAAGCTTTTTTATATTATATTAGGTATGTTTTATTTAATTGCTTTTAATATTTAATTACTTTTATATTATTTTTAATACATTTAAAAAATTTGATATTTTAGCTAACTATATTTTAACATTCTATAGTTTGGAATCGATATTTTAATACTTACCTGTTTGTAGATAAGGAGTCTATATTCTGTCCTTCTATATTTAGTCACTGAACCTAGGGGTGGCCTGTTTACTGGTGTGGCCTCCCCCTGCCACTGAGAAGAGCTGAAGCCCTGTACCGAGGAGCACCCCGTGTCCAGCTTGATCCTGGGCTATGGTGGAATGGTGAGGTGGTCCAGCCTGCGACTGAAACCCCCACTGGTGCTCTAGTGGGGTGCAGGGGGTACTTCGACTGCCATTTTGGGCAGTGGCGACCCCATCTGTGGTGGTGTCCCCCCAGCCAGATCCGCACCGGGCCTGTGCCGGTGGCCATTGTGAGCACTCGTCCTGCCAGAAGCCTAAATACGAGACCTGGAGATCTAAGACCTAGCACGGATCCGTCTTGGAGGTGAGGAGCGGGGGTGCTTGCCTACTGAAGCTGTCCTGCTGCTGTGCCTGCCTTGGGTGGTGGAGATTCGGCCGTTGATTGGGCAGTGGGGGCGATCTATTCACTGGTGTGGCCTTCCCCCTTCCCTCCCGCCACTGAGGAGTGCTGGGGCCCTTTGCCGGGGAGCATCCCGCGCCCTGCCTGATCCTGGGCTACAGTGACTTGGTGAGGTGGCCTGACCTGCGGCGAAAACCCCCGCAGCCCTCTGGTGGGCAGCGAGGGGTATCTCGACTGCCATTTCGGGCAGTGGTGGCCTCACCTGTGACGGCATCCCTGCCCGGGCAGGTCTGTGCCGGGCGGTGGTTGTTGATTGAGGCCCCCACTGGAGGGTTTTGGCCACTGCATTGGGTGGCGGTGCTCAGTTGGTCCCGGCCACATCCGTGTCCCTTCCGAGACTCTGGCCTCACTCCTCAACTCGTCAACTGGTGGCTGATCGCTATCCCTCTGCTCACGTTGGCACGGGAGCCCTGGCCCGACACTAACTTTGGCCCCTTGTAGACCTGCACGCCTGGGGCTCTCCCCATTGACCCACGTGGGTCCACTGCTGAAGGACATCAGTGGTGGTTTGAGGGGTGGTGTGGAGTGGCCGGGCCTTGTCCCCTTCCCCCCCTTGGCTGCCCTCCCTCCCTTCTCCTCCTCCTGCCTGCCTGGTCACCCGGAGCATGAGCTGCGTCCTTCTCTGCTGTGTGGTAGTCATGGGTAGGGACAGGGCACCCAAGACCCCCGCCACCCAAACTAAAATGGACAGGTTCCCCACCGCGGACTCCGGGGCGACTGGAGGGTCCATGGACAAAGAAGCCCCTGCCGCGACGGACCTTTCTGCCATCCTCCAGGCTATCAACGCATCGCAATCTTCTGTTGAAAGTAAGGTTGCGGAAGTGTGGGTTGATATGACTTGGATCCGGCAAGATCTCCGCAATGCTAGCGCCCAGATTAAAGAAACTGAGTCCCGCATATCCACCGTGGAAGACGACGTCCACCAAATTAAGATCCAAGTTACTCAACTCCAGTTTCATACCCAAGAGCTGCATCGGCGGACCGAGGATGCCAAAAACCGGTCCCGTCGTAACAACCTCCTCCTGGTCGGATTTTAGGAGGGTGTGGAACAGGGTCGGACGGCAGACTTTGTCGAACGCTGGTTGCGCTTGTGGATGCCCGAGGGTTCCCTCTCCCCATGGTTCATGGTTGAACGGGTGCACCGCTCACTTGCTCCCCACCCACAACCGGGAGCGCCCCCTAGACCGATCATCCTGCGGATCCTCAACTTCAAAGATCATGATGTTATCCTGGCTGAGTCCCATAAAACGCAACCTCTTAAATATGAGAATCAGACAATCATGATCTTTCCTGATTACACCCGGAGGTCAAGAGCCAGCGCTGTTCCTTTGGAGAAGTTAAGCAGAAACTACGCTCTCTCAACATACAGTGCAAGATCCTTTTCCCGGCCCGTCTGCGAGTGGTTTTGCAAGACAAAACTCTCTTCTTTGATACCCCTGATGAAGCATGGACATGGGCGACAGAGAACCGCCCGCTGAGACTCGGCGCCCCGAATCTGGCCCCGTCCAGCGGCACTGAAGGTGCCCAGCGAGACATGCCTGTTCTCCGACTGAGACGTAGGCACTCTGGTAGGCGCAGGGGCCAGAGGCGCACACACTCAGATTCTCCATTGGGCCCTTCTCTGCAGCTTATGCCCGAGCCGCCTGGCGGGGCTCTCCTTGCAAGGCAGTGCTCCGGCTCCTGAGACAGCTCCGATCCAGGGACTGCATCACCTCATCCATCATTGCTGGACTTGCCAGACACTGACCTTTCTCGCAGCCCAACGCTTCTTCCACGGCCCGCTTGAACCTACTTGTCTCCTCAGATGGTGCCCGGTTTCGCCCAGAACTTACACTCTGCCTAGTCGCTAACTTTGTTCCCCGATGGCTATGATATGAACATCCTAATTTGAGGAGGGGTCCTCCACGATTCCCTGTTCCCAAGCGTTTTAGTTTGGTTTTCTTCTCTTCACTGTTTATTGTTCAGGCAAACGATGCTTCTGACCATGAAGTATAGGGTGGGGGGAAGGAGGGTTGGGGGGAATGGAGCTCAGGCCCCGGTTCGTTTTGGTTGTTGTTCTTATTGTTTTTTGCACCAGCTTTCCTTTCTGCATCAAGGCAAGCGTCGGTCACTTAACACTATGGCACATGTTCACTACCTTTGGACACGACCCCACTCCGGCCATTTCTGCCAGCCTTGCCAGCTGTCTGGCACCTTACACGCCTACCCCCTGCCTGGCAATTATAATGGGACGACATCGCTCCATAATAATGTCCTGGAATGTTAATGCCTGTTAGATAAGGTTAAGCATGCAGCGGTCCTGTGAGATGCCCAGCGTCACGCCGCAGACATACTCCTGCTTCAGGAGACCCATCTGCTAGGTAACCACTGTTCCTTCCTGGCACGACATGGCTATGGCAGAGCCTGGCACTCTGGATTCAGTAGGGGGTCGAGGGGGGTGGCTATTCAGGTGTGTCGCAATCTTCCATTGGTGGTGCGTAGACCCCCAGGGCTGCTTCATCCTCCTGGAAGGGACCCTTGGGGATCGACCTCTTAATCTGTTGGCTATATATTCTCCTCCCACCTTGTTGGCCTCCACACTCCAAAGATTCACCTCCACTGTCGCTGCCTTGCCCTTGGGGATGACCGTTATTGGAGGAGACTTTAACGCAGTTATGGATCCCGTAATTGACACTGCCTCACCCCTCTGTGCCTCTAGGATTGCCCAATCTGACCTCCTCTTGACCTGGGCTGCCAGCCTGGGTCACAGGGATGCCTGGAGACTTTGGCATCCTACAGCTCGACAATAGACCCATACCACAGCCTCCCACCACACGCACGCGCAAATAGACTATGTTTTTCTGCCTGCTCAAGACTGCCGCACGATCCAAGCTATCACTATACTCCCCAGGGGCCTATTGGACCATTCTCTGATGACGCTGCAGGTAGGCTCTCTCCCTCCGTCCTCGCGCCCGATCTGGCAACTCAACGCCTGGTTTCTCCAGGATGAGGGGTTCATAGAGCAAGTAGGTGCCGAGCTTCGCCTCTATTTCACAAACAATCAAAGTTCAGTGTCCTCCTCTCGTACCCTTTGGGATGCCAGAAAGGCCACCATTCGGGCTTTGCCAAAGGCCAAATCAAACTTACAGTTCTCGAGGCGCAGGCCGCCCAGCTCGAGACTCTGCCCCTGAGGACAGAACTGCGGCTCAGGACAGGAGGATTATGTTTCTAAGAGATGAGATCAGACAGACCTCCTCGGAGGCTGCCAAATTGCTTTGGAGATCTTCCGTAACCTGAGTATATGGATGGGGAGATAAAAACAGGAAGCTCCTCCATCGCCTAGCCACCTATCCTATGGCCAACCGTATTATACAAGAGGTGATCGACACAGGCGGCGAGATTCACCGTGTCCCGGCGGGAGTGGCCCAATGCTTCGCCACCTACTATGCTACTCTCTATTCGGCATGGACACCTAGCCTTTCGCTCCCTGAGCTTCTCCAACGCAAACAGTTCCCCCTTCCATGCCTTAGTGAATATGAGGCAGAGGCACTGGACCTCCCGATCACCCTGAGGAGGTTCTGGATGCAATATCGTGCATGACAGCCGGTAAGACACCTGGCCCAGATGGGCTTCCTCAGGAGATTTATGCGACCTATCGGGACACCCTGGTTTTGCCTCTTTTGGCGATGTACCGTGAGGTGGTGGATTGAGGCTCATTCCATCCAGAGACGGACTTAGCCACCATTGTGGTGATCCCTAAGTCTCAGCCCCCTGGAATTACTGCTCGGACTACTGTCCCATCTCCCTGATTAATACTGAGCGTAAAATCTTTGCCTTTGTCTTGGCCAACAGCATACGACCGCACTTGACCAGTATGGTTCACCCAGACCAATGCGGTTTTATGCCTCTCAGAGGGACCAATGCAAAAAAAACAATTGATGGACAGAATGCTTTCACCAGAGTACTGAGATCTGGGCCAAAATCCATAGTTTTTTTGCTCACCATGCCATTCCAGTTTGAACCTAGCCATATGCAAATCAGTCTTGACCCTGTGCCCCATGGACATAGTCCAGGCCGAACTGCCAGGCCAGGTCCTCCCGGTACTGGAAACAAGCATCCTAGTACCGGTTTCTGGGTTTCACCCCTCTTCAGCCAGGATAGCTTGACTCCACTGGCATGGCGAGCATGGGACCCACGTCTGGGCATACCCGTCCCACTCTTGGGGACAAATGCAAAAACAACAATTGATGGACAGAATGCAGAACAATGTCATACATTCACCCTAGTACAGAGATCTGGGCCTAAATCCATTGTTTTTTTGCTCACCATGCCATTCCAGTTTGAACCAAGCCATATGTAAATCAGTCTTGACCCTGTGCCTCATGGGAACAGTCCAGTCCGAACTACCAGGCCAGGTCCTCCCTGGACAGGAAACAAGCATCCTAGGATCGGTTTAGGGGTTTTACCCCTCTTCAGCCAGGATAGCTTGACTCTAGTGACATGGAGAGCACCGGATCCACGTCTGGCCATACCTGTCCCACTCGGGGTGACAAATGTAAAAATGACAATTGATGGACAGAATGCAGAACAATGTCATACATTCACCCCAGTACAGAGATCTTGGCCTAAATTCATCGTTTTTTTGCTCAGCATGCCATTCCAGTTTGAACCCAGCCACATGCAAATCAGTCTTGACTAGGGGTGGGCGGAATTTGCATAATCGCGTTACGCAAATCTCCGCGAAACGGTAAAAAATCTCCGCGAACATGCAGAAATTCCGCGAACACGCGGAATTGCTTGTTCGCGATACTTTTTTCCTGTTCGCGATCGCTGTTTGCGTGCTCGGGGTGAAATATCTCGCGAACACGCATATTGAGAACGCGAACAAGCAAAAAATTTCGCGAAGTTGCGGAACGTAGATTTTTTTGCAATTTCGCGTTCTCCGCGGAACGCGAAATTACCCAAATTTCGCAAATTCCGCGAACGGAACGGAATTTATCGCCCAGGCCTAGTCTTGACCCTGTGCCCCATGGGAACAGTCCAGCCCGAACTGCCAGGTCACGTCCTCCCTAGACTGGAAAAAAGTATCCTGGGAACGGTTTTGGAGTTTTACCCCTCTTCAGCCAGGATACCTTGACTCCAGTGGCATGGAGAGCAAGGGACTAACGTCTGGGCATACCCGTCCCACTCGGGGTGACAAATGCAAAAACAACAATTGATGGACAGAATGCAGAACAATGTCATACATTCACCCCAGTACAGAGATCTGGGCCTAAATCCATCGTTTGTTTTGCTCACCATGCCATTCCAGTTTGAACCCAACCATATGCAAACCAGTCTTGACCCTGTGCCCCATGGGAACAGTCCAGCCCGACCTGCCAGGCCAGGTACTCCCTGGACAGGAAACAAGCATCCTAGGACCGGTTTCGGGGTTTCACCGCTCTTCAGCCAGGATAGCTTGACTCCAGTGGCATGGAGAGCACAGGACCCAAGTCTGGGCGTACCCGTCCCACACGGGGTGACAAATGCAAAAACAACAATTAATGGACAGAATGCAGAACAATGTCATACCTACACCCCAGTACAGAGATATGGGCCTAAATCCATTGTCTTTTTCCCCACCATACTATTCCAGTTTGAACCCAGCAATATGCAAATCAGTCCTGACACTGAGCCCAATGCGAACAGTCCAGCCCGAACTGCCAGGCCAGGTCCTCCCTGGACTGGAAACAAGCATCCTAGGACCGGTTTAGGGGTTTCACCCCTCTTCAGCCAGGATAGCTTGAGTCCAGAGGCATGGAGAGCACGGGACCCACGTCTGGGCATACCCATCCCACTCGGGCTGACAAATGTAAAAACAACAATTGATGGACAGAATGCAGAACAATGTCATACAATCACCCCAGTACACAGATCTGGGCCTAAATCCATTGTTTTTTTTCCTCACCACGCTATTCCAGTTTGAACCCAGCAATATGCAAATCAGTCTTGACCCTGTGCCCCATGGGAACAGTCCAGGCTGAACTGCCAGGCCAGGTCCTCCCTGGACTGGAAGCAAGCATCCTAGGACCGGTTTCGGGGTTTCACCCCTCTTCAGCCAGGATAGCTTGACTCCAGTGGCAAGGAGAGCACGGAACCCAAGACTGGGCATACCCATCCCATTCTTGGGGACAAATGCAAAAACAACAATTGATGGACAGAATGCAGAACAATGTCATACATTCACCCCAGTACAGAGATCTGGGCCTAAATCCATAGTTTTTTTGCTCACCATGCCATTCCAGTTTGAACCCAGCCAAATGCAAATCAGTCTTGACCCTGTGCCCCACGGACACATTCCAGCCCGAACTGCCAGGCCACATTCTCCCTCGACTGGAATAAAGCATCCTAGGAATGTTTTTGGAGTTTTACCCCTCTTCAACCAGGATAGCTTGACTCCAGTGGCATGGAGAGCACGGGACTCACGTCTGGGTATACTCGTTCCACTCGGGGTGACCAATGCAAAAACAGCAATTGATCTACAGAATACAGAACAATGTCATACATTCATCCCAGTACAGAGATCTGGGCCTAAATGCATCGTTTTTTTGCTCAGCATGCCACTCCAGTTTGAACCCAGCCATATGCAAATCAGTCTTGACTCTGTGCCCCATGGTAACAGTCCAGCCCGAACTGCCTGGTCACATTCTCCATAGACTGGAAAAAAGCATCCTAGGAACGTTTTTGGAGTTTTACCCCTCTTCAGCCAGAATAGCTTGACTCCAGTGGCATGGAGAGCACAGGACCCACGTGTGGGCATACCCGTCCCACTCGGGTTGACAAATGCAAAAACAACAGTT
This sequence comes from Triturus cristatus, assembly GCF_964204655.1. Classification (NCBI taxonomy): domain Eukaryota; kingdom Metazoa; phylum Chordata; class Amphibia; order Caudata; family Salamandridae; genus Triturus; species Triturus cristatus. Next base: position 637,324,835 of record NC_140591.1, read on the forward strand.
GATGGACAGAATGCAGAACAACGTAATACATTCACCCCAGTACAGAGATCTGGTCCGAAAAAATCCATCATTTTTTTGCTCATCATGCCATTCTAGTTTGAACCCAGCCATATGTAAATCACTCTTGACCCTGTGCCCCATGGGAACAGTCCAGCCCGAATTGCCAGGCCAGGTCCTCGTTGGACAGGAATCAAGCATTCTAGGACCGGTTTTGGGGTTTCACCCCTCTTCAGCCAGGATAGCTTGACTCTAGTGGCATGGAGAGCACGGGACCCATGTCTGGGCATACCAGTCCCACTCGGGGTGACAAATGCAAAAACAACAGTTGATGGACAGAATGCAGAACAATGTCATACATTCACCCCAGTTCCCAGATCTGGGCACAAATCCATCGTTTTTTTTCCTCACCATGCTTTTCCAGTTTGAACCCAGCCATATGTAAATCACTCTTGACCCTGTGCCCCATGGGAACAGTCCAGCCCGAATTGCCAGGCCAGGTCCTCGTTGGACTGGAATCAAGCATTCTAGGACCGGTTTCAGGGTTTCACCCCTCTTCAGCCAGGATAGCTTGAATCCAGTGGCATGGAGAGCACGGGACCCATGTCTGGGCATACCAGTTCCACTCGGGGTGACAAATGCAAAAACAACAATTAATGGACAGAATGCAGAACAATGTCATACATTCACCCCAGTACAGAGATCTGGGACTAAATCCATTGTTTTTTTCCTCACCATACTATTCCAGTTTGATCCCAGCAATATGCAAATCAGTCTTGACACTATGCCTAATAGGAACAGTCCAGCCCGAACTGCCAGGCCAGGTCCTCCCTGGACTGGAAACAAGCATCCTAGGACCGGTTTTGGGGTTTCGCCCCTCTTCAGGCAGGATAGCTTGACTTCAGTTTCATGGAGAGTACAGGACCCACGTCTGGGCATACCAGTCCCCGTCGGGGTGACAAATGCAAAAACAACAATTGATGGACAGAATGCAGAACAATGTCATACATTCACTCAAGTACAGAGATCTGGGCCTAAATCCATTGTTTTTTTGCTCACCGTGCCATTCCAGTCTCAGCGGGACCAAGCATTGCCTCAGACGCCTTCACCTTGCTCTTGCAAATCAGCACCTGCTGTCCCCCTATTTGTCTCTCCTTCTCGTAGACTTTGAGAAGGCTTTCAACTCGATAGACTGTGGTTACCTGGAGGCAGTGTTGGAAGAGATGGGCTTTGGAGTCTCTTCCGCAACCTGGTTAAGATGCTGTAATGTAAGCCCTGGGCGCAGGTTCTAGTCAATGGAGCTCTGTCCCGTCCCTTTCCTATCAGAAGGGGCATGAGGCAGGGGTGCCCCCTCTCTCCGGTTCTATTTGCTTTGGCAATGGAGCCCGTTGCTTGCCTTTTTCGTTTGGACCACTCTTGCATGGGGTGGAGATGGTCCGGCTTTGAGGAGGACAAAATCACACTCTATGGGGACGACGTGCTGCTATTTTTGGCAGACCCTGCTCAGTCGGGACCCCGATGCCTTCGGGCCTTGGATCTCTTTGAGCACACCTCGGACCTCCGGTTAAATCCGACCAAGTCTGTTCTGGTTCCCCTTCACCTTTCATGGGAGTGCTTTGATGATCCCTCTTCGGCGGCAGTCCTTCAAGTACTTGGGAATCTGGGTGTCCCTTCTCCCCGGCCTCGCCTGGTCACTTAATATCACCCCGCTGGTTAAGAGAGTCCGCGCTGACCTCCTTAAATGGAGTACGCTACTACTAAACCCTCTGGGCAGAATCTCAATGATGATTCTGCCCAGATTTCTATACATGCCCCAGAATATGCACCTCTCCTGCTCCAGATCTTGGTTTCGTGAGATGGACAGTTTGGATATCAAGTTTTTATGGGAAGGGCAGAGGCCCAGGCAGGCCCTGGCCCAATGCCGGATCCCGCCCTTTGATGGAGGTCTTGGGATGAAGAGCCTATATCTTTATTATTTAGCGACTCGGCTCCTTACCATGCACGACTGGTTCAATGACGGCTGGTCCGACCCGTCATACCGTCTGGAACTGCACACCCTGGGTCTGTCTAATATCCAGGGGATGCTGTATGGGAACGCTGTTTCCCAAGCTCTCCCTGAGGTACACTTGGCCTGGTGGACCTCCTTGCGCCATACCCGCTGGTCGGCCAAATTGACCCAGTATACCCCCTTGTGGTGCGGCACCCAACTCCGGGAGGTTGCTACTCTTTCAGGATTTCGACCCTGGGATCTCATTGGGATTTCCCTATTAGGTGATGTCTGGAGTGGGATCCACTTAGGCTCCTTCCAGGACTTACAGGCCCGGTGTTCCCTCCACTCCTCCCGGTTCTTCAGATATCTGCAGCTACACCATGCCCTCCGCTCCTATATATCAGAGGGCACTTCCTTACCTGAATGTAGCCCACCCGAAGCTCAGGTCATGACTAGTAATCTGGCGAAAGGAGGAATCTCCCGCATCTATTGCTCTCTTACAAACAACACCCCCAACTCATTATCTCGACTCTGGGACAAGTGGGAGGGTTGGCTTGGGGCCCTGGAGGACGCTGACTGGTGAGACGCCTTGATGGCTCCCAAAATAATTGCTGTCTCAGCAAGGCTTCGGCTAGTCCAAATATACTTCCTTCACGCTCCCTATCTTACATCGCTGCGCCTCCACCTTGCGGGGCTTCAGCCTGATGCTTCCTGTTCCCACTGCCCCCACCCCAGGCAGATAATTACCACATGATATGGCTTTGTCCTGCGATCCAGAGGTATTGTGCATCCGTGACCGGAGAGGTCACTGAGGTCCTGGGCTGGGAGGTTCCCCTTGACCCTTGAATGCACTTTTGGGCATCACCGAGGGGCTGGATGGTACCAGGGCTGAGAAGCTCTTTGTTAATACACCGGTGTCGGTGGCCAAGAGGGACATTGCAGCTCACTGGCTGAACACTACTGCACCTACATTGGCGCAATGGCGCAGAGGAGTGGACTGGCGTGCCGCACAGGAACGGCCCCTATATGGGGCCAGAGGGTGTCCCAAGGTGTTTCGTCGAATGTGGGGCAAGTAGGTCGGAGTGATAGAGGACTAGAAGGGATTGATGTGCTGTCTAGGACTGGAGTGGGTATGCCGATATCTTCCCTATGCATGTCTGCCTCTATATGCCGCTGTGATGTGTTTTCGTCCTTGCTTTGTCTTTCACATTGTACTCCTGAATGGTGCTATTATTAGGCCTGGGTGAAAATTTCGTTCCGTTCGCGGAAATTGCGATAATTTGACATTTTCGCGTTCCGCGGAGGGCGCGAAAATGTCAAAAATTCCGGTTTCCGCAGCTTGGCGATAATTTGTTTCTTGCTCACGCTGTAAAATAATACATTCTCGCGTGCGCGTGATCGCCTTACCTGAATCCCTGCGTTCGCCGACAAGTTTTCTTGATCCGGTCGCGTTCTCCATGAGATGTTGTATTGTTTTTAGCCATTTGCGCTGTCTCGCGACAGTTCGCGCCCGCAGTGACGTCATGCGTTGCGCAATCACGTCTTTCTTCTCGCGATCATGCACCGCGAGACAACTCAAAACAAGATGGCCGCGCCCGCAAGCAACCACATGGGTAAGTTGGCGACCCGCAACCATGCAGAAAATCTCGCGAACATGCCGGAAAAAAACTTCCGCATCTTCGCGATATTTCCGCTTCTTTGCGATAATTTTAAACATTTTCGCTATAATTTGCGAAAGTTAATTTCGCAAATTCCGCCCACCCCTAGCTATTATCTTTGTTGCAACCTAAAATCAATAAAATTGATTATCAAAAAAAAATTATTGTCTAGCTAAATACTCACTTTTATGACAAAACAAGTATTTTTATTTTTACCACTATCGGCATAAACGTAAATACGCCCACCAGAAACAATTATACAGTAACTCTGAGGTCGAGCTCTGGTGATTTGTGAGCAGTTTCCTATATCCCAATCCCTCCTCAGTCTATTCCATACTGTTGGAAAATTGACCTCTCTGAAGGGTTAACCCAAGCTTTTTGCCTTCCTCCTCCGGTTTGTGCTGAAATATTTTTGTAGCCCTTAGGACTCTGAGCACTTCACCAGTGCTAATCAGTGCCAAAGTGCATGTGCTTTCTCTCTAAACATGTGTATAATTGGTGTTGTTGTAGCGTTAATGGGCTCATGAAATTTAGCTTTTCACCTACCAATTATTTTGTACCACTCCCTAGTCCTCCGATGGCCCTTGTTTTGCGCCGAGAAGGGTCAGATATAAAGGGTCCGAACAGTCATCCAATGAGTACCAGAAATTAGATGGCTATACTACGAACTAGAAATTAAAGTTGCGTAAATTACTCCCAAGACAATGCTGTAAAGGTAAAGGATTACCACAGCAAGTTCAAATCTACTGAAAAACGTAGGTGAGCCAAAATCATACACACCAAGTGCTCAGGTTAAAGCTTTAAAGAATAATAGCATAAGTATTTGATGGTCCAAGGTCTCTCTAATATGATCTCTCCTGATTATTGATAAATCCAACTTAAGAATGCACATTTACTTGCATAGAAATAATCACGATAGCTGAGCCGATATCGAAATTTTAGTATAGTTTAACAAAGATTAAGGAAAAACAAATTCATCAATACATTTGCATCAGGTCTTAATACGATTTGGTCAAATTCTAAATAGATATCCAAAGCTCAAAAGTTAAGGAAGGGACGTGAAACATGCCAGTTCAAGCAGTCTCCTAGAAAAGGAGAGACCACTAGGCGCACATGGCATGCTTTGGTTCGGGAAAGAAGCCAGGTGAGATTGCACAGGGCAAGTCAAGATTGCCAGGAAAGTTACGCAAGTCTCCGACACAGGAGTGCTGGCATCTGTAGAACTTCGAAAGTAAGAAAATAGCCAGCAGCTTTTGCGCCGGCCAGCACCTGTCAGTTTAATAGGGCAAAATTGTATTCTTAAACTTCAGGTGTTGACACCTTCTTGAGTCACCTCATCTAATCAGACCATTCAGTTCATTGGTCAGTTCATATAGGATGGGTATCAGGCGACATAAAGAAGACACAAAATGTAGAGAAATAGGTGGAACAATTATTCAGTCCTTAAACAATCCAATATGTGAAACTTCGGAACAATGCCCCTTTAGCAAGAACACACGAGCAAATTCAAGAAGACAGTTCCCCAGGCAGCTCTTCAGGATTGTAACAAAAAATGTAGCAAGATGTCTTGACTAGTACATGACAACTCAGGAAAGAAAACACAGTTTGATGTTATTAGTTATATTGAGGAATCCTCTCATGAGCAGTAGAGTCAGCCAGTCAAGAGAAGGCTTCAGATATTAAGTCAGGCCCACAATAAAGTGAGCTAATTTAACATACAATATATATGATCATTGGACATACATCCATAGAGAATATAAATATATCATGATTCTAAATCTTAATATTTAACTAATTCACATTAGTTATACACACATAAAAATGATAATAAAGAATGATTAGCAGTAAACTCCATAACGTGAGGGCTCATTATTTACGCATTTCTAGCACACGTTGATGAAATATAGTACTTTGTCAATTAGTAAATCACAGTCTATATTTTTAACACAAATTATATAATCTAGCCTGCATCTTTTCTGTATGCTTTTATGAAGCAGAAACTAAAAAATTCTGTTTCTTGTCATATTTTCTCTCAGAAGTAACCTCTTTTTTTTCTCATGTCATTAAAAACATTATATGTGGTTCCCTCCAACAGTGTATACCTAGTTGACACATTTAATTTACTTGTAAGTCCCTTGTAAGGGGGTATGCCATATACCTAGGGCCTGTAAATGAAATGTTATTAGTGGACCCGCAGCACTGATTGTGCCACCCACAGAAGTAGCCTTTCAAACAAGCCTCAGGGCTTCCACTGCAGTGCCTGGGCGGGCACTTTATTGCCTCTGCAACTTGGCATTTAAAACTATTTGCAAAGCCTTAAAACTAGGCCTGGGCAAAATTTCCGTTCCGTTCGCGGAATTTGCGATAATTTGGCATTTCCGCGTTCCGCGGAGAGCGCGGAAATGTCAAAATTTCCGCATTCCGCAGCTTTGCGATAATTTGGTTCTTGATCGCGCTGTAAAATAATACATTCTCGCGCGCGCGCGATCGCCTTACCTGTATCCCCGCGTTCGGCGACAAGTTTTCCCGATCCGGTCGCGTTCTCCATGAGATGTTGTATTGTTTTAGCCATTTGCGCTGTCTCGCGACAGTTCGCGTCCGCAGTGACGTCATGCGTCGCGCGATCACGTCTTTTTTCTCGCGATCATGCACTCCGAGACAACTGAAAACAAGATGGCCGCGCCCGCGAGCAACCGCAGGGGTAAGTTAGCGACCCGCAACCATGCAAAAAATATCGCGAACGGGCGGGAAAAAAACTTCCGCATCTTCGCGATATTTCCGCTTGTTTGCGGAGATTTTTAACATTTTCGCGATAATTTGCGAAAGTCGCTTTCGCAAATTCCGCCCACCCCTACTTAAAACTCCCTATTTATTACATTTATGTCACCCCTTAGGTAGGCCCTAGGTAGCCCTAATGGCAGGATGATATGTAAGTAAAAGGTAGGACATGTACTTTTATTTTTTGCTTATCCTGGTAGTGACAAACTGCCTATTTCGTTTTTCACTACTGTGAGGCATACTCCTCTCATAGGTTAGCATTGGGAATTCCTTAATACACTTTTGAGCTATAATTCCCGATCAGAGAGGAGTAGCTTTTTCATGTTTCATATGTCTGGAATGGTACTGATAAATCTTCCTTACTGGTGAAGTTGGATTTAACTTTATTGTTTTAGAAATGTCAGTTTTAGAAAGTGGACATTTATTTGTACTTTCTGCTCTAAGTGCCTTGCAGTCTGTGTTCATTACACATCTAGGCTGGGTGACAGCTATACTTTATGCATTCCCTGCAGACAGCCAAAAACACAGGAAGGCTATGTGTGTCTGAGTACCCATCTACATAAATCTGCATTCTGATGGCCCTGCCTGGGCAGGATGGAAGGGAGGGACTAACACTCCACTTGAATAGACTGTGTCCTGTTCCCACACAAAGGAGTGATCACTGTGAGTGAGCAGTAAACTCTGCTCCACCAGCGGTGTTCATGGAGTTTTGCTACTCCACACTACACTTGGAGTGTGGAGTTTGGCAAAAACTCCCCCAGCGTCAGGGAGGGCAGAGTTTGCTGGGATGAACTCACTACTCACCCCTATACATGGGCCAAGGATTCTGCTTTATTTTGACAATGTCTACAGCGGTGTGTAGCGACTCAGCATATTGCTGCACAGCAGAGGATAGCAAGATGTGGGCCATTTTAGCATGCAGGGCTAGCAGGTCTCTCTCCACAGCTTCTCCAGTGGAGGGGGCAAAGAATGACGGGTGGCCAAGGACTAGGCCTGGGCAGTAAACTCCACTCCATTCATGGAGTTTACCGAGTTTTCTGCACTCCTCTTTCCACAGAGCACACAGAGTTTATAGAGCCAAGTTTTTTCCTTGATTGCGCTCTCCAAAGTTAAGTTGGTGAGCTCGAAACCACTGCTAGAACACCTCCCAGCAACATTTCTCAATGTGGGCAGTTGCGAATGGTCACAACAGCTTGCATTGAGGATCCTTCCATTCACGTTAAAGAAGCTGCCACTCGAAAAGAACATCTACTTGAGCAGCAGAAAGAAGCAGCGCCCTCTGCGCTGCACATGGTGGCGTTCATGCTGATTTTCCAGCACAGCACAAACAACGGGTGATAAATATCAGTGCAAACAGCATAACCTAATGCACTCTGCCACTTGGGGAATTCTCCGTAGCTGACGGTGTTTTTTGGTCACTTCACAGGACTCTGTGAACTCTGCCCAGGCCTACCACTGACACTTTAATCCTTAGAGGAGGCTACTTGAAAGTGACCAGCATGTGCCTGTCTCCTCTTCTGGCTGGATACTGGGATCTAAACTGCAGGAGATGAGAGAAACAAAAACAAACAAGATACAGCATTACTTGAAGCATCCCAGCCTACACCTCATGGCTTGTCTGGGGCACTGTTTTCCTGAAGCCGGGTTCCCCTCACCCTCCCGGTACCCTGCATTCATCAAATTCTCTGGCAGCTCAGGGCTCCGGGCTACATGGACTCAACACGCAGTATTTTATTATTAGGTGCTCTGAAACATGGATGACTCATCCCAAACATAAATGTCTAGTCTCCCTACATGGCCTTTGTTTTTAAAGGAGGACTCCCAGCCCACAGCCTTAGTCTCTCTTCAGTAATAGATGAGATGGAGGGGCTGCTGGGGTGGTTTGGGCATGGAGCTGCTTTTGTTCTTTATTTGTGCACTGTTGATCTCCCACAAGTTTCACCAAGCACCACTACTGCACTGACTAGAGCCCTCATTTCCCTCTACTGAACGCTTCCCCTCCTTGCCCCTTAGTTTTGATTTATACTTCTACAGACACTTTTAAGAATAGTTTTTGACATAGTCTGCATGGCCATCTCATTATCCTCTTTTATACAAGTTGATCTCAAGTTCATTTAGTGATGCATCGGTGGATACCTTGCGCACACAGTTTTTTTCTTTTCATGTGTGCCACTGATTCAGACTAATAGGTGCATCCGCAGATTTTTAATGCATTTTTGGGATTCCTCGTGGCAGATATCCGGTGCTGTGATACTTTCTTTTCTTTTTCCACTGAGCATGCAAATGCTCCTTCTTCATAACACACAGGTTACTGGTTCATCATGGTGTCTAAGGTGCATGGAGCTGGGCACAGCCAGCAGAAGGTCAAGGGAGCTGACCTGGGCTGGCAGGAGGCAGGCAGAACCCTCCTAGGCTTTCGGATATATGTAGAACGATGCAAGTGGGAAACTGGAGAGCAGAACAAGACACTGCTGTCTGTGCTGGTTGCACTGATGTTAGTTCTGCTAATCGCCATAGGTATGTAATGACTTTTCCTTACTTAAGAGGGTTTCCAATTGATATTGCCTTCATCGCCACAAGTTGTGTTGTGGCCGGAATTCTCAGGATCGTACGTTGCTCTATAGGGGTCCACCTCTCGACACCCCCACGGTCTGAGATACAATTACAGACTCCATGGAGTGGTCCAGCGGGGGAAGGAAAGGATGGGGACAGCAGGGAGGGAGACCTGTGAAGACAGAATGAGACAGCAATCAGTAACTCCCTGCCTATCTTCCTTCCTACTCAACCCTGCTCCACCCAATACTCGGGAAAAGAAAGGTACCTGTAAAGGAAGAAAACACACAGCGTCGAATAGTGGACCCACAATACTTAAGGACGTACTCTCCACGATCTATGGTAAAAGAGGATGTAGTATTAGCTCGAACACCCTTACGTTTCACTGACCTCACAGTACCCTTTCGCTAGGAAGACCCTTACCCGGGAGATAAAGAATATGAAGAAGACAGGGGAGCGGAAGAGCCGACCTCCTGCTCAGTCTCGGAACCCCTGCTGCATAATATGAGAAAAGAAAAAACACAGTATAATTCCATAGGTCTTGATCATTCCATAATTAGGTATCAGGCACTTGTCATTCGGACACACATCTGCATTAGTTCATGAGACAGTGACTAGGTTCCATCACAGTGCCTTATGCCTTTTCAGACACCAGCAGCTTCAAACACCACAAGCTTAAGTAAGTTCGGGCACTTACTCGGGTAGCGTTATAAGTCACAATCACCACAAAGGATAGGGTAAGACACACAATAAATCGTAGCAGCGCAGTGTTTAGTAAAGCAGCACCCAGCGTGGTTGTAAACGGAGTACTGCAAACAAGGTTACTAACGGTGCCTCTCTTCCCCGCATGAACATCAGCCACAGAGTTCACCAACGAGGGAAGAATGCACCCAAGAATATCCTTCTCAATTGAACTCCCGGTACCAGCCTTGACTGGTCCTTCTGGTTTTATCAGCAGGTTGAACAAGGTAAGACTCGAGTCTATTAACCATAGACTCCTACGGGAAACGTCACACTGAGACCCTCGATCCGAGTCTTATTCCTGAAGGGGCGAAAAAAGGCTGCCCCCTTCACTCGCCACCAGTAACCAAGCTGAGCAAGACTGCAGAGAAATTAGCGTGGTGCTCAATGCACCCTTACCAGCCTCCGCGACGTCCAGCGCAGCTCTCGACAAAGAGTAAGCGGCACTCGCTCGGTGCCCCAGAACCTCTTTGTGCGCGCCTTGCGCGTCCGTCCTGACGTCACAGCCGTCAGGGTTTCGCCAAGACTCATGGGATTAGTAGTTTCTTCCCGGCACCGCGCACTCGAGCGCGGTTTGGCAGGGTTCCTTGTGCTCCCTTCGTGTGGGCTTTGACAAGTTGTTTGTGCTTTGCGTCCATGGTGTTATTCCAGCGACGTCACTACCTGCATGCCCAGGAGACTGCACAGCGAGCAAAAAGTGAATTGTCTGGACTGCTGCCATGCTGCAGCCACCTCTGTTGCTGACACATGCACACATGCAGAGTGCTGTAACTGCTGGTTACAGTGCTAAGGAGCTGCAGACAGTCTCTTAGCATACTATGTGTGAAATGGTTACACTGCAGAGAGATGTTGCTCACAAACCCTACGGCCAGTATGTGAGCTAGGAGTGGCCAAGCAATACTCCACCCACTTGGGGAACTCCATGGAATTTGGTGGAGTTTTTTGGTAGGTCCACAGAATTCCATGAAATGAAACGCTACGAGCTCCGCCAACCCCTACCGATCACTCCCAACACATTGCTTGGCAGACAGTACTGGGTTGAAAGGGGTCTTTATGCACTTCAGAGATTAGCTCTGAGGTCACCAGCCATCAAAGGCACTGTTGGGTATAAGTACTGGTTCACTGACCCCCAAAAATCAGAGACTACTGGACTTGTAAATGAAGGTCTGCCATTAGAACTTCTGTGCTTCCTAAAAGACTCAACTGGACTGCTTTTCTGGAAGGAATGCTTTTCTTCTTGTTGCCCTGCTACCTTATCCTCTCGTAGGTTAGCATCGTGCATTTCTTAATAAACTTTTGAGCTGTATTTCCTGATCAGAGAGGAGTAGCTTTTACGTGCTTCATATGTTTGGAATGGTATTGATAAATATTCCTTACTGGTGAAGTTGGATTTAACTTTACTCTTTTAGAAATGCCAGTTTTAGAAAGTGGACATATGTCTGTACTGACTGCTCTGTGTGCCAGACGTCATGTGTCTGAGTACCCATCTACATACATCTGCATTCTGATGGGCCTGTCTGAGAAGGATGGAATGAAGGGAGGGGTTAACACTTCACTTAAATAGGCTGTGTCTTGTCCCCACACAAAGGACTGATTACCCCCCACAGATAGCCTTACAGACAGGACTGGGTTAATAGGGTTTTTGTGCACTTCAGAGAGTTTCTTAGAAGTCACTCCCCATCATAGACACTTCTGGGTATAAGTAGTAGGTCTCTGACTTCCTAACATCAGAGACTACTGGACTTGTAAGTGAAGCCTTGCCAGAAGAGCTGCTGTGCTGCCTAAGAAACTCAACTGAATTGCTTGTCTGGAAGGACTGCATTTCTGCTTGTTGCCCTGCTGCCTGCTGCTCTTTGACTCTGTTGAAGTAGAGCTGTACTCGGCCTTCTGCAAGGCGATCTCCAAGTCCTATTGGCTTCCCCCTGCTCAAGAAGTCTCAGGAACAACAAAGACTTTGTTTTTCCTTACACATCAGCTGGGCACTGCCCTTCATGCCTGAGTGACCCAGAAGCTTGTCTACTATGAGGGCTTTGTGCCTGAGTGGCAGCGGAGTTTGTCTATGACCAGTACTTCATGCCACAGCAGAATATGTCCATGAGCAGTACTTTGTAGCTGCACACTTACTGAAGTCACTGCACTCCTTCCTGACACTGCTGCAGCCCACCTATGCAAGGAGAATCCACGCTGTGTGCACAATATGCTGGTGATCCCTCTCCCATCCTAGAGACTCGATGATGGGAATCCCACAACTAAGATACTGTGGGCTGCAGGGCCTGTGGGTGCCTTTAGCCAGCCTGCTCTTCCTCGCGGGTGGCCGTACTTGTGAAAGTACCTCGGTCTCAGTGACCATAATTAACTATTGTATCACAAAGTGACTTCTGGGCGCATTGTTCCATCACGATTGTAACCAAGTCTGTCTGGTGAGCCACTGAGAGATTTGTGCTGCATTACCCAGGTCTGCATTACCACAACTAAAAACCATTTTGAAAGTATTAGTGATCTTTAAGCACTGTTTAGGAATTCTACTTTAACCCTTTCGGTGCTCAAGACAAAATGGTTCCGTCATGAGCACCAGTGCTCCTGTGCTCATGACGGAACCATTCTGTCATGGGCACAGACACACTAAAACCCTCTGCTGCAAACAGCAGAGGGATTTCCTTTTTTTGGGGGGGGGGCTCGGGAGGTCGGGAAGAGCTTCCCCAACCTCCCGAGGCCTTTTTTTTATTTTCAATGTAATGACGATTGCACGCATTGAGCGCTGTCTTCATTACAGTGAAAATGAAACTGCAACTTAGTTTCAGTTTCAATGTTTCGCTGCTCGTGGGGCTATCTCAGCCCCAGAGCACTGAAACGCTTGGGAGAGGTATCGTTGGAAAGGGGAGAATCTCCCTTTTCCAATTTTACCCTTCCCTTGTGGATCCTTGCTTGGGGATCACCCCAGGAGGGCAATCCCCGAGCAGGGATCCACACATTAGCCACCAGGGAGGGGGGAGAAGACCCCTGGGAAAGGGCCTTTGCTCCCCCATAAATTCAGGCATAACCAGTCCTTCTGCCCCCCGGGGGGCATATGAGGGCATTAACCCCCAAACTGCCCCCCAGGAGGGCAGAGGGCACCCTAGACACAAGGGAATATTTTTTATTAGGGAAGAAGTGAGGGCTGCTCACAATGGGCATGCCAATTCCCCCACCCCTTCCCCCAACAATAGGCAAATGTCTTTCTGCCCCCCGGACATAGATGGTGGCAATAGCCCCTGATCTGCCCCCCTAGGGGGGCAGAAAGCCCACTAGGCACCAGGGAGTTTTTGGGGATGTACGAGTGGGGGCTGCCCATAACGAGCATGCCAATGCTCCTACCCCAAAATAAATTGCTACAGTCTTTCTTCCCCCTTCAGGAGGCAGATGGTGCAATAGCCATGTATCTGCCCCCCAGGGGGGCAAAAAGCACCCTAGACACCAGGGAATTTTTTTTATATGCCAGAGGTGGGGGCTTCCCAGAATGGGCATGCCAATGCCCTCACCCCTTCTCCCGAAAAAAGGCAAAAGGTACAGTTTTTATCGGGAGACCTTGGAGAACGATTGGTGGTAGGAAATGTGTGGCAGCCCGGTGATCCTACAACTTTCCCACACAAAAACTTGAGATAAATGTGATTTTTCCAACTAAATTTGAGGTTTGCAGGGGATTCTGGGTAGAAAAACTTTCGGGGGTCCACACAAGCCATACCTCTCTGAAGTACACCGGGTGTCTAGTTTTTAGAAATGTGTGGGTTTGGTAGGTTTCCCTAAATGGCTGCTGAGCCCATGGCCAAAAACCCAGGTGACCCCCCCTTGCAAAATCATGTTGTTTTGTGATAGGTGATTTTGATGTTTCCACAATACATTTTGGGCCCTGCCGCGGGCACTTGGCCCACCTCCACAAATGAGGTACCATTTTTATCGGGAGGCTTTGGAGAATGCAGGGTGTGTCGAAGCTTGTAGACATGCGCAGATTCCAGAACTTTACATCACAGAAATGTGGGAAAATGTGTTTTTTTTTTTACAAAGTTTGAGGTTTGCTAGGGATTCTGTGTAACAGAACCTGGTGAGTGCCAGACAAGTCACCCTCTCCTGGATTCCCCTGGGTGTCTAGTTTTCAAAAATGTATAGCTTTGCTAGGGTTCCCTAGGTGCCGGCTAAGCTAGGGTTCAAAATTCACAGCTAGGCACTTTAAAAAAAGAGTCATTTTTCAGTGTAAAAATATGATGTGTCCACATTGCGTTTTCGCATCTTTCCTGTCACAGGCACTAGGCCTACCCATACAAGTGAGGTACCGTTTTTATCAGGATACTTTGGGTGGAATTTTGTGGATCCACACAGATTCCAGAACTTTCCATCACAAAAATGTGAGGAAAATGTGTTTTGTTTACAAAGTTTAAGGATTGCGAGTGATTCTGGGTAAAAGATCCTGGTGAGAGCCAAACAAGTCAACCCATCCTAGATTTCCCTTTGTGTCTAGTTGTCAAAAATATATAGATTTGCTAGGTTTCCCTAGGTGCAGGCAGAGCTAGGTTTCAAAATCTACAGTTAAGCACTTTGCAAAAATGGGGTCAGTTTTCACTGTAAACATGTGGTGTTTCCATATTGTGTTTCGGGCCATTTCCTGTTGCGGGCACCAGGGCTAGCCACACAACTGAGGTACCATTTTTATTGGAAGACTTTGGAGAATGGAGGGTAGGTGGAATTTTGTGGATCCATGCAGATGCAGAACCTTCCATCACAGAATTGTGAGGATTTTTTTTTTTTTTACAAAGTTTGAGGTTTGCAAGGAATTCTGGGTAAAAGAATCTGGTGATAGTCGCTTGAGTCACTCCATCCTTGATTCCTCTGGGTGTCTAGTTTTCAAAAATGTATAGGTTTCTCTAGGAGCCGGCTGATCTAGGGTTCAAAATCCACAGCTACGCACTTTGCAAAAAAGGGGTCTGTTTTCACAGTGAAAATGTGGTGTGTCCACATTCTGTTTTGGGCCGTTTCATTACGTGGGCACTAGGCCTATCCACGCAAGTAAGGTACTATTTTTATCGGAAGACTTAGAGAAACACAAAATTGTCGGGCAACTGTTATTATCTATGACTTTCTATACATTTCTGCCTTCCAAATATAAGACAATGTGTAAAAAAAAAAACTTTGAAAAATGTCCTGTAAACACACGCTAGTGTAGGTGCCCACAATTTCAGAAATGTGCAAATAGCTACTGTTTTTAAACTCTATATTCTGTCACCATTTCGCAAATACATAGGTGTCTTTGATATCTATTTTTTACTCTTTATATTTCATCAAATGAATTGCTAAATACCCGTACACAATAAAAACAAATTGCAAGACGCTGCTCAGTTATTAGCTCTGGGGACCTCGAGTTCTTGGTGAACCTACAAGTCCTTTATATCCTCACAACCGGAGGTGTCCAGCAGATGTAACGTCATATTGCTTGAATAAATGTCATACTTAGTGGAAGTTACAGGTAAAAACGTTGGTATATATGGATGAATTTTTAACACATTTTCAATTTTCTTATTTTCAACTGTCAGTTTCTATTAAAAAAGAAAAACTAAAGGATCTACAAAAAATGACCCCCTGCTGAGTTCAGAATTGTGTCAATTTTTCAGAATTGTATAGCTCTCTGGGATCCATTATTGTTTTCACACCCATTTCTACCATTTACTGGAAAGAGGTTAAACTCACAAAAAGTAGCAAAAATAGGCTATGTCCCAGTCAAATGTCAAAACCGTGTAAAATATTTGGTTTTCTGACAAAAGTCTGCTTGTACCTGAAAGCTGGCAAGATGTTGATTTCAGCACCACAAACCCTTTGTTGATACCATTTTCAGGGGAAAAAACAAACACTTTCCTCTGCAGCACTTTTTCCTCAGTAAAAAAAACACAACACAATTTAGTTGTATTTCGGCTAATTTCCAAGTCCGCTCCAGGGGAATTCACAAACCATGGGTACAATTAGAATCCTCGGGGTGTTATTAAAAAAGGGTGCAAATTTCGCGTGGATACCTCATGTGGACAAAAAGTTACAGGGGCTAAGCGCTAACTACACCAAGTAGCCAAAAAAAGGCTTAGCATGAGGGGACCTAGCATCAAAGGGGTTAGAGAAGCATATTCTGAGATCCACTGATTGGAGTTTTTTCATTTTGGTCTTGTTTTGCTCGGAATTTAATATTCTATATTTCTAAGCCTGTGCAGAGTATCTTTATGGTGTAGTCACTGTGTTAATGTGTGTGTGTGTTGCACAAATACTTTAAACATTGCCTTTGTAGATAAGCCTGACTACTTTGTGCCAAGCTACCAGAGGGTGAGCACAGATATTTTTATTGTGTATCTAGCATACCATGACTAAAGAGGTGTTTCCTTCCTGGCCTGAGGAATACCTCAGTGTACCAGGAATTCCTGTTCTAATACATACCAGTATAACAAAGTGAATTGAGACATCTTTATGCACATAAAAAAGTTGAGTTCACAATTCTCTATCGATTAGGCTTGATATTCAGAAAAGGCTATTTCAACTTGCTCTTTTGAGGTATGGTTCAGTGATGCATTGGCAGGTGAGCTAGGTTTAAGTTAGGTGTTCTGGATGTGACAAACTGGTGGTGTTCTGCTCTGGCCTTACTGTCTATGATGCCAACATGTCAAATGTATCCATGAGAATGTGAAGTAGTACTCCTAGTAGTACTATTTGCCCCAAAACATCTAAAATGGGAAGAACATTGAAATTGTCAAGTAAGATTCATACACATTAGAAAGAACTCTTACTTTGCTCTTTTACTAATAGGCTGTTGGGCATTTCAAGGTTGATTCAAAAAGGCATTTGTGACTAGGTAAAATAGTGTTTCTGTAGTCCTACATAATGTATTACTAAATGCATTTATGAATCGGCCTGTGGTGTTTTTAGTTTTTTTTAAAGATTAGAAACATCTAAATATTTTAAATATTTTCCTTTCTGCAAAGTATGGTACATTGGTAAGCATATAGAACCATTTACTCAGGTGTACTGAAGTCATATTAGCAATGGACTTAAAGAAGTGACCCTGAGCCATTAATCCTGCCAAAAGGTACAACAGTTTCTTCCATTTAATTGTTTGTAAAGAGTATTTTTTTTTATAAATTCAATGGTGCAATTCACAATTCATTTTAAATAACCACGTTTTTAACATATTTCAATTCTACCAATAACTACTCCAAAACCCTGTTGTATTATAACTCTAATAAGTTGGTCAAGAAGCGGTACCACATTAGGGCTATTTTTTGCCTTAATCAAACAAGTTGCATGACAGATATTCAATACTGCTAAAATGGAATCTCTCCATTTGGTGGTGGAATGGCCACATTCCCATATTGCATTGTATAACCTCCAAAATTATTTTCAAGTAATTATCCCCAGCTTAACACCTTCGGTGATGATGACGAGACCAGCTCGTCATGAGTCACAGTGGAGCTGTGCTCATGACAAGCTGGTCTCGTCATAGCGGCTGCGCTCTGCCCACGCGCGATTGATTCGCCTGTGCGAGATAATTAATTAGTGGGCGGAGTCATGACGAGACCAGTTCGTCATGAGCACAGCTCCACTGTGACTCATGACGAGCTGGTCTCATCACAAGCACCGCAGCGCCGTGCTCACCCCCTCGCCCCACGTGCACCGTGGGGGAATTACCCCTGCAGCGAAGGGGTTATAGAAGATTTTAATCTTTCCATAAAATGTGACTGTTTCTAATGGACCATTTGCAAATTGGAAGAAACTAAATCTTTTTTGACAAAAAAGACCATTGTTGGCATTTGATTATTGATGCTCAACTGTTTATCACTTCAACAACCTTAGCAAGTAGTACTGCCTCATCAACAAACAATAGAATTAGTAGATAATAACTTCCAGCTTGGGTACGTCTGTGTCACAGTTTCTTAAATATACTGCCAAGACTATTATGTTTAGAATAACGAGAAGTGAAGATAAGAAAAAGCTTCTCTCCTTTGATTTATCTTATAAAACATCACATACATGCCTGACACCAGTCTCAATTAAAAAAGATCTGGAATTAGTGGTGCTAATTTTAAACCCCTAGAATTACCAATATTGGAGATACCTATAATTCTCAGGGTGAAGAACTACTGGGGAATAATTCCTGTACCCTGCGGTTCCTTTGAGAAATAAGTGGCCTATTACGATGGCAGGCTGGCCGACCGCAACGGAGCTCGGGACCAACCGCCGAAGTTGCAGCGGTCCCGCCAGGCAAATTAGGGTGCACCCGCCACACTGGTGGGCGCATCCTCGACATTAACATTGTGGCGGGTGGTGCTGTAAGGAGCACCCGCCGCAATGTTCATGCCCATGTTGTGCATTACCATGCACAACGTGACAGGCACCGCGCGGTGCCTGCCTCCTTGTGCACGGCAATGATGGTGAGCACCATGAGTACCCCCAGTTCAGCCACCCACACCCTTTGGGGGCCCGCAATGGGCCCCCACAGTGATTTCCCACAGGCCTTTCCATGGCGGAGTCAACGCCATGGAAAGGCATGCATACTAATATGGATATTTCCGCCCGGCCGGCAATTTGACCGGCGGAAAAGTGGCGGACGGTCTTTCCGTCCGCCGCAGTGCCCCTTGCCAAATGACTAAGGTCATTTGGCGGGCAGATGCCACCACCGGCTCGGCGGTGGTGACCCGCCCGTGATCTCAATGGGCCCCTAAGTCAGCACGGGAAACTTGGTATTTGCGGAACTGATGCTTCTGAAAATTCCTTGTTTGCCTCCAGAGCTTCAACTCGAGATGTCTGCTGCTTTCAGCAGCCATGGCCCCAGGTGAAATGAGACCATGTAATTCCTTCAGACTTGTAACTCTAGTTACCAGTTCCATGCTACATACATGTTACAGTTCATTTTAATAGTCAGCAAAACACTAGTATCTTAGACATGGTAATTGTACTGAACCCTGAAATTTATTTTGCTACAGATTAATAATGTATTTTGCTTACACTCACTCCCACAAATATTTTACATAGCAATCAGGAGGCAGGCCTGAAGTAACTCAGGATTATGAGTCAATCTGCCAGTAGTTTCTATGGTAACTGCTTTCAAAGGGATACTGCCATTGTATTTTCCAGATTCTACTGGCATGATATGAAGTGGTTCACAGGTCATGGACGACATATCAGACTGAAAGGCCTATTTTCCATTTTGCAGCAAGAAACTGTACTGTAAAGGCAACAAAATCTGAGTTCAGAATATGAAGTTAAGCAATGGCAATTTTCTCTCTCCGCTCAAGAAACTGAATTCTTTGAATTATGCTATCTTCAAAAGTGGTGTCCCATCAGTTAACTCCATTGTAAAATAGTGTTTATGTTTTTTTGGGGAGGATTTTGAACATTTGTAATGTTCTACCCCTATAATCCTTGTTTGTTCTTGAAAGACTAGAAGGGATTGGAATGCCTAGTGCTATTCTGCCAACTTCCCACATGCTGCTAATACCTATATTGCCTGAAAATTGCAGAACAAACTTCATTCTGTAAATTACTTTTATCTGCATGCCATCCATTACTTTGCGTTATTAAACCATGTCTGATTCCAGTGTCTTAAAATGTAAAATATAATCTGTTCAAATGGAGTAGCATTTATTTTGAACGTTTTCTGCAACAAATTAGAGTTATTTGTTAAATTAACTAAAAAGTATGCAGCTGGCACACAAAAAAGTACAGAATGTTGTTATTCGAAAAGCGCGTATTGCTGATATCTACTGTGATCTGAAGGTCACAAGCTTGAATTCTGGAAATACCCACTCATGAGGTCTTGCAGAGAGTACCATTAAATTGTGTGATAGAGATGTGTTGTTTATATGATGATTTGGAGCTCCATATGTGTGGCATGAAATATTATTCAAACAAGTTAATAATATTGGCACTATAACAAAACCCGCCAGTTATAGGGTGAAAAATACAAATTGAAATGTCTAATTTTGGTGAGTCAAACTACAAACTAAATTATTTTTTACATGAATTCACAACACTCTTTTCAAAGATTAGACATTTTCAACAGCAAATGCAGAAAATAGGGTGAAATCCTTGAAGGAATGTGGGGAAACATTGTGAAATAACTGGTTGTGAAAACAACACTTGCTCATTCTACAGGCAATCTTAATTAGTTGAAATTGGACGATTGCTTGGAATATGATCATAACATAAACTGGCCTAGGATTTATGTATTTAAAAAAACAGTTGAAATTGCTGATAGCGGCAATAATTCCAGTAAGAGAGGAAATGCTATTTATCATGTATAAGCAACCGAAAGGGTTTGAACTTCGGCATGCACAAAAGGCTACTGGAGTGGGAAAATAATACAAATGTATGGATACAGGGAGTGGACACGTGCTGCCAACTCAAAATACACTGCATGTGCTTCCTCCCTAAACATATGTGTAATTGGTGTTGCCCATGACATTTTTCTTTTCTCCTATCTTATATTTTGTACCATTCTCTTGGTCCTCCATTGGACCTTATTTTTTGCCGCAAGTGGTAAGATATAAAAGGTCCCAACAGTCATCTAATGAGGACCAGGATTTGGATGACTGCAAACTAGAAATTAAACTCATGTATTACTCACAAGACAATGCTGTGTATGTAAAGGTTTATCATGGCAAGCCCAAATCTCCTGAAGAAACATAAGTGAGCCAAAATCATATATACCAAGAGCTTGGTTAAAGCTATACAGAACAAAAGCATCAGGATTTGATGCTCTGAGATCTCCCTAATATAATCTGTCCTGATCAATGATAAACCCAATTTAAGAATGCACATTTACTTGAATAGAAATAATCACGATCGCTGAGTCGGTATGGAAATTTTAGTATAGTTTAACAAAGATTAAGGAAAATAAAATGTATCAGTAAATTTGCATCAGGTCTTAAGACGATTCGGTCAAATTCTAAATAAATATACCAAAGCTAAAAAGTTCAGGCAGGGACATGAAACATGACAGTTCAAGCAGTCTCCCACAAAGAGAAACCACTAGGCACACATGGCATATGCGTTACTTCGGAAAAGAAGCTAGGTGAGTCCGCACAGGGCAAGTCAAGATTGCCAGGAAAGTTAAACAAGTCTCCGCCACAGGATTGCTGGCGTCCCTAGAACTTTTACGAAAGCGTCCCCCTCAGGGGAGACATCCCCTCAGTGCACAGCAATATCTCCAGATTAGTGGAGTGATTCCATTCAAAACACTTTCAAATGTGTATATTCCATCAATTGAATTTATTGTTTCTTCATAAATTCCTCTTTAATTCGTCGTAAGCAAACTTCATGTAAATTCCACAAGGAAAAGTATCTTCATTGGATAAAAAAATTGATTGGGTCCCAATTAGTCAGTCCCAATGCATTTCGGGTTCACAGAGCACCACTACTGCACTGACTCAAGCCCTCACTTCCCTCTACTAAACACTCCCACTCCTTGCCCCTTAATTTTGATTTCAACTTCTACAAACACTTTTAAGAATTGTTTTTAACGAAGTCTGCTATCATTTTCCCTGAACTGTAAACCATCCCATTATCCTCTTTTATATAAGTTGCTCTCAAGTTCATTTAGTGACACATCTGTGGATACCTTGCGCACATGCAGGGACGTTTTTTTCTTTTCCTTTGTGCCACTGACTTAGATTATTAGGTGCATCCACAGATTTGTAATGCATTGTCAGGATTGCATGTGGCACATGTATGGTGCTTGGCAGTTTGGGCTGGACTGTTCCCATGAGGCACAGGGTCAAGACTGATTTGCATATGGCTGGGTTCAAACCGGAATGGCATGGTGAACAAAAAAACGATGGATTTAAGCACAGATCTCTGTACTGGGGTGAATGTATGACATTGTTCTGCATTCTGTCCACCAACTGTTGTTTTTGCATTTGTCACCCCAGGTGGGACGGGTATGCCCAGACGTGGGTCCCATGCTCTCCATGCCACTGGAATCAAACTATCCTGGCTGAAGAGGGGTGAAACCCCGAAACCGGTCCTAGGATGCTTGTTTCCAGTCCAGGGAGGACCTGGCTTGGCAGTTCAGGCTGGACTGTTCCCATGAGGCACAGGGTCAAGACTGATTTGCATATGGCTGGGTTCAAACTGGAGTGGCATGGTGAGCAAAAAAATGATGGAGTTAGGCCCAGATCTCTGTACTGGGGTGAATTTATGACATTATTCTGCATTCTGTTCATCAACTGTTGTTTTTGCTGTGATACTTGTGTCAGGCCACACCCTCCTAGGCTTTCTGGCATATGTAGAATGTTGCAAACGGGAAATTGGATGGTTTTTAGGTAACTGCGCAATTCCATGGAATGAAACTCCATGAGCTCTGCCCACACCTACTGATCACTCCCCACAGATAGCATGGCATACAGGACTGGGTTTAAAGAGGTCTTTGTGCACTTCAGAGAGTTGCTTTGAGGTCACCCTCCATCAAAGGCACTTTTGGATATAAGTACTTGGTTTCTGACCCCCTAAAATCAGAGACTACTGGACTTGTAACTGAAGCTCTGCCAGAAGAAATGCTGTGATTCCTAAAGGACTCAACTGGATTACTTTTCTGAAATCACTGTTTTTCTGATTGTTGCCCTGTTGCCTTATCCTCTCATAGGTCAGCGTTGGGCAGTTCTTAATACACTTTTGTACTGTAATTCCTGTTTCGAGAGGAGTAGCTGTTTCATGCTTTATATGTTTGGAATGGTATTGACAAATCTTCCTTACTGTTGAAGTTGAATTTAACTGTACTGCTTTACAAATGCCAGTTTAAGAAAATGGACATGTCTCTGTACTTCTTGCTCTGTGTGCCAGACGTCTGGGCTGGGTGACATCTACACTTTGTACTTTCACTTCAGACATCCACAAACACAGGAAGGCCAGGTGTTTTTGTGTACCCATCTACAGACATCTGCATTCTGATGGCCTTGCCTGGGCAGGATGGAATGGAGAGGTTAACACTTCACTTGAATAGGCTGTGTCCTGTCTCCACACGAAGGATTGATTACTCCCCACAGATAGGCTTGCAGACAGGACAGGATTGAAAGGGTTTTTGTAAACTTCAGAGAGTTGCTTTGATGTCACCCCCCATCTAAGGCACTTTTGGGCATACGTAGTGGGTCTCTTACTTCCTATAACCAGAGACTACTTGACTTGTAACTGCAGCTCTGCCAGAAGAGCTACTGTGCTGCCTAAAAAACTCAACTGGATTGTTTTTCTAGAAGGACTTCTTCTCTGCTTGTTGCTGTGCTGTCTGCTGCTCTTTGACTCTGTTGAAGGAGAGATGGACTCAGCCTCCTGCCAGGTGATCTCCAAGGGCTTGTTGGCTTTCCCCTGTTCAAGAAGTCTCAGGGACAACAAGACTTTGTTTTTCCCTACACGTCAGCTGGGCCCTGCCCTTTGTGCCGAGTTACCGGGGAGCTTGTCTAAAATGAGGACTTTGCACCTGAGTGACAGCGGAGTTTGTCTATGATCAGCACTTCATGCCCGAGTGACAGAAGAGTTGGTCTATGATCAGCACTTAGGGGTCGATTCCAATCCTGGAAAAAGGCTGTACGAATCGTTGTACGGAGCGTTTTCTCCATACGACTCGTACCTGGTAAACTTTCCTTACAACCTAGGAAGTACGATTCGTACAGAAAGCCTCTTTCCGTACGAATCGTACAAAAGACCGTACGGGTAAAAAAAAACAACGATTCGGATCCGGAACAGCCTGTACGCAACGTCCGGATGTATTTAAGCAGCGGTTTCTGGCCCAGCAAGTACGAATCATCCCTACGGCATACCGTACGGCTCTTTTCTTGCGGGAGCCAAAAACAGCCATAAAAGCAGAGTCCTACAAATGGAGCCCGGTATGCGACGTACACACCATGAACCCCATCGTATGTGTCCTCTTAGCCTACGACCTGGTGCACCGAAACCGACGCACATGCCGCAGAAGGTGAGAACAACACCCAGGGGCCAGTGTGGGGGTGAAGGGCAGGAAACATACCCGATACCCAAAGCCAAACCTATAATATGGAGCCCATACATTACCACCAGGGTCTGGTCACTTGGGGGGCTTTTCCAGCAACCCCTGTGTACCGCAACAACGGAAGTGGACGTGTACGGTGCGTTGCACACGTACCCGAACGGCACCAGTACAATAGTGATACAGGGCGTACACACGCAATGAATGCGGGGGTCCGGTGCGTTTCACACGTACAGGTACAGCACCAGTACAATAGTGATACGGGGTGTACACACGCAATGAATGCGGGGGTACGGTGCATTTCACACGTACCCGTACGGCACCAGTACAATAGTGTTCCAGGGCATACACATGCAATGAATGCGGGGGTACGGTGCGTTTCACACGTACCCGGACGGCACCAGTACAATAGTGATACGGGGCGTACAAATGCAATGAATGCGGGTGTACGGTGCGTTTCACACGTACAGGTACATCACCAGTACAATAGTGATACGGGGTGTACACACACAATGAATGCGGGGGTACGGTGGGTTTCACACATACCCGTACGGCACCAGTACAATAGTGATATGGGGCAGATGTCACGAGCGAGGGAAAAACATGGCGGCCAGTGAGTAACAGGCCGCGGGTGCAGCTCCCGGGAAAGCGTCCCTGGCATGCTAATCTTACCCAAAATACTTAATATACATGATGAGGCTTTAACCCCTGACTTAACCCCTTCCTAAAAACTTGAAGAACCCTTTTTTTTTTCCTGCACTCGATAAGAAGAAAACCAAGTGGCAGTAAATACCTGTTCGGGAGACGGGTCCGTGTTTTGTACAGCGTGGAGGAATAGCGTTGGTGGCAACTGTCGTAAGCTCGGGCGCTTGAGAACCCGGAGCGAGTCGGAGCGGGTCTAGGTATTCTGCTCTGTGTATCCTCCTTGACAGACGAGATGGCGCTGGAGCGGACCTGGTGCAGAGCGGCCCTGGAGCTCCGAAAGGGAAGAGGAGCGGTAGCGAGGATCTCCTTCTGGGGAGGAGGAGGCAGAGGGGGTTTTCTCCAGAAGGATTGCAACGGTGACTTGCAGAGCGGAGAGGAGTCAGTTACGAGAGATAGGTGTATCTCGCTGGGAAGACGGGAGATTTATGAGACGGAAACTACAGACCCACAGAAGCGCTGCCCTAAAACAGTAAGGAGGGGGAGAAAGAAAGTGCTCACTGGAGATAAGGTGGAAGGGATACCTATATATGCCCTTCGTAGTCTGTCAGGATCATCAGAGGCCAAGGCTGAGAGTGAATCTCTTAGTAGATGTGAGCTCATTGCGGGGCAGAAGGGTAGGCAGAAAGGTATTAAAGGGGAAGGAGGAGACAGAAGCGACAGGAGCGAAAAGAAAATAGAAGGGAGCGAGCAGGAGCAGGCTGGAGAGAAGGCTGACATAATAGGCAGGAAAAAGGTAATAAGTACAGAAGCCCCCGAGCTCCGGTGCACTGCAGTCACAAATATACCACCTTCCGATATAAGCTTGAGACATAAAAGGTCCGCCCCAAGACCCTAAAAAAATAACCGGCTAGACCCTAAAATTAAAATCACCCCCTCTCTCAAAACTTTCTTTAGGGTTCTGCCCAAGGTATTAATCCTAGGGGAAAGCGCTATGGCAGGTCTAAATGATTCTTCAGCCGCTGGGAGGAAGGTTACATCTCCAGAAAGCTTCCCAGATCTTTCAGCCCGAAGGGCCGACGAAGCATGCATCTCAGTAATTGACACTAGTAATATCCCAGGGAAACTTGGAACAAAACTCGATGAGTGTCCTATACTGCTGGATAAAGAGGATAAATCAGTAGGGGCACTTTTAGCAGGTCTGACGGCTGAAATTAAGAACAGATTTGAAATATCAGAATCTAATCAGTCTGAAATAAAAAAGGCCTGTGAGGTCATGGAGAGAGAAAGATAGATGATCTTAGCAGTAGAACAACCTCACTGGAGGAAGAGGTCAAGGAGCTTAGAGAGACGGTGCAGGCAAACTGCGCAGAGATTGAGAAACTGAAGACCGTCGAAAAAGAGAATATGGATAGAGTGGAGAGGCTAGAAAATTTCCAGAGACGAAATAATTTAAAAATTCTGAAGGTGCCGGAAGGCAGAGAAGGGGATGATATCAAATCATACGTGGTTAGACTTATCAAAA
Organism: Triturus cristatus; assembly: GCF_964204655.1. Taxonomy (NCBI): domain Eukaryota; kingdom Metazoa; phylum Chordata; class Amphibia; order Caudata; family Salamandridae; genus Triturus; species Triturus cristatus. The sequence goes on from NC_140591.1 coordinate 637,350,715, forward strand.
ATAAGCTCCAACTAGAGGAGTCGGAAGAAGACTTAGCTAAGGACATACAACGTGTCCATAGAGACCCTTTTAGACTCAACGCAACCAGGTCTAAGCCTAGGAAAATTCTATTAAATTTCCTAAATTACTCGTTAAAAGAGAAAATCCTCTCCAAGGCTCTGTGGTTGAAATCAATCGAGGAGGACGGGTTCAGATACGAGATAAGATCAGACGTCTCCGCTACCACCTCCAACAGGCAATGGGAGATGGGGCAAAGGATCGAGAGTTTAAAACGCTTGGGCGCCTCAGTCCAGTTAAGATTTCCTGCCTACTTAAAAGTCATGCTGAATAATAAAATGCATATCTTCTACTCTGTGGATAAACTAGACGGCTTCATCAAAAGTTTTCAGTCTGGTAGTTAGGGGGAAAGAAGGGCGAAAAAGCCACGAATACAATCAATCTACTCTACTAAAAGAATGAAGAAAAGAAAATAAAAAAAATTCTTTCTTTCTTTCTTTCTTTCTCTAGCCCAGGGATGCTTGAAGGCGGGGGGCACTCATATGGCCTTGAGCCATGTAGATATAGGGGTTTTTTTTCTATGGAGTGGGAGGGTGGGAGGGGACACAGGGTGGGGAGCATTGGGAAAAAACAAAAAAAATAGATCCTCTAGAGCCTCTGAAAAAATTCCTAACACCTATGTGTTATTTTATTTTGTATTATTGTTTTTTCTTTTTTATGAATGACTGAAAGAAGCAAGGCTGTAATAAGATTACTATCATGGAATGTTAATGGTCTTAGGGTACGAGGGAGGAGGTATAAAATCCTGCAATATTTAAGAGACTGTCCAACCGAGATCATCATATTACAAGAGACCCACCTAACAGAGAAAGAGGGATTAGACCTCTTTAGAACCCAAAATTGGATCTCCCAAGTAGTTTGTTCATCTCAGTCGGGAGCCACTAAGGGAGTGGCGATTCTTGTCAAAAAAGGGCCACAAGTCGTGCTCGGATCACATATTTCAGATAAAGCAGGCAGATGGCTAGTGGTGAAGGCAAAGATCTCAGGTTACCCCTTTATGTTAGCGGGATATTATGGTCCCAATAGGGATGATGTCCTTCCCTTGGGAGAGCTAGTAGCTGAATTGGTGGACTCCTCTGATCCAATCATTCTGGCCGGCGATTTTAATGCTGTTCTGGACCATACTCTAGATAGGTCATCAGGCAGTAGGGCATGTGTTAATCCGAAAATGTCAATGTTCATTAAACAAGTCATGATACAGCTGGGACTTCAGGATATCTGGCGGTTGAAGGCTGGACTAAAAAAAAAGGTTTTACCTTCCAAAACCATAAATATAGACATCAGTCCAGGATAGACTATTTCCTCACCGACAGTAGCCTGACTAAGTGGATCCAAAAGGTTGAGCATGTGGGTGCCCATCTGTCAGATCATTCGGCAGTACTTCTATATCTAGATTTATATGAGAAAGTCTCCCTATCAAGATGGATGTTGGACCGCACAATTTTACAGGATGAGGATATAGTGGCCACACTCGCTAGAGAAACAGAGGATTTTTTCCTATTTAATAAAGGTTCAGCTACATCTGGAGTAATCTGGGATGCCTATAAGGCCTTCTTGAGAGGTAGGTTAGGTACACTAGCGGCTGAGAAGAGGCGCAACTATCGTAAAGATTTATTAGTAGTGGAGGAAAAGATCCAGTCCCTAGAGAAAGATATCTCTGATACCAATTTACAGGAGGAAGCCCGGGGAGTTTTTCTCCAAGAGATACTGAGAGAAAAATCCAATCTGTCAATAATTCTACAGGATAGAGTTAGAAAAAGATGGGAAGCCAGCAAGTTAGCTCACTTTGAATACAGCGAAGGTTGCAGTAAGCTATTGGCCTGGAAAGCAAAAAAAGAACAGGTGAGAAACAGGATTGACCAGATCCGAAGCGACTGGACAGGCGCCCTTACCACCAACAATGAGGAGATCCAACAAGCCTTTCATAATCACTATAGTAAGGTGTACCACGAAAATTTAAAACCTACTCAGGAAGAGGTCCAAGCATGGTTATTTCAAGGCTTAATCATTTCAGCCGATAAATCTAGGGGTCTGAATCAGGAGATAAAGGAAGGGGAAGTGGAGCGGGTATTAAGACAAGGGAAGAAGGCCAAAGCCCCGGGCCCGGACGGGTTACCTTCTGAGGTTTACAAAGCTTTGGCGAACACACTAATACCCTTCCTCTTAGAGGTTTTTAATGATCTTTTTATTAAGGGCGCTGAAATGCCAGCCTCATGGAACGAAGCTAATATCTCCTTGATTCTAAAGCCTGGAAAAAACCCAACTAACTGCGACTCATATCGGCCAATTTCCTTATTGAATTGTGACTATAAGATCTTCACAAAAATATTGGCTGACAGATTGAACGGTCCTATGGTTGAGCTGATCCATACGGACCAGAAAGGATTTATTTGTGGAAGGTTCCTAAAGGAACTAACTCACTCACTAATAGGTTCAATAGATCTTGCAACCACTTACGAGCTCCCATTGGCGGTAATTGCTTTGGATGCCACTAAGGCTTTCGACCGAGTTAACTGGTCCTTCCTACAAGCAGCAGCAAAGTCAGCAAACCTGGGTTCAAACTTTTGCAGAATATTGGGGGCTATATATAGCCATCCGAAAGCCAGACTGTTGGTTAACGGTTCTCTAACAGACTCAATTTGTATAAGTAGAGGCACGCGACAGGGGTGTCCTCTATCACCGCTTTTATTTAATCTGTATATAGAGCCTCTGGCCAGAAGAATCAGGGAAGATCCTGAGATCAAACCTTTCCATTTCCAAGGCTGGAACAAGAAACTGGGCCTCTATGCGGATGATATTCTCATTTATACCACCAACTTGCATAGAACTATGGGTAAGATTAACACATTAACAGAGGATTTGGGGAAGGCATCAGGATACAATGTAAATAGAACTAAGACGGAAATTATGTCTTGGAACCTAGAAGGGGGAGAAGGAGGTCAAAAGGTGGCAATGAGATACTTGGGTGTTCTGATCCCACAAGATCTTTCCAAACTAACAAAAATGAATTTTGAGAAGGCAAAGAAAGAGATTAATGGGTTTTTAAAAATCTGGGCGCACCTTCAACTTACTTTGCTTGGTCGCGTCAATTTAATAAAAATGATGGTGCTCCCAAAACTATCTTTTTTCTTTGATGCCGTCCCCCTACCATTTGATAAAGAAGCACTTAAAAAATTGCAGAGTCAAATAAATTCTTTTATTTGGGCAAGTAAAGGCCCAAGAATAGCCTGGAAAAAACTGAGACGGAGGGTGGACAAAGGAGGCTTAGCTTTGCCAGATTTGCAATTTTATTCGTGGGCATTTCTATTAAAAAATGGAAAGATGCTCTTTAACACTCCCACAACATCGGAACTTGGAAGGATGTTTGATGTTATGGCAAGTAAGGAAACTGGAGCCAGCCAGGGATTTTTGTTTAAGTACTCTGACCCCAAATACTTCAAGAAAGTCAGGCTGAAGATCTTGAAAGGCCTGGCAGAGACTTGGTACAGGGTCAGAAAGGCCTTGAAGATACCTTACTACAGCTCCATGGCCCCCATCTGGGACTCACCAGGCTCACCGGGATGGGCCAAAGATAATCTAGCCAGACCGCTGAAAGAGGCAGGCCTAACCAGATGGAATCACATTTTGCCTGAAGCACAATTAATAAGCTGGGATACTTGTAATTAGTTAACGAACCAACAGATATCAAGATTCAAGTATATTCAAATACAAAGCTGGTGCCAAGATCCTATCACTGTGATAGGAAAACAGAACGATCTGGAAGATGCACTTATAAAAGAAGCAACTATTAAAAAAGAGCTGGCCTTGACGTATTGGTTGATGGTTGAATTGGAAGATGGAGCTTTCACTCTCCCAACAGAGCCATGGGGAAGATGCCTGCCGGGGTCGTCGCTGGAAAATATGTGGCAAGTATCTATGTCTATGCTTTTTAAAACTGTTAAATCCGCGTATCTAAGAAGAAATCACCTTTTCTCCATCCATAGAGCCTATTGGACCCCTCAGAGGCTGTCTAAGTTTGGAAGAGGAGGTGATGTGGCATGCCCTAAGTGTGGGAGCCTGAAAGAAGATGATGTTCACATGTTCCTAGAATGTCCCGAAATCCAGGTCTTTTGGAAAGACGTGAGTAATGCACTATCCAAGATGCTAGATATCAACATTAAGGTAAGCATCCTGGTCATCTTTGGATGTGTAGACTCCTTAGAAAAGGTTACGGTTAATAATTCTAAGCTGTTCTTCTATGCCATACTACTGGCTCGCAGAGAGATTTGTAAGCAATGGATAGCTGTACTCCCTCCTAATTTTTCTGATTGGGTGCTTTCCATTAAATATGTGGCTGGACTGGATATGAGAGCTTTCAAGAATCACCATTTTTGGTCCCCCGCGTTGGAGTGGTGCGAACAGCAAACACTTTTGAATATCCGATGATTACGCCTGCAAAGCCTCGTCCGGCTAACTCGGCATGTCTCCATTTGATGCTTCCCATTCAGCGCTCAGACGCTTGGGGGAATGCGGTGGAGTGAAAAGCGAGAAGGTGAGGTGGACTGCGATGCTCCCAAAAACCCCGGGCAATAAAACGATAGAGCTGAGCACCCTCTCCTCCCCTTCCCTGTTTCCGGTTTTTCCAGCACACAAGCACAGAGGGCCACGGCTATGTCCAGTTAGGTGTGCAAATGGAATCTGGTTTTCTTTTCTCAAGGCATATGAGGATAAAAAAAATAATAATAAAAAATAGTGATACGGGGCATACACATGCAATGAATGCGGGGGTACGGTGCATTTCACACGTACCCGTACGGCACCAGTACAATAGTGATACGGGGCGTACACATGCAATGAATGCGGGGGTACGGTGCATTTCACACGTACCGGTACGGCACCAGTACAATAGTGATATGGGGAGTACACACGCAATGAATGCTGGGGTACGGTGCGTTTCACACGTACCCGTACGGCACCAGTACAATAGTGATACGGGGAGTACACACACAATGAATGCGGGGGTACGGTGCGTTTCACACATACCCGTACGGCACCAGTACAATAGTGATACGGGGTGTACACACGCAATGAATGCGGGGGTACGGTGTGTTTCACACGTACCCATACGGCACCAGTATAATAGTGATACGGGCAGTACACACGCAATGAATGCGGAGGTACGGTGCGTTTCACACGTACCCGTACGGCACCAGTACAATAGTGATACGGGGAGTACACACGCAATGAATGCGGGGGTACGGTGCATTTCACACGGTTACAATGGTAATACGAGGCATACACACGCCAGGAATGGAGGGCTACGAGTCGCACAAGGATGTCCATCAAGTACTTGTCATTGCATACTTTCATGTGCAGGCCCTGGGTGTGACAGCCAGTGATATTGCACAGGTCATCTCATCTAGTTGCACAATTGATGTGTGATGACCTGTGGACACATGTCATGTGTGATGGGGCACTATGGCACACATCACCTTGACACTTGCCACATGTGTGTCTGTAGTCCAACTGTGTCATTCACAGCAGCAGTGGGGTGGCACAGTCATCAACACCCGCACCTGTCTCCTGATGCCAGGGACAGGGACACTCTATCAACTGACATGTCACGATCAGTGTGCCCCTATGTGACTTTGTCAGTTGTGTGTCATGTGTTCTCATGAGCTTGCTGTTAGTGTTCCGTCAAATGCATCTGCTGTTGGTGCATCCAACATGGGTCTGTGTGGAGATGGGCATGGCACACATCTACACACACCATGCCACATGTGGATTCCCACGGCTGTAGGGTCTGTTTGCATTGGACATCATATTTTCCCAGGCATACATATCTGCGTCGTCTCAATGGCTGTGTTTTTTTGTTGTCACGTCTACCCCTTCATCGCAATGTGTTTGATATGTACATTTGACATTCCATGTGACCTGTGCGTGTGCCTTGTAGTCAGCTGTCTGGATGAGATGACATCCTTTCAATGCAGCTATGTGGATGTGTGTCTCTCCGGTGATATCACTGGCTGTTCACTCAGACTGGCCCCCAGTTCATTTCAGGGAATGTCATGTAGACTTGACAATCAACAGGTGTATCTGGCTTTTCGTAGGAGTCCCAGCAAGCTGGCATATGTGTCCTGGATGTATTGCACACACCAGACTCCATAGTTACCTGATGTTTAGTAGCAGTTTAGCATGTGCTATGTTCATTGACATTGATGTTGGCAGACTCTCAATCTTCATTATTCCAAACAATGTCCTGCAGGGCACCGCCTGTCCCAAGACCAATGCCAGACTTGGCTGCCATGAGGGAACGTGCCTGCATCCGACGTAACAGATTCACTCGAGAGTTGATTGAGGACTTGACTAACAAGCTGGCACCACACCTCCAACCGTGACACAGGTATCCTACTGCGCTGACCCCCAAGATGAAGGTGATGGCAGCCCTACATTTTTTTGCCACAGGTACGTTTCAATTTGCCATAGCTTATGTTGGTGGGATGTCACAGACAATGTTCAGCCGTATCCTGCGTGATGTTTTGGCAGCCATGTTGGAGCACCTTGATGAATTCATCAAATTTCCTACTCCTGAGGAGTTGACAGATGTCAAGGGTGATTTCTATGCCCTGGGAAGGATGTCCCATGTCATTGGGTCCATTGATGGGACACATGTGGCTTTGGTGCCACCACAGGCACAGGAGCAAGCCTATCGCAACCGAAAACATTACCACTCAATAAATGCCCTTGTGGTGTGTCTTGCTAACATGCTGATTTCCCATGTCTGTGCACGTTTTCCAGGATCAGCACACGATGCCTACATCATGAGGCGTAGCAGGGTGCCACAAATGATGCTGCGGCTGCACAACGAACGAGCATGTCTTGTTGGTGGGTATACTCTGTTTGTCCTGTGTGTTGCGGTATGTTTGGCTCTTACGGCATCTCCTGACCCACTTATTTACATGATGTTTCCATGTAGGGGACTCTGGATATCCCAACATGCCATGGCTACTGACACCTCTCCGCAACCCAAGAACAGCTGCAGATCACCGGTACAACAATGCACACGGGAGACCAGGCGAGTGATTGAGAGGGCATTTGGCCTCCTGAAGAGCCGATTCCGGTGCCTTGACAAGACAGGTGGGTCCCTCCCATATGCACCGGAGAAGGTCTGCCGAATCTTCCTCGTGTGCTGCATGCTGCACAACATGGCAGTTGAGAAGGCAGTGCCACTCATCCTGGATCCGGATGAGCAGGAACATCCACCCATGGAGGATCAAGGGCTTGGTCATGAGGCAAGTGATGAGGAGGAGGAGGATGATATCCGGAGTCAGCTCATACTCAACTTCTTCTCATAATGGTGAGTCACTGGGTATGAGTGTGCAAGCTTGTAGCATTGAGTGGCATGTGTTGCAATGTGTGTGTCCAGCTGACTGAATGCAAAGTTTAGGTGTGTGTTCTGATGCGTCACTCGAGTGATGATGTCATGCCACACAGTTTTGCGGAGAGACTTTCTTTGAAATTTGCATGTGTACAACATTGTTCATGTTTCGTAACTGACCATGTGTGCGGCGAGAATTGTTTTAGGTGACTTCTTGTGTGTCTGTCATTCCCAGGTTTTTGTGCCTGTTGTCTGCTCGTGTCATCTTTGTCCTCCTGCTATTCCTCATGAGGATTGCAACGTGTGCTGAATCAGCGTTCCATGCACGGACATGTGGAAATGTCAGTTTGGGTAAGGATTGCAGCAAGGCTTTTTGGTGGTGGTACAGTTTGGTAATGTGTGGGGACTGCTTCTGTGCATGTTGTGGTACCATGCATACACGTCTTCTCACCATGGAGCATATAACATGTAGCATCACTACCATGACATGATAGTCACCCTTCTTGACAGTCATCTGTAGTGGAGTGTGGAGTCTGATGAAGGCATCAATGTGTTTAAACCTTGCCGCTGAAACATTGTGGATGCTACGGGTGGACATAGTGTGGGACATCACAACAACAGGCTCTATGGGGAATTGCAGCCTCTCCGTATGCAGCAGAATGTGTTTGACTCATCCCCTTAACTTGTATGCCAGTTCATTGGGATTTACAACATCCGTGTTGTGAAGGGGGGGTCCAGCGTATGTCCCACATGTTATGTCAACTGACCTGTGAGTCTGTTCATATGGATGCATTTCCCTTTGTGTGAGTTTGTGTAATAAAGGTTTTCACTAGGGGTGGGCGGAATTTGCGAAATCCACTTTCGCAAATTATCGCTAAAATGTTTAAAATGATCGCAAACAAGCGGAAATATCGCGAAGATGCGGAATTTTTTTTCCCCCATGTTCGCGAGATTTTCTGCATGGTTGCGGGTCGCCAACTTACCCGTGTGGTTGCTCGTGGGTGCGGCCATCTTGTTTTGAGTTGTCTCGCGGTGCATGATCGCGAGAAGAAAGACGTGATCGCGCAACGCATGACGTCACTGCGGGCGCGAACTGTCGCGAGACAGCGCAAATGGCTAAAAACAATACAACATCTCATGGAGAACGCGACCGGATCAAGAAAACTTGTTGGCGAACGCAGGGATTCAGGTAAGGCGATCGCGTGCGCGTGAGAATGTATTATTTTACAGCGTGAGCAAGAAACAAATTATCGCCAAGCTGCGGAAAGCGGAAATTTTGACATTTTCGCGCTCTCCGTGGAACGCGAAAATGTCAAATTATCGCAATTTCCACGAACGGAATGAAATTTTTGCCCAGGCCTAGTGTTCACCACAATCCAAAGTGCCTCATCTCTGTCACTGCAGATCTCTTGCCAGTTTGCATGCGTCATCTATGGCATAATTGTCAAAGATTGAGCATATGAGTGTATGTGTACTTCGGCAACATGCATGCTGTTCTTTATGGCTAATAATCTCTATTGTGCATGAAGTACCTGGTTGTGTATGTATTTGTGCAGGTTGCTCCCCACAACGGGACGTCAACGCCTGATGACAGTGTGTCTCCTGTGCGCAGCTCCGCATTTTGTTGCCTGATCCTGTAGCCGTCATTTTTGGTGATTGTTCATACATTTTCTCGGAATGACCCATGATTAACCTGACACTCCTTCCTTTACATACACCTGTTGCACTGTGCCTTTCTGACCTCCTTGTCTTTGTGTGCTACTTTTTGCCTAGTTTCTCACCCCTTCCGCCTGCTGCTGCCTCACCTGCGGCACCGCCCCACCGAGTGCCCAGATTCTGAAACCCACACGCCTCCAAAATGCTCCTCCCTTCCCCCTTCCACCCATTCTTAATGCAGCCAGCAGCTTGTCTGTGCCACTGTTGCGCCACGCCATGCCAAAGGCAGGACCGTCTGTGCCTGCAACGTGCACAGTGCACGACCCTCTGGTCCTTGCATGACCCACATCACACAACAGGCTCATGCTGCAGCCACCCTCCATGCAATGTCCACCACACAATCAACCGCCTGCTATCAGGCAACCCCTAAGCGCACACACAACACCTTCGCATGCTGAGTGTGCAACTCTAACTGCCTACACAGCGCTGCCCCGCCTACCAGATCGTCAGAGCAACCAGGTCATGTGCCTCCTACTCGACACCCGCTCCGTCCACCAGCATGCCATTGGACTCTGTTACCTCCTCAACAGAACAGCCCTACACATCACCTTCATGACAGTAACCTGGATAAAAGCATCCTCAGCACACAACTTCTTCATTGCCATCTCAGATGGATACAAGATCACCCGCAGGGACGGCACCAACAATCCCAGAGGATGAATTGCAATTTATTTCCAAGTACACCCTCAGAGTCACAAATCCGGTTTCGCACCAACCCCCTGGCAACCCTCAGAGTAACACTCATCTACAGATGTCCAGGCCTACATCCACAATTCCGCCAAGCCATCAACACGTACATCTGCACGCACACCCTCACCTCCACAGGCTATATGTGGCTGGGGGCCAGTAACTTCTTGCTGGAGGAGAACCACACCACCATCCATCATTGGTCCATCAACATTTGCATCCACATCTCCGACAAGCAACACACTGTTCCACACCCCGCTACCGATCCCCCAAAGATGCTTGATGTAAGTCACCACTGACAAGCTGTGTGGGACACTCAAACCAACACCACCGCCACACCCTGCAACCTCACACACTGGATCAGCAGCTGATCCAACAATCTTGCCACATTGACTGACTTTCCTGTGAAGCACAACCACAGTTAAGCCACCTGGGACAAGGCAGACCTACTGGACTCATACAGATCTAACCGGACTCTTGTGCAAACCTTGCAACACAAAGAAACATCAGTTACCTTACAGCCCTGGAAAACGCCACACACAGCTATCACCATATCATCAGCAAGGACAAGTGGAGATCCTTCAGATAGGGCCGAGGCACCAAAACACACGACATCAAGGAGCTCATCCACATTGTGAGTGAACTGACAGCAGCACTCCATCCAAAAGACACCCCACCCTTGCAAGGCAGATCAAATCCCTTGCAACTTTCTACCACTGCAAGCTCATGGACATACACGAGGCAGACAGCACTATTATCCGCGGGACAAACCCTCCTCAGGTTCTGGACTCCCGTCAGCAGCAAATATACCACCTGGCTCATGTGCACCATCCACTCTGGCTCTCCATCAGGCCCCTTCCCACACAACATCTCAACCACATCATTCCCAATCCTTGAAGCCCACGTCCAGCACGTCATGAATGACTCCTTTGAGTTTGCCACATTCCATGGGAGCTGGAGGCATGCAGAGACCCAGGCCTTTCTTAAACAACAGACGGCAGTACCGCAGGATCTCCTGGAACATCACCCTGCTTCCCTACCCAGCAAATGTCATCAGGAAGACACTCAATGAGCAACTGATAAACTTCCTCCACGCAAACAGCTCCAGGCAACTGGCACCAGACCATCTTCCACAGTAATCACACCACTGCAACGGTCATCATTGCCACCACCAACGACAACTTTGCCCTGCTCAACAATGGTGAGATCACCCCCCTTGACCTCTCAACGGCATTCTACACCATGTGCTACCACACTGTCAGCTCACACATCTCCAACACTGGTATCCAGAGGAGGGCCCAGGATAAAATCAACAAGTAGCTCACCAGCAAGGCCCAGGGAGTCGGCCTCCACCCTTCAGCCTGTAGTACACTGGTGTCATCTGGCCCATGCCCCAGGGCTCATCTCTCAGCGTGACGATCTTCAATGTCTCCATGACCCCCCTCTCCACCATCATATGCGCACACGACCTCATCATCATCTCATATGCCATTGACACCCAGCTGCTCCTCACCCTCACAAAAGACCCAGCCATTGCCAGGTCCAACCTTCAAGAAGGCATGAGATCTGTTGACGAATGGCTGAACATCAGCCACCTAAGGCTGGACTTGGACAGGACTGAGGTCATCATCTGAGGATTGTCCCCTTATGGCTGGGTCAACTCCTTGTGTGAGTTGTGTCCCACCGGCCTGGGCACCGCACCAGCACCCAGTGGCCACGTACGCAAGCTGGTGTTCATCATGGACTCATCGCTCACAATTACCATGCAACTCAACACCATCTGTACCTCATGCTGCAACGCCCTCTGCATGCTGCAAATGATCCACAGATAGATCCACTCCAAGGTAAGACAGACCGTCCCCCAGGTCCACGACACCACCCGGTTCAACTACAGCACCGCCCTCTACGGAGGAACAACTGCAAAACTGCAGGAGAACTTGTCCACATACAGGGTGCATCCGCACACCTCATCTTCAACATCCCCCGCCCCAGCCACATCACCGTCCACCTGAGATAGCTACAATGGCTCACTGTCTGCTGCAGGATCACCTTCAGACTCCTCAACCACACTCAGGAGGCAGTCCACAACCCCAGACCCAAAACCGACCTTGGACGTCAGTCATCCAACACCCCGTTGGCCCAACTCCGTGCAGCAAACTTTGCCCTGGCCACCATTCATCACATCCACAGAACAACTGCATGCAGGGGATAGTTCTCCCACCTCGCCAAACAGACCTGGGACTCCCTCCCCGGGCACCTCCACATGACCCATGACCTCTACGCCTTCATGATACTCTTCCAAATTGGTCTGTCCGAGCAGTATTGCAAGCCCCCCCCTCAGCAGCTTGAGGCCATTACGGGTGAGTATTGGGCTCCATGTCTGTATTTGATGATACATTGTGACCCATGTGTGTCCTCGACTGGACTCAGATCCCAGTGTATGGATGGCTGGAGTTAGTTCCACACTCAGGCATACTTTGACATATCCCCACACGTATGTTGTGGACTCATGCTAAATGACTGCAACATATAATTTCAATTATTCTTTTTTGTATTATAGGTCTGGGGCGTGATTTGTGCAAAGAAAAAGGTGCAATACAGGGACCATAGAATCCAAAGTTCGCAGGGGGAGATGGGATCCTTGGCATTTGAAGTCAGCAGAGTCCAGACCACAGTGTTTGGCATCATTGGTCAGATTGTGACCAGCAAGTCCATGTGGCAGATAATGTCAGTCAATGAGGTGATGCTGTCGCACATGAAGGCCAGGTGCCAGGCCAGGTGACCTGGGAGATGTGGATGGGCCGCTGCCTCTCACGGTCTTTTCCGTGGACGACCCACCTTCATACCTTCCTCGGGGAAGCCTCAGATGCAGGCCTTGATGATGCTTGGGACGCTCCGTCGGATGAATCCTCCACCTCCTCCTTCCCTGTGGCTGGTGGTGGTCTTCGCCTGGTGGCACAGGGAGGGTTGCCCATGTTGTTGGTGATCCGACGGAGTGAATGGCTTATGTCCCTTTGCACCGCCAGGAGCCCAACCAGTCTTGCCTCCATCCGTCCTTGGTGTTCTTGTTGACTGGCGTGTTGCTCGGCCTGCTGGTTCTTCATCTCTGTGATGGTCCCCTTTATCTCTGTGAGGGTTCCCACTACCTGGCTAAACTCCCTGGTGTCACGCCAGTATATGTCCATGATGTTGTGCATGTGTGACATACCGGTCCCTTCAGCTGGCTGGTCAGGTTCTCGCCTCCGCCTGCCTATACTCCCACCACTCCTGCCAACACGAGCCTGGGCTGCCGTTGTGGGCACATCGGGTCTACGGGACCCCTGAGGGATGGCAGTGGTGGTGTTGTCTGCCTCCTCCTGGGTGCCCGGCGCACCTTCTCCCTCCTGATCAGACTGGCTCAGTTGTTCACTGCGGGCATGGCTCCTCGGTGTCTCCTGGGATGTGGCAGGAATGGGGGTGGTGGTTGGCACAGATGTTCCTGAACCAGGTGCTGCAGGGGCTTGGACACCAGAGGGTCCAGGTCGGTCGGGGTCATCCGCGGAGTGTTGAGAGGCATCGCTGCCGGTGGGATCAGGTTCCTCCCGAGCCTGGGACTGTGATTCTTCACCCCCATTGTTGGGGGGAGATTCATCACGTTGCCCTGTGTGTGAGAGACAGACAATGTTAATGCTGTTTCATGCAACATCCATGTTTCATACACATTCAAGTTGGTACTGTTCCTCCAGGTAGTTGTATGTGCCTAGCATTCTCCTCAATGTTCACTTGTGGATGGGTATGTTGCGGGGGACAGATTAATATGTTCTCCTGAGTCTTTGACATGTAGATTTTTGGCTTGGATGCTTCTTCGGCTATGTATTGGTCTTGTTGTGTTACATGTCCATTGTGACAGTGGGAAATCCATTGCCTGTCCCGGAGTTTTCTGCTTGTGTAAGGGGTGTGTGTGACAGGGCCTGCTGGTGGGTGTAGTGTGACTTGGCACTGGGGCTCCTAGGTGATGTAGCTGTCCCCCCATGAAGCATGCTGCCATGACAGTGAGTGTGAGTTCCTGTCCTAGATATCTGACCTTGTTGTCTTGGTGTTTGTGTTTGCACTGGTCACAGGAGGGCCTTGTGCTGCCTACACCAGAGCCAAGTGTCAGCTATCTTGTCAGTACTTTCCCTGTCCCTGTGCATTGCGCATGGTGCATGGGTATGTACCTGGGCCATATGGGATGAGGGCAATTGTGCCTGAATTGGAGTTCAACAATGTGTTTTGTGACACCCTCCCAGCATACCGGACATCCATTCTTGTGTTAGTCCTTCGTGTAGCATGGGACATAGCATGGCCTTGCTTTCTCAATGGGGCATACACATGTTAGTGGCATTAGCATTGTTTTTGACTGTGGTTCTGGCCGGTGAGGGCTTGGGGGTAGTTGCGTGCATTTTGTGTAGTTGGGGTGTGGATGCCACTACCCTCATGTTACATAAGTTGTTTGTATACTCACCAGGCTCTGGAAGTCCTTGAAGTCCATGTACTCCCACCGGCAGAAGCAGGGCCATCAACCTCCCCTCCCAGGGATGGAAATGTACTGGTCTGCGGGGCCCACCACCTCCAGTGATGTTGCTCTGGGCATAGTTATCATTCATTTTTTGCTTGACTGACCTCCGCAGATCGTACCACCTGGCTTGGCATTCAGTCCTGGTCCTTCTGATGGGTGCAACAGCATTCACCCTATCAACGATCCTCTGCCACAGGCGTGATTTTTCATCTATGCTGGTCTGTCTGACCAATGTTCCAAACAGCTGTGGCTCGACTCTCATGACTTCATTGACAAGGATCTCCAGCTCCTCCCTTGTGAACTTTGGATTCTTGTCTGTGGGCATGGTGTGGGGTGAGGGTGTGGATGGTTGTGGGTGTGTGGGTCTGAATATGAAGGTGTGGGTCAGAATGTGAAGAGGGGGTATGTGTGAAGGAGGTTGTGTGAAGGTGTATATGTTAAGGTGGATGCTTGCAGTTGTTGTGTGTGCTCTCTAGCTGCAGCGAGTCTGTTGCAAAGGCTCATGGTTTGTGTGTGTGGGCCCTTTTTATTGGTCCATTTGTGGGTGGGCCTCAGTTTGAATTTTTGGTGGGTGTGTTATAAGGGGTGGTTTTGAGTTTGCCCCTCTGTTTGCCTGTTTGGATGTGGCCAGGTCAGTCATTTCCATGTTTTGTGCACTGTAGACGTGTTTTGTGGTGTTGTGCGAGTCGAATAGACCCTCCTTGTGCTGTTTTACAGTGTCCGTGGTTCAGTACGACTCGGTTCATTGTATTTGCTTCTGTTTTTTTGTGTGTCCGACTAGGTCATACGCGACGTTCTCCGTGGTACGAGTCGTACAGGGGTATGAGTCGTACAGTCATACACCCCCATGCATTGTGTATGTACGGTGCATACCCCAACATTGTACATGTACGGTGCGTACATATGCGATGTTGTTGTAAGGTGCGTACATACACGATGTTGGGGTACGCACCATACATACACGATGTTGTTGTAAGGTGCGTTCATACGCGATGTTGGGGTACGCACCGTACATACGCGATGTTGTTGTAAGGGGCGTACATACGCGATGTTGGGGTATGCACCGTACATACGCGATGTTGTTGTATGGTGCGTACATACGCGATGTTGTTGTAAGGTGCGTACATACGCGACGTTGGGGTACGCACTGTACATACGCGATGTTGTTGTAAGGTGCGTACATATGCGATGTTGGGGTACGCACCGTACATACGCGATGTTGTTGTAAGGTGCGTACATACGCGATGTTGTTGTAAGGTGCGTACATATGCATGGGGGGGCCTGTATGACGCATACCCCTGTACGACTCGCACCCCGGGAATAACTTTTCCCGGGATACGAGTCGTACAAAGTTCGCTTCGTAGCGGGTACAGTCATTCCCCGTGTACGGGACATTTTCCGTACGATTCGTAAATCGGAAAGCCGGTTCGGATCGTACTTGTACGGTCGGACTGTATTTTTACAATTCGTACGGAAAAGTGTCCGGGTCTGTCTCGTACAGCTTTTCCCAATCCGATTCATACGGATCGGGCCTATCCGTATGTATTTTTCCCATACGAATCGCACTTCACGGGTCAGATTCGCAAGGAAAAAATTACGGATACGAGTCGTACGGAAAAAAAAAACTACAGGATCGAAATCGACTCCTTAGTCTCCAAGTGACAGTGGAGTTTGTCTATGATCAGTGATTCATGTCTCAGTGACAGTGGAGTTTGTCTATGATCAGAACTTATTGCCACAACAGAGTGTGTCGAGAGCAGCGCTTTGTGACTGTGCACTGACTGAAGTCGCTACACTCCTTCCCTACACTGCCACAGCCCACCTATCCCAGGAGAGTCCATGCTGTGTACGTGCCATGCTGGTGAACCCTCCCCATCATAGAGAGTCAATGATGCAAACCCCACCGCAAAGGTACTGTGAGCTGCAGGAACTGTGGATGCCGTTAGCCAGTCTGCATTTCCTCGCAGGCTGTCATACTTGTGAATTTACCTGGTCTCAGTGACTATTGAATCACTAGTGACTTTTGTGCGCCAGGTTCCTTCTCAATTGTGATCAAGTCTCTCTAGTGAGACCCAGGGGGATTTGTGCCGCATTACGCTGGTCTGCATGACCGCAATTAACCATTTTGAAAGTATTAGTGACCTTTAAGCACTGTTTAGCAATTATACTTTAAAGTAGCATATTGTGAGATGCATTGATTGGAGGTTTGTCATTTTGGTTTTGTTTTGCTCAGAATATAATAATCTATATTTCTAAGCCTGTGCGGAGTCTTTTTGTGGTGTATTCATTATGTGTGTGTGTTGGAACAAATACTTTATGCTTTGCCTTTGTAGATAAGCCTGACTGCTTTGTGCCAAGCTACCAGAGGGTGAGCACAGGTTATCTTATTGTGTATCTAGCTTACCTTAACAAGGGTGGTGGTTCCTGCCTGCCCTGGGGGAATACTTCAGCCCACCCGGAATCCCAGTTCCAACACATACCATCAAAACAAAGTGAATTGAGGTATCTTTATGGCTCACAGCACATAGAAAGTTAAGGTTTCAATGTTATCACAATTCTTTGCCCGGTAGGTTTGATATTCAGAAAAGGTTATTTCAACTGGCTCATTTGAGATATGGTTGAATGATGTATTGACAACCGAGCTAGATCTAAGTTTGGTGTTATAGAACCTGATGTGACAGACTGGTGATGTTCTGCACAGGCACTACTGTCTAAGATGCCAACTGCCAAAGGTATTCATGAGAATGTGAAGTAGTACTCCTAGTGGTACTATTTCATGTACTCCTAAATTCCTTTGTGAGATTGCCCAAAAACACCTTAAAAGGGAAAAACATTGGATTTGTATTGTAAGATTCATACACAAATATAAAGAACTCTGCCCTCTTTGCTCTTTTACTAATACTTATACTAATACAAAGGCATTTGTGAGAAGGTAAAATAGTGTTCCTGTAGTCCTACATCATTTATTATTACATGCATTTATGAATCAACCTGTGGTGCTTTTAGGTTTTTTCTTAGATTGGAAATATCTAGATATTTTAACAATTTTCCTTTCTGCAAAGTCTGGTTCATTGGCAAGCGTATAGAACCAGTGTCTCAGTCCTTGCGCTTAAAGATGTACTAAAGTCATACTAGTAATGCAAACTTGGAGAAGTGACCCTGAGATGTTATTACTGCCGAAGGGGACAACATTTACTTCCATGCTTTTATTCAATTATTTGTATAGAGTATTTGTATTCTATGATCCAATGGTGCAATACACAATTTATTCTAAATACCCAGGGCCTCATTTATGAGAAGTGATGCATCGTTGCGTGAAAGCAGTGATGCGTCACTTCTCAGTGCGCCCTCCTTGCGACACCAATGATGCGTCATATTTAGAATATGATGGCTCATGTCGTAAGGAAGGACAGATACGTCAGTATAACTGACATATCTGTTGGCGCAAAAAGTGGCGCATTGCTGGAGTTGTGTCGGAAGCCTGACGCAACTCCAGCAATGTTCCTTCCACATGGGGCAAGCCCCATGTGAAAGGGCCTGCGTTACCCTTACGCCTGCCATGAGGCAGGCGTAAGGTTTTGACGCATTGGCGTCCTAGAAGTGACACAGCAAAATCTCATAGATTTCGCTGCGCTACTCCTATGATCCTTTCTTGCGGGGGTACACCCACCCTGCATACATTATACCTGGCGCAGGTATAATGTAGCGCAGGGGTTTACGAAGTGACGCATCTACCTAGATGCGTCACTTCGTAAATATGGCGCAACATGGCGTATGTTTTATGCCACTGGTGCGTCACAAAAAGTGAATCACCGGTGGTGCAAAAGTGACACAAGGGCTCATAAATGAGCCCCCCCCCACATTTACAATATGCTTCAATTCTACCAATTACTACTCCAAAACCTTGTCGTATTACACCTCCGATAAGAAAAGAAAAAGCTTCAGTTTTCTCCCTTCTCTCCTTTGAATTCTCTTATAAAAGATTACATCTATGCCCTGACACTAGAGTCCCCATTAAAAATATCTGGAATTGGTGGTGCTAATTCTGAACCCCTAGAATTACCAAAATCGCAGATACCTATATTTCCCATTGTAAAGAACTACTGGGGAATAATTCCTGTGCCCTGAGGTTGGTTTGAGAAATAAGTCATCACGGGAGACTTGGTATTTGCAGAACTGATGCTTCTGAAAATGTCTTGTTTCCCTCCAGAGCTTCAACCTGAGATTTCTGCTGCTTTCAGCAGCCATGGCCACAGGGTAAAACGAGACCATGTAATTCCTACAGACGTGTAACTCTCGTTACCAGCTGCACGCTACACACATGTTTCAGTTCATTTTAATACTGAGCAAAAACACTAGTATCTTAGACAGGTTCATTGTACTGTGCCCTGAAATGTATTTTGCCACAGATTAATAATGTGTTTTGCTTCCACCCACTCCAACAAATATTTGAAATAGCAATCAGGAGGCAGGCCTGAAGTAACTCAGACTTATGAGTCAACCTGCCAGTAGTTTCTATGGTAACTGCTTTCAAAGGGATACTGCCATTGTATTTTCCAGATTCTACTGGCATGATATGAAGTGGTTCACAGGTCATGGAGGACATATCAGACTGAAAGGCCTATTTTCCATTTTGCAGCAAGAAACTGTACTGTAAAGGCAACAAAATCTGAGGTCAGAATTTGAAGTTAAGCAATGGTAATATTCTCTCTCCGTTTAAGTAACTGAGGGGCATATTATCAAGCACAGCGTTAACATTCTCGCCGCTTTAGCGGCAGAAAACCGCCGCTGAAGCGGCGATAATGGGCTTGATAATATGCCCTTGAGAATTCCCATAGAAGCCCATGTTGACACCAGAACATTGGCTTCTATGGGAATTCTTAAGGGCATATTATCAAGCCCATTATCGCCGCTTTAGCTGCGGTTTTCTGCCGCTAAACAGGCGATAATTTTAACGCCGTTCCTTGATAATATGCCCCTCAATTCTTCAAAATATGCTATCTTCAAAAGTGGTGTCTCATCAGTTAACTTCATTCTTTGGGGGCATATTTACAAGGCGGCGATAGTTTAAATTATCGCTGCGAAACCTTGCTTTAGCGCACAAAATCTTAACGCCCAGCTTTGCATCTCTAATGAGATGCAAAGTGGGCGTTCATGACCTAACATGACAGGAGAAATGTCGCTAAGTGACCTTTCTCCTATCATCAAGCTCCACGCTATGAAGCATAGCGGCAAGAAAAGTAGCGATAACCCCTGTTATCGCTACTTTCCTTATGCCTGCTTCAGGACTGACTTAGCCATGATATCCTATGGAGGGTGGATATCATGGCTAAATTTGTGAGGCCCTATCAACAAACTAACGCCACATTTCGTGAGATTATCGCTGGGTTTCCAGAGATAATCTCACATTAGGCAGTTAGCGCTAGGATTTTTATTGCTTTTTTTAGATAAGCGTTGCTAATAGCACGCTATCTCAGCGATACAAAATCCACACTAGCCGGCGATAATTATCCTAGCGCTAAGTGCGCTTAGCGATAATTATCGCCGGTTGTTGTTGATATGCCCCATAGTGTTTACAGGGCTTTTTAAGGATTTTGGACATTTGTAATCTTCTACCGCTATAGTCCTTGTTTGTTATCGAAAGACTAGGAGGGATTAGAATGCCTAGTGCTATCCTGCCAACTTCCCACATGCTGCTGATAGCTATTTTGTCTGAAAATCACAAAACAAACTCCATTCTGTAAAAAGTTCTTATCTGCGTCCCATACGTTACTTTGCTTTATTAAAGTATGACTACAGTCTCTTAAAATGCAAAATCGCATCTGGTCATATGGCGCAGCATTTTTTATTAAAGTATAGTATGCAGCTATCACACATAAAGTACAGAAAGGTGTTTTTCGAGAAGCGCGCTTATTGCTGATATCTACTGCGATCTCACGGTCACACGCTTGAATTCTGGAGAAGCCAGCTTCTGAGGTCGTGAAGAGAGTACCATTAAATTGTGTGAAATAGATTCGTGGTAAAATATAGTGAATTCGAGCACCATATGTGCGGCTTGAAAATATATTCAAACACGTTTAATAACATTCACACTGTAATAAAACCCGTTGTGCAAAACAAAAATGTTTAATTTTGGTGAGTCAAACTACACAGTAAATCAGTTTTGGCATTCACTAAACTCTTTTAAAAGATTAGAAATCTTCAAAAGCAAATGCAGAAAATAGCGTGGACTCTTTGAAAGAATGTAGAGAAACACTTTGAAAGTATTGGATTTGAAAACAACTCTTGCTCGCTCTACAGGAAATCTTAAATACCCCCAGGTCCCTCCTGTCCTCGGCCCATTCATTACAAAGTGATATATTATTATCTCGCAGGCAGAAAATAGAAGGAAATTGATAAAGAAACCCCTACCCCACCTCTCCCCCCAGGAGTACATAAACATACTTAGCCAGCATTCCTTCTGTTTTTTTTTCTGTCTGCCAAAAAAATGGTATGAGGAATGGGCTGCTCCTGCAGGGCTGAAGTGGCGGCTTGGTGGCTCACCGTCGATGCAGGGCGGCGATGACTGCAGACGGTGTACATGTCTCTCTGTCTGTCGGGCTTTGCAGGGAGACATGTGGAAAGTGCATATTCTGGAATGGGGAAGTTGGAGTCAGGCTTCCAGATAGTGACGTGGTGGGCATCTCCTTGGCTGGGGGGGTATCAGGGAGACGCACATCCTGGTGATTGACTACACAGGGCCCAGGGTGCGCGAGACTAGATTAACGCTTCCTGTGTTGCATGACTTCCTGTTTGGGACATTTGGTTGCTGGGCAGACATGCCGGGACATATAAAATGCCAGGTGGAATATCTCTCAGATGTGATCCTTATGTGGTGAGAGCATCTGCACTCTCTGGTGGGGCTTCTGTGGCAGCTCCCCGGAATTCGTATTTGAAAGATTGGCAGACTGATTCAGACTAGAAAGCTTCCACCCCGAGGTTACCTTTCCAGAGGAATATGTTGTTTGGGGTTGAGTTGGAGGGTAAACTCCACAAACTCTCCAAAAAGAAAAAGCATTTGTCTTCCCTGAAACAGGCCTCTTCTGAGATGCAGTCATTAACGTTGAAGTCCCCCTTTCATCAGCCTTGTAGATGGCAATATACCTGTTTCCAGCATCGATTTACATCTGGCAGAGGGAGGGACAGGAATGACAAGTCTCCTCCCTCCAATGCTTCATTCCCGAGTATATGGTAGTGGGTCAGGGATCTGTGGTTGGCGGGTGGAAGCAGCACTTCTTCAGAGCTAGGAGAAATCTACTTCGGATTCCTGGGTGTTGAACATTTGTCGCAGGACTATTGGATAGAATTTGCAACTTTTCTGCCAGATTCAGGGGTCCATCCAACTCCTTGGCCCTCCAACCCAGAGAAGAGGGTGGCTTTGTCACGGGGAGTTTGCTAACTTCTGCAGCAGGGTGGCGTGCTGGAATTTCCTCTGAAGGAGAAAGAAGGGTATTAACTCCATATTCTTTGTGGAGGCAAAATCTATAAGGGGCTACCGACTGGTTTTGGATTTGAAGGCTCTGACCAGGTTTGTTCTCTACCTGCGGTTCAAGATGGAGACTTTGCAAAGGGTGATCCCTTTGGAGCTCAGAGATCAACTAATGTGCCCATTGGACCTTCAAGATGCATACTACCATGCACCAATTCATTCCCACTGCCAACGGTTCCTGAGGTATTGCATACAGGGGACTCACTATCAGTTTCATGTCTTGCCTTTCAGCCTTCGGGCAGCACTGAGGGTGTTCACCAAGGTGGTGGCCTCGTTGGTTGCTTTTCTCCATCTCCAGGGCATCCCCCTGTACTCTTATCTGGACAATTGGCTGTCTCATGCTCCATCAGAGGGGCAGCTTCTCCATGATCTGCAGGTGCTGTGTGCAGCAATCATGGCCCCTGGGTTCCTGCTGAATCAGGGAAAGTGTCAGTTGGTACCATCATATGATATGCCATTTATTGGAGCCAAGTTTTGCACCTATTTGAACAGGGTCTTCCAGCCAGTACCTAGGGCCATGAGGTTTAAGTCGATAGCAGGGATAATGACGGGGGGCTTCCTTTCAGGTTCAGCTATGTTTATGTCTGTTGGGTCTCATGGCAGCAGCAGTGTTCACAGTTCCCTCTGCCCGCTTTCACCTAAGGCCCCTGTGGGTTAATCTACTTTCATTTTGAGATCCATGCTCAAGGGATCTCAACCATATGGTTCCAGTGACTCCAGTCATTGTTCCGGAGCTGTACAGGTAGACGGTGCAGGTCAATCTTTCCAATGGGATGCTGTTGCAGCCATATCCTCCTGTAGTTGGAGGTGCTCTTCCAATTGGAGGGAATTAATGGTAGTCTACATGGCAGTCTACAGGGGTTCCGTCATCTGCAAATTGGTCACATATTGGTGGTACGATTTGACAACTAGGTGACTGTGGCATATCTGAAGCATTAGAGGAGGATTTGTTCCAGATCTCTGAATGCTGTAGTGGTGCCCTTGTTTTGCTGGGTGGAGGAGCTCCTACAGTCTCTGGTGGCTGTTCACATCTGAGGAGTGGACAATGGGGTGTTGAATGCCCCTCAGTCAGTTCTTTACACTCTCCCAGGTATTGTCTCTCACGTGGGAGGTATTTTGTCAGGTATAATGGAGGTTTGGTGTTCCTTTCCTTGACCTATTTGCTTCTGAGCTATATGATCAGGTTCCCAGGTTTTTTGCATGCAGTCAGCAGGAGGGAATCTGGGGTGATGCTTTGACCATTCCTTGGCAGTCCCAGCTGATGTCTGCCTTTCCTACAATTGCTCTGATCCCCAAATTCCTGGCTTGTCTGCTGGGGCAATCCAGGATTCCTGTGGTGGTGATCCCATTGTGGCCCCATTGCTTGTGGTTCCCCACTCTTAAGCTCCTGGCTGTTCAGAATACCTGGTTGATTCCATGCTTCCTGTCACTCCTTTGGAGTCTGCTCCTTCCTTGCCTCTTTCGAGGTTATGTCTGTCGGTATGGAAGTTGAAAGAAAGGGTCTGCAGGGCAAGGTGATCCCCCGACACATTTTCTGCGTTCCGTCCATCAATTGTGTGTCTTTTGCTTTCTCGCCCAAGGTGGGCGAGGTATGCCCAGACGTGAGTCCTGGGCTCACTGTGCCATTGGACTCAAGCTATCCTGGCTGAAGAGGGGTGGAACCACAAAACCAGTCCTAGGATGCTTGTTTCCGGTCCAGGGAGGACCTGGCTTGGCAGTTCGGGCTGGACTGTTCCCATGAGGCTCAGGGTCAAGACTGGTTTGCATATGGCCAGGTCTAAACTGGGGTGGCATGGTGAGCAAAAGAATGATGGATTTAACCCAGATCTTTTGACTGGGGGTGAATGTTTTGATTTGTTCTGCGTTCCGTCCATCAATTGTGTGTCTTTTGCTTTCTCGCCCTAAGTGCGCCATGTATGCCCAGACGTGGGTCCTGGGCACACTGTGCCACTGGAATCAAGCTATCTTGGCTGAAGGGGGGGGACCCTGAAACCGGTCCTAGGATGCTTGTTTCCGGTCCAGGGAGGACCTGGCTTGGCAGTTCGGGCTGGACTGTTCCCATGAGGCACAGGGTCAAGACTGATTTGCATATGGCCATGTCTAAACTGGCGTGGCATGGTGAGCAAAAGAATGATGGATTTAACCCAGATCTTTTGACTGGGGGTGAATGTTTTGATTTGTTCTGCTTCCGTCCATCAATTGTGTGTCTTTTGATCCCCCGACACATTGCAGTGGCAATTCAGCAGTGGGGTAGACCTTGTACTCTCAAGTGCTATGAGAGACATTGGGGTAATTTCCAGCGTTGGTGTGGGACTAGTCAATTATCTCCCCTGGAGTGTTCCTTGATGTTGTGCAGTTTTTGTGGGATGGCTTCGATAACACGGTTGCAGTGTCGACCTTGCGCTGTGATTAAGTCATTAAGAACTTCTTGGGAGAATCTGGCAGATGTGTATGACGTGGTGTTTGGATTATTGTTTTTTTTCTTTCTCGCACTTAGGTGAAGCCTCTGTTCCCATTCTGGGACACTGCTTGCGGCTCACTTTGAGTCTTTAGAGATGGCAGACATTAAGTTGGCCACATTTAAAGTTTTTTTTGGGTGCCATTACTTTGGCCTACCCATTTGGTGTATTGGGGCCTCTGATTGCAAGAGAACCATTTTTGTCTTTTTCGGAGGATGGGGTTGTGCTGCGTTTAGATTCATCCTTTGTGCCCAAAGTGGCATCTCAATTCCATAATTCGCAGGAGATGGTTTAGCCTGCTTTGGAGGCAGATTCGGAATTTGCAGATGGTATTCTGTGGTCCTTGTTGGACGTGAAATGGGCCTTGCTGGTAAATTTGGACCACACAAGTTCTTTCCAGAAGTCTGACTCATTGTTTGGTTCCTTTGGAATTTCCTCCCACTGGTAGAAAGCTTCTTCTTTGTCCATTTGTTAGTGGATTTAGCAAGTGATCAAGCTAGCTCACTCTCTGGCTGGATCTTCTCCTCCTGTAGGGGTGCAGGGTTGCTCAACTCAGTGGGTGGTAGCTTTCTGGACTGAGTTGAGGGTGCGTCCCTTTCGAAAATTTGCAGGTCTGCTATTTTGGCCTTCTCTAATACTTTTGTCAGGTATTATCAGCTCCAGAATTTGCTGTATGATGATACCAATTTTGATTAGGAGTGCTGCATGCACTAAGCTCCAGATTTGTGGGTTTTTTTGTAATAAAAAAATCACTTTTGGGTACTGCTGTATATTGCATCCTTTTGTGATTTCATCCGATTTGAATGCCGGATACTTGACTTGGGAATTCTCACACTGTAATGAATGGGACGAGGACAAGAGTGACCTGGGGGAATTCCCTGTTACTTACAGGTAATCTTTATTATTCCTGGTCCTGTTGTCTTTGTCCCATTCATTGTGCACCACCCTCCATCTCTGACAGCCAGACTTCATATGGGGGATTTGGTAGTTCAGAAGGAAAGATGGGTAAGTACGTTTATGTACTCCCGGTGTTAGAGGGTGAGTTAGGGGTTCCTGTATTTCTTTAATTCTATTCTCTGTCTACAAGATAGTAATATCTCATTTTGTAATGAAAGAGACAAGGACAGCAGGACCAAGAGTAATGAAGGAAGTTAGTTGGTATTGGACAATTGCTTGGAAAATTATCATAGCATAAACTGGCTTAGGATTTTGTATTTAAAACAACGGTTGAAATTGCTGATAGGGGCAATAATTCCTATAAGAGAGGAACTATTTTTTATCATGAATAATCAACAAAAAGGGTTTGAACTTCAACATGCACAAAAAGCTACTGCAGTGGTCAATAACACAAATAATACAGTTTTATTGTTAGGACACAATCAAATGCAAGAAAGATGTTTTAATATATGGCACCCTGCATTAGGGCTCAATAGCACTATCTTTGGGGTGACATATATATTTATTAAAAAGAATAGCTTGGACTTTGTCAATAGTTTAAATGGCAAAGGAGAGCTAGCAGTTATAATAGAAAACTGCTCTGCCAATCAGCAATTTCAGGCTGGGAGTCATCCTAGTCCTGGGCACTAGCTGGAGTCAATATTATTCCACCCATCTTCTCAGTGGGAACAGATGGCTTTCCTTCCAGCTGGGCATTCTTTTGCAATCATTTTTCTCATGTCCTGTGTCTTCTCTACTGTATCCTTCTCATGCAGAGGTTTCTAAGAGGACGTGGAAAGCTCTGGAAGTGGGCATCGATGCCCCATCCTGCAGTGCCCCATCATTCATCCACCCCTACCCAAAGCCTCCAACATATTATTCTGAGACATTTAAACTTAAGAACTTCAAATGGTCCATGTAGAGACCTTTCATGGGCGCCTCAGCTTCACCCCCAATTGACACAGGGGCCTGTTCTCCTCCCACCTAAACTTGAAAGGGGGAGTCCCCTTTGTTTGGCTCCAAAGGTCTGGTCTTTCTTCTATGTTTCTGTAGGCTTATATTTCTGGTTCTACACTCAGTGAACATGTTTATCCTAAGATTGATACATCACTCGACTGTGTGGACAAGTTGGACAAAATTGTACTTTGCTGCATGTCACCTATAATGTGTAATTCAGTTAAGCACTACAGACTTTCATTTAGCACTACAGACCTACACTATGAACGCCAACTCACATTATTAAGCCTAACCCAGGTCAGTGCCAGTCCTTCAAGGGTACCTTCCAAAGCAGGCTGCCTGGGTACAGCCACCGGGTTGCTCAAGACAGTAGTCTCACATGTGCTGCTCATACATGTGCACACATGCATGTGCTCACCTGCAACCAGCCCAAAGCACCTTACCCTAGCTGTGTAGTGGCTGGCCTTATGTTAAAAAGTGGATACATAAAATTTGCATTCTCAGTCCATTCCCATCGAATTTCCTGTGAGTGAGACTTAGATATTGAGGCACACTCTCAATAAAAGTCAAAAACCAGTTTTTCAGAAAGTGAAAAATCCAGAGGGGTTAAATGGGCAGATCCAACTCTGCCACTACAACCTCCATGCCAGCTTCAACTAGGGAATGTAGCTAGACATTGCTCATGGATAAACTTTCCCATTATGGGACAATACAATGAGTGGCAGTGGTTTGTTACCAGGCACCCCACTCACCAGGTTTCAGTTGCCTCAGATATCCTAAGCAGGCACTCCGCACCAAAAACCACCCACCTAACTCAACCATTAGGACACCTCTCCCTAAATGGAACTTAGACTGTTCTAAAAACTCCCCTGGTTATTTTATCAGATGCATCCTGGACACTAAGTGCCTCATTTAAAAAAAATTGGCATATGGCAGCACTGCAAGTCTTTTTGTTGCGCTGCCCTACGCCAATTTGAAAGGGCAGGCATGCACCAGATTTACGAGATATAGTACATTCATGTCATTTCATCCGTGCACAACTTGGTGCCTTGCGCCAACACAAGCACCGTTGCACCATGGTGCAAGGGTGTCTGCATTGGTGGTAGATTGTTTTTGTGCAGGAAGGGGCACCTTCCTGCACAAAAATAATCCCGAGAGTCATTTTCCTTATTCTATGTGTGCTGCAGAATGCAGCACACAAGGAAAGAGGAAAAACGAGGAGAAATGAAAATATTGCCACTTATCATGCCTGTTCTGGGGAAGCATAAGGTTTTGGCACTGCCTCAGGTTTGTGTCATATTGTAAATCTGGAGCAGTGTCAAAATCCATGGGTGTTTTATGGAGACAACCACCACAATGCACATGGAATGCCTCTTTGACGCAGAGTAAGGCAAGACAGCGTTATGCGCTGTCTTGTTTTACTCCATAACTATGAGGCCATGCAAAGCCATACAGGATGGCTTTGCTTTGCCTCATAGATATGATTGAGCAGCCTGCGCCACTGGAGCGTCAAAGAAAATGATGCTTCAATGGTGAGCCTCTTGTAAATAAGACCCAAAGTGCCTACATGGCCTAAACAGTTCCCGGCCCACCCTTGCCATCGGTGTCACAACTCTGCACCAATCCCACTCCTTCTGGCCAGGATTCAGTTCCTCAGCGCCAATGCCTTCAAGCCTGACAGGTGCATACCTGCCCCATAAGTCTCCCTTTGGAGAACTCACAACTCCAGTACCCTCACTCATACGAGTCTTTATAACCTAAAGGTGCAGAGGCAGACAGGACTGCCACCACCCCTGTGGGATGCTGAATCTTCCCTGTGGAAGAACAGTCCAGTAGAAATCAGGGCCCTTTCCTGACAGAGAAGCACCTCCAGGCCCTTGGTCTTGTTTCCTGCTGGAACACCAGAGTCCAGCCCTGTGCCCTCAGCAGTCAAGCTAAAGTCACACACTACCAGACTGCCAGTGTCAAGAGTGATGAGGTCTCCCATCTGGAGAACACGCAGCACACTCTTTTCAGGTAGCCCCACCTATGAAGACCTCGTAGGACCTTGGCTCTCCCTGCCTTCTGTAAGAACAGGATCCATGTCCCACATTCTAGGAACTCTCCAACCCCTTTGGGTCATAGAAAGGATTTAAATTTCCCACGGAAAGAGCCCAGCACCCACCTCTTGGCAGCACTATCCACAGTAACCACCCAAGGAGCTTATATATCCCTGTCCTTTGCCAGAACATGGTTCATGTCCCCAACAAAGGGAATCCCAAGCCTATAGTGTCAATTAAGAGTAACCATGGGCCTTGGGTTGGCATCGCATGACAACCCCCACATCAGGCAGCTCCGCAGCCTCCAAGCAGTGAGGCTGGACACAAAGAAGGGATCCTAAATGTCTCTTAGTGAAATATAACAGGGCCCTGTGCAAGCTGATACTGTTGCCTTCCATTTCACCCAGCTGAAGGGGCACTCATGCCTATTGAACAATTGTCTAGTAAGCCTAAACGTTTTGGGATCTCAGAGCCTTGTGCGACAATGATGATACAGTTAAAATGCATCAGACAGCGGACTACTGAGGAAAAGTCATCTGCCATTAGTCCTGCCAACAGGTTACAATGACAATACCTAACAGAAGATTCCGAGGATCCTCTCTTGATAGAGCAGGCTCCATCCTGCCATTTCAGAACTCAACCTATCTCCTACAAATCCCCTTCTCAGGGGCTTCCACCCCTTGTCCATAGTGTCTGATCCCACATGACTAAATGAGAGAACCAAAGCCTGAAAATAACCACATATGCCACCTCACAAGCTGGCAAAACATTATCTAGGATAACATTCTTCATTGTATTCATACAGTCGCCTACCCTACCCTGAGATCAGAGTGCTCTCCTAACTCATCCTGGGAATCTAGAGTCCACCCCCCCTTTCAGATCTCCTCAGGGTCAGTCACTACCCCACCTGGGAAACTAGGGGACTGACTACCCGTCCTCTATCTCATTAGGGTGTACCACAACACCTCTTACTTCAGAAAGTATCCCTTTATTGGGCCATCTCCCACCATGGGCCACCTTTGGATGCCCCCCTCCCCAGTGGTTAACCTTTGGAGACCTCAGGAACTATGAATTTATAGTGTGCCCCCACCTTGAGGAAATTTCTCAGGAACTACCCAACCCTGCTCACGGGAATCCCTAGCGGGGGGCACTTACTTCCTGGTATCTTCCCAGTGGGTCTGGCCAGCATCAATGGCAGGAAGTTCTCTGCAGAAAGCAATGCAATGCAAGCTCCTTCACAGGAATTTTGTATTTTCCATAACAAGTGCAAACATTTAATGGAGTCCCACAACCTTCTACTACAACCCATGATGCAGGCCCCACATCTTCATCCCAATCTATTGTGTGGGTACTTGTCACAGACCTTAAACCTTTAGAGAACTGCCCTTCTAATACACGTCTAGTATATGTTGTGCTGGGGTTCAAAGGACACTATGGCCTGGGATTTCTGTACATGTAAACAGTTCTTTGATAGCCCACCCTGCATTCACATAATTTTAAAATGAAAACCAGTCTCCTTAAACACAGTTAATACATCAGCTATTAACATCTTCACATAGAATATATGTTCAAGGAGTTTCCCTTTCCACATATTGAGTTCACACAACCAAATATTTAAACTCTTTCAGGGCCTTAAACTCTGATGTTTTCAAATTAACACACAGGTAATGTGTGGAAAAAAACGTAAAAAATGGAATGTAATTTGGATACTATTTTTTGCAACACTGGTAACCAATGTAAGAAATTGGGTTATTAGTTGTGAAGGATGTGAGTACCTCACAAATAATAAATCTACATATTGTCTTTGATGAGGACCACATTGTAGCACTTGGCCCTCCCAGGGTAGCAGAGCAGAGGAGTCCATGGCCAACTTTTGGGAGCTGGTGTGAACTAGTAACCCCAGCTCACTGGTACGCAACAACAAATAAAGTATTTTCCTGCCAGTGCTTTTTTATCAACTGGAGAAGAACTTTATCATACACACACTACGAAATATTATGCATTAATTTACGAACATGCACAATCATGTAGATGGTAATCACTTTGGTGACACCCTTAGAACAGTTCAAATCCCCCCACCTATACCATATATAATATCACAAGGGGGTGCCATTATCGATAAACTAGGCCTACAGGCTTTGTAACACCACATCATATAAAAACAGAAACATGTTATAATCCACCATTTCATTACCACTGTCAATCATTATCATAATCAATAACGTATTAAAGTAAATAAGATGTGTCCCACAGTCTTATTTCTATTTTTCATACTACTTCTAGTACAGCTTTGGAACCAATCAACAGAGGACCCCACACTCCAGAGACCATGTACAAAATTACAGGGTAAAGAAATGCTTGAAATCTGTAGAAATCTGTCCCAGGGTCCGGGAAGAGGTACCATAAGACAAAATGTTTGTAGGGTACAGTGGAGGCCGATGTGCTCCTCACAGCCTCCAGAACAATTTACAGAGTATTGGTGGTACCCTTGATCTTTCAATGACACCATAACAGTAAATTTACAAACTTTACTTTCATCTCCTTTTCAGAATTTACCTCTGTGCTGCTACTTTACATTCCCATGTCCACTAGATTACACTTCAAAGCCAGGTGCACTATCTGGCTTGAAATACACAACCCAGGAAGGACAGTCTGGGTAAAACCATAAACCAGTTGTAGAATGTGTAGTCTTTGAGATAGCATAACCAAATATTTGGCCTGGCTAATTGACCCAATGGCACACTCTCTATTAAAAGATTCTGTTGATCCCCCTACATCCAACCTGTCCTTCAAGCCAAAAATGTAAACTGCCTAAATGAAACATAGAGTGATAAGATGGGGAAATTGATGCCAAAGTATTGCCTTGGGATGTGTTTAATAAGACTAGGGATTTTATTAATCTGCTTTAAGCAGATGTGAAGCTTTAGGTAAATCCACATATCCGGTTATTGCTGGTTTCACATATAGCTGTCTCAGATACAAAAACAGAGGACAATATAGTTGAAACACCCTTAAACACACGTTGCTCTTCACAGGGAGGAATGTGAGAAAAAAAGGAGGTTTGTCTGGCCCAGCACTGTCAGTGTTGCGCAAATGAAATTCCAATAATGTTAATTGCATTAAGTTAATTAGGCTGCTGTGCCTCAGACAGTGCTTGAAAGTAACTTCTAGAATGGGGAGCTAGCATGTTGCACCATACTGGTAGAGTATCATGCAGATCTCACAGGCAGACTAGTTACCCAGTCTTTCCTGCCAGAGAAGTTGCCAGCGGTCAGGACAATAATCTGTCATGTGGTAAAAGGGAGTGGGGCATTGTAGTGGCTTGCGGGTGGTGGGCAGGAGTGTGAGGATGGCAGGGAACAGGGCAAGCTGCAGGGAGGCAAACAGGAGCATTCCATGCTTTATGAGAGTGTTCAGAGGGTTCTTATGCCTGCAGACCCTGCTCAATGCTCATTTCATTGTAGTGGCATGCTTTGTCAGCCAGTAAACTCAAGCCTGATGTTCCTACCCAAAGTAAATCCAGGCACAAGAACATCTGAGCCCTTTTGGTCAAGTAGAGGGGTACCAGCGATATTGCTCCATCTGACTAATATTTGGGCCATGTATAAAAGGAAGAATAGGAGGAAAGGTAAACCATATCAGCAATGGATGTAGGATGAAACAATAAAGTTAGAGAATTTGTGTGCCTATTTCTGTATAGTCATTGAATTCCATGCAAAACCAGATCACATTTTGGTGCGTGGTTTATTTATCATGGCTTAGCATGAAATTCTAGGAGTAGTTGCACTATTCCTGTACCCTAATGACATCTTTAAATATTCAGTTTTGCACTAAGCATCTGTTGGAAAGTTGCTCATTAGTAGTGATAAGTAGGGTCCTCCCACTAGTAATAAGGCAAGAAACACAATAAAAGGTTCAATAAAGTTCTCAATAAATTATTTTCTTGTGCAACTCTTGGTAGCTGGCTGCCAGTAGGCAGGCTTAGCTTAGGAGACAGGTGTGTAAATAAATGTAAAACGACAATACATTAAATATGTAAGACACAATACACAATAGAAATCCAACACCAATGTATTAACATAGGCTATATTGTTATGAGCAAATAGACACCAAAATGACAAAACTCCAATGTAGGGAACAAGAGATATGATTTTTTAAAGTTTAAAAGTAAAACAAGCGCTTAGAAGCAATAGCGCCCAAAGGGTCAAAAACAGGTCATGCTGGACTGGGAAAAAGTCAGGTTTTTTTATATTTACTCCCAGAAATGTGTTGTGATGCAGGAAAGTGGTCAACAACACCAGCCAAGGGTTCAGATGTTCTGGTTTGCCTCTTGGGGTCTGAGACTACAGCTCCCACAATGAATCTGGTCAACTTATGCCCCAAACTTCTCCAATCTTCAGGAACTTCCTCCAGAAGGTCTCCTTGAGGGTTCAAAGTGGTCACAACATCAATCCAGTGGTCTTGCAGCTCTGGTCCTTGGGATGTTGGGACTCCAATCCCCTCAATACACCTGGACACTAGACTCGCTCCAGGCTGGGGACGTCTTGGTAGAGATGATGTAGGTGGGCTCTGTTAACCTATATCTTTCAGGGAATCCACTCCTTAATCTTTGTAAAGCCAGGCAAAGCTCTTAGGACTGTAGTACCAGATTGTTCAGCAGGTGAAGTCTTTTAGAGTGCAGTCACTTTAGTGCTGATCAGGGTTCCAGCAGGCAGTCCTTCTTCTCCTTGTCGTTTTAAGTAGATCTGAGTTGCTGGTAAGCTCTCTCCTTTTTGTCCATTGTTCCTGGGTGTCAAGCAGGGGGCACCCCGACCAATGGGGTGCAGTGTGCCACCCTCTGTGTGACCACTTCCTCCAAAGTGTGGCATATTCTTGTCTCTGAAAGCACTATTCTTCCAAAATCCAAAATGGAGACAGTCTCTCCTGAAGAGTTAGATGTGTCTAAGCCAACCCGCTGGTGTGGCTAAGATTCTCTAACACTCCCCTTATAGCCCCTTCACTAATCAAATTGCAGGGGCTCCTTTTTGGCTGGGGGTGCAGGATGTGGGAGTGAAGCTGTGTCCTGTCCAAACTGTCATTCTCTCTTTAAAGACCAGTTTGGTCTTTCCATCCAATGCCTGCCTTGTGCTTTGCAACTTGCAGTACTCCACCCATGGGAAATCCTTTGTCTTGAGGTAGGCCACTGTACAACTCATTAAGACAGCTTGGCTAAGCTGGCAGAGACTGGCCAATCGGAGAAGGGCTGCTGGAAGGCTGGATTTTGGCTCACTGAAAAGCAATCTCTATAACTTATTTTCTTTAATAGTTATAAATCTAACAGTTTGAATCCCTGAATTATATTTTAGCTCAATTCTATCAATAGTTCTACTTTATTAAAGTATTTCAATGTTAGCTGATGGAGCCAATGTAATAAAATGGGGTATAACAAAATTGGCAGTTTTTCCCTCACCAGGACCTATAACCCATCTCTTATAATGTCCCTGCTTAGGGTACAAGACACTGTACCCAAGTGGCACCTAGGGGAGACCTTACAGGTGACTTATTCATAAAAAAAGGTAATGTATTACTTTGCAAGTACCTTTAATTCCAAAGCCGAATTTACATATAATTCAACTTTAAAAGATCCTGCAAGGCAGGGCTAGCTTTTAAAATGACAGCAGGAACTACAATAGTGCACACTTAAGTGCATTAAGTCTACTGCCTCTAACCTACATGCCCTCTTATACACAAGGAACTTACAGCTACGCGGTCAATACCAATTGTAATTAAAACTAATTACTATATACCTTATAATCAGAACACTGTCCCTGGGTCTTGTAAGCAGGGCCTAGGGCAGAGTAAGACTGAGTTACCACCAGTTTGATACAAAAATGTTAGTGATAAGGGCAAAAAGGATGACTTTCTCATATCATTGCATTTAAAATTAACACTATACTTGCATTAATATAATTTATGCTACTTCGCATATCAAGGCTTTGTGGTTGGATTGCCCGCTCTACAACATAGTATGTCGCGACTACAGTTTGTGGTTCAAACACCCCATTTAGAAATTTTTCTTTTATGTTTTGGATGATAGCCTAGAGAGCTTGTAAAGGAAATTATCCCTTCTCATCCTGCCCTAAAAAGTTGATCAGGCATGCATCAAATATATCCTACTGCATTAATGATGGTGTTGGGCTTAAGATGGCAGGGCCATTTGAGAATCTTTAATTTTATCTTCTCTCTCTCCCCACATAGCCATGATTCTAGGATCTTAAATTTCTATTCTGAGTGAACAACTTCAATATTAAACGAAAATGGCACAGAGCATTTTGAGATTCATCTTTGAGTTGTAGATGTCCAAATATGTTTAAGGACTTTATTTTGGATATAGATCTCAAAGTCTCCCAGTTGCTTTGTTATCATTTGATACTGGCAAATGTCTTAAACTCTTTGTAAATTGTTTATTGACATATCTTGGTTTGCACAGTAACATTAAGGCCCTCATGATGAGTGAAAAATTAAATTCTGGTATGTGTGATAATCCCTGTTACCTCTTAAATCAGAATTACAAGTTTATCAGCTGACGCCATAGTCCTGAATATTTCTATTTAAATTGTAGGAGGTCAAAATTGCCTGATCTATACCAAGAAAAACATGCGTGGTAACTACTGACACATGATTTTAGCTGCGCTGAGGTAAACTCTGCATGTTATTCCTCAAAAACGTGTTGTACGTGCTATTTATCGTACCAGTCAGATTTGGCCTAGGTGCGAGAAATAGTGCACCAAACACTGGGCCACTTTCGATGAGTGCCATAGTTGCATTTACTAAGTTTCTTTTTTCGGATCTGTATTCTTTAATAAACCATTTGGTATTCATCTGGGCTATCATTATGAATGACTCTGAACGTGTAGTTAAACTGTAAAATAAACATAGACCTGTAAGGATAAAGGGGCTGATTAAGACTTCACAAGTGCCCAGATTGTTGGTTCACTTTGTATACTTTTTCTCTAACAAATTTCCACAGTTAGAGTTTTATAAAAGCCAATATCAATGGATCTAGCATGCAGGGATATTTCACTTCGTGGCAGGGACAGTTCGTGTTTTCTATGCTGGGAAATCAAAAGCAGTGCGACACTGCCACTGCGACCCTCGGCCCTTTATGTTTCAATCATGGGGCCAGCAGAAATTCATCGGTAGGAAACAGGCTCATTCCCACCTCTACGTGCAGCAGGAGGCCTACAAGTCTGGTTAGTAGGACCCAAACTAATTTATTTTAGAGCTCCTCTCTACCAAACTTCAATTACCCCTATAATATTGTTTACTCGCTTGTCATCTCATCAAATTATCATTCACTGGGGGAGAGGATGTGGTCCGTCGACTAGCCTGCCGACTTTGGTGTTGGAAACCAGGGGGCAGATTTACAATAACTGGCGCATCCCTGCATATCAGCAGGGATGCGCCAGTTATTGTACGTCACAGCTCCGCCACCATGGATGCGCCGCATTTACAATGCGGCGCACCATGGGGCAAAATCGGACAGATGCGTGACGCATCTGTGCCGTAAATGCAGCGCATTGCTGGAGTTGTGTCGCAAGCATGATGCAGCTCCAGCGAGGCTCTATGGTGCCCTATCTGCACAATGCAGCGTCAATCCTTATGCCTGCTTCAAGCAGGCGCAGGGTTTTGACGCAGCATGGTCTCAAAAGTGACTGAGTGAAATCTTGTAGATTTCACTCAGCCACTTTTAGGAGGCGTTCCTGCGACGGAACACCCCCCCTGCACAGGAACGCCTGGTTCTGGCGCAGGGCTTTACAACGCAGATGCGTCACGTTGTAAATACCCCGCAGCATGGTGCTGGTTTTGCGCCGCCGCTGCGTCACAAAAGTGACGCAACGGCGGCGTAAAAGAGGCGCAAGGGGCTTGTAAATCTGCCCCTAGGGTTCGAGCCTCGGGGTCGCGTCCACATCCTGTGACTCTGGGCAAATCACTGAATCACAGTCAATGATATACGTTGCTGTACATAGGCCCAAATTAGAGAGGAGATGTGATTTATAACTCACTGTTTGAAAACTGCCACCTAAAATGCGTGTTCAGGTTTTTTATTAGCTTATAATGTGTTTGCATAGGTTTCAATTATACTGTTTGAATAGGTCTAAGAAACTTTCTCCTCAGTCATCTGAAACAAACAGCAGCGCGGAGCCAATCAGGAATTTCCTACCAAGCTCAAGGGACGTGTGGGCTGGTGGTCCAGGAAATGGAGGCAGGTTATTTGACGCTGCAGTTACAAGAGATGGTGGTTATTTAGATATGGGTTGCAATGAGCTTCACACACAGCACCAGACCCTCATTAAGAGTAGATAGATCCAGCATCAGGATTTACCGGGTTCACCATAATGGCAAATGTTGCCCCTGCGGAAAAACTAGGGGAACACATATATACATCAGCATGGAAAAAACTGATACTGGCATGTTAGTCAACAGAAACTAGTGATCCCCATTATGTCCCCATACCCGAAATTACTGGAACCACCTATAACGATACTGTGGGGGCGGGTAAATAACAAGGATGTAAACTGGTCATTCCAACTTGAAAATTAAATGTGGTTTGGGACTCTCCTGTTTAGCGAGACAGTTAAAGTTTATTTTCTCATTTAGGACTCATTAAAAATATTTCGAATGCAGAACGGAATAGGCATTTCATAATGGTTTGGCTGCCTTGGAATTTTTTCTTTCTTCCTAGTATTTTCCCAAATCTTATATTCGTAATCAACAGAGGCCTCAGGGCAAAGTCTTTTGAGGAAAAATCAACAGGAAACTAGTCAAATTGTGAACACATTCTATACTCACGGCGCTATAGTTTTACACAACCCTTCACTGGGTGATCTTGGCCAGACTTTTCATGCCCTCCATGCTTGTAATGTTCATCGTACTGATCCTCCTGTTCACACAGCCATTTGTAGCACTTTCAGTTTTATGCGTACAAGCCAACGAACTCCATATAAATATCTGTGCACATTACATGAGAAATAAAGGAAAAGCGCCATTCACGTTTTTCCAGCTGAAAGCTGACTTGCAAGTTAAATGTTTAATGCAGCGTTTTACTTGCCATCCCTCGCTGGTCTCGCATCAGCAGTTAGGCCGATGCACTGGGAAGGTGCTTTAAGTACATTTGGGGAACATCCTCAGAATAACAGTGGCATGGTTGCTCCTGCTGTGATAAATATGAGAAATATGGGCGCTATACCAATACAGATGGGGCCAGCAATACACGTTATATATCTAAATCCCAGTGGGCATCAAACTCAATAGAGAAACGGACAGCATCCCTAGTAGCTCAGGCCAGATTCCTGGTTCACCCGCAAATATGAAACCTCCTCAAGGAACAAAACAGAAAGTGCAGATTCATGACAGGTGAGCAAATGTATCATATTATTAGCAAATCAGAACACAGTTTCATTAAATGTCATATAGCCTTAGCACTTAAACACTGTGCCACTACATGAATATTGATTCTGCCCGCTCTATGCTAAGGCCCTCTGGAGATGGCAGAACAAAGTAGATAGATGAACCACAGTAAACTATAATGAATGAATAGGGTACAGTGTGCAAGCAGAAGGACCTTCACTTAAGGTATAGCTTTGTGAGCAAGCTAGAAAGATTTATTTGAGAATAGCAGCAAGAACAATGCAGGTGGGAATAAACAAACATGACTCTGCTTGACTCTGTGCTGAAGAAATAATGAACATTGAAATGTGCAGGGAGAAGACATCCACTTTGGAAAACATGGCTCCCAGGCCTAAACTGAGGCCTAGTTAACATGGGTCAGGGCACACACTTCTAGATGTCATAAGAAATCTGTTTAAAAAATAAACCATAATATCAGTATGTACATGTGCAAATGAAGGTACATTGTTTATGCTGCAATAAAACATGAATGCAAAATATTGTCAACAGCTTCTTATAGACGTCTGCACTGGAGTGTGTGCCGCATGAGCAAATTAACAGCATGACACCTCTTTCTTGCATTTTTGCTGTGGCCTAAGCTACACCAGCATTTTCAGCAGCTTAAAACATCTCATCCTTGCAAAACATGGTGCTGAACACTTTTTTGTATTTCGTAAAATACACTAATGTTCAATTTCAAGCAGGACTCAGCTGTCCCATTTTAGTAATTCTGTGCCATATCCCAACTTGATAAGGGTGTGTAATAACAGATAAATCCCCAAAGGTGTAGACCAAGATCGTGCATGGTGACACACGGGAATGCAAGCCCTTTAGTGAGATTTAATAAGCTATACAAATCCACTTTGCTGCCTTGCATTTCTCTATGTTGGGAAACGTTCAGTGGGTGGAGCATGGGTATTTCACTGCATTCTCACATAGATTCTGATGCAATCCCACATTTACTAAGGTTAGTAAACCTGGGATGGTGTCAAAATGATACGCCTTCCCAACAGAGGCATAACAAGGTGAAATAATTTTATTTCTCCTCATTATTTTCTCTTTCTAAATGTTGCTGAATTCTGCAGCATATAAACAAAGAGGAAAATGCCTTAAATTGCTGTTTTTGGCAGGGAAGGTGTCCCTTCCTGCAAAAGAACAATCCTGCTCCTAATGCAGGCACGCTCCTAGGGCATCTGCATTGGCATTAGGCCGCACTCAGTGCACCAGCTCAGAGAGAGAGTAGAAATGCATCATATCTGAGTAGATCTGGTTCATTTTTGCTCTCTCCCTTTCATGCAACGCAACGCAGTACAGCAAGATGTTGTGCTGTGTTCCATTGCATGACTTTGTTATAAATCTGCCCCCTCATGTTTACAAGTTCATATCTACTACCGTGTTTACCGCATTGGTACCATCATCTTTTGTGAATCCAGAAACTTATAGCTGTTTTATATTCTTTTATGGAGACTGTTAATTTACTAGTCTAGATCCAATGACATTTAATTCTAAGATTTACTTTTTCAGGCATAATTTCAAGTGTTTCAGTAATCCCATCTTCAGGCTGGAAACTTGTATTTTCAGCTGTAACCGTATACAAGTGTCCAGTGTTTCTGGGCATGTATCCAGCTTCAAAAAG
Organism: Triturus cristatus; assembly: GCF_964204655.1. NCBI lineage: Eukaryota > Metazoa > Chordata > Amphibia > Caudata > Salamandridae > Triturus > Triturus cristatus. The sequence goes on from NC_140591.1 coordinate 637,390,053, forward strand.
CAGGTGGAATGAAACTAGGAAAATGTAGCGGAATTCGAGAAAACACATTGAATATGTGCAGTATCAGCACTTCCAGCATGTTAATGACCTTTCTACGTCTAAAAGCCCAGAATAGCCCAGTAAAAGCACTGTTATAACGCTAGGTATCAGTAATATCTAATGTGGTATTATCATGCGTTATCACAGAGCTATCTGTACGCAGACCCTTTTTGTAGGTACACATTTGTAGTCAGTGTGCCTGTTCCACTGTGGACAACTGCCCTGCACAACCAGCACCCATAATTATCATAGACATGAGGTTGGTCAGTGTTCCTCCAATTAATGGGTTTTTCTCTTCCTACATGATGTCTACAGTGTTCAAACGCGGGCTAATGTGATTTGATAGTCACCAATAGTATTTCATTGACTCAAGCTTCTGTAAAACAACCATACATGAATGACTCATGCACACATGTTATATACTAATGAAATGATCATCACCTCGAACATAACAGCTTGCATTGCATGTTCCTATGGAGAGAGTGAAATAAAGTAGCGAGACAGTTGGCAAAGCCCCTCCAACTGAAAATGTCTGATAACATGTGAAATGTATTTAATCAAATTAAATGTTAGTTTTCACACCTAATCTAATAATGCAACATACCATTAGCATAGACATTAAAATGCAGGTATACCTTAGGACCACAAACCAAACGTTGCCTTTTGTAAATTTTGCCAAAGGAATGCAAGTTAGGTCAAAGGAAAAGCTGCCAACAAAAAAAGTAGAAATATTTTGGCTAACCCCATGACAGAATGCTATTGTATTTGTTTGTATAAAAAAACCTAATAAAATACTATGAAATCAAAAAAAAAAAGTAGAAATAAAACGTTATAGTTATTGAAAAAAGCATATGCAATTAAGTAAGACTATGGAGAGCTTGAATCAAATAGTGTTATGATTCTGAAACTTGGAAAAGGCAGGAGGCTACCTGTTAAGAAAGGTAAAACCCACTCAGAGCTGTAATTTAACAATTGTTAAATAGAGTGCAGACACAATGTAAAGTGAGTTAGTGTAAGTCTCATTCAGTGACATCAGGCAAAATAATGGGGCTCCACTGCAGAACGCGAGGAGTGGCCACTGAGGGCAAAATCTATATGTTGGCTTTAAGGATACTCTATCTCAAGAGAGAAGGAGTATTCTCACAGTCAACATAATGGTCTGCTCACCAAATTTAAAAGTGGATGAACACTCGTTTGGAGCCGGCAGAGACTAATCTGTGTCTCCGTGGCCACACTTCTCCAGCGGCTCGACAAAGTAAGGGCTGCCAGAGAATCAACAATGTGTCCACCTGCCCAATTTAGATCGGAGGACATGTACCCATCTTTTACTACCCATCATAGCCAGGTAAACTCTGGCAGTAAGGAGCAGTACAAATATAATAATTACATTTCATTTTCAAGAAGAAAATCACGCTTTGGGATTTTCTTTTCTAAAATATTAAACAATATGTTTGACTGACGGATCTGTCATGTTGATGGAGTCCTTCGTCAAACAAAAGAAAGCATTCACAGGGACTATGATGGCGGTTCCTGCCAATGCTTTAGAAGTGACCACCAGCTTGCCAGGCACATTAATGCTCCATATTGCTTTGTTGTCAAACTGAGTAAAACATATATTGCCACATGCTGGCAAACTATCAGGCAGAATGTACAAGCCTTGCTATCTATGGGGCAGGGGTCTGGGGAATTTACAATGCAACTGCATTGTAGACATCTAAAAATAGGTTCATTCATCTTTTGCTTTCACTCCCCCAAGGAACTGCCACCTTCATTTGCCATGAGAAGCTAGGGCTTTTTGCATTGGAGGATAAAATATGGTTTTGTCCATTTATGTTGTGGAACAGAGTCTGGACCAATGAGGCACTAGCACTAAATAGATTGATGATTGTGGACTGCGGTCTCGAGATTCTTTGGCTGAGAGAAATCAGGGGCATGGAAACGGCCCTGTCCAGACCAGATTTGTTTGAAGACCCCAAACTTTATCCTCCTTGGAATAAAGGATATGTGTTACACACTGCTTGGGGCTGCGAGGTAGGAAAAAGATAGAACATTGCCATCTGTTATTTGTTACCTATCACTGACCCCCATTGATGGTACCCAGCCCTTTCTGCTACTTAATGCACAACATTTTCAGCTCTTTATCTTCCTGTGGTTTAGATTAATGCTTATCCATGGGTTAGTCTCCTTTCCACACTGTAACAACTGGAAGCATAATCTTGATACGTGCCCTTGCGATCAGGCTTCCTGTCGAAAACTCAATACCTGAACTTGGACCAGAAGGGCTGAACAAACCGTAATGATTATCTTTTCCCAACTCCTCAACCCCAATGTGCACCAGATGTCAATCTGCCAGCAGTGGGGAGGGGGAAAGGGGAATGGGGAGAAAGAGAGACTGCCACCGAGGTGCCAACCCAGGAGCTCTCCCTCAATCTGGTCTCCTAGCACCTGTAATTACAAAACGCAAATTACTCTGTTCTCTACTTTACTAGTACATCCTTTAATATATACTATGTGATTCTCTGATTCTCTAATACCCGAATTACACCGTGGACTTGCTTCTCTCTAAGGTATTAGTACATTGCAATTTAGTGATGTTCATACTATGCCAATACTGGGCCACTAACACGTCTTTTTATTTCTCCTCTTGCTCTGGACGATGCAGATGGTACTACAGCACTGGTTAGAGATGGTAAGTAGAAATATAAATATATATATTTATATTTACTTGTAGGCACAAGGTAGAGCGCAGCACAGTTAGTGGTTGATAGAGTTATAGAGTGGCTAGTAATAAGAGTCTTTTTCGCTATACATGAAGTTCTGACTGTTAGAAAGAGTTTCTGTGAATCAGTTCTGCAATTAGTTTCAGTCCTGTTAAGCTCAAATATTTTGTGTTAGTCTCTATGCCCGAACTTGAAGTATTCAAAGATAAACTATTAAATGTCTTGTCTTCTCTGAAAACGAGTTCAAGGAATTCACTCTGAAGTCCTGAAAGATGATATTTTGTTCCTGTTATCTTGTCTAGTTCCTGACTGATCGTCTGCTTTCTTTAAGTGAAAAAAGGTAACAAATGACTGACAGCTGAGAGAACCTCAGACGTGGGGCACTCAAACTGTGCAAGGAAAAATACCTGAGAACTCCCTCGATGGCGGCAATGGGAACCGCTAAACAACCTTAGGGGACGCTGGAAGATGGGTGAAATACATAAAGATGCGAGTGAAAAAAGCTTCAGAACAAACTCTTGTCAGGAAGTGAATCGCTCAAAGAAAACGCAGCTTCACTCGAAAGAATGACGGTTGAAGTGCAAAGCGCTTCAGGCGCACGCACACGATAACCGGCAAAACCAAGAATCTGAGCGGAAACACTGGAACGCTAACTCCAGGTTAGAGTTAGTCCGCCATATTGGACTTCCGCAGTAGCGATTTCTGCAGACTATAAGCAGTGGAAAGAAACCCCCTGGCTACCAACTGACTCCAATTTAATGAACCTTGTCTATAGGGTGAAACCCACTTCAATGTAGAAACAGGTAAGGAACGTTTCTGCCTAGAGTGGAATCTCATAGACCTGACACTTCCACACAAAGTACTTTATATATAATGTTCTTCTATAGTTTTTATTCCAAACCCAGATCGTGCACCATCAAATCACTCTTGAATAAATACTCCATAAGACAATGCACACAAGAACTTTATTTCCTTCAATGTTTAGCATACACAAAGTAATAGCAACATTTTTTATTAATCTTCGGTTTGTGATCAAGAACAGGAAGACATGACTCTAAGGGCCCCATTCATCAACAGAAAAACAGTCGCAAATGGTTAGATTCGCAGAATCTGCCCGCATGCGACCGGTATTTTTGCATTTGGGATGCAGCAACCCAAATGCAAAAATCACAATTTAAGTAATCGCAAAAATAGCAATTACTTAATTGCGATTGCATGATGACATTGCAAATAGTGATTTCGCAAATTGGGGTCGCAAATTACCATCAATTTGAACTTGATGGTAATTTGCAAAAACTTTGAAAAATGCACTAAAGTGCATTTTTCAAAGTTCCTGGTTAGACACACACATGCCCTTGGGGCATGTGTGTGCGCAACATGTGTTCACATACAATTTCAGAGGTGCAAAAGGGGGTCCTTTTGGCACCCTTGAAATTGCATGCGCAATTTGCGAGTGCCTAATGGGTACTCTCAAATTGCGCATGCAATTGCCATTCATTCATATGGGCCTGTAGGCCTGTAGGATGCATATGCCCCTAAGTGATTTGTCTGAGTATATTTTAACTTTGTAGGAGCACATAGTGGAAATATTTATTTGAGGTTTTTGTTCTCCTCATCTTGAACTTGTTGTCTGTTTAATATACTATTGGAGGCTCTTGGATATGCATTTTCAAATGTCATCGAATTATTTTTTAATTAAGATGATTGCTGAAATCTTGAGCTGTGAAAGCATTATGTTGTTCTTAATTGCAATATTTTTAACGATCTGTAGCTTTTCTTGACATCATTGTAGTGTAATGTATTATATTGTACTTTTATGCTCTAGTTTTACCTAGACCAAAAACATTTATTTGACTTGACTTGAGTGCTGAGCCTTGCCTTTGGCTAGGACTGCCACTTAGTAAATGTAGTCAGCAGTCACTTGATTGACCTACTCAACATAAACTGCAGCCTTTGTGCAAGGACTTGCTTTCAGTCAAAATCTACTTAAAGAACCTACTTGAAATATTCTCCTGGCTCCAGAGAAAACCTTGTGTCCAACAGCTCTTTCTCAGTACATGCAGGATGTGATCTAAAGAGTTATCCATTCACCTCTGGGAGCAATTCATGGGGTAAAGTTCAAACACTGTGTCAATTGTTTTCCGATTGCGAGGCCTGATCTTGTTTGATACATGTAAGTGTTTGGTACACATCTACATTTGTAGAGTAATATAAACCCATGCTCATTGGAAAATGGTGTTGCCATGCCAGAATGAAGAAAGAAAGGGAATCCAAACACAAAGCATTCGTTAGTGCTCAGATTCCCCGAAAATCTGCTTCTAAAATAGTCAACAAAGTAGTCAAAGTGACCCAACACAAGACTGTAGATGATATTCAAATGAAAGGAACTGCTTCAATCTAGCCATTTTACAAGCTAAGAAAGATCTGTGTATCAAATAACTGAAGATTTTGAACTTTGTTTGGAATAAACCTTCAGTGTACGGAACACTTGTAATCCTCATTCTTCTAGTATCTAGGTGGTTGACAGATTTCCATTTTTCATTCTTTCTTTTTATTGGTAAACTCTTGATCAGTGTGTGAAATGATTTCTTCTTGTATGAATAGTCTGACAAATCTGAATTTTTCTCACCCTCTTATCATTGATTATTGCTCTGATCGAAATTAGTGTAGTCAGCAGAGGCTGAGTCGTCTGGTTTTCTAGTTCTGTTTTGTCGCATTGAGCCAGATTGAGTGTGTGAGAAATTGGGTAGGTGGTTGAGGGAGGTAAAACCCTACTCAAGCAAGAGTCACAATCCTTCTCAGGGCGAACCACAAAAAGTTGCTGAATTAAACTGTGCTGAAACCTCTGGTAGCTTGACACAAATACAGACATCCTTAACTTAGAGGCAATGTGTAAAGTATTTATGCAGCACACAAACAGTAATAAAGTGAAAGAACAGCACACGAAAAATCCCACTCCAATTTAGACAAATGGAGTAAAATGTTCTAAATTATTTGACACCAAATCAACACAAATCCAATGAGTAGAACAGGAGATATGTAATTTTAAAGATTTAGGTAAAAATAGTGGTTAAAAGCACAAGGCTCCAAATGTGGCTATCCGGTCCCATTAGACTAGGTCTGAGTCGCAAAGTTAGGCAGACAGTGATGGAGTGCAGGCTGGATACAGTGCTGCGTTCATTCTACTGTTAAATGTACCTTGTGTCCTCTTGCATCAAGAATTGAAGTCCTTGCTTTGGCCTGCGTGGCACCAGCATTAAGGAGCTGTTGACGAGATGCTAGGTCCTACATTGAGATGTGTCATGCTGAGTCGATGAAGCTGTCATCTTTAGCTTTCCATGCAGAGTCTGGCGCTGAGATGTGCTGTGCTGTATTGAGGTCGAAGAAGCAGCTGGTGCTGTGCTAACTTGCATCGAGATGAGTTGGTGCTGAACCAAATTGCCTCTAGCTGGGCCTGTTGTCTTCATTAAGATGCGTTGTGCTGGGTCCATGCTTGTGAAGCTGCCAATTAGATGGTGTGATGCATGGTCCAGCATCCAGGTGCACTGAGATGCGTCAAGCTGGACCGGTTGTTGGTGCTGAGATGTGTCACACTGGGACAGTGCTTGCAAAACAACCAAACTGGAGCTGCAATGAGCATTCCTGCATCGAAATGCATTGGCTTTCATCGCCAAAGAGGAGCCTGTCATGTCCCTGCAGCTCAGAACAGGAAGCCTGCTAACTAGCTCTTAGAGACACTTTGGTTCAACTTTGTAGATTCAGTCCTTGTTCCTCAGATAGCAGGGCAGTATAGCAGTCCCTCTGGTGGCAGAGCAGCAGGCAGCAGACCAGCAGAGTATCTGGGCAGTCCTTCTTGCATCAGAGCAGCAGGGCACCAAAGCAGTCCTTCTTTCGAGTCTTTCACAGGTCCAGAAGTGATCTGATGAGCGAGTCTGAGGGTCTCCTTTTATACCTGGTGCCCACTTTGAAGTGAGAGATGCTTCTGGAAATTCCCCACACAGAGGTTTCTAGAATTTCCTGCCTTCCTGCACTCATCCAAGTCTGCCTGGGGGACAATAGGCTAGTATGAAGAAATGTGTGTGTGAACTGGGCCAATGCATTTGAAGTGTACATTTGGTAAGTGACAGCTCCATCCCCCATCATGCCAGAAATGGCCCATCCTACCACCCATACCCTCTATTGTGATGTTTTCTGACAAGAATACATAAAGGACAACTGCCAAGCACACCTAGTAAAGTGATCCAGGAACGGGCTACAGGCACCAAATGGCTAGGACAAGAAAATGCCAACTTTCTAAAAGTGGCAATTTCAGTATTGTGCCTTAAAATTCATAATTACAATTACAGACGATTTTACATTACAATTCCTCAGACACCAAGTAGGACATTCCTACCTGCTCCACACAAACATTGTTACTGATTAAATGTAATAAGGCACCCAACTGTTATCCGATAGGAGCAGTAGTCCTTGTTTAGTGAAATTCGAATTTAGAATTACTTTCAATCAATCAATCAATCAAATATATGTTTATTAGATCATAATCTTTAAACAATACAAAACAGTTAGTATAATTTAAAATCAATTCACATCAATCTCAAACAGTTTTTCCAATTAGATTTTCAGATCAAAATAAAACCAGATTAAACTCCTCTCGACCTATATACATGCCAGTTAATAATAAGACTCACTTCTATATTGTTGGGTCTATTCCCTACGGAATTATAAAACCGGTTCTAGATAAGATATAAAAATTTCATTTTAAAATTCTAAAATATCAGTTCTAATTTAGTATAAAACTCTGTACTGCCTTTATGAACTTCCCCAAGGCGATTGCAATTTCTATGTTGGGCATTTCTGTAATAACATCGATCGCTTGTGCCCGGTTTCTTATGCCATATTTTACAAATATTGGACGTAGCCAAAGTTTGCGTTGCTCTAGGATAGTTAAACAATCCAACAGAATATGCACCGAGTCTACTTTTGTTCCCAGATTGCATTTACAGCAACCTTTGGGATCGAGCATTTTATTTTTAATTCCTTTATTTATTATCCATGGGTTAATCCCAATGCGGAGCCTTAGGATCTCCTGTCTATACCATGGATTTGGTAAAATATCCAAATAAGGGAACCAATTTTCCTTTACCCAGGAGTTCATCATAAACTTTACTGATTTTTTCTTACTAAGGTATTCCTTGTCTGCCCTTTTAGATACTTCTTGACCATTATACTTTAGCTCTTTTTTTGTGCATTCTATCTTGAGTAACTCTCGGCATAGGACCACTTTTGTATTGTCAGCGGCCTGTACCACTTTCTTACTACACCTTTTTGCCCAACTTAAATTACTTTGTTGGATCTCGTTACGGCACCAATATGCAATTTTTTGTCCATTATCATTCTCCAGGCGATTCCAAAATCTAATCGCTGCTACTTGTACTTGTACTCCCCACGCTATTGTTCCTATTTCTAATCTTAGAGCTTGGATCATTGCTGATGGGGGCAGTGATAAAAGGTTTTTCAAGCATTTTCCTTCCTCCAGGTCCCAGATATCTTTACCGCTCAAATAAATGATCTCTGCACCATAGAGTACTTGTGATGGTATCATTGCATTAAAAGCCTTTAATAGAGGACGATGGGACATATCCCCATAGTCACGGTTAAACATTTTAGAATTACTTTCATTAGCAGGGCATGTACAATTTTTTAATACAATGCAGCCTACCCTGTAGGCTATTCAGGGTCTACCCTATTGGTAATTTATGTGTATTAAAAAGGAAGGTTTAGGCCTGGCAAAAGGTTTATTTTGGCAGGTAGAAATGACAGTTTAAAACTGCACATATGGGCTGCAATAACAGGCAAAGGACATATTTAAAGGACTACTTAAGTGGGTGGCACAATGAGTGTTGCGGGTCTCATAGTAGCATTTAATTTTCAGGCCCTTGGTACCTGTAGTGCTATTTTACTAGGGGCTTACAAGTAATTTACATGTGCCAATTTGGTGTAAGCCAGTTTCACCATGTTTAAAGGAGAAAGCACAAGCACTTTAGCACTGGTTAGCAGTGACAAAGTGCACAGAGTCCTAAAAGCCAACACAAATGGTTTCTGAATCAGCAGGGGGGAAGACAATACGTTTGAGTGTGACCCTGTAGAGAGGGCAAAGTCCAACAGTGTGTTTGTAAATAAAGCAGGAGTAATCATTATGGAAAGATTACCTCTTTCTGAGGCGCATTGTATCACTGAAAAACAAACACTGTTTACTGCTTAGGCGACCCCTGTCTTCATATTTCTGAGTGTAGTGTTTGAAGATGTTCCTCCTCTTCTTCCCATACTTCTCTTCTAGGTCCAGTCTAACCATATAGCATGCCTTGATAACTCTGATGTTAAAAAGCCTTTCCAAGATTCCTCCAACTGTTGTCATATCTATATTGTGCATCTCACTAAAGCCAACTCCAATTGAATTTCAGGATACATTTGTTAGGAATACACTAGGCAATAGGAAATCTGGATATTTGCTCAATACAGACCCAAAAACTGTGTACCTCTATATACAATCTTCCATTCTAGTTATTGTTGATGAAGCCATATCAGCGATTAATATGCTGCTTGAAGTGTATGCAGTGGTGTCTGCAGTGTTTCATAAGTTTGTAGGCCCTCTTCTAGTACCTAAAATTGAGAATGTGGCAGAGGATCCACAGCCAGCTAGAGACTGTTTCATCAGTTGTAAGTAAGAGATAGTCAAGGGTATCTATAGGGCAATTTGCTTCTCCACACCCATAACCTACTTACTTTGTTATAGGGGCTCTTGCTTGCCTTCGACCCAGTTCATTATGTATATACCACCCCTAAATTTATTGTTGTTAGATTTTGGAGTGTTGTAACGTACCTACACCAATAACATGCAATGTATTTTCAGACTATTCCCCTCTGTAGCCTGGGGCTTGTATTTATTCATTCTATATTTCAGCAGTCCCAGAGTGATTGAGTAACAACCAGTGAAGTTAAGATAACTCAAAAACATAGCTTCTGTTACAAGACTGCCAACCCCTAGAATGGATATGATTAACACCTGTACAAATAGATTAGGATTGTTAGGTATTGCAATACCCAAGAATAGTAATAGAAATCTGGAAATTATTTTAATGCTACTCTTTCAGTGGACGGTCCTAATAATAGTGTTGTATCTCCATCAAACTATCATATCAAGCTTTTATGCTAAATCAGCTAAATATTTTATGGAATGCATAGCACCACCACTGGTAGCATCATTATGCCCTGGAGGAAAAACATTTGTACATTATATTATGTTGTTTACAAAAACAAAGATTGAGAGACGCCAGCCACTGAAGGAATCAGCTGCTGGAGTGTTAGTCGGCATTACTAGTAAATAAACAGGGTTTCTCAATTCTCAAGGGGGATACGTTTGCACCAGGTTTTTGTCAGATTGACGTTTAAAGCTTTAACCAAAATCTGAAAAGATTTGTAGATAATCTTCTACATTCTCCTAAATAAAATCATGTTGGAACTCTTTGCTGCAATGGAAACAAATTGTGCAGGTCATTTTTAAGGTACTACAAAAATTGAGATTATTTGTTTACCATGCTTATCATGCAACTATCTCAACCCTATATATGCACCAGCTAAAATGCTGTTGTTTCAAGGAACTTTTTTAATTGCACCAGTTCTGAGCCCTTCTGGGAAGAGGTGTGGCGCCACGGCCAGGGCGACTGACTCCAGAATCTGGGGATCACGGTTCAATCCCCGGCGCCGGCAGCTGATTAGCCTAGCACCATGTGACTCTGGGCAATAGCTTGCTTAATCTTCCCAACGGCCCCCAGCGCCTAGAGACCCTTACGGGTGATTGTTTGCGCTTTACAAATGTGGATTATTATTATTATTACTCTATGCTACATAATCATGTACACTGTCACTGTAGGTATGGGTCCGTGGTGCTAAGAAGGCCATTGTGATGATAATGATAATAGCTATGGGATAAAAAAAGCAAAGCCGGCTGCTTCACCTATGAATATTAAAGGGCTGTGATCTTGAGTTCAATCAATCACAATTAGAGACCTACTGGAACATTTTGCACCTCTCTTTTCCCCATTGGTTTTGGACAATGGGTCAATTTAACCCTGGCAAATTGGCATAAACAGCACAAGAAGAAGTGATCTATACATAGTAATTAAGTGCTAACAAGCCTGCACCATCATAAAATATGTATGATGAACATGCTCACCCACAGTTTGCTTTAGTTGAGTTGCAATTAAAAAGAAGAGGTATTTTGGTGTGTGATTTCTTGAAGAAGGTTTGTATAACTTTTGTTGTCAGGTGGTCTACTCTGAGGCTAGCACTTTGTTTCAATAATCCATAATTTGTTCCATAATCGTTTGTGGTGGCGGTTGATAAAATACTGTTAGGGAATCTTAGTGGGCATGTTGACAGTCATACTACAACAAATAACCTGCAAGTGTGACTAGTCTCAAAGGGGCAAAGGAACTCACTCTTAGGGAATTACCCTCACTAGTTTGAGTTTGGGTAAGACTCTATGACTTTACATGAATGGACAGCGCATGGTTTGTTCACATTCACGGAATTGCAGTAGTTTGCAGTGTAAACTTATCACATGTGTGACATTCAAATCTACAAATATTTGCCAAGACAATGAAATGAAACAGATCACTGTCCGTTCTTTGTATTTCATTGTTGTATTTGTTATCATTTTTGTTCCATTTATGTCTCAAGATATGTGCTTCATTACTTATGATTTGTTCTGTTTTATGTTTACACACCTCACAGTACCCAAAAATGTATCAAATTCAGTTAACACTGTCCAACACGACTGTACCGGTAGGTAGTGTGTGCCTGCTATTTGACAAATGAACATGATTCTACTATAGGAGTTATAAAGTAAGGATCTGGGTCCTGAAATAAAGCCTAGGACCCATTGCAGGGCCATAAAATAGGCTGAAACATGTTGATCTATTCCGATGCAGTGATAATAGATAGCCCCATGCATCGCCACTGATTTAATCTCATAGGTCCACCCTTTATAAAGTGAAATCCTTGGGTTAGGACATAGGGATTTTTATATTCACTAGATCCTGGTTGCAAATTGACCCACCACCTGAAAGCACTCCTCATAACAACACAGAGCCCATACACCACAAACATTTCTCTGGTGAATGAGGCGTGGCCAATGATGAAGCATGACGTACTGGGGTGTTTGAGGCCACACCTATCAATTTTAAGTGAATACTTCTGACCTATCCATATCGGGAGACATAATATGGATTTAAAGGGCTGCCAAATAAAACCGTAATCCCTCAAAAGTGAGCCCCTTTGTCTTTTTAAGACTAGTCACGTTCGCTGGTTGTTTTATGAAGTATAATCAAGAAGGGCGCAAATGGTGACACACGCTTTCTCTTGTTTCCTTCAGCTATCTGTCACATTGAGAAATGAGGTCCATTTGTTTATAGACTGTCATTCTACTCCTGGTCACCTGGTATTACCAACAGATATCTGAGGTGGAAAAGCTATAAGTAGAGGTTAACATCTGATACACATAAGGGAGAGGATGGCAGACCTGCCTGGAATGTTTACAGGTTGCTTGGAGCTGTCGTACATCACAGCAATGCTACTGTTGCCTTCATTAGATGAATACTTATGGATAGACATCCCTATTTTAGGTGATGCCCATGTTAGACTATCTTGCCTATATTTACAAACATTTTGCTCTGTTTGCATCACAAAATTGATGCAAACCAACGCAAAATGTTTTTTCTTTATTTACGTTCAAAGTACTACTTTGCATTACTTAGTGGCAAAGGGGCATTACATGGGTGGTACATGGACTTTCCCATGCAACTACAAATGCTTTTTGACTTAAACCCTACCTACTAACAATAGGAGACATGGTTTTGCATCAAACATTGACAACACTTGAAAGCAGGTGTTAAAAGGACTAATGTTTTCATTTCTCCTTTCTTTTCCAACTTTGCATGTGTACTGCACAGATACAAAGTAGAAACATTTTGAAAACTTGTCTAGGTATAGTATTTGGTACTGGAAGGCTACAAAACCTTGCTAGACTCAACCACACACCCATGCACTAGGGTGCAAAGGTGTGTGCATGGTGCTCGGCAGCAACATTTGACACTAGTGCTGGTGAGAGGAGAGGAGAGCACAATATCTCCGTAGATATGGTGCTCTCCTTCTCCCTCCCTGTCATGCGACGCAGTGCAGCATTTTCGGCTGCTACGTTGAACGGGTCTTTTGTAAATCTGGTCCTACGCACTACCTGGTCATTAAAGAATTACTGTGTATATACAATATTTGCCTAATGTCCAGGCATTGGTAGGGTTTGGGAAGGGAAAAAGCATGTATCACACTAGTTTGCCCTGTCAAAAATCAATCCCATTTTGAATAAAATGAAGCCATCACTTGACTCAGGGTCTCTCTCTAATGGGTTTGACAGAGCCAAATGAAGCACCATGGACAATGTGCCTTTCATCTCTTCTGCTTTACCACTAAGAGACACTGCTCAAATCCATAGACACATTCAGGGCTAGACTTTATTTAGCATGCACGAGCTGGACCGGAACCCAGGCCGCAACCACCGCTAAGCTTTTGAGGGGAAAGGAGCTGCCAGCAGCAGTCTTCTTCCAGTGTTGCTCCAAAAATAAGTGGCCCTCCACATTTTCAGTCCCCCTTTCATTTTTTTCAACACACAAACTGTTAAAGAGGATGAACGGGAGAGGTCACCAAATTTGGTTTCGCCCAGGGCGCTTTATGAGTAAAGCCATCTCTAGATACACTGAATTAATATTACCAAACATGGGGGCATATTATCAAGAAACGGCGTTAAAATTATCACCGCTTTAGCGGCAGAAAACTGCAGCTAATGCGGCAATAGTGGGCTTGATAATATGCCCTTGAGAATTCCCATAGAAGGCCATGTTCTGGTGTCAACATGGCCTTCTATTGGAATTCTCTGCGGCATATTATCAACCCCATTATCGCTGCACTTGCGGCAGTTTTCTGCCGCTAAAGCGGCAATAATTTTAACGCTGTTTCTTGATAATATGCCCCTGTGTGACTTTGTCAACTGAAGTCCACCTTTGCTCATCAAGCCAAACTTTAAAGATAACACGATGTATTGTTAGGAACGCCATTTGTGTGTTAAATAACAGATATGTGGAGAGAAGTCTATTCAAACCATGGGTGTATTAAATAAAGTGTGCTCACTTCTCCTAGGACTTGCAGGAAATTATGCTGGGTGATTTTGCATTAAAACATGACTATTGGATTATTGTAAAACTGCCACAGTAGGGGGCTTATTTACAAGCTCCACACGCCTCCCTTGAGTCCCTTTTCATCATATAAAAAGGGACGCACCGGCGGCGCAAGGGGCTTTCAAGTAAGATTGTAGGTTTCCAGTAACTGACAAGCAAAGAATACCGAGATCCTGAATTCTAGGCACTAAGCTCAGTCTGTTTATGTTCACTTGTTTCCAGGGATACCCTTTTCTGTGGAGCAGTGTTGAATTGCCAGCTTCTGGTGTGTGTCTAACCTTTAACCAGGCACATCTTATCTCCAGGAGAAATTGTTGATCTCATTACAGTTTACCTCTGGCAAAAACATGAAATTACAGTCGTGCCCTGGTCAATAAAGCTGACAGGAGACTCATCTGATCTCTGCTGCATTACATGCTTGCCGCGGATGGAAGGCTGAAAGCAGCTGCATCTAAACACTGTAGAAAATGAAATGAAACACGTTGTTACAGTGCGACAGTGACAACGTTTATGACCCCAAATAGATTTCCTCAGGCAGTGAAGGTGATATTGGCTGAAATCCATGGTCTGTTGCCAAACAAAAGAAAGCTTCCAGTGTGCAGCAACATCAACGTTCACTGGTACATTTTTAACATACATCTATTTAAGACCTTGCTCTGATCCCCACGCTATAACTGAACATTCAGCGTGCTTAGCACACTTGTAAGACATATGTGAAGGCGCATTTACTAACATTTTGCACTAGTTTTGTGTTACAGAAGTGATGTAAACTGTTTGAAATGGTACAAGGGGGCTCCCATGGAACCATCCATGGTTTTTGATGCAAAGCCCTATTTACTAATAATGGTAGACACAGCTCTACAATGAAAAATAACGCCTTTTTGAGGCACCAGTTAAAAAGGAGAATGCTTTTATTTTTCCAAACTTTTCCAAATGATCACATAGGCTCCACTGTACAGAGTATGCCCAAGGAAGTAAGCGGTTCATTTATGGGAGCCCTGCGTCATTTTTGCACCGTGTAAGTGGTACATGCATGATGCAGGGCTCCCATAAAGATTTATGAAGCCATGAAAAGCTACCCTGCTTGGCTTTGAGTGGCCTCATAAATTATGAGTAAGGCAAATCACTGTGTCACCTTACTCTGTGCCCTGTAATCATTTAATGGGGCTTGCTGTGGGTTTCCCCATGAAACACTAACGGAAGTTAATGCTGCCGCAGATTTACAAAGTGATGCAAACCTGGGAAGTGTCAAATCTGTATGCCTCCCAAGGTGAAGTGTAATGAGGAGAAATGTGTTCATTTGTCCTTGTTTTTTCCTCTATGTGTGCTGTTCTCTGCAGCAAAAATAGTAAGAGGAAAACAGGTCATACAATTGATTTGTGCAGGAAGGTGGCCCTTCATGTACAAACAAGTCCTACCTGCAAAGGAGGCACTCTTGAACCATGTTGCAAGAGTGCCTACGTTGGCGCCAGACTGTCAAAATGGCACCAGCGCTGGCAGAAAGGACAGTAAAGCTCTGTATTGCTTAAATACGGTGCATTGCTGCCCTTTCACTTTGGTGTAGGGCAGTGCAGCAAGGTGTCTAGCTGCACTGCCCTACACCAAATTGCCATAAATGAGGCCCTAAATGTTTTGAAGTTTGTCCAGGCATAGTATAATGTATTGAATGGTACCCTTTCAGTACAAAACCTATGATTGACATCACATAAACACCTATGTACTACATTATCAAGATGTGTGCATGGCGCTAAGCAGTCTAATTCTGCACTAGTGTGAGGGAAGAGAACAGGAAAGCCTTCTCTTAGTAGAATAGCACTGTTGTGTTCTCTCCTCTTCCACAATGTGGTATAGCAAATTTTGGTACTGCCCTGCGTTGCATGACAACTTAGTAAATCTGCCCCTTAGTTTACTACAAAAAACATATATTTGGCCTGAAAGATAACTAAGGCTAGAAAAGGTAAGCAACACTCTTTCAAGATTATTATTGTCATGTTGTGTCATCTCTTTGTTCAATAACAGCAGAGAGTATCCTCTGCACAAAGACAGCTTGTTTGTAATAAAAATACAATGGGAGAGGTAAGTACAGGTAAGAATATAGGGATACCGAAAAACACAAAAGTGTAGGTAACTGCATTTCAGGACAGGTACAGGCAGATCCAAAGTTTGAGGTAAGAGAATGGAATTAAAATTATTCTGCGAATCCCATTCGATGGTGCCAGCGGGAAGAGTAGAGCTCTATTAAAAATAGTGTACTCCTCTGAGGAACGGGGGAAGATCATCCACTAGCAATGAACCCTCTGGAAGATAAGTGTCCAGTGGACAGTCTGCAAAGCTCTGAAGGCCTCTGCTTACTCACTGGTTTTGCTCTCCACTTCTCTCCTTAAGATGTGATTTCTAGGATTCCCTTGGTTGAAAGCTCATACCCTACAACCATCTGTGCCTGAAACGCCTTTCATGGTGTTGGAGAGGACGCTACAGCAATGGTAACCTGCAAAACAGGCGGAACTATAACCATCATATCAAAACTCCAAGGATGCTATTTTGACCCAACAGAAGAATACATTAATGATAGAGGAAAAGGCCAAAGTTAATTAACATTGGAAAACTCTTAAATGATCATTAGCCATGAAGATACAGATACTTCTATTGCAGTATATAATGGATTGTTCTGGCAATGCCACAAATATGTGTCTGCCCCATCAAAATCTACCCAATATGGCATCCATAAATGAATGAAGATGCAAGATCCGCACATTTGAAACATACTGCGCTGTTGGGGTGCACAATTTAGGTATTTTGTGAATATGTATAGGTTCATACTCTGTAAAACGACTATTCAAAATATGAAGGATCAAATATATGTATCTTGGAAATATATGAACTTAGATGATCAATGAGTGATATGGACTGGTCTTCAGTCTGTCTTGTTTCTGATGTTCCCACGAGGTGATTCTGGTGCTTTGCACCTTTTGCCCCTGTAAGAGGAAAAGAGCATTTAAGTTTAGCCATGATGAAGTAAAATTGCTTAAACAAGAGGAATATTTTTCTTATGAGAAACCGAGCAAATCTACCATATACCAACTGTAGAATGCCCTTCCCCAATGTATCAATTGTAATTTACCTTATTGCTGAGGAAATAGCCAGATCAGGTGATGTTAAGATGAATGCTGGGCAGCAAACTCTGCTCTGACCATGGAGGTCTTGAAGATTTGCCTACTCCATGTGCTTCGGAGCATGTAGTTTAGCAAAATAACTCTGCCTGCTGCGTAGTGGCGGAGTTCACTGACCAAAATTATTTAATGAGCCCCTGTGCTGACTCCCTGGTGGTTGACCTAACTTCGGTGTGCTCTCAGGTGGCTTCTCCCTCCCCCCAGGGGCGTAACACCGGCCCCCGCACTGCACTCTGGCCGGAGAGCTGCTGATTGAGTCCACGTACCTTGCAGGGAGGCCCCCTCAATTTTCGTTACGCCAGTGCCTCCCCCTTCTAAGAAGGGAACGAGGGAGAGAGCAGGGTAGTGTTTTTGCATCTTCACGTCGAACAGGGAGAGCCCTTTTTGTGCTAGGTTATTTCCCTCTTCCCCCCATAGTAAATTGAGGCATTTCTGGGGTTTTGTGCCCATCTCATCCGGTGCTGCGTGGAATGAGGCTTTTTTTATTATGCCCGGAGAGCGGAAACATCACCAGGGTGCGACAGGCCGCATGATTGATATACAAAATGCGAACAGTGTGTGCACTGTAGCACTGCGAGAGCTAAACATGAACAGCACCGGCAGCCTACAGGTAGGTACACTAAAAAACATTGTTTTGTGCCATGATGATTCTACCTTGTCTCCCAGCGAGAGCACTGCTTGCACTGTTGTGTTTTTAGAGTGGCCATGGCATGCATAGATTTTCAGCTGTTGCATGCCCTGCACTTTTTTTAGGCCACACTTTACGTGATTGCAGGTGAGTGCCGCAGAACGCAACTCCACGGAATTTCACTGAGTTTTTGTGCAACTACGTGGAATTCCACAGTTTACAACTCCGTGAACTCCGCCCACCTTGCGAGCCATCGAGGCATCTATCCTTTTGAAAAAATATATTAGTGAGTGTCGAGGCTCCTGGGAGAACATGCTGACACAAATAGGTACATTTTACAATCACACTGCCAATTAACCAGTCAAACACCAGGAGGCCTGGTTCAAGAAAATGCAATCAAAATATGCAACTTTATCAAGTAAGGATCAGTTGTGGCAGGGCACTTGCACACTCATTAAAATGTATGTAGGTGAAACTGCACAATTCTTTTTTGATGTGTAATATGAATAGTTTTTATGAACATTATGAGTTGTATGCAAACTGTACTTGGTGGCTGTGTGCATGAAATTTGTTTGTGAGGTGTGCTTTTCCATCTGAAAGTCCTGAGAAAAACATTTAAGATGTATTAGGCAGTCACTTGCTTGCAAACTTCACTTCAGGCAGGCCCATGGGTACGAAAATTCCATGAGGTACCTGTTTAGTGTATATGGTGATGGTGTGACATTTGCGGCTCATACCAATATTACACTTTTTACGTACTTTTTGTTTGTGAAATTGTAGGGGAAAAAACCCAAAGATTCGCAAATTTTGCAAAACACAGTAATCTGCATTTATATGAGAGTATTCTAGCATAAAATAACACCACCTTCTAATAAAAAAATAGCACAATAGCCAACAGCACATGCCTCTTGTATCTATGCCCATGTCAGTTTAAGCCTTTTTAAGGGTTTGCATAGGGAGGCAGTTTGAGTGGGGTTTAGGCTGATTGATGGAGGTGTTCCTTGTTACTTTTAAACATGAATTATGGTTGCTTATTGAGAACAAATACCATACCAGAATTACTTTTTATAGGAACTGTGTAGCCTTTTCACAGCACACTCCTCTTCCAGTCTTGCAGTGCTGGTGCGTTCATGTGCATCTGTGTAAAATACCACTGATAAGGTAAGAAAAGTTACTTTTTGCAGAAGAAAATGCAAAAATGATTAAGCAGGGTGTTAAGGAGGACTGAAGTGAAAGGTAATCTAAAGGTGAAGAAATAAATAGGCACTTAATGATCTAGAAACATTTTAAGCTGTGAAGTCACGGACAAAAGGATGGTGACAGAGGCAGGGCACATCATTGGTCAAACAAGAAAAAAAATATTCAGTGGTGATAATTCGAAAACGATAGCAGGATAGCCTGTGCAAATGCACAAATATAGAGAATATTGAAGGAGGAGTATTCAAGTCAATTCAAGATAACTTCATACGGATGCACTGTGGCATCTATAAAAGTATCACATATGTAAAAAAAACAACAGGACAGAATGATAAAAATATGTTTCATAAAAATGCAATAGAGCAAGAGAAAAAGGATTAAGACCATCAAAATATAACAATTATCAACAATATAATAACATTAGCAGCAACGATTTTGCACAACATAGACCTGCGAGCTCTCACGGCGGATTTTGAAAAGGACCCACTTTACAAACCAGCTTAATCATTAGATATTTGAAGTACAAATCTAACAGCAGGCTTAAATTGTTTAATATTCTCAACGCTTTTTAAAAAATGGGAGTAAAAAGAGTCTTGTACACCCTGTATAAACTTTACAGAAAAAAGTGAAATGTAATATCGATTGCCCAGATATGTCATCTCAAGGGCATGGCCTTTCAACAAGATTCTGCGAAAAACCCAGGGGGAAACATAACAGATATTTGACTGTATCTGATCTGATTGGAAGCAGAAGAGAACTTTCCCATCGACCCTGTGCCCTCCAAACGTAGTAGGAGGGACCATCAAATTCAGTCGGAGTTAAATAGGCAGTAACTTTTGCCTTCATTTCCACTTCCCTTAAGCACCACAAATCTTCATAGTTGAAAAGTGCTTGACAATAGTCTTTTTACTTAGGGAGATACAAATTAAAGGATCAGTAGAAGCAGACTCCATACCAATCTTGCTGTATTTGCCTTAACATACGCCAGTCAAGGAATGAGAAGAATTCTGTCAAAAGAAAGGCAGTCCATTATAATACCCTTCAAAAGCGGCCCCCTTATTCCTCCAACTTGAATGCCACGATAGAGCAGGCTGAACCCTAGTCCGCTTGCTAAATCCTAATTCTCTATGACAAATAAGATGGGAAGATTATATAGGGTCAGACAGGATTTTCATACAAAATCTATTCTCTTCAAGCTGTATAGCCTTACAGTGAGAAATACCCTAAAGCTCTGCCCCATACATAGCAATAGGTATAAGTTGTGACATGTATATTTCTAGCAATGGTACAAGGGAACCCCCCCCACTGGCTGGCTGTGGAAGATTGCATGAGGACAATTTAGTCTGGTGATGCACAATGTTGGGAGTGCATGACCCTTGGGCTGAAAAGATAATGTCAAGGTGAGGAAATGTACTAGTACTAGTCAGACGGTGATAGCCGATTGGCTTAATTCAGAGTTGTTTGCATCTTGGTTCGCAAGACATAATATGGGATTTTTTAAAATTGGTTTGCAGATCCAGTGAGGCCATTAAATCAACAAAGGCAAACATCAGCTGACGCAGTGCCCTAGGGGGTGCATGCCATGAGCACTACATCATCCGCATATAGGAGAGTAGGTAGCATCTTGCCTCTAATTTTTGGGATGTCAAGGGTGATGCATATTAAAAAGGGGGAAGCTCATTGATATATGAAATGGAAAAAAAGGAGCCAACACACAGCCTTGTCATACTCCACGATGAATACCCATGTCTCCGGAAACCTCTCCTGCGTGCTAATATGATCTCTAGACTTCATATCCCTGTGCAGGTGCGCAAGAAAGTTTACAAGTGTTTTATCCAAACCAACTGCAAAAAGTAGGGACCATAATTTAGACCGAATTACACAATCAATGCCTGATGACAGGTCCATAAATGCAAGGTAAAGAGGGTACTGTTTGGTGATCGTAAATTTTCACAAAACCAGATTTAAATTGATCAATTACTCAATAGTTCCCATTTTGTCCCTAAACCCGTATTGACAAGGATAAAGCACTGACTCAGACGCTGTCCATTTTATGATTCTATTATAAATTACTCTCCCAAGGATTTTGGGCATAGTGTCAATTAACAAAGTCGTCTGATAACATCCCAGGAGTGAGCGAACCCTTTAAAAAAAAAAAAAGTACAATAATAGATGTATCCCAAGAACCAGGTAAGGAGGAGTGGCAAAGATTATTAAAAACATTTGTGAAGAGTGGTGTACAGAAGGAGGAGCAGTTAAAAGCGGATGCAAGTAAGTAGTGGAAAGGAAAAGGAAATATCACAAAATAAGTCTTAGAGGAAAACATATACACTGGAAGACATAGAACATGCAAGAGTAAGGAGTACCACTTGTGTAAGGCTGCCTACCCAATATATTTACACCTTCAATCTAAAGGCCATACATTTGTTTCGTGCTGTATGAGTACTGACAGTCAATCCGGGACATAGTGAACACAGTGAACTCTGAAAGGCTAACGCCTGCACACAAAGAGGAGACTCTCAGCTTTGCAACGCCGACCGCCTCTGCCGGCCACCTGCCCCGCTCATCTCTTGCCCATCAATGGCATTCTTTCTGCCCCACCGGGGGAGGGGGGGGGGCAGACAGCTTGCAGTTGCCTGCAGACTCCATTCCGTTCCTGCTTGCGGCCGCACTTCTCATTTCTTATCACCTCAGACTGCAGCCCAGGGCCGTGATGACTGTGGAGCGGTGTAGAGAAGCTGAGTAACAGTCACAGTAACTGGTGAAGCGGGGTTCGTCGGAGAGAACCAGGAGCAAGTGAGGAGGTGACAGAAGCCAGGAGGGAAGTTGCATTGTTAAGGGATGCCACTCCATAAGCCCCAAAACGAATCTAGCACACAAGCTCTTAGGCAAGCTGGTAAGTTAATAAGCCACATGCAGGGATCGATAACAAGCTTGACAATTTGAAAAAACATATACTTAGAGCATGATCTACTTCTAACCTTGCCCAGTCTGTTGCTGCCCCCCAATCATCAGTAACTTGTCATAACTCTCAGATTTTCTTAACGCCTATTTAACTGAGATAGAAGGGGTAAGGGCAGGTTCTGGGCAATGTCTAATCCTGGCAGTGGCAACAGGTCCCCAAGATTCCGAAGCATCCAAAACTCAATCTCTAGAATCCCCTTCTTTGACAAATGGTCTCAGCTCCAACCAAGATAAAACATCTCTTCAAAACAACCGCGCAATTACAAGAGCAATGCCGCCTCAGCTCTCTTTAAGAACATCCAGCCCAGACCTAACTCAGCCCTCTTTACCCTAAGTAAAAGAGAAAGGAAACTTCGTCAGAAACAACAGAATAAGAATTGCAAAAATTCCTCTTTAGCAACCCAGAATCTGTACCCATTGTTTCCTAAAATAAGTAAAAAGAGCTCAGTGTTCTGTGAGGAAATAAGTGGCAGTTATCAGTTCACTAAGGCCCAATCATTCATTCATAACATTGACATGGAGAGCAACAGCTTAAATGTCCCACTAAACTCAGGTGCGAGAGAGACAAGAGAACTCAAAAGTTCTGTGAGCCAAACCAACCCGAGAGCTGAAGAAGTTGTTACAAGGGTGAGCAAGTTGGAAAGTAGAGATAGCTTCCTGGAATTACAGGACATCATCTCAAATGAGTTTCTGGCCCCACGGAGCACACATCTCCGTTCCCATGCTGGTGACATTTGCTTCTGTGGCAAAAGAGCTTATCTATAAAGAGTTTTTTTTAATTCCTTGGACATCAGACTCAGTGCCGTTAACGAAATTGGCTATCCTTCAGTGCTCACAAAATGTCAGACTGCCCCAGCAGCACTCAAGCAAGAGACTTACTCTGTCTCCAAAAAATGCACTGGGTCACCAAATCACAGCTCTGAGTGAAAAAGAGAGGGTGAGACAGGACCTCTTAAGGGCTGAGTGGAATTGACTGCCTTCAGCTTTAACCCACACAGATCCCAATTGGACCAAGGAAAGTGCACACCTACGCTCCATTGAGTTTTTACCTCTTTCCTTATGCTCTTGGAACATTTGTGGTCTTGGCCAGAAACAGCGGTTCACAGACCTTCCAGCTTTTTTGGAGCGATTTTGAAATCATTGCGCCACAAGAAACATGGTCTGTTATCGGTCATTTCATTACTGGCTTCATTGAGTACAGCAAATCAGCTTCTAAAGAGCACACAAATAGCAGACCTTAAGGTGGTCTGTCATTCCATATTTTCCACAGAGCTTTGGTGACAATTTTACCTATACCTATGCAAGCAAACTGGCTACAAGCAGGAAAACTCCTCAACTGGAGACCACATCTTTCGCTCCTGTCAATTAATACTTTATTGTTGTCTCGAACATCAACAGGCATCCAACGGGTCCTGGACGGTTTTGTATTATTCTGCGCCTCGCGGGGACTGGAGATTAATTTAGAGAAGACGAAGTTCATGATCTTTGGTCCCCCGAAATGCACCCGCCCTAGCCCTGTGCTAAATGGCACCCTGCTTGAAAGGGTGAGAACTTTTGTATACCTGGGCGTCACCCTGACTGAAGATTTCTGTTGGAGCCCCCAGGTAGCCAAATCTGCCCTGAGGCTTTCACAGATCGTAGGGGGTATTGGCAAGATTCAGAACACAACCCAATTCAAGCCTGTCTCCCCAGTGCTTGAAATTTACGGCGACCAAGCCAGACCTGCTGTAATGTATGGTGCAGAACTCTGGGGCCATATGCGCACATCAAGCCTTCTTAGGGTTGAGCAGGCATTTATGAGGAATTTGATAGGTCTCCCCCAGAGTACCCCGCTCATACCTTTGAGGCTAGATCTAGGCCTAGAGCCCATTTCAGAACTGTTAGCGGCTCGACCTCTCCTGTACTGGAGAAGGCTCTGGACAGTACCTGAGCTTGATGATTATAGAGCTGAGTTTTCTGCAGTTTGGGGGCGGTTGAAGAGCAAAAATATACCCTGGTTATCCCACATTAAAGCTGTTGCATACCGAATAGGTTTGCCCCAATTATGGGAGACCCCAGAGGAGAGTTGTCCAGCGGTGCGGAGAACTGAGCTGCTGGCCTCCGTGAGACAGTATAATTTAAGTTTGCTGTACTGTTCGTCAACTATGGGTAGGTTGTCTATAGAATTTCTGCAGGAAAAACTTGTGCCCAGGAGGGAGGAATTTCTGGATTTAATACAACCTCCCATGGCAAGAAAACTATACACACAATTAAGACATGGCTGTCTGCCGATTGGGGCATTGACTTGCAAATGGGCTGGACGAGAAGAGGGAATCTGCCCAGCTTGTAACAACAGCAAAGAAGATATGGTCCATGTTGTATTCTTCTGCCCTGCCTATAGTGCAATACGAAGATCCTGGTTGGCACCATTGTGTAGAAATCTGGGCCTAAAACAATGCGCTCAAACCTGTAGAATTTTAAGATATGATACTTCACCTCCCATTGTGTTCTCTGTCTCTCGTTTTCTATATGGTATGTGGCGTAGAAGGTCTACTTTGATTAATTGTGTTAAATTGTGATTAATTACAATGATTGTCATCCCTCATTTGGTAACTTATTGTTTAATAATTTTTTAACTAAGGTTCTCAACTATTTATGTATTTTATCTTGTATGTATATATATTTTATCTGTGCTTTTATGGTCTCCGACCGAAATAAAGTTATCAAAATGGTAATAAAAAAAATCAACTTGAGAAAATTGTGGACCATGGTAAACTGACAAGTGAACAGATCTGGCAGGGAAGCGTGGTGCACACATCCCTGAACCAGAATGGTAATATTTCCTCTCTAGGCACTTTATGCTAAGTGTCTCTGACAGCCAGAATTGCTATGTCATCCAGCAAGAGGGTGAGCATTCTCCCACCAGCACATCAGAGGACACTACCTCCACCAATGCACCAATGTTTGAGACTGTGAAGGCTCGGACCCCATCCCATTGCAGATTCACTATCTCTGACTAGCTGGCTGCACCAGGTTCTTGTTAAGGTGAGCTGAGATGAGGCCCCATGGCCTAATGACCTTCCTCAGTCCCTCTTCAAGAAGGATTTACCTTTTTGGGTCTGTAAGCTCACTCTGCTTTTTAATTATTGCCTAACGAGCTCAGTAATACTGGTGTCCTGGTGTGGGGCCATTATGAAACTCATCTGCACAGGAGGTTCCAAATCTGACCCCAGCAATTACAGATTGATAGCTCTGCTGGACAATGAAGCAAAATTATTTGCCAGCAGTTTGGTGAAGGACCAGCAGTAATGGGCGGAGTCAAGAGGGCTCTTCCCAAAGAACCAAACCGGGTTCATCGAAAAATCTTACACTCTTACAAATCTGTTAGCTATATCTATGCTACCTGAAAAGGTGATCACATTGCCAACCTCATTCTTCTGTTGTTTTGTCAACTTCAGGACAGCATTCCACTGTGTTCCAAGGGGGTGCTCTGGACAGAGCTAAAGAATTGGGGCCTTTCATCAACATTCGTGGAGGCTAACATTCTATTGCACACTAATACATGGGATAGCATTAAACTGGGTGATGGCTCCTGTGTATCCAGAAATATTGCAACCTTGTGGGGATCAAAAAGGGGTGTGTTTTTGTCCCCCTGCTTTTCAACTTTTTCCTCTCTGACTTGTCCAGCACTCTTGGCATCATTAATAGTCATTCCCTTAAGATAGGAGATGAACACATCAACAATTTGCTCTATGCAGATGATTTAGCATTGTTTTGTTACACAAGAGTTGGGTTACCGTTCCTGTTAAGCACGCTGCACTCCTATTCTATTGCCAACTGCTTGGAGTTCAACTTAAGGAAAACTAAAACCGTAACACTAGACAGGAAAATCAACAAGGAGGAGGGGGCTGCTGGCATTTTAATGATGATAAGATCTTGGAGTAACAGGCATTAAAATGCCTGGGGTCACCATTGATGCAAGATGCACCTTGGTCCGGCACACAAAGGCAGATGAAATCAAAGCGTTGGGCCTCCAGATGTCCCTTTCAAAGGTGTCAGGTTTGCTGTGGGGTGCATGCCTTCTCCCTCTCCCTCTCCTGAGTATAATGAAGGTAAACATCACTTCATCCCTGCCTTGTGGTAGTGAAATTCTGTTGGGGAGGGGTAGCAAGCTTTTGAATAAGAT
The DNA here is from genome assembly GCF_964204655.1 of Triturus cristatus. Taxonomy (NCBI): domain Eukaryota; kingdom Metazoa; phylum Chordata; class Amphibia; order Caudata; family Salamandridae; genus Triturus; species Triturus cristatus. The sequence continues at coordinate 637,416,224 of NC_140591.1, forward strand.
TGCCACTAAGTTATAAGTTTGCCCTTTGTCTGCAATGATCTTCCTCAGCTGCCCAGATTCAGCTGAAATTTGGCCTCCTCAATCAGATGATGGTTAGAGGAGGAATGTTCCTAATTCTTTTCCCCTAACTTCAGTTTGTCAGGAGAGGATACCTAGAGGCCTTATTGTGGGATGAAATTCAATCTAGTGGCTTCTGATTACCCCATTTTTTGTACTTTGAGAACTGCCTTAGCATTTTGAACATACTCTTGAGAGCTCTGGGCCTCCCACATGAGTCAATATGCCTGTAATCAATATATTAAAAAGCGGGTGTGCTTCCTTTCATGTCAGATCAACATGGATATTTTGTGAAAGAGCAAGCACGCATGGGCTCTCATTAATTCCTATGAAAAAATGCTACAATCACCCTATTTATCCCGCGCATATTCATAATTAAAAAAAAGCAAGATTCATGGCCCTTAGAATCTGTGAAAGGCCATTCCTTAAACATCTTGCCAGGTGGCACTGATGCTAAAAATCAAAAACGTGCAGGTGGGGAGGATTAAACCGTGAATATTTCCAACGTATCATTTGCAACTGCCCAGCTTTACTTGAGGAACTGAAATCTCTCCTTAAGCTGCAATGGAACAAACTGGGCAATTATTGACTCCCTTAACCCCAATTACACCTCCTTGAACATCTTGCTGGCTTTGCTTGTAGATCTAGCAATTAAGAAGCTCTACTGCTCAGGAGCACCACAGAGTGGCTCAATGGTGCTTCTCCCATAAAGGCGTATCCATTGAAAGAGTTATTGGATGTTTAAGAGAGGGGTGTGAATGCCCTTGATCTTAACAATGCTTACCTTTTATCTGTGCTTGTTCATGAAATTGTATTCTTTGGTTACAGTGATGCTTACATTTTTACTTGTTTACCTCCATATTCGTTTACGAAATCATATTGCAATTCTGTTGTTATCTCAATCATTGCACTCTGCACTTAAACATTGTCACTCATTGGTGCCACAGCCCATGATGAATGCAAATTAGCAGCTAGGTGCTTGCTTCCTTTGCAGACAAAATTCACTGGTATATTAACACTCTTTTTGTGTTTGGCAAAACAAGTACTTGGTGAAGCACTTTAGAGGCTCTGCTACACTTTATATGACACTTTGCAAATTTACCGTGGGTCCTCCTCTTCCTAAGTAAACATGGCACAAGGGAAGGATCTGGTGTGAGTACTAGTTGGTCCCCTGCACTGCCCATTCCTTTTCTGTTTACAGAATTCAGCTGTTAAAAAATTGCTGCAATTTGTTGACATTGTATTTTGCACTTTGTCTGAATCAACCATCCTATTTGTTGCCTGATCCAGCATGTTTGTCAACCTTAACCATGCTTTTAGTTTAGGCATGACCATCAGACTCTTTGTGCCTCCTTTTGGCTGTCAAAAGCAGCTGCTCTCTTATTGCACATTGTACATTTTCTAGATACAGGTTGGTATACGGTTTGGCAAATACCATAAGTTTGAGAGTTGCTTAGGCTTACTCCCTTAGCTAACCTATGTGTCTATCAAATGTACTGGTTTCCTGCCAACAGTAAACATGTTGTGCATTTTGCATTTCCCCTTGATTTGAAACTTTCTAACCCTATATATGTTTTTACTAATTGTAATGGTTTTAATTAACCACACAATAAATTCTTCTTCAAAGGCCGTATGTTGCTTACTGTGTTGAGACTAATAGCAAATTGTGTGGCAAAGTATAATCTGTCAAGTTCTCAAAGTAGACTGCTATGTATCTAGTGAGCACGGCAAACATCGCAAATGGCAAGGGTATCTGAGATGCATGGAAAAGGGCAGGTAGGACTGATTTATGATCATGTTAGAGGACATTACAGGTCTTGAGAAGCCAGAAGAAGAAAAACTGGAGTTGTGGGGAGTTGAGATAAGGGGTTGATCACTATAGACTTCTCCGCATCCTGGAGGAATGGATGTGCATAATGAGTAGTATTCTAAACTGGTTCTCATCCTTCTTGGCAAGCAGATGAGAGAGATTCACCTCACAGCTGTGCTCGTTGTGTGTGGTGTTCCACAGTGATTAGTTCTTAGGCCTTTGTTGTTCAATATGTATGTGGAGCCACTTACAACCCTGATGAAGGAGGCAGGTGTGGCCACACACCAATATGTGCTTGATACTCAGATGTATTTAAAGGAAAGCTTTAAGACAATGATACAAATGCTTTGCTAATCTTCAAAACTTTGAATTTCCTCAAGCTTAACCAAAAGGGAATATATTTCATTTTTATGAGATGACACCATGTAAGAAATTGGAGTATTAGTTGAAGGGGTGAAAACCAACCTCCTATAATAATCACAATCCACGTCAGGGTGAACCACAAAAGTCAATCAAGAAACCTGCGCCTTACCCTCTTGTGGCTGCGCACAAAACCAGACGGCTTAACTTAAAGGCGATATGTAATGTATTTATGTAGCACTCAAACAATAAGAAACTGATAACCAAACACAAGAAAAATCCCAAACCAAGTTCAAAATATATAATCATTTTTAATAAATAAAATGACTTCAAAATGACAATAAGCCATGAAGTAGAACCAGAAATATGAATTTAAAGTTTGAAATATAAATAGAGGCAAATAGCACAAAGCACCAACTGCGGTTATATGGTTGTGGTAGACTGGGTCAAAGTCAAAAGTTAAAACTGACCAAGATGGAGTCCAGGTGCTATTCCATGTCCTTGGTGGTACTTTAAGGCAAAGCTTGGTGCAAATATGCATACAACCTTTACCACTATATCATGAAAGCAGATTCCTAGAGGTGGTAGTTTCTGACAACAAAAATGATACATATTTGTTGGATGGCTTTTTCTTCTGGCAGTGATGTTCAGTTTTTTGTACTGCTGTATTTCTTTATGCTGCATTACCCCAATATGATGTTGTGTTGTACTGTGTTGGTGTGTTGCATTGTTTTGTTTTGCTGTGCACCATTATGTTTTAAATGCATAGTCTGTTGCTTTTGTTTGTTCTTGAATAATGTATGTTTTTCATATATTTATTGCATCAAGCGCTGCTACGTTTCCAGTCAAAGGCTGAACCGTTCTTTAAAGTTCAAGTGACAACTATTTACCACACTCTAAGGTAATAAAATAGCTCTTCAACTATTTAAGATACTAGTCAGCCTAAAACAGCTGCAAAGATCGTGTCAATAATTAGCACTTAAGTGCTTATTTTATGTAATTTGGCCCACTGACTCTGGCACAGTTTTGGCTGACTGTTGTTTTAATTAGTTGGAGAGCATGTACAGTTCTACTTTACCTCCTTAAAAAGTGGTGTAAATTCATCACATCACCTTGCAACAATGAAGATAAAAAAAAGCAGCACAAACAACAGCAGAATACATCTCCACTACGAATAGGACACAACAAATACGCAGAAACATTCTTGTCACACATTATCACCTCCAGATTCATGATTTCAGAATATGATGGTAAAAGGTGTTTGCATCAAACTCTCTTCTTCTTAACACCAATTACATAAAATAGGCCAGCAAAAAATGTTTCATGATCTGGCACCAAATGTAAGACTTTAAATTGTTGCCTAGTGTAAATATACTCAAGTTACTGATCATAGATGGATGAACCGCTGCGATGACCTTGTCAGGAGTTAAACTTGTGGACTGCAGGTCATAGCTGATGTCAGCAAGGAGTGCTTAACTTCTGGAGCTTGCTTTCCTCCACTAGAAATAGGATTTTACTCAATCAAAATCCCATTGTACTCTAGGTTTTCGCAGACATCTGATGGGTCCTTGGCTACTAGAAAGCAGATTAGGCAGCCCATTATAATCTCAACATGTTCAAACACTCGTTGTTTTTAATCTTTCCAAATATGACAATAATTTTATCCTTTTTTTCTTCTTCCCAAAATGCAGGGATGAATCTGTCTTACCTGATACGGTGCCCATTCTTGGCACAAAAATCTAATAAAGTGATATTTACATCACAGATGTCTAAATACTCCTGAATTGACGTGTGAGCTCCGGCGCTTTATGCACGTAGAGATAGATTCTCCACGGCAGGGACTGTGAGAGAAACGAGGCAAAATCTAATAAAAAGAACAACAGGTGGGGCTGCATGCGGAATCAACACGGTGGCTCGGAGCGTGCAAGAGACTGAGAGAGGTGGAACAGCGGGGGTCCGACCACTGGACCCCTGATCCAGTAAGGGAGGCGTCTGAGCAAGCCCACGTGAGGCAAGGGTTCAGAGTGTGGTGACACCTGGAGGGCCGTTCAGAGCCCTCGTTGGAGAGAATTGTTGGAGGCCAACGAGACCCTCCAGCAGCTGTTGGGAACTTTATGGCTCCTGTGAGTACATGACTTTGATCTGACCCTACTGCAGGAGGTGAGATTTATTGTTGGAGGGGACTGCTGAGTATCACACTGCATGGTGTTAGTTAAAGGAGCTGTCATACTCTCCCGGTCCCATATGACCCTGCTGATACACCCCCCGACAGACGTATGGACCACCTGAGGTGAGTATATTGTTGGCACTGACTGGGGGTGTACTACGCCAGGAGCCTGACCATGGGATTTAGAGCCTGGTTGCCGGTGGGGGTGGTCTACGTCCCCTAGTTTTTTTTATAGCAGGAAGCCACCAACGCTGGTCTGTGCGCCTGGAGGCGCTTATTAGTACACTGATGGCCCTCGGCCGGACAAGACTGGGCTGGGCCACTTCCTGTTTTATCTGCAAACATATCTGGGGCTTTCCCGGGCCCATGCACGGTTGACCAGTTGCTCCCTGCAGCAGCGTGTGAAGCTTCTGGTCAGTGGTGCGACCTTGTATGTCTTGCCTTGTCTTGTCTTCTTACTCCATTTTCTCTTTTCTTTCTTGCCCCAACTGCTTTCTTTGCGCAATTTTTTAGGGGGTCCCACTTGGTGCCTTGATACCAACTAAATGAAAAACAACAATGGGTTTGGCTCTAATTAGTAAGGCTGATCCCATTCAGCAGCAAAACAATGAAAATGCCAATACTGATTATTCTTTCTAACAAAGAGTTGTACCACGGCGCATGACCACCTTTCACTGACAGCCGGAATCATTAAATCATTTTTATTTGCAATATTTTATCAATGTTATCTTTTGTGAAATTCCACAGTTCAACAATTATGTACACAAATAACAACAACATGACCACATTTCTTAAAGACACCAGCAACAGAACAAGACGCCCTACAATCTGGAGTCTTCTCGTCCAACTCATTCGCACCAATTCAATCACCCACAACCTTCATATCACACTGGTACCACATGTCCAGCGTTTGAATTACTCATCCCTCCAGTGTGCAGACTCGTGAGAGAGATGTATGAGTGTTGGTGCTATGGGCCCCACCAATGAATGTGTATGTGAATGAGCTAGTGTGACGTCGGGTGTGCGATGCAGGGAGGATATCGGTAAATGTTATTCCCCATTTCAAGATTTGCAAATGGATCAGTTTCTTTGAGAAATGTGGTCGTGTTGTTGTAATTTGTGTACATACTTGTTGAACTGTGGAATTTCAAAAAAGATAAAATTGATAAAGAAATAATATTGAATATAAAAATTATTTATTAATTCCGGCTGTCAGTGATAAGTGGTCATGCGCTCTTTGTTAGAAAGAATAATCAGTAGTGGTGTTTTCATTGTTTTGCTGTTGATACCAACTAAGCAGTTGTGGGGCACAGGCACAGACACTAACCTCATCGCTGCCACCAACATCAAATGATAGAATGTGAAAGAGGGCTATAGGAGTAGTGGCTACCGAAATTGAATTAACTGAAAGACAGTTTCCATAACCCCGGACCCCTGACGCTCTTCGACAGGCTTGGTCCCCCCTCCAGCGACACCCTGTATCCAGTCTAATCCCTCTCTGAGTCCCTCACGGTGACTACATCAAAATCAAAGATGTTCCCAAAGTGCATCTACAGAAGAGGGTGATACGACAGGCCTCTCTAAGATCGACAAAACTAATAAAAACATTGGCGTGGGAGGTGAAAATTGTTTGCAGCACTATTATCCAATCAGATTAATGGTCTTTTCTAAGTCAATGTGCTATTATACTTTGCTTGGTTTAGTAGCTAGCTGTTTTTCCTGCTATAAATAGTGATTTAGTAATATGTTTTGAATTTATTTTTCAAAAGAGGCTGTTTAAAATAAAGTCCAATGCTATATCTGTAATGGCTAAATGGTGGAATGCAATTCTATGCCATGTTATCAGGAACAAGCGTCATGTGAGGTTGCTTTGGCTGATCCTTTGATTGTGGTGAACTGACACAACTGGTTCATTGAGGCAGGTTGAAGATGTACCTCAGAGTATATTATCTGATTTACCAATCTATGTTGCACTTCCGGTTTCTTGATCAGAGAATACCAGTAAGTGCATAGAAAATGCATTCCGTAAAATGAATATTTGTGAACGTGTTGACTCGTAGGATAGATAAGTAGCTCTGATGGCGCTGAGTTACACGCCCGTCTGTCTGCATTTGCACTGTCTCAATCTCCTACAATTAACTTTACATTTCTCTAATTTAGTGCATGAACAAAAGAGAATAATGCTTGGAAACAGCGTACAGAGACTGCATCACTGTGTCTGAGCTTTGATGTCTGAACATCTTGCTCTAACTTGGAGAATCTCGGACCCAAATGTCTGCGCTTTAGACACTGCAAACGCAAGAGTTGAGGTTTTCCACTCTGTGCTGAGCCAGTGGAGCAGAGTCACTGTATTATACCTTATTTTACTTTTAAGAAGGCTGCATGGAAGAACCCCTTGACTTGAAATTGAGTCACTCAAAAATGCTAGCGAAAATGACATAATTCTGGTAAATATATTTCACAGGTCTGCGCCACTTTCGAACCACGCAACGGGGTGCAAAAGCGATGCAACCATTAAGTTTTATTTATCAATGCAAGACCACCTTGCGTGGTTTGATAAATCCGGAGTAATGCAACCCAGTGCAAAATGCTGCATTGCGATACTCTACTCTGGTAAGGCGTTCCATGGGTGGAGCAGGGGTGTTCCCATGCATCCACCTATGCAGGGCCGGCTTTATCGCTGGTGGGGCCCAGTGCGAGAATCTCTTTTTGGCAACCCCCCTCATATAAATTCCCGTTCGGATTCCCTCACTATCACTTGCGCAAAAGTTTCCTGCATTTCTCCATACCTCCTCTCAAATACATTTAATTTGTTTTAAATTGCTGGTAAAGGCTAGCTTTACTAATACACGCAGCAGGCATATTAACCCTTTGCGCTATTTTATGACAAGTCAAACCTGCCACTAGACAAATGTAATCTCTCTCTAGCTGGAAAATTAATCAAAAAAGTTATCATGACATTGTCATTGCTGCCTGAAAATAGGACGCATAAGGAACTCTGCAGAAGGTGCTTTTAAATTGTACGTTATTGCTATACACAGTGGCCCCCCTGAGGTCAGTGCCCCCCCTCCAGGCCAGTGCCCAGTGTGCCTGCAACAATCGAACCACCCTAAAGCCGGCCCTGCACCCATGGATTCTAAAACATTCCTGGCATTATGCAACACACATAGAAAGAGGAAAATGCCTCAGGTGATTGTTTTGTACAGAACGGTGTCCCTCCTGCACAAAAACAATCCTGCTTACAACTCAGGCACCCTTAAACCATGGTACAAGGGTGCCTACGTTAGCGCTGGACAGCACATTTTGCGCCAGCTCCAAGAAAAGACCAAAATGTGCTAAATTATTTTAAATATGGCACAATTCTGCCCTTTTCCCTGTTATGCAGTGCAGTGCGTCAAGGTGACTTGCTGCACCGCATGATTTTTTTGTTAAATATGCCCCTCTGTGCATATGCACACACACAATCACATACTTTTTCCTCTCACCTTCGCACGCAAGCCAAAAGATCTAGAAAAATATCTTAACCCCAGTCACACAATGCTAAATTAAAGTCACACATTTGAGCCCAACAAATGTATTTTTATAATGGAGCAAAATTGACAAAAACCCAAACCCTATGAATGTTCACATGTAAATGGAACCCCGACACATTAGAAATACATTTAATGTAAACAGCATAAAATAAACAACGCACAAATATCCAATAATAGCAATCCCTCAACAGATAACCTTTCAAACAGCAGCACAATTATCCCCAGGTCCCTCCTGTCCTCATCCCATTCATAAACAAGTGAGATGATCCTATCTCGCCAACAGAAAAAAAGAACAAAGGAATGCTGGCCCTACCCCACCTCTTCCCACCGGGAGTACATAAAAGTTCTTTACCCAGCATTCCCTCTGAACTACCAAGTCATTGATGAAGGCCAGCATGTTCAGGATGGAGGGAGGGTAGTAATGAATGGGACGAGGACAACAGGACTAGGAGTAATGAAGATTACCGGTAAGTAATGGAACATCAAGCATCACAAACATTAGGAATAGACCTGTGTTTATGTGGGATGTCTATGTGTGTGTGCAGCTCCACAAAACATACAGAGTGCAGCACACATAGAAGAGGAAGCAATGGGAAAAAATTAGGATATTTCTTCTTGTGACGCCTTACCTGGGAAAGCGTATCTTCTTGGCACATTCCCAGGTCTATCAGTTCTGGCAAATCTGGGAATGCATCAAAAACTGTGGGAGTTGCATGGGAACACCCACCCAACGCTCATGGAATGCCTTCCCAGGGCAGAGTGAGGCAAAGCAGCAATCTGAGCTTACTCCAGAATTTTGGAGCCACTCAGAGGTACTCAAAGTGGCCTTGCGTGACTTCAAAAATCCCATGTAAAGTTTCCTCCACTCTTGGTCCATGTTGCGTGGTGCAAAAGTGATGCCAAAATCTTATAAATAGGTCCCATAATTTGTGTTCTCAGTATACAATTTTAACATGCTACCAACGCTCGGTAGTAAGAGGCACAAACACATAATTTACATACTGAGGGCCTGCCAATAAAGTCACATAAAATGATCAAAAATCAGATAAAGTTTCCCCAAATCAACATATGTGTGCAACTAATTATACAGAATCTACACTCAATGCCTATTGTTGAGCTACCTACCAATCACACACAACGCTAGCTACATGCGCAGCATAAACCCAAATATCAAACACTATGGCCCCCATTCGCAGTGAACTAGGGACATATTATCAAGCCACGTGATAAAATTATCGCCGCTTTAGCGGCAGAAAACTGCAGCTAAAACAGCGAAAATGGGCTTGATAATATGCTCTATGGAATTCTAATTGAAGCCCATATTAGATGTCCTTATTATCCAGCCCATTATCGCCGTTTTAGCGGCAGTTTTCTGCTGCTAAAGCGGCGATAATTTTATCGCCTGGCTTGATAATATGCCCCTTAGTTTTATATGGATTCCAGGAGTACCTAGGAGTACAGGAGGCAGCCAGGAGTACTACAAACCTCACCTACTCAACAAAATATCTGTAAATCCAGCCGTATGATTTTTTTTTGACCACCAACAATTATTTTTCCTTTTTTGGGAAATATCCTCATTTTCAGAAACGATTATTCCAGTTTCTCACAATAGAATTTTCAGGTGTGTTAGTAAATGGAGGTAATACTCCACTTCCTTCACAACTCGAATCTTTATTTCATTCCGCGTCACACAATTGTCATCTGTTACAGCTCAGAATAGAATGATAACCACTAATAAACAACAACAAAAAAGAAATGCAAATAATAATGTACAGTAAAAATACAGGATTTGTGAATCTGTAGGAGAACCTCTTCCCTCCTTCAACGTTCTTTCTGAAGCACTCCCGACCTTTATATTATGTTTCCAATCATAGGAACCGCATGAATAAAGCTTTCAATAATGAAAGTAAAACACAACCTGCTGAGACCGGAGCAGCACCGAAACAAAAGCTTCCACGTATGCTGCCTGCCTCTCGCGCAATCAGGGCTTTGGACAAGCGCCTACCATGGGTCTAAACTGAATGGATATTGATTACAGAGAATGACGTGTCCTTGTACAGGCTACCCGTGGGTTTCTGAAACATAATGTACTGTTCCGAGGACATGCGTTTAATGTCGGAAACCTTAATTACCTAAGCATTGTGCAGGTCATGCTTATGCATGTCAACCGGAAAAAAACACCTGTCTTGTACGAAGAAGGCGTTTCAAAATAACTGCAATTTGGAATGTGTATTATCGCAACTTTAAATGGTATTTCTTTTATAATTTGCCAAACAAAGGATGCTGTAGAAACCCAAAGAAATCAATTCAAAAATGGATAACTTGTACTCGTCATCAGATGCCTCACCACTCTCCAAGAGTCTAACGTCAAGAGTCTAGGTAGTTTTGAGGATGTATAGTATTAGTTTTGTAGTACACTTTTTTGGACGATTACATGTCTTTGGTCTAAAACAACTCAAATGAGAATATTCAGGTGATATTCGTATATTTTTGTTCTCTTGCATACCTTTGGGAATGGATCCTTTAGTGTCCATAATATGAATAAAATGAGAGTATTCATTTACAATGAGTATAAATAGAAAGGGCCGTGTTCTCTATGCCCTTTTACTAATATTGAGTTAGACTTTCAAGAGGGAGTCAAAAAAGTATTCATTTACAATTAGTATAAATAGAAATGGCCGTGTACTCTATGCCCTTTTACTAATATGGAGTTAGACTTTCAAGAGGGAGTCAAAAAAGTATTCATTTACAATTAGTATAAATAGAAAGGGCCGTGTACTCTATGCCCTTTTACTAATATGGAGTTAGACTTTCAAGAAGAGTCAAAAAAGTATGTAAGGGTACTCAAAAGAGTACTCTTCTAGTACTACTTCCAAAAAGCATGCATGTTTTTCTGAATCAACGCTTCTGTGTTATTGTGCTTTCAATTCGGAGGTGAAAAAGCACTTTTTATTTGGCAGGTTTATGTAGAAATGTAGGTGTGCCCAATGTCTGCAGAAGGGATATCATCTGTCTCAATCAGGCAGCTTTTAAACCCTTGTTAGACTTGGCTTTTTTTGGTGTGTTTCCCCTGAGTTTTTGCCTTCTGCCCTCCCGGTTGTGACTCTGTTTTTGCTGGCGTAGTGTTTCTGCGCACTTTTCACACTGCTGATCAGTGGTAAAGGGCCTGTGCTCCTGTGGTAAAGTATGTTATGGATTGGTGTTTCCATGACTGGATCTTTGTTTTCTTGTCAGCCCCTAGTAAAGTGCACTGAGTGTGCCAGGGCCTGTGAATCAAATGCTACGTGTGGGCCTGCATCACGGATTGTGCCACCCACGTGAGTAGCCCGGAAAAGGTACCTCAGACCTGCCATTGCAGAGTCGGCGCACAGTTTGTAACTGTCATGTCGACTTGGCCCATGCACACACTGGCCAGTCCCTAACCATCCCTTTTCTTACATGTCAGGCACCCCTAAGGTAGGCCCAAGGTACCCCTGTGGACAGGGTGCAGTGTATGTGAAAGGTAGGGCAACATGGGAAGTTTGTTTATAACATCTTATAAACACAACTGGCCCTGGGAACTAGGTAGGGAAATACAATTTAATATCCCTGAACTAAGAATCTAAAGATGCATCTTTTAGTATAGGTGATTTTTACATTCTGTGTTTGAAAATACCACTTTTAGAAAGTAGGTATTTTCTTTCTCAGTCATCCCGTGTGCCTCTGCTGGAATGTGGATTGCCTGTCTGGGTTTTGGACGACAGATGGCGAGGAAGCATGGGTGGCTCCCGATAGTAAAGGTAGGTCAGGAAAGGGCTGAATAGACCTGGGCTGCGATGGGGGAAGAGGAAGGAGATTTCCTTGCACCTCAAAGAGCCTGGTCTGCCTCTGACAATGCCGTCTTCACCTCCTGCCAGTAAATCACACCAGAGAAGGCAGAACTGGTTCTGGCTGGACAAAGACACCCTCTGCCTATTGGATCAAAGGATTTTTGGATACAAATACTGGGGCCCAGACCCCTGAGTTTTAGAACTCATCTGGATCAAGAAGACTGCCAAGAAGAAGAGCCGGAGAAGCTGTGAGGAAGAACGACCACTTTGCTGAGTGGTTTGCTGGTCTGACCTGCAGTGGCTGCTTCTGTCTTGGGCAGTGAAAGGCCTGGACTGGACTTTCTGCAACCTAATTTGTGAGTCTCTCCAAGGGCTTGAGGTAGAGCTTGTCCCCTGTTCACGAAGTCTCAGGAACCGCAAAGACTTCAAGCTCTTCTGCTCGCAGCACTGGGGACTGTGTGTTTTGTGCTGCAACAGAGGAAAAGTATCTCGACGACGTCTATGACGCTGCTGCCGACTACGTGTCCTGATGGCACCACAGAGGGCACCGCCGGAATGCCACATCGCGACCCTGGTCTCACTGACGACGCCTGATGATGCCGCCACCGAGCCGCTGCTCGCACCGCGACCTGTGGGCACCGTACTCCGCACAGCCTTGCTTCACGACGATGCCTTGACCTCCCCGACGACGCCAAAATCGACGTCGCTGCTTGCACCGTGGTTCGAGGGCACCGCTCGTAAAGGTACACGAGGCACCACCCTCATCCCGCACCACAGCCTTGGCCTACAGATGCTGGTACCATCGACTCCTGTTCGTCAGCCGACGAAATCGATTCAGCAACAACGACGTTGCTACTTGAATCGTGACCTGCCATCATCATGACAAGCACCTCCTTCTTCTCGCACTGCGACCCTGTTCTCACCAACGACGCCACGGAGAAGCTGCTTGCACTGCAACCTGAGGGCACCACACGCCACACCTCGGCACCCGACGCCTGCAGACGCCCGCGGTCCTGATTCCAACAGAAAGGAGCTGGACCTGCAACACGAGTGACTTCAAGGACCTCGGAACCTTGCATTTCTAACAAGTACTGTTTGCTGGTCTCCCCGACACCCTAGCTGGTCCGCGACACCACGACCAGCCTGAACTGTGTGCATTTGTTTGTTCACGACGCTGTGATAGCCCCGGACCGAGCTATCGTCACCAAAGGAACTGCTTTTAAAGCGTATTTTGATAACTGTAGATTTTTAAGTACTTTATTGTGGATTTTTATAATTTTTGGTCTTGTATATATAAATATTGGATATTTTTCTAAACTGATGTGGTGTCCTTTTGTAGTGCTTACACTGTATTATGTGCAAATGCTTTACACACTGCCTCTAAGATAAGCCTGACTGCTCGTGCCAAGCTACAAAGGGGGTGAGCAGGGGTTATTTTAAAAGTGTAACTCCCTTATCCTGACTAGGAAGAAGGGTCCCTACTTTGACAAAGGTGCAAGCCATTGTCAACTAGAGACCCCCATTTCTAACAACCCTCCAATTTACTTTAAATAGCTGTAGAATTAACCTCCTGGCCACCTTCCATTCTTGTCATAACCTCTCTAATTTGGTAAAATATACTGCTAACTGATTTGACTCTGCAGCGAAAGGCAACATGAGTCTTTAGTTGAATGAATGAAAAATCTTTATTTCGGACAAGACAATTGACCATAAACAATTATAGGGTTAAAACCACAATATACAGATAAACATACATAAAAAAGATACCATATCAGAATAAAACACCAGGGAATTACAGAGTGTAACAGCAGACTTCAGAAATAAGCAATTTCTAAAACAGACATCCTGAGGTGACAATTATTGTAGATAACAGTATGCAGTCTTTAGTGGATTTCTTTTACTGTCAAATGTCCACAGGAGCTTTCTTCTTTCTGGTGTTAATGACTACCCATTTTTAAAGGGACAGCCATTAATCTGATACCATTCGAATTTTGCAATGTATTTTATAAATGAGCTCTCCCTGCTTCTCTTATAGATGTTCAGCAGCATTAATGAAGGCTCTGATGCAGTGCCTATAATCGTGAAATCATTGATTTCTGTATTTGCAAAGAAGTTTAAGGATCCAAAAACCAGGTGGTCTTGTAGACTAATATTGATGATAAATATCAATGCTAAAATACTACCCTTTCTCTGGCAGAGAATGGAAAAGCTTGTATGAGATAGGTGTATGCATCCAAAGCTGATGCCCACATTGTATGTATGACCTTAATATCAGCACAGTGTACAGGCACTCAGGGTACAGGAACCAATGAAGACCCCCCCTTTTTAAAATGGCCACCACGTTTACACATACATGGGAGAGAAGATTCCTCTCCCATTAGAAATAAAAAACGACCTGAACGCCCAACCCAAGTGTTTCCGCTCTAGTGGTTGAAACTGGGCTTTAACTGCACGAGACACACCTGCTTCTAATTAATGCTGATGGAACACATTTTGAATACTGGAGACCCACTTCACTCTGCACTTCCGAGGTTGCCAGCATGTGTACGTCTTCCAGTGTGCTGATATACAGGAGTTCATAAGTACGGCATGGCCGCGCTGTTTTTCTAAAAGTGAGTGTAGGTTCAATTTAACCGCCCACTCACCAAATCATTTGCATGGGTCACTGGGCCTGTATTTTGATATTTTTCAGCATGCTAATAAGCATGTCACCAGGCAAAATACTCGAAGACTCTTGATTTATACCCTCAGTAGGTACGTTTCCACACTGATCAACAGAGTGTGTTGAAAATTTATGATATATATTTTATCTTCCATTTGTTGTTGGTGAATTGCACTTTTTATTTCATGGGACACATTAGAGAGTGAGCATAACCATATGAGCATTCTTTGGTGTCTCAAATTGTCCATTTTCTGATAATAGTGTAATTGATGATGTCATAATTTTGTCTGCACTACAGGTCTTCTCAAAAATTGATTTACTTATATTGATACATAGAGACGTATAGGTGCCTGGGAGTAACACAAATGAACTCATATATTGAAACACCTGTCACTGTGTAAATTAGGTTTTTATGGTCCTGAAGAAAAGCCGCTACATCATTTAATGGATAAATTAGACTTGAAACATGTCGAACTTCATCTACCTTGCATAACTCCTTCTAGTAGCTAGCACCACATATATTAACATAGGCAGTAGTACTAAATCATTAAAATATTTCTGTAGAGTACCCCTTAACCTATTTGTATGCCACTCTCACATATTTACTTAAAATACACCAATCTACCATTTTACCCACACCCACACGTCAACATACTGCTTATAAAAAGATATCCGGTAAAGATCCCCCATTGAGCATGACTCCTATCTAGGTGTGTGAGGGCATTTGTTCCTGTGGAGTAATGCTCCCTGCAGACTTTGTGGAACTTTACTCACCTAATCAGACAAATCTGTACCTACTAGAACTGCATACCGCTTTGATCTTGGTTAGCGGAGCATGTATGATGGACCTTTATGGGCTCCGAGTCCCACCCTCTTAATATATATATAAAGGAACAGATGCCCTTACACCACTGCTTTTTGGTTTAAGCTTAGATTCTTTTTTGGCACACATGCATAAGAATAGGGATTGTGTCCCTATTATATTGAATAAAAGAGAAAGAAAGATTGTTTATACAGCCTCAGAACCAGTATTAGCACTTACTATTTTTAGTGAAGCTCTCCGCTTCTTTGGAGTCGTATCAGGCTATTTGTTTACCGCCTTAGTAGCTGATGCTTGCCCACTCCCAGATCTGAGCTCTTTTTTTGACATACCAGTGCACTTTACGCTTAGGCCTTCATAACTCTTTTTCCATTAGAGTTATCTCATTTAAATGTGCATAATTGTTGCCCAAAGTCTTGGGGATTCTAAAGACACCCCAGAATTGTGGATTTGATTGTAGAGGATGGAACTGAGAAAATAGCCAAAATAAATCAACATTTTATTTATATTTGAAAAATGGGAAACAAGTGTTGTGAAGGAACAAATATGTGTTTTCCTAAAGATGGCATTGTGAGAAACTGGGTCATTGGTTGACTGAGGTGTGAGTCCTGGTCAAGCAACAGCCATAGTTCTTTGTAGGGTGTACCACAAAATGTCACTAAATTAACCTGTGCTTAACCATGGGTGGATTGTCACAAAAAAACAGTGAGGCTTAACTTAAAGCCAATGTGTAAAGTATTTATTGAGCACACAAATAGTAATATTGTGAAAACACAAGAAAATCCCAAACAAATTTAGAAAATTATAGTAAATCTTAAGAAATTATTTGACAATCCACCAACAAAAATCCAATCAGTGGAAACAGAGTTATGAATTTATACACATTGAAGTGAATATAGTGGCAAAAATCACAAAGCGCAAACTATGGATATCTGATCGTGTTGGACCGGGTTAAAGTTACAAGTTCAGGGGTGTCGCGCAGGTCAGCTACATTCACCAGGTTAGGCCTGCTTAGGTTTCACCCTTTCAAATTAGTGTCAAGAGTCCCATTTTCCGTGGAGGGGAGCTCAAGGAGCAGGGAGTGCATTGCAGGTGGCTGCCAGAGATGTGAGAAGATCAGGCCAGGCGGGGGGGGCGCTAGCGAGCTCGGAGCAAGATGGCTGCGCCGTAGTGCAGCTCTGCTGGTTGAGCTGACTATCCGTGCATAATCCGTACACTTTGACGCCATCCGTGGCCATTGCTGACCGCCACCTGGCTATGACTGGCTTCTGACTGCCCTGTATGAAAGATTGAGCCGCCCCGCCTCCTCCGTCTTCAGAAATCGGAGTTTGAGCTGGCGACCCGTGTGGGCAGAAAATGGCGGCTGTGTCAGAGCCAGGCTGGCGGCCCGCCAAAAGACGATCCTACGCTGCCCTGGTGGTGGATGGTGCGCTGCGGAGCTCGATCGCTGGCGGCTCCCTCCGGACTGCGTGGTACTGACTGCGCCAAACCCTATAGTGCCAGGGGGCCCTGGCGGCGTCCCTCCTGAGGCGGAGTGCGGGAGCTGTTCGGCGGCTGCTGTGGTCGGGAGCTGCCGCGGGACTCCTGCATCGGGTGGCGCAGCGGGGCTTTTGCCTGCTCTCCGGTGCTGGGCTCCTGGCTGACTCAGCGGCACTCTGCAAGCGGATGGCCTGAGGGGGTCTGCACTGATCCCTGGGCCCTGCGGGCCGGAGCCTCTCTACGTCGATATTGCCAGTGAGACCTGGGTCGGCAGTCGGGGCCTCTGATGTGGTCCGATCCCGGCGGTGGAGCCGGGCGAGAAGGCTGGTGAGTGAGCGCCTGCTGGGGCTCCGGGAGAGAGCTGCACCCGCGACGACCTGAGGGGGCCCCCTGGATATTCTTGTATCCTGATGGGAATCCTGAAGCGCCCTTAATAGGCGAGAGGGGAGCATACAGAGTGCAGCGGCTGATGCACTGGCCCAGTAAGGGTGTGGGGACTCCCAGTGCGATAGATGGACAGTGGCGACTCTCTGGCTGGTCTGGAAGATCACTGATTGAACTGGGGCTGCGGGGGCTGAGATATTATTGAGCTCTGTGCGGCCTACCGAACTGCTGGAGGCCGACCCGCGTTGGTACTGGTGGGCGATTTTGCACTAGTGCATAGCGCGGCTGCAGGTTCCGATTTGGGCAGCAAACCCCCTCATTTGCTATGGGTCGCCCAGATAAGCAACAGAGTAAGCTTCAATTTGAAGCCAAAATGAGCGCTAAAGCTCCTGCGCCTCCTGCCCCTGGCTCGGAGTCGGAGCTGGAGCAGGGCCCGGCCACGAGACTGGAGCAAATGATGCTCACAATGCAGAAAAGCCTCCTAACTATAGACGCAAAAATTGATGGGATAAACCTTCGTATGGACACTATGGCCGCGAGAGTAGACAAACATGGTGCGCAGCTTGTGGAGGCAGAAACCCGCATTTCAGCGGCGGAGGATAGGATGGAGGTTGTGGGTGCCTCATGCGCCTCTATGGAAAAGGTGCTGGAGGTTATAAAGGCCAGGAGTGAGGACATTGAAGCCCGTTCCCGAAGGAACAACCTGCGTATTATTGGGGTGGCCGAAACTACCAACACTGGTTCAATGGAATCGTACGTGGAGGTGCTGCTCACGACACTGCTGGGTGCAGAACATTTTTCCAAAGTCTTTATTGTGGTTCGCTCACCGCTCCCTGGCCCCCAGACCCATCCTGGGTGCCCCGCCACGACCGATAATTGCCAGACTCCTTAATTATAGAGATAGGGATGTGGCTCTCCACCTAGCCAGGGAAAAGGGGAAACTCGAGTACCAGGGAATGAAAATAGAGCTGTTCCCGGACTTCACCGTAGCGGTGCAGCAGGCTCGTCGTGAATTTCAAACTGTGAAAAAAAAGCTGCAATCCCTTCAAATACCCTACGCCATGCTGTACCCGGCCCGCCTGCGAATACAACATGATGGAAAGGCGAGCATGTTTACGACCCCAAAAGAGGCAATGCAGTATGCCCGGCGATTGGAGCGGCAGGAATCGGCCGGCAGGAAAAGTGGACATTCAGATGCTGTTGATTGAATGTGGGGCGCTAGGTCTCCTGGGATACTTATTGTTGTTCTGGCGGGTGCTCTTATAGCTCCTCACTGTATGTCCTAGTTGCTGAGATGTTTCCACTATATTTGTGTTGTGTTTGGCGGCTGCTGCCCTGCAGTGCGGACGGGGGGAACGCTTGCAGGGCTCTTTTACGCCTACTGATGTTGCCAGGTGGCTAAGGTGCTGATATGCATTTTCGTTTTTTGGGTACAATTCACGCGATGGCAGTCATCCTTCTCCTAGCTCGACCCACCCCGCCTTGGTGGGGGGCCTGGAGCCTCTAGCGACCCCTGACATGGGAATTCCCCAAAAAGTTTTTGGTATGTGTGGGTGCCAGGTTGGCGACAATGTTGGGATACAAATTTTCTCTGCTCTCTGGATATTGTGTGTTACGAGACAGAGTCTGTTCCTTTTTTTTTCTTTTTGTTGTTTGGTTCATACCAGGGATTGTGTGCAGAAGCGGTTGCTGACTGCAGTTGGGGGATGGGGTGGTTGGGGATCTATGACTCAAAATGTAGACTTGGTGCAGATGCTCAGTATGCATGCTATGTGGTGCCGCGGTTATGGCTGCTCCTCAGTTGATTCTCCATGTTCCGAAGTACACTACTATGGTGGTTAACCACAGGTCCACTCTTAATTGGCTGAGCTGGAATGTTAGGGGGGTTAACAATGCTAGAAAAGTACGGCAAGTGCTCGCCTATTTGGACAGACATATTGTGCAGGTCGCACTGCTGCAGGAGACGCATCTCACGCAGCAGTCCGCCTTGAAGGTCGCTGCTGGGTGGGCGGGGGTGCGGCTAGCTGCGTCTTACTCCTCGTATGCTCGGGGGGTCATGATACTGATTAAAAAAAATGTTCCCTATACGCTGCTTCAGGTGGAGGCGGATGCAGAGGGCCGGTATATTATAGCTCAGGGCATGCTCTATAATACCCCGTTAACTATTGTTAATATATACGGTCCGAATACGGATCATCCCGAATTCTTTGACACCATTTGGGGTAAACTTTCTAACATCTCCTGTGGGACTGTTATCTGTGGTGGGGACTTTAATGCGGTGCTCGACCCTGCGCTAGGTAGAAAAACATCGGCGAGCTATCCCTCTCGGAGGGCCCCGGGTGCAATACGGGAGGGAAGGAGGTCATTGGGGTTGGTTGATGTCTGGCGGCAGCGCCACCCACAAGCCATGGAAGGAACATGTCACTCGTATGCGCGACAAGCTTGGTCCCGTATCGATTACTGGCTGGGAATGCCGGATGTTTGCAGTTGGGTAGCACAGATTAGGCATTTGCCACGAACACTGTCGGATCATTCCCCAGTGGCAATGGATATAGAAATGCCCTCTCGACTCCCGCCTCCTTTCCAGTGGTGCTTGCAGTCCTCCTCTCTGCTGGACCCGGTGTTCACGGAGGGAGTTCGAGAGGCTATAACGGACTACTTCGCGGTGAATGCAGGGTCAGTTACGACGATGGGGACGCTGTGGGAAGCCTTTAAGGTGACCATTCGTGGGGAATGTATCGGTCTGCAGGCTGGAGTCTTGAAGTCTCTCCGCCGCACTATGGAGACGCTGGAGAGGGAGCTGGGCGATCTGGAACATTCCTATAGTGTTGGGCCGTGCCCGACCATTCTGGCGCGAATAAACGAAAAAATATCTGCATATAACAACACTGCGGATCAAGAGGTTAGGCATCTCTCCCGGCGCAGTAGGGCGCGCTATTATGGAGAGGGCGGAAGACCGGGGAGGGCACTGGCTTCCCGCCTCCTTGATCCGCATCGGAAGGCGCATATAGTGCAGGGGATTAGGGCAGACGGGGAGGTCCGCCATGATGCTGATGGTATTTTGCGAGCGTTCACTGAGTATTACGCTGCAATGTATGATAGCCGGCCTACGGCTAGCCCAGAGGAACTTGAGCAATACCTCGATGACATTGCACTGGTATGGCTGTCGCGCAGGCAGCAGGACTCTTTGATGCACCGTCTAACATTAGGGGACATACAAGATGCTATAAAAGCGCTACCGGGTGGCAAGGCAGCGGGAACTGATGGGTTGCCAGCTGAATTTTACAAAGAATACCTTTTACAAAGAGTGCCTTTTGCAGCTTTATGAAGAGGCGTACGAGACCCAATGTTTGCCGCCGACCCTTCGGGAGGCGCTGGTAGTCGCCCTTTTGAAACCTGACAAGCCACCTGAGCAATGTGATTCGTACCGCCCCTTGTCCCTAATAAATACCGATGTCAAAATTTTGGCAAAGGTATTGGCCACGAGGCTCCAACTCTTGCTCCCGGACATGGTGCTTCCGGACCAGTCGGGATTTATTCCCGCTCGCTCCACGTCCCATAACCTACGCACCATATTTACGGTTATGCATGTGCTGAAGCCCACGCTTCCGGCAGTGGCAGTGCTACTTGATGCTACAAAAGCGTTTGATTCTATAGCGTGGTCCTAAATGATTACAGTCCTTCATCGTATGGGCGTCCCCTTTGTATTCACAAATTGGATTTGGTTGCTGTATACTGGGCCGGAGGCCCGGGTTCGTATTAATGGGCACCTTTCTGACAAATTTGCGATTCACCGGGGTACTCGGCAGGGTTGTCCGCTGTCGCCCCTGCTCTTTGCGCTGGTACTGGAGCCTCTGGCTTGTATAATTCGGCAGAGGCACGCTGCGTCGGCATTGCGATTTTTGCAGCGGTCGCTTGCGGTTTCCATGTATGCGGATGACATGGTACTGTATGTGCGCGAACCGGAGCAGTATCTAGCACCGCTTATCCGTGAATATATCAGATTTGAGCGCTTATCTGGGCTGGGAATCAACTGGTCCAAGTCCACTATACTGTCTCTCACCGATAGCACCCGGCCTTTTGATATGGAATATCCGTTGGTGTGGGGGTTGGAAGCGGTTAAATATTTAGGAATCTGGCTGCATAGGGATTCGCAGACGGTCATTCAGGCAAACTTTGGCATGGTGGTGGCCAAACTGGAGGACCAGGTGGCCCGTTGGATCAAGCTGCCGTTCTCCTTCGCGGATCGAATCGCCCTGATGAAAATGATAGTGCTTCCACGCTTTCTCTATTATTTTTGCAATGTTCCGGTGCGCCTTAGCAAGTCTTTTTTCGGCACTTTGCGCTCCCTCTTGATCACGCTGGCATGGGGAGGGAAGAAGCCCCGCCTTCGCTGGGAAACGCTTACATTACCATATGCCCAGGGTGGCTTTGCGGCGCCGGATTTCTATCTCTATTACCTCTGTGCTCAGGCGCAATACGCCTATTACTGGCAGCATGACCCTGCATTCATCCCGCATGTGGCTGTTGAGGCGGGTGCGGTCCATCCTTTACCCCTCAAAGCGATGATTGTAAACACGTACACGGTGTATGAGAAGGGGGAGTTTGACACGGTGCAGACTACTGCGGATGCCTGGCGGGCTCTAGGGCAGCGTGCGGGTATGTTACCGCTCTATGCTCCAAACATGCCGCTGCTCCATCACTCGGATCTCTCGGTGACTCAGGAGACGGGTACACTGCGAACACTGGCGGGGATGGGACTCAGCAATATGGCGGACGTGTACCCTGGAGGTCAGTTTGTGACCCCAGCAGACCTGGCGGCCCGCGGCGAGGTCTTGGCCATGCAGCGCTTTGTATATGCTAGACTGCGATCTGCCATGCGTGCGTTTAATCCACACTTTCCCTCTGAGCCGCCAACTCTTGGGGCACTTCAGCTTCTTTACACGACCACCTCCAGGGCTCGGCTGGTAACTAGGCTCTATAAGGCGTCCCAGAGTGAAGGGATCTTGGCGGGAACAACAGCCCTAGACAATTGGAATATGGTACTCCCGGAGCCCCTCACGGAGAGTGAGTGGCTGGATAGTTGCAACTTGACGGGCCGCTTGTCGCCGAATGGCAACCTGCGCTTGGTGCACTTCAAGTATCTGCATCAGATGTATTATACGCCGGCGCAATTGTGTAAATTTGGGCTCCGTCAGTCTGATGCCTGTAAACGATGTGGGGCGCCTGGGGCAGGATTTTATCATCTGGCGTGGGAATGTCCGAAGATAATTGCTTATTGGGGCGAAGTGATTAGAGTGCTTGGACTGATGATTGAGGAGCCGCTGGACTGTCATCCACGGTTGTGCCTGCTGAGAGTGGGGACTAAGGTGCACCCTGCTAATAAAAAGCTTGTTTCCATTGCACTGCTCATGGCGAAGCGCAGAATCTCTCTCTGTTGGGAGAGTCGATTGGCTCCTACGGCAAGCGTGTGGCTGCATGACTTAGCATATTGCCGAGATCAGCTTACCTGCTATGCGGAGGAGCTGCCGACGGCCTCAAGGCCAAGAGACATATGGGGGCCGCTCACATCGTACCTGCTGTCGCTTCAGTAGTGGCTGATGACTGGATCAGGGTTGACGTGTTTCCCTGCTCATGGTTGACTTTGGGGGTTGTTGCCTGTCTCCCGGGCCCTGTCATTTCGGGACTGATTGGGGCTATGTCATCGCAGCAATGTAAGTTCGCTGTACCACTGCTACTTGTGTCATTTATTGCACTGAAGTCTTGAAATTGCCTGTTTGCATTATTTTGTATTGTGTCTGCCATGCACGAATAAAATTTAATAAAGAAAAAAAAAAAAAAAAAAAGATCAGGCCAGGCGTCACAGATGGGCATTGCTGGATCTTTGCATTGGCAGTCCCACCAAGCGGTTAATACTGTAGTGCGAAGGGTCAGGCTAATGAAGCTTCACATTGAATCATGGTGTGAGAGGTGGGGCTCGGTGAGAAGGGGCCCGTTCATGGTTGCAAAGAACCCAATAGCTTGAATATAGCTCTCTGAGCCACACAAAGCATCCAGGACTTGACGGGCACCACATAGGAGACAGGAACTCACTTCAGCTGGGTCCAGGTGCTGATGCAGGATGTTGGGGAACCTTTATGTCCCTGAGGTTCAGATCAGGATGGCACTGTGGTAACCCTGGGTTCAAGATTAATTGGCAGGTCTAGTTCTTCTTCGCCAGGTAAGAGGGCATCAGAGCAGAAAGGCAGTAATTCAGAAAGGCAGCAGAAGATCAGCAGTTCAGCAGAGTGGCAGTCCTTTCAGTAGCACAGCAGTTCGTCCTGGCAGAGTAGCCACCGGTCCGGGGGTGTACTGAAGAGTAGGTATCTGAGGTCCTCATTTTATACCCTTGTGCCCTGGTACTGGAAGGTGGGAGAAGCTTCTAAAAAGTGTCTTCGAAGTGCATGGAATTCTCTACCTCTCGAGGCTCCAAGCTGGCTGTAGTGACAATGTGGAATCACTAGGCCCTTTATTTGAAAGCAGAGCACAGGCTATTCAGTTGCTCTGCCTTCCCCATCTTGCCAGCAGATGGCCCATTCATGCACACCCAATCCCTCTATTGCTTAACTGTTGCGAGGAATTTACAAATTCTGTCAGTTACACCCAGTCATGTGACCCAAGAAAAGTTACAGGCACAAAAGGACTAAGGGCAGAAAAATGTTAACTTCCTTAAAGTGGCCTTTTCAAAACTGTAATGAAAAATCCGACTTTACCAATGAAGAGAGTTTAACATTACAATTTCATAGCCCCCAAACATGAATTAGCCACAGATCCAAATTGAAAACTGCAGCCTTTTAAATGGAATAGGAAATCCCTAATGGTATTTTATGGTAGAGATAGGCCTTACAGTAGTGAAAAACAGATTTGGGAGTTTTTCACTATCAGGACTTAAAAGTACATATCCAACCTTCTAAGTACATAACACCCTGCCCTATGGGCTACCTAGGGCCTACCTTAGGGGAGAAATATGTAATATAAGGGGAGTGTAAGGGTTGGCAATGGGGTATCAATGCCAAGTTGACGGGGAAGTTCAAAACTGCACTCAGGCTGCAGTGGCAGGCCTGGTCATGTTTTGATGTTCTCCTTAAGGGGATTGCACAATGAGTGCTGCAGGCACACTCTTACCATTTAATTTACAGGCCTTGGGTATATAGTATACTACACTGCAAGGGATAGACAGGTAAATTAGATATGCCAATTGCATATAAGCCGATTGTACCATGTTTAAAGGAGAGAGCACAATTACTTTAGTACTGGTTAGCAGTGGTAAAGTGCATGAAGTCCTAATGCCAACTAAAATGAATCCAGTAAAAATAATAGGAGGAGGTAGGCAAAACATTCCTAGGAGACCCTTTGAGAGGGCCAGGTCCAACAGGCATCAACAAAAGGTTTGCTATGCTGTTATCACCATCTTCCCAGCTTTCAGGAACAAGCACAAGTGCACATATAAACATGTTTTATCAAGGTTTTTAAATGTTTCAAGCTGATAAAGTCCATTTTTGCTAATTTTGTGGTTTCAATGTACTTGCACATTGTGATAGAAACAGGCGTGAATCCAGTGGATGAATCCAGACAGCTATACATTTTTGACAAATAGATAAAATCTCAAATTCAGCAAGGGGAAATTTATAAAGATTGCCCCTGGTTTTATAAAAGAAACTATTCATTGAAATAGGGAAGTCAATAAAAGAAATACATTGATTAATAATAATTAGTGTTACACCATTCTGTGTCTCCACATTGCTTGTTGTTGGGCCTAGCACCTACGAAACCAAAAGCACCAAAGCACAACATGGAGAAATTAGCATTTCCTATTAACAAAATGACCTGTTTTGGAAATGGGGGAAGCTGCAACATTTGGGCCCAGGCTTGCCCAACACCCATGGAAAATAACGAAACCCAAACATTATTTAATACTAGATAGCCAACACAGTACAGGTTGGTGTGCCTTTTATGGATCACAATATGTTTTATTACCCACTGTGACAAAGTGTCTTTTTTGCTGTGAACACCCCTATTTTGGGTGGAGTGATGCTGCTCTTATTTTTAACTATGTGCACTGGGGCCATTCTAACCAGGCCCAGTGCATGTGCTCTACCCATAAACATGCTGAAATTGGCTAACACCTAATTGGCATATTCAACGTTCCTATAACTCCATAATATATGGTGCCCAAAATACCCCCACCGTCAGGAAAGCAAAATCTTACCTATGGACTACAGCAATACTGTGCCATCCACTAGGGTGACCAGGCAAACCTGACTGCAGGTCTAACACCATAGCCTGGCAGCTTCAGATAAACCTGCAGCCCAACCAGCCATTATAAACCCTTTTTGACTGCAAAAAAATCTTTCTTTTTCAAATACTAATAAGTCACCCTTATGTAGGCCTTGTAGTCTACAAGTAAGGCAGTATAGTATTTAAAAGCATGATATTTTAAGTTAACACATACTAACATCTAAAAGGTGTTTTAATTGTAGCAAGCAACACTGGGATGGGATACCAAATAATAATTCTTCAATCTCTGGATTTGAACCAGCTGCAAACATAATTAAACCACTTATTGAAAAGGAAGTAAAAAGAGTTAGTTTTTACCTTCTGTGTGCCTTCAGGGCTAGCAATACCTACAAGAGGCCGTTCCCAGCTGATCAGTATCCGTTAAACCAGAACTGGACCCTGCTGGTGGCCTGTGCTGACATGAGTCTTGACTACAAAGGGGCATGTCAACAAGGCGGCGATAATTTGTTATCGCCGCTTTAGCGTCGAAAAAGCGGCGGTATTTCCATCGCCTAATCAACAAGGCGACGCTAATCCCTGTTAGCGTGAGTTTTCCGGCGATAGCGACCGGATTCTCATCGCCTCCCAAGCCAGCGATAAATATCGCTAATGATATGCAAGGTAGGCGTTTCTGACTGAAATTTCACAAAAAAGTCGCTAACACAGCTGCTCCATATTAACAAGGTTATCTCCAAAATGCTTAGCTACAAAAAAACGCACGCTAACTCCCGCTAACTCCAGTTCCTAACACCTGATAAAAACCTGACTCAAACTGAAGATAAGTGGGTGTATATAAGGGAGAGTTGGGCCGAGCCTCCCAGAACAGCCACTGAAGCCATGGAGATAGTCATCCTGCAGCTCGGACTCCCACCAGTGCTGCAGCAGCAACTACAACAACCACCGCCACCGCTACTGCCACCACCACCAGGACCACCACCACCCATGCAGCAACGAAGAAGACAGCGCACACTGCGCAGACGTGTATACCTCACAGACTTAAGGCCAGAGGAAGTCATAGCCCACTACAGGCTCAAAAGCACATCCATCCAGCACATCCTGACCCTCATTGCCCACAGGCTGACGCCACCAACACAGCGGACAACCAATATCCCTCCACAGGCAAAACTGCTCGCTGTGCTGCACTTCTTGGCCTCTGGGACATTCCAACCAACAACAGCCAGAGTCGGGGGAGTATCACAGGCATCCTTCTCAACCTTCCTCCCCACTGTCTTGGATGCCATACACAGCCTGATATCGCAGAACCTATACTTCCCCAACACTGTGCAGGAGCAGATTGCCATCAAGCAAGGATTCCATGCCATTGCTGGCATACCACAGGTGATCAGTGCAATTGACTGCACACATGTACCGCAACAGGAAGCACACCCATTCAATGAATGTGCAGGCAATAGTGGACCACCGCGGACTGTTCACAAATGTCGTTGCCTAATTTCCAGGGAGTGTGCATAATGCATTCATCTTCAGACAAAGCATCATAAACCAGCGCTTCCAGAATGGCACATATGGAAATGCATTCCTCGTCGGTAAGTACCAACTGAACACACCACATGCACAAAAAACATTATCATGTTTTTTTGTTTTTAATCATTTTTATTGGCATTTGCACAAGTTATCATATGACAAGAAAAACAGAAAGGATCTTCGTGATACAGTACAGTTTGCATTATACCAAGATTAGGAAGAAGACGAAAACAAAGAAAATCCCCATTACCTTGAGTACAGTTTCAGAAAGCTATCATTCCTATGCCTCATATCGTTTATGTAGGGATCTGTTCCAGGAATGCCCCCATTCATAGTTGCAAGGGGGTTGCCAAGGTCTAAATGTCTCCTTCGCTCCATTCCTTACATCACAATCTCCATAAGGCCAAAACCCTCCGGATATACTCCAAATATTCATCACTGAGCACAATCCCTTTATAGGGTAACCAATCCACCAAACAATAACTGAATCCCGCCAGGGGCCTACCCCTTTTCCATGGTCCCCTAGAGACATGCATTACTATCAGTGTGGATCCCCCCCAACAAAGGCGGGGTGGTGCAGGGGGGGACAGAGAACAAGAAAAAGAGAAAACAAAAAAAAATAAACCAACAAGAGGCAGAGAGGCAAGAAAATACCCATATCACCTCGTCTCAAGCCCAGGGTCCGCCTAACCAATAGTTTGCCCCCACTATTTCACCCAACCCCTGTACGGTCCTTCAGTGTCTCCAGCTCCACACTATCACTCCTCTCCAGATCATCCCTAGATTCCCATGCCTGGACAATAGCTCCCCAGCGCTCGGCAAGCGATTTGCACCTCTTGGTGATTCTGTCATCTGTAATGAGGGCCTTCTCCTCTGCCCGTGCCCATCATGTGACCTCTGCTCCCCAGCGCATTATAAACGGGGTAATTACAGCCTTCCACCTAAGCGCTATCTGCCTCTTCGCCAATAAAAGCGCTAAGTCTACAAACCTGTGCCCCAGCTTGCGAGCCTGTGGTCTGGGATAGAGACCCAGTAAACAGACCTCTGGGGTACAAGCCAGTGTCCCATTCAGCACTCTATTGACTTGTGCCAGGACCTCACCCCAATACACAACAAGCTGGGGGAAAGACCACATCATATGGTCAAAATCTGCGTCTAGGGCTGCACATCTAGCGCAGGAGATGTCCGTCCGCTGATAAATGGTATTTAGCCTATGCGGGGTCAGGTATGTCCTGTGGAGCACATTAAACTGTAGCACCTTAAATGCCGTGTTTCTAGATACCTTCTTGGGGCTTCGTTCGTATGACTTTCTGCCACTCTTGATCGGTGAAAGGCCTGCCTATGGTAGCCGCCCATCTCCCTCTAAGGCCTCCCAAGTCTTCTGGCGTCACACCCCGTATTGCCAAGTACAGCCATCTGATCAGGTGGCCTGCCGAGCCCAAAGTTGCCACCGCTTCCAGTGCCAAGTGTGGACCCAGTTCCGTAGTGTGGGGTCCCCATAACTCAACTATGGCCCGTCTTAGCCTATGGTAATTCAGGAACTGTCCCGCCGGGAGCACATGGTATTCCAGGAATTCCTGTAGTGGGAGCCACTCCCCATCCCTATAACAATCCCCAATGGTATGTATTCCCGCCTAATACCACCCAGTCAATTGTCGGTGGGTAAGCGGTGGTCCTCTTCCCGCCTGCGAGATACCTGTGAGGGGATACCTGGAGCATACCGTGTTCGGGCACGGGAGCGTGTAACACAGCGGTCCCAGCATTTCACCGCCACGGAAAGCAGTACCCCCATAGGATAGTATAATTTGCCGCCTATCCAAAAGTTGAGGATATAATCTGGCCGGAGCCGTCCCCATCGGTAGTGATATAGTGTCATTGTCTCTACCGTCCAACCAGCGAGTCAGCCACTGCAGCTGTGCCGCCAGATAGTACCCTTCGAAAGCAGGGGCTCTGAGTCCTCCAGAAGCCAACAGCAGCCTCAGTGTTTGCAACGATACCCGGTTCCGGCCACCATCCCATATAAGAGAACACAGGAGTTAATCCAACGTCTGAAACAAAGCCCTGGGGACCAGCACTGGAAGGTTCACAAAGTGATAGAACAACCGGGGGAGCATCACCATTTTAGAAAGTGCCAGGCGGGCCATAAGGGGCAACTTTAGTGATAGTGCCAAAATGTGACCTGGGACCTGAGGCTTCTTAAAGGAGACTCCAGATTCCCTTAGAACATATCCATCTGTGTGTGGTACATCTGAATACCGAGGTATTTACTGGAAACCGGTGCCCATACCAATGTGCTCGGAATTGTCACAGGTCGAGGCATGCTAGGCCTAAGCGGGAAGACAAAGGTCTTTCGTGTATTCACTCGTAGGCCTGAAAAGGCTGCAAATTATTCAAACAAGTCCATGATCATCCGGACTCCCGTAGAGCCGTCTCTCAAATAAATCAGGACATCGTCCGCATATAAGGAAATGATATGATTCGCTCCCTCTATCGCTATCCCCACTCCCTCCGCCTCCCTCCGCATACGAGCAGCCAGAGGTTCCATGACGAGTGCAAAGATCAATGGGGATAACGGGCATCCCTGCCTAGTCCCCCTATAGATGGGGTAGGGGGACGAGACGGTGCCTCCCGTCCGTACTCGTGCACTCGGGCTCCTGTAGAGGAGCTTAATCCATTGCAACCAGCCGTCTCCCAGCTGCATCTCCATCATAACTGCGAATAGAAAGTCCCACTGGAGTGAATCAAAAGCTTTTTCCAGGTCGATGGCTATCACAACGGCATCAGGGAAATTGCCAAGGGAGGGGTGGAACATCACATGATAAAGACTTCTCAAATTACTTGACGTCGAGAGAGCTGGAATAAAGCCACATTGGTCCGTGTGTACCAGTTGGCGCATATGGGGAAGAAGTCTCAACGCGAAGGCCTTACTCAGGATCTTAAAATCCATATTCAACATGGAAAGTGGTCGGAAATCGGATAGTGGGGCCTGATCCGAATTTGTTTTCGGGAGGGGAATCACCAATGCTTCCCTAATCGAGGGAGGTAACAGTCCAGCTCACAGGGACAGAGCATAAACCCGTTCTAATTGAGGAGCCAGTATATCCATACACGTAGCATAGAACTCCGTGGGCAGCCATCCGGCCTGGGTGTTTTCCCCTTCGCCATCTCTCTTATCGATTCTTTGATAGCTCCTACCCCCAGCGGAGCAGCCAGTTGTGTCTGATAGGTACGGTCCAGCGGCACGAAAACTTGAGTCTCCAGATACTGCTGCATTGATGCAACTTCACATGGGTCAGGGTCATCGTATAAGGCCTCATAGTACATCCGGAAGGATCCATTGATATCACATGGAGAGGGTAGTATGTGGCCCGTAAGATCCGTAACACTGGTTATGGGGGACCCCCTGCCCTCCGGCCTAAACAGCCACGCGAGTAGTTTACTCGCCCTTCCTCCTTCTGCATGCTGGGCAGCTTGATGCGTTTGCCAGTCTATGGCCCTCGGTCGGTCCCAGGCATGATGATACTGGCTCCTCAGCTCCACAAGTGGGTCTCCTGTTTGTCCCTCCTCCGCCGCTTAGTTATCTGCCCGGAGTATCCGGGCTTCTATCTCTTCCAACTCCTGTGTTACCAAACGTCTTGTGCCAACTGTCTTCCCTAAGCAGAACCCCCTCACCACCACCTTGCACGCCTCCCACTCTACTAGCCGAGAACTAGCCGTACACTCATTAATGGTGAAGTAGTCTGTCAACTGTTCAGCGAGATTGTGTTGAAATCCTTTATCTTCCAGCAATATAGGACTAAGGCGCCAGCTGGGAATCAGAGTCCGCTCCCGAAGTGGAGTAAACCTCATAATCAATGGGCTGTGGTCTGATAGTGATCGACCCAGATACTCAGTAGCAGAAAGTAAGGAGGACAGGGATGAAGAGCACCAAAACATGTCTAGTTGGGTATGCAGATCATATAAATGCGAGTAATAGGAGTAGCCCCGCGTCCCGGGATCATGTAGCCTCCAAACATCCCTTGAGTCTCATCCCTGGGCCCATGCTCTCAACCCTCTAGCTGTTGTCTTAACCGGAGTCCTATGGAGCGGGGGTGTTGATCTATCACAGTGCACATCAGCTATGCAATTAAAGTCCCCCCCTATTATCAGATCTGTATGTGGGAAGTTGGCCAGGATCCCTGAGAGGTCAGACAGAAAGGAAATCTGATCATTTTCGGTCTATGAACATTCCCCAATGTCACCTCTCTGCCTCTCAAAGTACCTGTAATTATCACGTATCTCCCTTCCTGATCGATCCTTTGCCTAAGGAGCCTAAAGGGAACCTCCGGTTTGATCCAAATCAGGACCCCCCTGGAGAAAGCGGAATACATAGTAGCATACAGCTGTACCTGCCAGCGCCTACCCAGATGTGCCATCTCCCCTCCGCCATATGCGTTTCCTGCAGCATAACCACCTGCGCCCCTCTACGCCGAACATAGGACAGTACCTGATAGCGTTTCATCGGTGATCTCATCCCTCGAACATTCCAGGTTACCAGTTGGAACTGCTCGGGCTTAACACCTGCCTTCACCATTCTGCAATATCGTGCTCCCCCCCGCTCCACACTTGAAACCATTTCTGTGCCCCTGGCGGAAGCAAACAACCCCCTTATCTAAAACTCCCCATCCCAAGAGCAGATTGCCAACGGCCAACCACACAAACCTATCAACAGAACCCATGGTGATGCTTCTCACCATGCTACAAAGGCAAAGTATGCAAAGGTCTAGAGGAAACTACCCTCAGACCTGCTGTGGGTGCGTGGCAAGATCAGTGACGTCTGCCAACATAGCCCGCCAACAGCCGACTATCCTCACAATTGACCCAAGACCCCCTTCCAATCCCAGTCTCACCCCCAGAAAGCCACTCCCCCGCAGGACAATGCTTCTCCGTCAGGCTATACCTCCCACAGTGTTCTACCGCTTTCCCCCTGTAGCAAGGCCAACCCCCACTGCACCATACAAGTAATTATAATCTAGACGCTATCCTACAATAACCCCCTGCAAGTCATCAGCAGTCTGCGGTGTCACCGACGAAGGGACCCCACTGGTAGCCTGCGAGCTCTCTGAGTCTATGTCCTCCTCCCCATACTTAGCCTCGGAGTCCGTTTCAGAGGGAGAGTCTCTGGACTGCATCACTGCGGTCACCGTCTCCAGAACTTCAGCGCGCTCTGCGGCCAGACGTGTTGGCCTGGGTTTCTGAACAGTTGGCCGGCGCCTTCGTTGTCGTAAACGTTTCCCTGCATGCATCTGTCCCATTGTTTGGCGTCTTGAGGTCGAGTGAGGGGAGCCACCCGCCCGATACGTCTCCAACCAGTCCCAAGCTGTTTGTGGGTCCTCACAGAAGAGAGTCTTTCCTTCCATCATAATTATTAGACGAGCAGGGAACATTAAGGTGTACTGAACGCCTTCTTCTCTCAGGGCCTTCTTCACTTCAAAGAACGAGGCTCTCCATCTTTGTACCTCCAAGGAGTAATCAGGTAATGGCGTCACTTTGCTGTTGCTTACTGCAAAGGGCCCTCTGCTCGTGCTCTCCTCAGCAAAAGGTCTCTGGCTCTGAAGTGCAGCAACTTAGCCACCACCGTCCGTGGAGGCCGACCAGGGGCAGGCGGATGAGCCGCACTCGGTGCGCTCGTTCAAGGGTGTAAAATGTGGAGAGGCCCTGCGGTGCCACCACCCTCTGGAGCCAGTCCTCTAAGTAAGCCACCATATCCGTGCCTTCTTCACCTTCCGGCAGTCCCACCACTCGAATGTTACTTCTACGGTCCCTCTCTTCCGCATCCTCTGCTCTCTTTTCCAGTAGCAGAACTCTCTGGGATAGGTCCCCCACCTGCCCTTGCAGCCCCTGCTGTATCTGTACCATAGTCTCCAGTGATTCCTCCACCTGCTTCCCCCTATCTGAGAGCTTTGCATGTTCAGCTCTCAGAAGGCCCAGCACCACCGAGACCGTTGCAATGTCTTGGTGTAAGGTATCCTTAGTGTTTTTGATTGCCGTTGTGCAAAAGTATCCGGTTGATCAGCCTCCATGTCCTTAGAGTCCTGAGTCCCTCTACTTACATCCCGTTCAAGAGGGGGACCCGTCTGCCATGCCCTGGGCTTCCCCATGTCTGTTGTTTGTCGTGCTTTTACCGTCGGAGGGTTGCTGACTCGCTGCGGGACAAGCTCCCCCTCCGGGCAAGGGGGTATCCACCACTCCAGTGTCTGTCAAGGATGAGGAGGAAGAAAAACTGCCAAATGGTGAGTGATGGGAACCCTATAGTACCAGTCAAGAACACAGCAGAGCGTACCTGTTTCCAGAACACCGAGTGCAGAGGGCCGCCAGGTCTCCGCACCCCGTGCACTTCTCCAGGTGTTGCTATTTACTCAATGCGGGCGATCTCTCTTCCCCTCACCGGATCCTAAAACGAGGCCCCACCGCTAGCGACGCCAACGGAGCTGACACCTTCCACCTCGTCTCCTGTAGGGACCACGCAGTGCGTCACCTTAAGTACTCCCGCATCGCCTTCTAGTCTCCAATGTTACTTAGCAGCCTATGAGCTCCGTGTGCGGCTTCTGATCATTCAAATTGGCCCCTCCTGCCACCTCTTCAAACTTCGGGGGCCGCCCAATCTCTGCACCCCAGTCGCGCCTCCAGGCAGACCTCGGTCTCTGGGATAGAGTACCTGCGCAAGCTTCTCTGGCTGTACGGATGCGGCCTATCTCCCCTCTCTTCGCCGTCCCTCAAAGCAAAGCCGCCGTGTCAGCGGCGTAGGCGGGGCGGCACCAGTCACCGCACGTTCGTCCTGGACCCAGTTCCGCAGGGACGGTGCCGCCCACCGGGAGGGTGACGAATTGCCTCAGGCCGATCCCTGGCAGGCCTGGAGGGGGAACTGCGAGGGGAGCAGGCCCAGTCTTACCGCAGCGACCGGCCGCCCTCATTACCGTCCTATACTGCCGCCAAAGCACTCACCGCCAAAGCAATAGGGGGCGAGTGCCTCTCAGTGGCCAAGACAGTAATCACCGGCTTCAAGAACCTCGGAAGCGCCCACGCAGACCGATTTGCCGCTGATGTGGACACTCCCCAAGGCCCGGGTGGATTCAGGAGGGATGGAAGAAGGCACGTAGCTGCTGGGGCCCCAGGCGGGTCCGGTGACTCCCCCGCCCTCTCCGTGACTTCCCGCCGCTCACTCCGTCACCCTTCACGCGGCTCGATTGCACCGCAAATCCCTGGCTGGCATACAGGGGGAGGGAGAACTGCAAGGGGAGCATGCCCCAGTCTCACTGCAGCGACCAGCGGCCCTCGCTACCGGCCTACACTGCTGCCAACACACACCCCGCCAAAGCACAACGGGGGCAGATGTGTCTCAGCGGCCAAGGGACCCGATCTCTAGTCACAGGTCCCGCACCCCAGCGTATCTCCTCACCGTCGCGTCCTGATCTAGCCGCCGGGCCTCCCAGTCAGGCACCTGCCACGGGCTGCGTCCCGGAGCAGCCGACAATCACCCGCTAGCAGCCGCGGCCCTTCAGACTTTCCCAGGGTGCATCCCTCCACTCTCCGCAGCAACAAACGGGGCCAAGGCTGCCCCCTGCACTTCAGTCACCGCCCGCAGGCTCAGACGCGATGTCCCGGCCTCACCGCCGGCAGCCAGGCCACGCCCCCTTTGAGGCCGCACACCGGCCGAGGCTCGAGCACTCCATCGTCCGCTACAGTCGGCGACCAAAAATTACACAGGGTGACACTGCGTAGGGGCCGGTGCTGCAGTGATGTTGTGGCAGTCACTCATATGCGGGGGTAGTCAGGATAAATGAAGGATATTCGGTGGACCGGACGGAGCTCGCTCAGCACACGTCCACCATGTTGGCTCGCCAAGCCACGCCCCCCAAAATACACTATCATGTTGGCCCATCTAGAGTAACCCTGGGCATAGTTTGCCAAGTAGCACTTCGCGAAGCGACGCAAAGTGCAATTCGCACTACGCGAGCTACGCGTAGCATTTCGCGAACTGCGTAGTACCTTGTTCGAACTGTGCCAGATGTCGTTTTCAATGATTGCACGGTGCGGACAAGCAACCGGCACTGTGCAATCATTGAAAATGGCATCTTGCACAGTGCGAGCTGCAGTTTTCTGCTGCTCGAGTAGATTTTTACTCGAGCGGCAGCTTTCTCAACGCGAACTGGTAGTTTCTCATCGCGAGCGGTCGCGAGCATACGCGACCACTCGCAATGAGAAACCTGACCTCCTTGCGTTGGGAATCTCGCCGGGAGGTTTATTTTCCATGCTCGCGATCGCCAACTTGATGTTGCTGATTGCGAACAAGGAAAAAGTCTTGCCGGGATGTCATTTTGCTTGCTCGCGTTCGCCAACTTGACGTTGAGGACCGCGAGCAAGCAAAAAATGACCGCAGCACTATGCAAAACTACGCTACGCGTCTTCGCACTGTGCTATGTGCAGTTCGCGTAGTGCGAAGTAGCGCGAACTTCGCAAACTACACGAGCGTAGCGTAATGCTTTGCCCAGGCTTAATCTAGAGGTAGAATGTAAATACATTTCCTAGGTCCTGAAGGGGGGGGCACAAAATGGATGGGCACAAGTTGATGTATTGTGTACGAGGATGAGGTATACAGGCTCCACTGTGTAGAGCATGGCTACTCACAGTATGGGACACGTGCTGCCAGCGGCCTGGCAAGACTGTCTTGTTTGGCCGTGTCCGTTGCCGACATTGTACCTGTGTGCCATGTCTGCAGATTTCACAAGACTGCCACCAAACATTGCGTTACAACAAACAAATGATGGACGGAATGCTGAAAATGCAGACATTCTCCCCCAGTCAAGAGATCTGGGTTAAATCCATCGTTCTTTTGCCCACTACACCACCCCAGTTTAGACATGGCCATATGCAAATCAGTCTTGACCCTGTGCCTCATGGGAACAGTCCAGCCCGAACTGCCAAGCCATGTCTTCCCTGGACCGGAATCAAGCATCCTAGGACCGGTTTCTGGCTATCAGCCGTCATCAGCCAGGATAGCTTGACTCCAGTGGCGTAGTGAGCACGGGTCCCACATCTGGGAATACCCATCCCACTTAGGGCGAAAAGCGTTACAACAAACAAATGATGGACGGAATGCTGACAATGCAGACATTCTCCCCCAGTCAAGAGATCTGGGTTAAATCCATCGTTCTTTTGCCCACTACACCACCCCAGTTTAGACATGGCCATATGCAAATCAGTCTTGACCCTGTGCCTCATGGGAACAGTCCAGCGCGAACTGCCAAGCCATGTCTTCCCTGGACCGGAATCAAGCATCCTAGGACCGGTTTCTGGCTATCAGCCGTCATCAGCCAGGATAGCTTGACTCCAGTGGCGTAGTGAGCACGGGTCCCACGTCTGGGAATACCCATCCCACTTAGGGCGAAAAGCGTTACAACAAACAAATGATGGACGGAATGCTGACAATGCAGACATTCTCCCCCAGTCAAGAGATCTGGGTTAAATCCATCGTTCTTTTGCCAGAAACCGGTCCTAGGATGCTTGATTCCGGTCCAGGGAAGACATGGCTTGGCAGTTCGGGCTGGACTGTTCCCATGAGGCACAGGGTCAAGACTGATTTGCATATGGCCATGTCTAAACTGGGGTGGCGTAGTGGGCAA
This sequence comes from Triturus cristatus, assembly GCF_964204655.1. Taxonomy (NCBI): domain Eukaryota; kingdom Metazoa; phylum Chordata; class Amphibia; order Caudata; family Salamandridae; genus Triturus; species Triturus cristatus. Next base: position 637,452,765 of record NC_140591.1, read on the forward strand.
AAGAACGATGGATTTAACCCAGATCTCTTGACTGGGGGAGAATGTCTGCATTGTCAGCATTCCGTCCATCATTTGTTTGTTGTAACGCTTTTCGCCCTAAGTGGGATGGGTATTCCCAGACGTGGGACCCATGCTCACTACGCCACTGGAGTAAAGCTATCCTGGCTGATGACGGCTGATAGCCAGAAACCGGTCCTAGGATGCTTGATTCCGGTCCAGGGAAGACATGGCTTGGCAGTTCGGGCTGGACTGTTCCCATGAGGCACAGGGTCAAGACTGATTTGCATATGGCCATGTCTAAACTGGGGTGGCGTAGTGGGCAAAAGAACGATGGATTTAACCCAGATCTCTTGACTGGGGGAGAATGTCTGCATTGTCAGCATTCCGTCCATCATTTGTTTGTTGTAACGCTTTTCGCCCTAAGTGGGATGGGTATTCCCAGACGTGGGACCCGTGCTCACTACGCCACTGGAGTAAAGCTATCCTGGCTGATGACGGCTGATAGCCAGAAACCGGTCCTAGGATGCTTGATTCCGGTCCAGGGAAGACATGGCTTGGCAGTTCGGGCTGGACTGTTCCCATGAGGCACAGGGTCAAGACTGATTTGCATATGGCCATGTCTAAACTGGGGTGGCGTAGTGGGCAAAAGAACGATGGATTTAACCCAGATCTCTTGACTGGGGGAGAATGTCTGCATTGTCAGCATTCCGTCCATTATTTGTTTGTTGTAACGCTTATCGCCCTAAGTGGGATGGGTATTCCCAGACGTGGGACCCGTGCTCACTACGCCACTGGAGTAAAGCTATCCTGGCTGATGACGGCTGATAGCCAGAAACCGGTCCTAGGATGCTTGATTCCGGTCCAGGGAAGACATGGCTTGGCAGTTCGGGCTGGACTGTTCCCATGAGGCACAGGGTCAAGACTGATTTGCATATGGCCATGTCTAAACTGGGGTGGCGTAGTGGGCAAAAGAACGATGGATTTAACCCAGATCTCTTGACTGGGGGAGGATGGGTATTCCCAGACGTGGGACCCGTGCTCACTACGCCACTGGAGTAAAGCTATCCTGGCTGATGACGGCTGATAGCCAGAAACCGTCCTAGGATGCTTGATTCCGGTCCAGGGAAGACATGGCTTGGCAGTTCGGGCTGGACTGTTCCCATGAGGCACAGGGTCAAGACTGATTTGCATATGGCCATGTCTAAACTGGGGTGGCGTAGTGGGCAAAAGAACGATGGATTTAACCCAGATCTCTTGACTGGGGGAGAATGTCTGCATTGTCAGTATTCCGTCCATCATTTGTTTGTTGTAACTCTTTTCGCCCTAAGTGGGATGGGTATTCCCAGACGTGGGACCCGTGCTCACTACGCTACTGGAGTAAAGCTATCCTGGCTGATGACGGCTGATAGCCAGAAACCGGTCCTAGGATGCTTGATTCCGGTCCAGGGAAGACATGGCTTGGCAGTTCGGGCTGGACTGTTCCCATGAGGCACAGGGTCAAGACTGATTTGCATATGGCCATGTCTAAACTGGGGTGGCGTAGTGGGCAAAAGAACGATGGATTTAACCCAGATCTCTTGACTGGGGGAGAAGGTCTGCATTGTCAGCATTCCGTCCATCATTTGTTTGTTGTAACTCTTTTCGCCCTAAGTGGGATGGGTATTGCCAGACGTGGGACCCATGCTCACTACGCCACTGGAGTAAAGCTATCCTGGCTGATGACGGCTGATAGCCAGAAACCGGTCCTAGGATGCTTGATTCCGGTCCAGGGAAGACATGGCTTGGCAGTTCGGGCTGGACTGTTCCCATGAGGCACAGGGTCAAGACTGATTTGCATATGGCCATGTCTAAACGTGGGTGGCGTAGTGGGCAAAAGAACGATGGATTTAACCCAGATCTCTTGACTGGGGGAGAATGTCTGCATTGTCAGCATTTCGTCCATCATTTGTTTGTTGTAACGCTTTTCGCCCTAAGTGGTATGGGTATTCCCAGACGTGGGACCCGTGCTCACTACGCCACTGGAGTAAAGCTATCCTGGCTGATGACGGCTGATAGCCAGAAACCGGTCCTAGGATGCTTGATTCCGGTCCAGGGAAGACATGGCTTGGCAGTTCGGGCTGGACTGTTCCCATGAGGCACAGGGTCAAGACTGATTTGCATATGGCCATGTCTAAACTGGGGTGGCGTAGTGGGCAAAAGAACAATGGATTTAACCCAGATCTCTTGACTGGGGGAGAATGTCTGCATTGTCAGCATTCCGTCCATTATTTGTTTGTTGTAACGCTTATCGCCCTAAGTGGGATGGGTATTCCCAGACGTGGGACCCGTGCTCACTACGCCACTGGAGTAAAGCTATCCTGGCTGATGACGGCTGATAGCCAGAAACCGGTCCTAGGATGCTTGATTCCGGTCCAGGGAAGACATGCCTTGGCAGTTCGGGCTGGACTGTTCCCATGAGGCACAGGGTCAAGACTGATTTGCATATGGCCATGTCTAAACTGGGGTGGCGTAGTGGGCAAAAGAACGATGGATTTAACCCAGATCTCTTGACTGGGGGAGAATGTCTGCATTGTCAGCATTCCGTCCATCATTTGTTTGTTGTAACGCTTTTCGCCCTAAGTGGGATGGGTATTCCCAGACGTGGGACCCGTGCTCACTATGCCACTGGAGTAAAGCTATCCTGGCTGATGACGGCTGATAGCCAGAAACCGGTCCTAGGATGCTTGATTCCGGTCCAGGGAAGACATGGCTTGGCAGTTCGGGCTGGACTGTTCCCATGAGGCACAGGGTCAAGACTGATTTGCATATGGCCATGTCTAAACTGGGGTGGCGTAGTGGGCAAAAGAACGATGGATTTAACCCAGATCTCTTGACTGGGGGAGAATGTCTGCATTGTCAGTATTCCGTCCATCATTTGTTTGTTGTAACTCTTTTCGCCCTAAGTGGGATGGGTATTCCCAGACGTGGGACCCGTGCTCACTACGCTACTGGAGTAAAGCTATCCTGGCTGATGACGGCTGATAGCCAGAAACCGGTCCTAGGATGCTTGATTCCGGTCCAGGGAAGACATGGCTTGGCAGTTCGGGCTGGACTGTTCCCATGAGGCACAGGGTCAAGACTGATTTGCATATGGCCATGTCTAAACTGGGGTGGCGTAGTGGGCAAAAGAACGATGGATTTAACCCATATCTCTTGACTGGGGGAGAATGTCTGCATTGTCAGCATTCCGTCCATCATTTGTTTGTTGTAACGCTTTTCGCCCTAAGTGGGATGGGTATTCCCAGACGTGGGACCCGTGCTCACTACGCCACTGGAGTAAAGCTATCCTCGCTGATGACGGCTGATAGCCAGAAACCGGTCCTAGGATGCTTGATTCCGGTCCAGGGAAGACATGGCTTGGCAGTTCGGGCTGAACTGTTGCCATGAGGCACAGGGTCAAGACTGATTTGCATATGGCCATGTCTAAACTGGGGTGGCGTAGTGGGCAAAAGAACGATGAATTTAACCCAGATCTCTTGACTGGGGGAGAATGTCTGCATTGTCAGCATTCCGTCCATCATTTGTTTGTTGTAACACGAAACACTGCGGCAACAGCGCAGACTATGAGATACTACGCCCCACGGGGGCTGTGCGAGTCCAGCAATAGACAGAGTGGAGTTGCATGTGCACCAAGAGGTGAAACACAACAAAAATTAGTTAACAAGTAAATGCACCATGATATACCTGTGATGTATTGGGGTGTGGCTGTGTGTGTGCCCAGGAAGCTGTGCCAGGACACGCTGCCAGCGGGGGAGATGACAGAAGGTGACAGAGGGAGAGAGAGGCAGAAAGACACAGGGAGGGAGACAGAGGGATGAGGGCGACCGAGGGAGGGCGACCGAGGGAGGGCGACCGAGGGAGGGCGACCGAGGGAGGGAGACCGAGGGAGGGAGAGACAGAGCAAGGGAGGGAGAGACAGAGTGGGGGAGGGAGACAGAGAGAGAGAGGCAGAGAGAGAGAGAGAGAGAGAGAGAGAGAGAGTGAGAGAGTGAGAGAGAGAGATGTGTGTATGCCAGTTCTGGTGGCTCAGTGACCAAGGGTGTGCGCACCAGGGGTCTGTGTCCAACCACATGGCAGTTCCCTTACTCACTAGCCCTGCCCCCTTCCCCACTGACCCAGCACCCACCTGTGTGCCACAGGGACACAAACCACACAGCAAAATTGGGACCAGAGAGAAAGTATGTGAGTACCCATGGTGTAGAGTAACCCACAGTACCTGGCTATCCATGTACCTTATAAAAGTCATCAGGACTGGTATACCAGTACGGTGTGTGGTCGCATGGTTGATGAAAATGATCATGTTGCAGTACTTTTTCACGGTGACCTATATGGGTGAGCCAACGTTTCACAAGTACTCACATATGTACAATCAGTGTGTCAATTCTGCGGTCTGTTGTGACCAAGGTTGTAAGAAAGCACTTTGATTGTAGGAAGTGCAGAGTGGGGAAAATGTGCATGCATAAGGTGGAAATTGTGTCATTAAACCACCATACTGTGCCATTGCTGTTGACTGCAGTGTTGTTGGATGCTGCTGTTGATGGTGTTTAGTAGCATATCCTCTCTCACTCTGCCACAAATATTTCCCAGCCTCAACCCTGTCATATGGTGTGTCATGTGATTGCCCGATTAGTAAGTGGATGTGTATTTGGTCGCCACTTGTGTGTAGTAATTGACCTGTCAAAGACTAATCCATTACAAATGCAAAGAAGTGTGCAAAAGTGAGCCATGCCATGTGTATCAGCGTGGGGAAGTGTGTGGACAGCCTGATCTTGTTGAAGAAACCACATAGTGAGAATGAGTGTGAGAAGTTGTGTCATGTGAATCTAATGCTCTGCTAGTGACAGATGACGCAGGCCAGTAAGTTCACGTGGTGTCACAAGTCATTGTTGATGGTGTGTGCCAACCTTCACTGTCCCCATTGGGCCCTGCTGGTGAGGTGGCTGTGGTCTGTTACTCCGTATTACATTGGGACATACAATTGCGTGGCTTGTGTGGTGTCACAGGTCTGCCATCAGTATGAGATGCATGTCTGAATGTCAGCTGTGCCATGTGTGGCTGAAGTCATCTGAACAGTCACATGGCGGTGACTGCAACAAGTGTGGATCAGTGCTATGGCTAGATGTTAGGAGAGCCAGACTGCCTGTCGGTGTCATTGGTTATTCAGCAGGCATCATTCCCATTTTGGACACTTGTAGTGACACATATGCAACCGTGCAGCAAACATCTGCAAAAAGGATGGTTGGAGAATTAACACTGAGACAATGCACTCAGCATTGATGCCGCTAAATAGCTAGAAGCAACACATGTCCAACCTAAGTCAAAATATAGCAAAAAGAACAATAGCAAAATATGTCTACACTGCCAACATCGTATGCCTAATGAATCATGTACACATCTCCCTATTCCATCCCATAGGTGATCAAGGATATGCTCTATGCCCGTGGATGATGACACCAATTAGAAACCCCACCACCCAGGCACAGAGGCAGTACAATGCTGCACATCGACGCACACATGGGATCGTGGAGCGAACATTTGGCGTGCTCAAGTCACGTTTCCAGTGCCTGGACATTACAGGTGGCAAACTTCTGTACAGCCCAGAAATGGTCAACAAAATAATAATAGCATGTTGTGTATTGCATAACATTTGTGTCCGCACAAATGCTCCCTGGATCAAAGTCCCTGCAGCACCGGCCGATGACCAAGATGATGAAGAAGATCAACGAGGTGGCCCACACAACACTGCCAATGCTGCTGGCATTGCCCGAAGGGACAGGATAATAAACAATTATTTCACTTGAGCACATCACATTGTGACTGACAAAAAGCAATACATGTATATGGAAATTTGCCTCTAGAAGTGTTTGTGACAATAAACAAACTCAACACACATACCCTGTCTGCAAGTCATTTTCCTGCATCAGTATATCACAATGAAATGTTACCATTGTACAATAATTGCAAGTAAGAGTCCAAAATGACAATCCTGTGGTGTATGTTCCTGCATCACAGAGACTCAACAGGGTGTCAATCATGCACAACTTGACTTTACAAGGAGTTAAATCTGGCACAGAATTCCTCAATGCTTCTGTCAAAATGCATGCAAACCATGATTCACAGGGTGTACACATCATTCCACAAGCAAATTTCATGTGTTTGTAAGAGCAAAATAATGAATTTCATGGCCAATTCGTTGTTAAAGTTTCTGGACAAATCTGAACATTGTCCATGGAATGTAGATCAAATCTGAGAATTGGGTGTTGAATGGTGCCAAGCATGAAAGTATTTATCTGCATGCATCCAAGACATTGAATGAGCCACCAGCAGAGCTCACATGCACACCATCTCTGGACACCTTCTGGAAGACCGTGTAGACCGGTCTCTACTTTCAAATAAGCAGCACATTGGCAGGATGAGCCAACAGACAAGATGAACTATCTGACCATCTCCCTGCACCCCGTGTTGGACAAAGTCACTGAGAGACACATAAACATCCAGATGACTGGCTACCTTGAAGAGAACTCCATCATGGACCACTCCCAGTCTTGTTTGTGTATCAAGCACAGCAATAATAACTTACACCATGCTGACAATGCTTAAATATGCATGCCACTTGACCTGTGTCCCATTGTGGACAACACATCCTACTACACCTCCATGCAGCCACAAACACCCTCTCACCCACCACACACCACATTCCAGACACCACCACAAGGGGATACAAGGAAAAGGCCACTCCTGGAGTACAACATGGAGCGTCACTAACACACACGTTTGGATAAATGCACATGTCCCCACTCACTGCCATTGCTAGACAGCACGGGGTAAGCATATCATACCACACAGACAACACACAGCACATCCTCCCCCTCAAGAATAACGCTGAAGACACAAAAGCCAGCTCCCAGGAATGAATGTCGGAACTAGCAGATTGGATGACACACCTCGGAATAAAGATCAACTGTGAGAAGACTGACCTCCTCATCTCCGCTCCATCCACATCCGCATGGGACAAATGCTGGTGGATGACAGCCTGTGTGAGCCCCCCATCACTGATAGACCATGCACGCAAGTTTGCCATCATCCCAAGTACAACATCATCCTGCCCAGCAAGATCTACTCCATTGCATGCTCCAGCTGCCTACAGACCCAACCTAATCCATCACAACGTATAATCCCAGGAAGTATAATAATTAGCCAAAAGGCACCCATCCACAGCAAGCTGGACTACTGCAACAAAGTCTACGCAGGGAGACACAAAACGCCACTAGACAAGTTATAACACAGCATGAAAGTGGCAGACACACATCCCAAACACAAGAGGCAACACACACAGAACATCCAATCTAGCAACAACAAGGAGAAAGTAAGCCGCCAACTACTCACACACACATTCCAATCACCACACATCATCAGCCACAAAGATATCCATGACAGCGTCAACCTCAACATCCCCAAGAGGAACAGCTGCTCTGACAACCTTGCCCTTGCAGACTCCACCATGATTGGCAAATCACAAGGCAGAGGGAGAGCAGCCCCTTACGCCACAAGCAAAGCCATGGATGATGTGAAAGTAAAAATCACCCAATCTCACACCCAGCATGCTAACATGCGGAACTACAAGACATGTCTATTTGGATGACTTGGAGCAGCACTCCTACTCCCCCACAGTGCTCTTGGAGCTGCATGTGTGAGTAGGGCACATCATGGCCACCCTTATTGTCGGGTCAATATGCACACATACCCACACCTACAGACCACCTCAGGGGAGTAATACCACTACAATTCACATCCCTAGTTGCAATGGTTGTCTGTGAAATCACACAAAGATGTGGGGATGAGTAATGTCAAATGCCATTTTTGGTGTTGACTGTCTTTGAACATAAAAGGTAGTCTGTGTATACCCCTGAGGAAGTGTTGGGTATGGAACAAAATCGCCCATTCTGTTGTATGCAGTGAGATACACAGTACCTGGCCCTACTACTTGCTCCGACCCTTGCCTGTACAGCGATGATAAAATATCCCACATCATTGGATGAGACGGATAAGGCGCTGGACTCCTGCTCAAAACTGAGCCTCACATGTTTTTGCGGCTTAGCGGGAGGGTAAATGTTGAGTCGTCCCCGCATTTCAAATGTATGTCAATTTGGACACATGGTGTCCCACCACCGTGCACTCACACAATTGCAAGCCATCATAACTAAGTCTGTCAGGGAGGGCAAGCGGACTTGCCTCCCACATGTGCAGTTGACATGGCCACAAATTAAAGGCTGCCTGGGATTCCACCTCATTGGTGGCTACTAACAAGCCACATGCCCCTGATACATAGTTGAATGGAATAGGCTGCTATGGGAGAAGCTACGGAACTTCATGGACCAGTCTGTGGTGGGGAAAAATATCTGGATCTAACTGTGGCTAGCCCATGAGCCCTGGCCCTGGGGCTTTGACTCTTTGCTGGTTAGGGCGCACACCCACAAGGTCCTGGACAGGGTGGCAGTATGGAAGGGGTGGGCCTCGTTCCCATCACCAACAAACTATAGCGTGGACAAAATAGACTTGCCCCCGGGTCAGGAATCAGCGATATTACATTCCTGCCAAACACTGGGCTGCAAGAGCATAGGGTCTATCTTTGACCTGGAAGGGCTTGTGCCATGTCTGTGGCCCATCCAGGATTATGATTTCCCCAATGCTCTTGTGTATTCAGAATGCCAAAAAACACACTGGGTCACGGGACTCGACTTTGGTTACGTCACATGCAAAGTGGTCAGCGTGTAAGGAGGACAAACATTCCCCATATCGGAGCTGTACAAAATGCCCATCACCGCTCAGAGTGGTCAGTGCACAAAAGTGCATGTTTTGATGGAAATGTATCTGCGGAGGGCAACATAAGCCAAGGAATAGGAACGTATCCTGTATTGCTCACACCAGACTGTGCACAGTGTAGCGGGGACTGGAACCCCCTACAAGCTTTGCTCTCATTGTTGTCACACACACGTGCAACTACATGTCTGGTATAACAGCCAGCCAGATTGCTGCTGTCAGGGCTGCAGGATGACTGGTACACTTGTGCACTTACTCAGGCATTGATATTGTGGTGAGTCCTTCGATAACATAGAGACAGGGTGCGACATAGCAATGCCCGGCGCAACAGAGTACACTCTCCTTGGCCTCTCACAGCCAAAGGCCTTCTCAATGACATCCCTCAGGGCTAGGCAAATAGTCACAGCTTTGCTGGCAGACAGGCCGGTGATCCCATCACAGTGGGGGGAAATGGCATATCCAGGGCTCATGTTCTGGTTACAATGTTTAACTAACCTGTTAGCTCTTGAGCGCCTGTCTTGGTCTGCCAAGGGAAGGCTGAGAGAGTTAGTCCACTCAGTTTTTGCCCTTTGTTACTTAATTGTCGAGAGATATGAGGGAAGTCACATGCCCAAAGTACTTGCAGGTGTGACGCATAACAACGATGGGGCAATCATCCACTGCCGGTCACACAGTAGAGTGACGAGGGGGCCCCCTTACACACATATTGTGTATGCTTACTCTCATCTAGGTAGGCAGAAACTATTGGGGAAGGTGGGGTTGTGTGAGGCGAATTGGGGGAGGGGTGTCTTTTGGAACTTTGTCATGATTGGTCCACTTCTCCGTCATACATGGTTATTCATTGGAAAATGGAAGACGCTCCTAGTGGCTCATTTTGCTCTTCCGGTATGCGTCCGGCCTACGTGTGGCGGCTTATAAACTGTGTAAATGCACACAATGCGTGCACGGATGACATCTGGATGTAGCCAGCAAGCTTGTTTGCCAACATTAGTCTGCCTTACTAGAAGCATAGGTAACACTCAAATGGAGTTGCCCGACATTGTTCAAACCTATCTTTACATTCTATAATTGTGCAGTGACCACAGTATTGTCCTGAATGTCCATCATTGGCCAATGACTTCCAGGATGTGATATCCACATTGCAAACACAATGATACATCCCACGCGCATTGTAAGGCACATGGCTGGACACACTCCACAATACGGTATCAGCATCAGGCCAGTATCAGCCTCTTAGCGTGAAGCAACCATTGAAAGCAATGAAAGATGCCGCATACACACTACAGTAAGCATATTAACATTAGCGGTTCCTTAGCATGCAGAATTTTATTGCTAATCATGAAATCGGGCCGCATACCCATTACATAAGCATATTGACATTAGCGGTTCCTTAGCGTGCAGATTTTTATCGCTAATCATGAAAATGGGCCGCATACCCATTACAGTAAGCATATTGATATTAGCGGTTCCTTAGCGTGCATATTTTTATCGCTAATCATGAAAACGGGCCGCATACCCATTACAGTATCAGCCAGAGTACAGTAACGGCCCCTTAGCGTCCATTTTTTTGTTGCTATGTGAAAAAAATTGTCTCTAACACACAGGAAGTGATCTATGCCTGCTTCCTGTCTCCATGTGTGTGGCATTCACTTTCACTTTCTCTTTTGAGCACATTTTGTTGGATTTGGCTGAGTGAGGAGGTGTTGGTGTGATTGTGCTGTTGGAAAGTTTGGATTGGAGTGTTGCTGTGGTGCTGTGTCCTGTCTATTGTGTTTTTTTGATTTGTTTAACATCTAATTTACTTTATACTGTCTAGTGTCCTCAGTCTTGTTGTGTTTTGTGTGGGTTTTTGTTACTATTTTCCTCATTGGGTTTTTACTTTTGTCTTGTGGTGTTGAGAACTGGGGTGTGTGGAGATGCTGGGGCTGGGCAGGTCAGGGCGGATGTCTGAGGAGGCGTTGGGGGCTTCCTCTGGCTGGTGCGGTGCTACCTGCCTCTAATGCTGGAGAGGAGAGGGCGCATCCTCCAGGGGTATGGTGTTGCGGTGCGCAAGTTGCGTTGGGAGCGCATGCGGGCGCAGATGCTCCGCTGTTTCAAACTGAGCCGGACTGTGTGGCAGTGGAAGCACCGCTGGCAGGACATGCTGGCGCGGGAGGCGGACCTGCTGGATTACACCGGTGTGATGCCTGGCATCTAGGGTGGTAAGTACCAATTCCCTCGTTGGCCAGAACTAATGTTACGTACATATATGAGTGATGTGTGTGAGAAGAAGATACCGTATTTGCGATTCGCAAATGGCGATTAGTTGAGAATCGCAATTAGAGATTTGCAAAATGGGAGGTATGTTAAATTTAGCACATATGTACCAAATTCGGATTGTTCCTTAATTGCAAATGTAAAATCGCAATTTTTCCATTAAGGAATACCTTCACATTCATAACTAAGGGCCAGGAGGCCCATAGGAATGAATGGGAAGTCAGTCTCAAATTGCAAATCGAAAATTGGTACTCACTAAATCAGAATTATTTCTAAGGTGCAAGGGTGTCATGAGTACACCCTGATGCCCCCCTGAAATTAGCATGTGTGCGCATATGGTGCACATACATGCCATACATGCCATAAGGGCATGAATGTGCGCCACATGTCACATAGAAAAAAGCAATAAATTGCTATTCAATAAGATTTTGCAACATACCACCAACTTGAAGGTGCTGGTAATTCGCAATTTCTCAAGGATAAGTTTCACGACTTGGGTGCTTGTTACATAGCATGTAAGGAATTGCTATTTGCGATTCATTAAGGGGCATATGTATCAAAATCCGTTATTGCGATTTGGTGGAAATGGCTATTTCAGAATCGCAAAACGGGATGTATGTAAAAAATTGCTAATATATTGCAATTTCTTGTTATTCCTTAATTGTGATTAGCAAATTGTGAATTTGCAATTAAGGAATACCTTCCCATTCATTCATATGGTCCAGGAGGGCCATAGGAATTAATGGGAAGTAAATCTCAATTTGCGATTCGCAATTAGAGATTTGCAGATTAAGAAATATTTCAAGGGTGCAAGGGTGTCATAATGAGCATGTGTGCACATATGGCACACATACATGCCCTAAGGGCATGTATGTGCGCCACATGGAACTTTGAAAAATGCCAACAAGTGCATTTTTCGAAGAAATCACAAATTACCACCAACTTGAAGTTGGAGGTAATTTGCGAGTTCTGAAGGAGAAATCGCACAACCTGGGTGCTTGTTACATAGCATTTAAGGAATCGCAAAATGCGATTCCTTACATGCTTACGCAAAATTGATGAATTGCAAAATTAGCGATTTGTCAATAATGCAATGCGAAAATGGTTGATACATCGCGTTTTCCGATTTTTTATTCGCTAACGCTCTTTTGTAGCGAATCGCTGCATTTGCAAAAAAAAAATCGTTTGATACATATGCCCGTAAATGCTTATGCAAAATTTATGAAACCCAAACATAGCAAGTTATCTTTTTGGCAATGGGAAAAAGCCTCATACATCCAGTTTAGAGATTTTGGGGCATATTTATAATAACTCACGCATCCCTGCATATCAGCAGGGATGCGCCAGTTATTTTGCGCCCCAGCTCCGCCACCATGGATGCGCCGCACCATGGGGCAAAAACGCCACAGATGCGTCACGCATCTGTGCCGTAAAAGTGGCACATTGCTGGAGTTGCGTCGCAAGCGCGACGCAGCTTCAGCAATGCTCTGGGGGGCCCTATCTTCACAATGCTGCGTCAATCCTTACGCCTGCTTCAAGCAGGCGCAGGGTTTTGACGCAGCATGGGCTCAAAAGTGACTGAGTGAAATCTTGTAGATTTCACTCAGCCTCTTTTAGGAGGCTTTCCTGCGCCGGAACGCCCCCACCTGCCCTGGAACGCCTACATGTGGCGCAGGGCTTTACAACGTGACGCATCTCCCAGATGCATCACGTTGTAAATACCCCGCACCATGGCGCAGGATTTGCGCCGCTGCTGCGTCACAAAAGTGACGCAACGGCGGCGTAAATGAGGCGCAAGTCAAACATAAATCTGCCCCTATGTCTTCACAAAAGCTGTGTTTTTTCGAATGTCAGCGTTTGCCAATGACAAATTGCTTGATACATATTCCCCAAGATGTTTTAATGCTGTCCCAAGACCGTGATACTGTAACAACGTGGTTAATGCAATGTAAATTGAAATAAATACTTGCGCATGATGTCCTTGGATTTGCATTACACACTCTTCCCACTACAGTGTGTGCAACAGTATGGAAGGTGTTGGGTTAGTCTCGAAATATACACATTAATGATGTGCACCATGCAGTGTGCAAGGTGGAGTGACGATTGGCGTTGCAATGACTGCATCTAGTAACTATGCCACTGCAAATACAACATAGGAATGGACATCCCCGGTGTCTAAATTCCCATAACACACATGGCTAAAGTGAGGTAATACTCTGCAGGAAGGGTTGCAGGGGCATGGCGGTGTTTGCTTGTTGAAGTATATCCAGGGGTGTGTCTGTTGAAGAGCAATGTTCAGAGTTAGTGCTTGGAGATGGAGACCAACGTTGCCTGTCAGAGGTGTAGCGTAAGTGTGCCACAGGCCATATCATCAAGTTAGGAAAAGGAGCAGACTCACAAACAGGTCACTCTGGTGCGGGGAAATGGCAGAGTTGTGGATGGCTGTGTGATCCTGGGTGCACATTTTGAATGTGACTCGAGCTGTGATGTGGAGACAGTGGAGTGTGCGCAGGTGGTGGGAGGTGTGCCAGGGTCCTGGCAGTGTGATGATCAGTCCTGTGGTTTCATTTGAGATGTCCTGCAGCTTGCGGTTGTGGTTCATGTTACATATGTCATGGGCTGTGTGAGGTTCCGTGAGAATCGTAATGGCACTTTTTGGGTGTGTTCGAATATGGACGAGTTTGGTATCTACGAACCGCAAATGACGAGTTTAGTGGGTGTACGCGTTTTCGCTACGCTACTATGTACGGTTCATCTCATTTCTGGGTATGTCCATCTGAACCCTCGGGTTCCATCTTAGATACGGCATCCATTTTGTTTCTTGCCCTCAAGTAGCCAGCGAACGGACCTTGTCCGCTTCGTGACCCTGGGATTCCCAAGCTTCCGTGGAGGACACGTGTTCCTTTGAAGGTGTCTTTACGATGAGGGGGATGACACGGTAAAGGCAGATGGCTCCGCTTGAGGGTCATCTTGCCGTGCCAGTGTATTGTTTCAGTCATGCATGCATTAGGCACGAGTCCTTTGATCCTGCAATCAAGTTTCCGATATTACCCTTTTACACTCTTTCTCCAATCTGTATGCATCCTTGTTTTTCCTTTGCATCTGTTCCTGTCCTTTCTCCTAATTCGTTTACAGCCAGAATGGAATGTGCTTAATGTGGAGATAGTGTGCTTTTACAGTTGGGAACCGGCAATGCTGCTGTAATTATGTTCCGGGCTTCTGAAACATGAATGCGACCCTCTTGAAGTTTATTGTGGGAACTGAGTTGTAACCTTTGTTCGTCGTGTTGTGCAATGACGAAAATGTGTATAAAAGGAGCGATCCACTTGTGCAATTTGAAGCAGTCTCCCAGAACCTACACGTTGTGTACTTCTTGCGACTTCTGTATCCCTGCAGTAATAAACGCTGATCTTTGACGCCGCCAGAAGTGTCCCGTGTCTCTGTGTTTTGTACGCCGGAACAGGTAACCCACAAAGGTTTCAGGTGTTGTCCCCTGGCACCGCTGGGCCTTAGAATAGCCCAGTCCTTCAGTTGGCGCCCAACGTGGTGCGACATCAGCGGTACCGGTCCAAAGCCCGACGATCGTGAGGAACTTCGTGTGAAATCTCCGAGGGAAGGTGCACCCCGCTTCATCGATCCAGTTGTCGAAATAAGTGGCCCGAAGACTTTTCCCGCGAAGATTCCCGCCTCCTGACGGCTGCGACGGACTGATGCCCTGACTGTCGACCTGTTTGGCACCTGGCGTAGTCCTTTGTACGGCGAGACGATAGACGGGCCTTCCTGGTGACGCCATTGCTCTTTCAGTTAAGTATTTGTGGGTCGCTCCCAGAGTTCTTGGTTAAACCTGGTTGTTTTGCATGGTTCCATTGCATTTGTGGTTCTTAGTTGTTGGTTCTCAGTTGTTGGGTTTTATTTGACGATTGCAATTGCCAAAACCGAGGGTCTTGCATTTTTTTTGCGAGGACATCGTATTTCGATAGCCCTTGAAGTTTGTAAACTCGGTTAGTGTGCACGATGCCTGGCCGTAGTACTTTGTTTGGTTTTCTTAAATGTTGCAGCACGGATTCCCGATTGGAGGATTCATGTCCGATACCTCCAGTTGGAACTCCAATTTATGAGCTCTATAGTCCCCATGGAGTAGGTCCTATTGTATACAATGACTATTGGATTTGTTATACTAAAAATGATGGTGTTCTTAGTTGGCCATCACATGGTAGTTTCGAAACTACAATATTGGATAATCTTGAAGCTAAATTGTTTAAAAAGAAGGTTAGGCCGGCCATGTTTGATTCCTTTCGGTTATGGCGTAAAGAGGCCAAGCAGAAAGAAATCAAACAACTTAAGAAAAATAAGAGAGAAGGTGTTATAACGGTGATGCAAAATGCAGAACAGTATCAGCGAGACAAAGACGAGAAGGAGCAGGAAGTTTCTGCTAGACTACATCATATGGCAGTGGATAGATGTTATCCGGTTTTACCGTCTAGTTCTGATAAGACGGGAGAAGAAGCGATAGAAGATCCTATATTGTCTTATCTATTGAAATCACCACCTCCTTATGCACCGGATACTGTGGGTCCTGTGATTCCTCCTGTTCCTCAACCTGTTGTTCTGGCGGCTGCTGGTCAGCCCGTCGCTCCTCCTGTTCTTCCGAATCCCCTTGTGCCGCAAATTGTTCATCCTCCTTTGCCCGCTCTTTTTCCTACTGCTCCTTTGTCAGTATCTCATCAGCCCCATCTTGCTACTACTCCCGTTATTCCGACTACTGCTACTGCTTCTACGTTTACTCCTAATGTTGTTGCTCCTGTGCTTCCTTCCTCTTCTCCTTCTGTTCGTAGTCGTATATTTAATGCCGTCGCTAATCTCTATTCTCCACTTTTCGGACCAATACTCGGGTCTGATCTTTCGGATGTCGCTCAGAGGCGCAGTCAAATTCCTGATGGTAGGGAACGTGAGTCGTTAGTGAAAATGGCGCGTAAATGGATTAGGCATCCTGCGAAGTACACTTCGCGTATAGTTTTTGAGACATTTTCCCAGTTCAATGCGCCCACACAAAGATTCGTGTTCGAGGAAATGTGTAAATTCTTGAGAGAAGAGTGGGATAATGCGGAGGTTGACAATGTACCGCCCGAGATGACTGAGCTTCAGAATCAGTTTTCGACTGGTATGATTGTGGGTGGTAATGTCCGACGTGCTTTAGAGCGTCTGCTATCTTTTCGATCTACAGTGCAACCTCGCACATTGTTTAAGGACGACACCGAGGAGCGGTTGGCTCAACCTGGTCAGTATCCTATGCGGGAAGTTCCCCCAGTATGGATGCCAGGTGATCCTGCTGCTAATCCTATTGTTCCACCGCACTTTCAGAGAGTCTGGATACACCTTCCGTGGAAGCGATCGGAAGTTTTGCAGGTAAAGCAAACTTTGCCTGACCCCCGCAAGAATCCTGCAGGTTATTACAAGGAGTTGTCCCAATTAGTGGATGCTACTATTATGAACCTTGCCGATATTGACATGTTGTTTGGTAATGTAGTGCCTCAACCGATTTGGGCGAAAATCCGTCAAGAGAATCACGCAGCTGAGTTAGGCGGTGATTGGGCTGCTCTTGCGGCGGCTGATGGACGGCAAATTGGTGGGGCTAAACCTGAACAGATCATTGAGAATCTGCCCCAAAGGATAATTACCCTTATGAAGACACTTATGCCAGCGATACGTGTTAATTGGGACAAATTGTCTGCGTGCAAACAAAAGAAGGACGAGAGTGTCTCCGATTTATTTACGAGATTTGAGGAGGCATTTATCGATCATAGTGGTCAGGATATGAGCTCTGAAGGAGGTCAGCGATTGTTTGTTGATAAATTTGTGTCGAATTTGTTGCCTGAACTAAGCAACAAGTTGAAGAATTCCGAAAGTTCGTGGGCCGTTTCTACCACTGCTCAGATATTAGCCACGGCCCAGTACTACGAAAATAGAGAAAAAGAAGAGAGTGAACGCGCAGATAAAAAAACGAAGGATCTTAAAACTAAGGTCTTGTTGCAGCAAGCGTATCCTCCGCGCTCGAATCAAAATGACTCGCAACAGCCAAATCGATTACAATCGCAGTTTTTTAGATCGCAGTTGCGTACTGACTCCTCTACACCTCGCTCTGCGTTGGGGTATAATCAATGCGCATATTGTAGGGGTGAGGGCCATCTGAAGTTTAATTGTCCAGTTTTGCGTGACCGAAACAATGGTGTTTCGGCTCGAGGACGTCGTAGTGGTCCTCAACAAGCGTCACGTGGTAGAGGTCGTGGTGTTACTCAAAGTCAGACTGAGCGTTTTGCCACTTCATCAGACTCGCAAAATTGCTTTGATCGGCGCGATCCATCGTCTGGTAGATCTGCACAGTATCATGTGGACGACTATTATGTCGAGCATGATGTTGATGTTGACGGTAATTACTAGGACAGCCTTAGACAAAGAAGGGGAGATGTATCAGTTCCGGTTGATCAGAGAGGGCCTTATGTCGCAGTTGCCACATCAGGCGTAATTGAGCCTTTTCTGTTGGACACTGGTGCAGCTAAAAGTTCCATCATACATTCGAAACTCCCTGGCGCGCCTTTGTCTGGCTTAACGAATGTTTCCGTTGGATTCTCTGGCGCCCCTTTAGCAATCCCGTTTCTAGCCCTTTGCCTCTTACAATTGGGTCTCGTGAGTTAGAAGCTCCTTTGATTTTGACTACTGGTTGTGGTGAGAATCTTTTGGGCCTGGATTTGTTGAAGCGGTTATATGCGACTTTGTACTGTTCTCCTGCGGGAGTGGAGCTTACGTTGGGTCAGAGAGTGATCTCTCCTATGTATTTGTCGACTGATAAGCTCCCACCGGAATTGAGTTCTCTTCCTGAGTCTTTGTGGGCAACAGGTCCCAATGATGTGGGCCTGCTGGATATACCACCTTATGTTGTTCAGTTGAAATCCAACGTGCGATTGCCACGCATTCCCCAGTATCGTATCTCTCTTGATGGAGAACAAGCATTATTAGCGATCATTTACGATTTGATCGATAAAGATGTCATTGAAGAAACTCGGGGTAACGTGTGTAATAGTCCTGTGTTACCTATTTTGAAACGAACTGATCCATCCAAGCCTCCTGCGTATCGTTTTGTTATTGATTTACGGGAGGTAAATAAAATTGTTGTTCCACAGTTTCCCGTGGTGCCTGATATTACGGCTTTGCTGACTCTGATTCCAGCTTCTGCATCATGGTTCTCGGTAATTGATCTGAAGAATGCTTTCTTTAGCATTCCAATTGCTGAGGAAAGCAGAGATCTATTCGGTTTCTCATTAGGTGGTCGCAGTTTCAGGTTTAAACGCGCACCTCAGGGCTACTGTGAGAGTCCATCGATCTACAGCCAAGCTCTTAAGAGTCAACTTGATGCGTTTGTGTTACCGGCTGGTGCGGCCTTGATTCAGTACGTTGATGATCTGTTAATAGCTGCTGACACTGAACAGATTTGCAAAACTGCTACAGTATCATTGTTACAGCATCTATGTGACTTACATCACAAGGTGTCACCTTCTAAACTCCAATATTGTTGTCAAGAAGTAACCTATCTAGGTCACTTATTGTCAAAGGCGGGAAGACGGTTGACCCCTGAAAGAATCGCAGCAATTGCTCGAATGACTGTGCCAACAACTCAGAGAGATGTGCGTGCCTTTTTAGGTATCACATCATACTGCAGGCAGTGGATTCCGAACTTTTCACTGTTAGCGAAGCCATTGATAGCGCTCACGTGCAAGGATGTTTCGACTCCTTTGCCATGGACGGAAGAATGTCAGAAAAGTTTTTCTGAACTGCGTGATGCGTTGTGTTCGGCTCCTGTGTTAGGTACTCCTGACTACAGTAAGCCGTTTACACTATACGTTCACGAGAGAGAAGGTTGTGCATTGAGTGTTCTGACGCAACAATTTGGTGGTAAACAGCGTCCATGTGCATATTTTTCCTCGACCTTAGACCCGGTAGCTAGAGCGTTGCCAAGTTGCTTGAGAGCGACAGCGGCAGCTGCGGTGTCTATTCGACAATCCGCAGGTCTGGTCATGGATAATATGCTCATAGTGATGGTTCCGCATGCAGTTGACACTCTTCTGAATCGGACAAAGACTCAACATCTGACGAGTGCAAGGTTGTCCGGATATGAGTTGACACTTTTGGCAAGTCATATACAGATCAAGCGTTGTAATGTGCTGAATCCGGCGACATTGTTGCCGATTAATATGGAATCAGATGATGTACCACCACATGATTGTTATTTACGAACTGAGGAAGAAACGAAGGGTCGTGTGGACCTGAAAAACACTCCATTGACGGATCCCGATGGCACTTTGTATGTTGATGGTTCATGTTTTAAGTTGCCGAATGGTGATGTGACGACTGCGTATGCTGTAGTGACGTTGAGTACGGTTGTGGAAACTGCGAGATTGAGCCAGAACTCAGCACAAGCGGCAGAATTGATTGCGTTGACAAGAGCGTGTGTTTTATCTAAGGGAAAGTGAGTGAATGTGTTTACCGACAGTCAGTATGCATTTGGTGTTGCACATAGTTTTGGTCGACTGTGGAGAGAAAGAGGATTTATGACATCGCATGGTACGAAGATCCAACACGGACAGCTCGTGAACGATCTTTTGGATGCACTTACATTGCCTAAACAGGTGGCAATCATTAAATGTAGTGCGCATCGAAAGGTTACGGATGACGTTGGTCGTGGTAATGCATTCGCGGATGAGATTGCTAAAGAAACGGCTAAGAACCTTGCAACCCGAATGTATGTTACGAGTTCAGTGAGGTGGCCGACGGAGACTAGTATGTGTGAAGACACTGTTGAGAGCGTGAAAGCAATTCAGAATGAGGCCACTGAAACTGAAAAGATCAAGTGGAAAGAGAGCACGGGGAAGTTAGACACGCATGGATGTTGGGTTGACTTGTCAGAATATCAGAGGTGGATGTTACCGGATGCATATGTGCTAGCTGTTGTGACTATGGCTCATGGTTTGTCACATATTAGTGCGAAAGGTATATGTAAGTTATTGTCCCCTGTATGGAAGAACGATGGTATTGCTAAATGTGCTGAGAGGGTGGTTAAGAGTTGTATGGTGTGTCTGATGCATAATCCTGGCAAGGGCACCCCCACTCCACCTGGTCATTTTGCTCCTCCTGCCTGTCCCTTTGAGGTTATCCAACTGGACTTCATCCATATGGAGAGATGCAATAATCTGAAGTACGTTTTGGTTGTGGTTTGTGCGTTCTCCAGATGGATCGAGGCCTATCCTCTTAAGGATAATACTGCCCTGTCCACAGCGAAAGTCCTACTGAAGGAATACTTTCCTCGGTATGGAATGCCACGGATTGTGTGGTCAGATAATGGAAGCGAGTTTGTGGGAAGTGTGATGCAGAGTGTGTGTAAGGGCCTTGGAATTCGACAGAAATTCCATAGCGCCAATCATCCCCAGGCAGCGGGTTTGGTTGAGGGGTACAATGGTACTCTGAAGTTGAAACTTGCGAAGATACAAGCTACGACTGGTTTGTCATGGCCCGATGCCTTGCCTCTGGCTCTCTTATCGACCAGAGCGACTGTACACTCTCGAGTAGGGCTCAGCCCATATGAGATTGTGTTCGGCCGCCCTGCTAACATTTGGGGAGTCCCGAGGCCTAAGGCCTTTGACAGTCTTGAGTATCCAATGTTGATTGATTATCTTCATGATCTGACTGCTAAATTGAGGTTAATTCATCAACAGGTCTTTGAAGCTTTACCGGCACAGACAGAGGGTCCTGGACATCGGCTTCAACCGGGTGACTGGGTTGTTACCCGTAATTTTGGCAGAAAACGTAACCTGGAGCCGAGATTCGTGGGACCCTATCAAGTGCTGCTAGCTACGAGGACTGCAGTTCGGTTGGAAGGCAGAAAGAACTGGGTTCACGCCACGCATACCAAGAAAGTTCCGATCCCTTTACCAACGGACAGTTGGGTGAGAACTGGTATTGCGGCAACGGAAACTGGGACCCCTCTATGCTTTGTGCCGTTCAGTGATGCTCAACCTGTAAGAGACACTTCATCGCAGCCAGACGCATCTGTTGAGTCATCAGTTTTGGAGAACTCAAGACCTGCATTGTCATCTGATCGACTGAACACTGTTACACCAGTTGAACACTTATTTAAAGAGCAGACTCGACCTGGAAGAAATCGATATTTTCTTCGCCCACGTAACAAAGACTAATACATTTTTCCTCATCTTTTCCTTTACTGTTACCACGAACATTATGAACGATTACATCCTTTTCTGATTTTTGAGTTTTTTATGTGTACTCTTTACAGCTGAGAGATTTTATTAAGTTGAGTGTTTGTTTAGGAAAACCTATCATCCGGGTTAACCGTAGGGCCGTGCGGGTACTCCTTTCTGTTTAGCAGGTTCCTGACACTAGGTTGGTTACTTTTGTCGACTCCTGGGAACTCCTGGGAATTGATAATCGCTACTCAGAACGAAGTGCGTCAAGGACGTCACGGACGGTTTTTAGAGGATGGCATTCTTCTAAGCTGTTGGAAGAAGAAAGGATGTCGGCGCAAAGATCAAAATTGCATAAGATCATACGGACAAAATGTTTTTTATTTCAGGTATTCCTGCTGTTTCTGTTATTGCCTTCCATTTCACCTACTTTTTCTCCTAAACTAAGTGCTGTCACCACTGTTTCTCCACATTCCTTTCATCCTCTGCCCCAACATGAACAGGTTAGGCGTGCGGAATTTATGAATAATTCCTTCGTTCAACTCCTACATCAGCATCAGTTGGTGGTGAATACTTCCAATTGTTGGGTGTGCGGGTTAATGCCACATACCATGGATAGGGGTATTCCGTACTTGGTTCTCCCTTATAGCTCCCAAGGGTCAGCTCGAGCATTCCAAACTATGTTCCGTAGTGCACTAGATTCCTACCCCAGTCGAGAGCCACGTTCTGCAAACTTTGGTCCTGGTCCGTACCACAAGCCTTTGGCGATAGCGATTGCTGATTTAGATAGAGATATTTTTGATGCATCGCTTATTCCAGAAGAAGAGGTGCAAGCCTATAAAGATCTGAGTCAGGTTGAGTATAGTATGTCAGTGGGTGATAGACAGCTTAAGAGCTCGTCTCCAATATGGATCGTACCCCACCTCGGTAACTTCTGCTTGAAAGGTCTTGGTCGGAATCCGAGAGCACAACTTGGGGAGAGTGCTTGTACTGATACGTATGTTTTACCAACGCTCTCTTCCCCTGTTTTCTTGACTGCCAAGGGTACCTATTTCGTATGTTATGAGCGTGCATATACCTGGTTGCCCCGTGACTTCTCGGGTACCTCTTATATTGCAAATCTTTTGCCACCGACTTTCACAGTTGCCTCAGACTATCACAAAACTAGAGTTGTGAGAGGCGTTATTAGTAAAGAGGACACTGCCGGTCAAGAAGCAGGAGACTTCTTTAAGGGTTTCTTGCCGTTTTGGGGACCTATGGTTAATAGTAGGAACCTGAGACAGTTGACCAGGGTGGTAGAGTCGACTGCTAACATAACTGCGAGTGCTCTTGGTAATCTAACAGCAGAACTTCAGGCGGATAGACTTATGACGTTGCAGAACCGTATGGTTCTAGATGTTGTTCTAGCAGATAGAGGTGGTGTGTGCAAAGTGATCCATTCGAGTTGTTGCATTTTCATCCCTGACAACGCTCCAACTGTTTACCAAGCCATCTCGAAGTTACATAAGATCTCCGAGTCCATACACGTGGACGAAGGTGGTTGGACACTTCTAGGATGGTTTTGGGGCCTGATATCAACTTGGGGTTGGAAGATTCTGATGATCGTAGGGGTTGTTGTAACGTTTTTGTTCACATGTTGTCTTTGTGTGCAGTGTGGTCCTGCCTTATGTGGTCTTTGTGCCACAACGTGTATAAGACGGCCATCTGTTACCAAGGAGACATTGATGGATAGAATGATGTTCCAGCAACAACTAAACGATTTGATGAATATCGAAATCGATTCTGATCTCGACTAGTGCTTGCCTACATGAGGGCAAAAGGAGCGTCTGAGGTTCCGTGAGAATCGTAATGGCACTTTTTGGGTGTGTTCGAATATGGACGAGTTTGGTATCTACGAACCGCAAATGACGAGTTTAGTGGGTGTACGCGTTTTCGCTACGCTACTATGTACGGTTCATCTCATTTCTGGGTATGTCCATCTGAACCCTCGGGTTCCATCTTAGATACGGCATCCATTTTGTTTCTTGCCCTCAAGTAGCCAGCGAATGGACCTTGTCCGCTTCGTGACCCTGGGATTCCCAAGCTTCCGTGGAGGACACGTGTTCCTTTGAAGGTGTCTTTACGATGAGGGGGATGACACGGTAAAGGCAGATGGCTCCGCTTGAGGGTCATCTTGCCGTGCCAGTGTATTGTTTCAGTCATGCATGCATTAGGCACGAGTCCTTTGATCATGCAATCAAGTTTCCGATATTACCCTTTTACACTCTTTCTCCAATCTGTATGCATCCTTGTTTTTCCTTTGCATCTGTTCCTGTCCTTTCTCCTAATTCGTTTACAGCCAGAATGGAATGTGCTTAATGTGGGGATAGTGTGCTTTTACAGTTGGGAACCGGCAATGCTGCTGTAATTATGTTCCGGGCTTATGAAACCTGAATGCGACCCTCTTGAAGTTTATTGTGGGAACTGAGTTGTAACCTTTGTTCGTCGTGTTGTGCAATGACGAAAATGTGTATAAAAGGAGCGATCCACTTGTGCAATTTGAAGCAGTCTCCCAGAACCTACACGTTGTGTACTTCTTGCGACTTCTGTATCCCTGCAGTAATAAACGCTGATCTTTGACGCCGCCGGAAGTGTCCCGTGTCTCTGTGTTTTGTACGCCGGAACAGGTAACCCACGAAGGTTTCAGGTGTTGTCCCCTGGCACCGCTGGGCCTTAGAATAGCCCAGTCCTTCATGTGTTGCCATAGTAGGTTAAGCTATTGCAGAGGGCATGAGTGAGTGTCTATGTGTGTCTGAGTAGGAGTCATTTGAGTGTCTGACATAGGAGGCAGAGTGTGTTGAAGCACGATGATGAGACCGGATAGATCTTGCAATTATCTTGGACATCGAAGTCCATGATGGATTACATGTCGCGGGCTTGGGCCGTCTTGGGGTGTGGGTCCCCCATGTCGTGTGAGGAGCCTGTGTAATTACATGCTTGTATGTTTTTGCGCATGATGGCTACTTCTATTTAGTTGTTGCTCACTTGTATGCAGCTCTTTGACATTCATCTAGCAAGCTCTGTCATTGGTTCGCAATACTTCTGTATGCTGAAGTTGTGTTGGCTGGATGTGTCGAGGAGGAGTTGCCAGTGGTATGCCTATGATACAATGTTGAGTCCATAGCTAATCACGATTGTGGCATGCCCAGACATGTAGATGTGAAAGATTGTAGGGCTGAATGAGGATCTCTGGGATACTCCACACCTGGTCTGACCCACACGTATGTACGTTGAGGACAGAGCAGATACAGTTGAGGGCCTTGTCTTGGATCCCTTTCTTGTGGAGTCAGCATATTTGTGGCCTTTGTGAGACAGTGCTGAAAGCCACTGCAATTGGTCAAGGATGATGATTAAAATGGTAGATTTTGCGCTCTGTGTGGATGAGGTGCCTTGACATTGGGTGAAACAACTCTGTAGTGCATCTCGGCCAGCAGTGATGTTTTGGCTGTGCAGCATCTGCTTCAACATGTTTGTGTGTGGATGCCATTCAAAGTAGGCACAGTCAGGTCGCCAACATGAAGTCAACACCACAGGGATGTTGCATTGTTTGTCACTGTAACTATTCACGTTGTGAATAGGCCACCTTTGCTGGGGTTTAATAACACCACCTATTTGCGTTTGTCCTCTCACAGATGGCCGCCGACCGATCACCCAGGGGGACATTGACTGTTTCCGGGACCCACACGCCACTGGTGAGTAGTGACCAGAACCATTGGTATGTTGCGTGGTCATGAGTGTCTGTGCCAAATGCAGCACGTTGTTGATTATCAGTATGGGTATGTATGGCATGTCAATTGCCTATGATGTGCTCAGGTATTCAGCCTTTCCGTACTGTGTCTAATATGGTAGGGTAAAGGAGTACAATGCATTTAATTCAGACTTGTGATTCTGTCCTTCAACAGTTATTGATACACATGTCAATGTCTGTGCCTATTTGCGAGCAAATAATGCTGCCAACTAGGCATTTACACTGCAGTTGTGATGGCAATAGGCCACTAGCATTTACTCCCATGTTCCTTTGCGCAGCCTAAGCAAGATGGCACACATACATGCGTTTGACATTGTCCAAGGGGCGTGCAGTGGGTGTAGCATTGTGCACAATGAGGCAGTGCCATAATGTCCGTACAAGGTCAGACATCTTGGCACAGTGATGCCTAAGGTATGCTGCATAGCATAGAAGCAGAAGTGGCAGGGTGTAGCTCTGATTCAATATTGTCAATGGTGTGTTACACAAACACATTCCTTTGATGTGTACAGCAATTGTGAATTTATATTTGTGCACTACAGTGGTGTTGACAGGTTATGTCCGTGTGGACATACCAGGCTGGAATCAGGATCATGTGTACAAACTCATCGGACTCATCGGACTCATTTTGTGACATCACTTAACACACATTTCATTGGCATGCATTAGCTATGCATCATTTAATGTCACATAGATGAGCTCATCAGGACTGAGTAAGTGTGTCACAATCGCAAGAAACTGCCGCAACAAGATCTGTGTGTAACAATTACACAATCCTCATGACCCCAGTGTGCCATTACAAAGTGTAATCCATTGTAACAGTTTGCGTAGTTGCAGCATGCATGCTCATCTCTACTATGGATTGCGATTGGGGTTTATAACACATGCATGACTGGCAGTTGTGGGTCAATGATGTATCCCCCTCGCCGTGGATGACTATCACCAATTGCATAGTAATGGTGGAGTGAGTAAGTGCCTAAGTCCGCATTCATACCCTAAACATGTTTCCATGTGTGCGGCATGATGCAGCATGATTACAAGTGTGATTAGGGCAGTACCAGGCCTGTTATTGTGCACGTAGTGTGAGACTCCAATAGGTATGTATTCACACCTGCACACATTCCCCCTTGCCTGTCTTGCCACTGACTTCATGTGCTGCACACAGTTCCTGGGGGACACACATGTCTGCACATGTGCATTGTAATTTGGATGCAGCTGTCTGTCACAGGGTGGGAGAGGTTTGAGCTGTGCATGTAGGGGTAATGCCTCCCGAATGAAGTCAATTGTACAGGTCACACACAGCCCGGTTGTCCAAAGGTGCCATGTGTGTAGTGTATCCTTAGATTTCTGTTGTGTCAGTGCATGTCCCATGCCATGCACTGTCATGTCAGTCTCAACAGCATGTAGTTATTTAATCATGCGCAGACATTGTGTTTAACAGGTCAGTCCTTGACGTAACATGTTTTTTTCCACTTGTGAACAGATCTCATGTTGTACGGTTACATAGTGTAAGGCAATGAAAACTGACATAGATTTTTATTCTCTCTCAGACAACATGACACCTGAGGAACAGCACCGGTTCCAGGTGGCCAAGGACCGGTACCTCCATGTGCGTAAGGTACACAAGGGATACCGCTTGATGGCACGGAGGTACCGGGCAGAGAGGAGGGCAGGGACCTGGCCAACGCTGCCAGAATGTGTCACCCCTGGCAGCGGCTCAACACCATCCACGTCAGGTGTCGTCTTGGGATCCTGGGATGTTGGTCCCCCTGCTGCCACACCAGCACCAGTGCCAGGCCAGCATGCACCGCCACCTGTGCCAGCACCGGCACCAGCACCAGCCCCCGCACCAGCACCAGCACCAGCACCTGCACCCGCACCAGCCCCGGCACCGGCACCAGCACCAGCACCTGCACTGGCACCAGCCCCGGAACCAGCACCAGCACCTGCACCGGCACCAGCCCCGGCACCAGCACCGGCACCAGAAACGGCCACCATGGACCCTGGACTGTCCCTCATAATGCAGACTCTGAATCGGCACACTAAGCTCCTCGAGGACCTCCACCTTGAATACTCCTACCTTAACCGGCAGATCAATGAGATCAGGGAACACCTTGACCTGCCCTGAACACTACCCCAGTTCTCACCTCCCCCCCTCTTCTCCCTTCCCACACTGTCCCCCTTTTATTATTATGTTGTGTCATGTCCTAGTTGTATGTGTTGTTTAGCATAGGTTAAGTGTAGGCTTAGTTAGGGTTAGTTTTAGACTCTTTCTACTATTTGTATTTCATAGGATTTGGGGATAGGTTTGATTTATCTTTGGGTGGGGGGTTGATGTATTTATTCATGTTATGTATTTGTAAATAGTTATTTAAGATAGTTTTATGTAGCATTCTGATTTGTACTTAGGTTAGGGCTAGAGTTAGGGACATAGATTAGTGTAGGTTTTCTTTTCATAGATATGTGTTTGTTAAATAAATGTGGTTGAACATAGATTTCTGCTCGCACCTATATCATGGCTGATGCGGGGGAGTGGGTCTTGCACCATTATTTGCAAATCATATAATCTGTGGAGAAAACAGTGTATGTGTAACTATGGTCGGGACCTGTCACTCAGCAGGATGGATAGAGCCCAGATACCTTAGATGTGAGCACAATGAACTTGCATGTCTGATAGGTTAGCAAGTGTGGTTTACGGCCTACTCTGGTGACAGTTCATGGTGACCTCGAACATCTAACATGTCCCTGACCATGGCCAATCGATCTCCATTCCATGCATGCTGTTTGTAATTTGTGGTTCCATTGTTAATGTCACATGGCACTAATGTGTCAGTGAGTCACATGAGTGATATGAGTCTGAGTAATGACTTTGGAATAGAGGTCACTCACAGGTGTCTTGGAGTATTGGCACTGTCTGGGATACAGATTTAACTTTGAGTTTCTTGCGATTGTGACACACTTACTCATTACAGCAATGGCTTGGGACCTGATGATGTTGGTTTGCAGATAGACAGTTGTGCTGCACACAAGTGGTTACATGCTGCATTGCTCCCTGTACCAACAGTGCCATAGCCACTCATCCCAGCTGTTACTATCGCATTGTCTCATATTGATGACACCCTTGTAATCTTTCCACTGAGAAAGACTATATGCAAAGTGCAGTTCACATGACATCCGTGGGCACATTGGCCGATATGTGTGCACTTCATGGCAGTGTTCAGAAGTAGCTATTGCATATGTTTTGAACAGGTAGGAGCTAGCTGACGCAATGCACTTTGGAATCAGTAAGTATTGTGGACTCAACTTCAGTGTGACCTAGTTTGTAGTTCCATATATGTAGGTTAGACCTGTGCCCTTGGGTCTCCTCTGCAATGTGAATCTGTTGTGAACACCTAGAGATGTGACATGCAATGTGCTACATCACATCAATCTTTGGCAAACACGTCCCGTGTTTGGCTATATGCAGGGAGAGTATGCTTTGCTATCATTGTTTGTGACACTACTTCTGTCCTGCAACAGACTTGTACATGTTGTCACAGATGCATCTTGTTAGTAAGTGGCTAGGTATATGCTGTTTCTAAATAGGTACGGTGTGCACAGAGTCCACAGTCACCAGAGTCTGTGCAGAGTTTAAAGTTAGATATGACCTTACTCTATGGAGTGTTACCTTGTTCAAGCAGTAAGGCAGGATCAGAGGACAGTACTAATCCTTAGTTGTACACACTCAGTCAGCAGGAGGTCTCAGACACTCAATAACTGAACTCAAGGACACTGTTTTTGAGATGAAAATATATGTCTGTTTTATTTTATAACCAACAATAGGTATCAACAGATACTTACTCAGATTGCGAGGCCTTAGTTACATACTTTGGCAATGTGCCATTGACTTTGTTAGTTAATAGTTACAAGTTGTTGCAATAGGCAACACCATTTCAAACACAATAATACATTGAGCTCAATGTGAGTTAGAAGTGATTTGTTAATGATTACTTCCAGGATACTTTTTAAAGTCATGGCCTGGATCCTATATTCAGCCCTGTGCAAGGTCTTGGAAACATGTGAGTATATCCATTGAAGTTGCTGTTGTTATTTTCCGCAAATAATTAGCAAGTACTAAACTTGACCCGAAGAAGAAATTAGACAGAGTCACTGCCAATGATTTCCTATGGAAGAAAATAGTGTGATTGGTAAGTATGGTTGTGAGTGGTTTTCAGGGTCAGTGCTGGGCAACAAGATCCAAAATTGGGATCTCTCCTAATAGCAGTAGAGTTTTTCAATTTCTGTTAGTTGCTTATTTTCAAGCAAAACTTGTAATATTTAGGATATCCCCCCTTACAAGGACTTTCTTATAAAACCAATCAATGTTAACCTATGGAATAAATTTTGCTTTTCGGCTGTTTGGTAAGTACTCGACTGGCAGAGTGAAGGTTCTGGGCACAGACTCAAGGTTCACCCAGGCTCAGGTTTGTACAGTTGCTACACCTCTGTGGGACTGTTTCAGACGGGGGAAGAGTTAGTGTTGCACAATGTTATCCCATGGGAGGCAGGAGGTCCTTGGTTGCTGGCTGCTGACTAGCAAGCCACACAGCTGTGGGAGCTGGGGTCCAGGTCAGTTGCTCAGGGCAAATGTGGGAAGTAGGTAGGAGTAGAAGTTACACTGCCAGGGCCACTCGGGCAGGTTGGTGGAGGGTGCCTTTGACCCTTTGTGCGCTCAATGGATTGCAATGGGAAAGCTTCTGTGCAAACCAAGGCTGCAAGCTCGGGTTTGCCCCCACCACGTTGGGGGTTAAATAGGGTATTTTGAGGGTAGGTATGTCCCACATAGTCAGGCATAGGGGGCCGCAGGGCGCTGGGTGCTGGGGTGACTTTTGGTCAGGATAAATCTTACCCTCTGATGATTGTGGCCGGGGGGGTCCGTGGTTCGGAGGCTGCAGGCGTTGTAATGAGCGTCGCGGTGAGACCTTCTTGGCCAGATTTGGGCTCACAGTTTGCGGGGGACGTCATTGTGGTCTTTGTCCACTCCAACACAGGCCAGGCTTGTCCAGTGCAGGGTGTGCATGCTTTGCGGTTCCGTGATGATGCCAGGGGTTGGAAACTTGCTTTGGCCAGAGCTACTGCTCATGGGCCTCCCATATGATCAGAGTCACAAGGTAGCCAGGTCCGCAGGGGTTAGTGATGTTGCTGGTCTGGGCTGTGGCAGGAACAGTTTCAAGGGCCAACAGCCCGGTAGGGCTGGGGCAAAAGCAGTTGGTGTACTTGTCTCCTTAGCAGCTGCACAGTAGTTTATTTCATCTTGCTCTTCCTTTCTTTTTCTAAATCAGGCAAAGGTAGCTTCAGGGTGCCTGTAAAGACTATGTGTCTTTGCGTTACAGGTAGGTACAGGGCAGGGGCCAATGTGTCCCTGCTCTGGGGTGGATACACACAATATCCTGCCACTCACCTGTGGGAGTGGCCCTGTAGCCTAGTCCTGATTGTGCGGGGCTTCGCATCTTCAAGATGGAGAGCGCACGGAGATGGCCTTCACCTCGCCTGCCCCAGCTGAGGGTTGGTGTGGGCAGGCTGGAACATACCCTGTACTTATTATGTATTTCCGGCCAGTCTTCCCACAAGAGTGGGTGTCAGAACGGGGTGTTGGGAACAGTTTTCTGGGTACAGCCCGTGGCCTTTTCGAAGCTCACTGAGTCTGCATGCCTTTGAAGGGTCACCCTGGCCATCCTGGGGGAGGATACCTAGCACCCTGCCCAGCATGTGCATTATTGCAGGCCCAGGGGAGCGGGGGCTGTGCACCCTGGGGTCCATCAACATGTCTGATGTGTGGCAGCCTAGGCAGCCTCCCAACCAGACGTGGATTGTAGGTTAGTTGTCCATGGTTATACAATTGTGAATATTAGTGGTTCGGGAAGGAACATAGGCCCTGGGCACCTGATTGGCAGGAGTCCAGGGCACACTCACTCAAAGTCCATTCAGCAGTTCCTCAACAAGTGGGTGAATACCATGCATGAAAGATACTAATTTATCACACACATGTCATACATGTAGTGTGACCAGATTTTCGAGATAGCTAGTTGTGCCATCATTTCAATGTTGTCATTGCAATTTTGGCAGTGTAATCTTGTTGGGCACCCTCTGGGCCTTCTTCACTCTCTGACTCCGGTTGTCTCATCTTTGCTGTCATTGCAAGTGTCATTTATTTAGGAAGACTGTGCCCTCTTCTGATGGGTTTAGTTGTATTGCTCTTTCACATTTCTTAGCCTGTATTTGGACAGGTGTTTTTCAAACCAAATCCGCTCTCCCTTCCCCCCACAGTTTCCCCTGCTGAGCCGCACAGTGACACGCACCTTTGTAACACCCGCATGCCAGGCTGATCCTCCAAAATCCCCTTCCACTTGCATACCTCCACGCCGGGTCCGCGCAAAGTGCAGGAACATCCTGGGTCCCATAGCGCAACTACACAAGTTGCCACTACGATGCTAGCACACTCAACGCCCTCAACATAGGACAATCACACACCAGCTTCATCAACAGCACAGTACGCACAAAAGGACACATCTCCAGCCGGTACTGCATTGTCACCATCATTGACTCTGGAAATCCAACCACTCAGTTGTAAGCAAACTACCTCAGATGCATTGTCCCCAACACCTGCCACAGATGCCAACACACAAGTGAACTCTGGGACCTACTCAACTCTACCTCCCCAGACATGGTCTCCATGACAGTGACCTAATTGTGCCCCGCCCCTGAACACTCCCTCGCCATAGCCATCCTGTGCAGCTACAAGATCAAACACAGGTACCGCCTCAACAGAGTAGGACTATGAATTGACATAGTCAACATGAAAAATCACTGAGTCTGAAACAACCACAGCAACATCCTCATCAATGCAAGACACATGCACATCCAGATCCACAACAATCCTAAATCCCCCCTCAGAGTAACCCGCATCGACATAGCCTCCAGACCACAAACACAGTTCCACATCTCCATCACCAACTTTGTCGGTACACACACCCTCACATCCACAGACTACATCCTTCATGTCGGGCTGAACTTCCACCTCGTGTCCATTGACGGCACTGTATCCACCACCCTGACCGACACCCTGGCCACCCTCAGGCTCATACAAGTTGGCACAACACCCACCCACCACAACAGCCACACGCTTGACCACATATTATCTGCAAGCTCCCACGTACACTCCAACCACCCAGCCTACCTCCACTGGAACAACCATCAACGCAGCAAATGTGCCTTCCATGAAGACAGCATGCGCACCCACACCCTACAGATCCACTGGCACTGCTGGAGCACAGTCACAGAAGTACAGCTAACCATCAACCTTGCCTGGAGCACAAACACCCACACTCACTCCAGCAGCCAGAACGTCAGACAAGGAACAGGCAACTGCGCAAACACACTTGCCAAGATTAAGACACACTCCAACAGACACACCAGCAAGTGAGCCAGCTGGTTCAATGCAGAACACCAGGCATCAATGCTGCCCTGCCAAGAGATAGTGAAGAAAGACACCATCAACTCCAGAGATACGCAATTCGCCCTCCTTCAAAGACCGCATTGCCAACAACGCACACACCAGCCAAGTGCTCTTCAACCTAGTGAAAGGACTCTCCTAAACCAGCTCCGCCAACAACACCATACCACCTTTGCAAGACTTGTGCAACTCCTTAGTTACTTTTGTCCATCGCAAGGGTGCAGCCATCAACGATGGATAAAACGCCACGAATGCCATGACTAGCACTGAGGCCTCCATCACCACCGATCACAGACACAGCAACCCCCTGATCTCCTGGACCAACGTACACAACACAAACACAATGCACATCTGGTACAACATCCACTACGGATCTTCCTCAGGCACATGCCCACACCACATCTGCTTAAAAGCCAGCCCCACCATTGCACCCCATATCCAGATGAGCATCAACAGCTCCCTCGTACATTCAACATTGAGGTGGAGCTGGAAGCACGCCGACATCAGCCCCATACTCCACACACAAATGACTGAACCCAAGGACCGCCTTTTGCTTCTGTCCCATCTCCCTGCTGCCATTCGTGTGAGGTCCATCAACAGACAACTGACCCACAAACTCTATGGGAACAGCATCCATGATCCCTCCCATTTGCGAATATGCGGCAACTCCTGCATCAAACTGGACACATCTCCCCCGCCAATGACATAAGGCCACAGATGGACAACAGTGAAAGAGCAGCACTCATTGACCAGTAGCTGTGATTAGACTTCAAAACTGTCTTGCACTGCACACTATGCACACGCATACACAACAATGAGATCCCAGACAAGGCTCGTGACTGTACAAAGTCCTTCCTCTACAGCAAAACCCAGTCCGCCCTCCTCCACCCTTCCTGCTCAGAGTCCACAGTGATCTTCTGCGGATTACCCCAGGGCTCATCCATCACACAACATTGTTCTAAATGGACATGTCACCACTTGCACACATTACACAACTGCCACACCTCAACATCATCTCCTACGAGAACAACAGCCAGCTGATCTTCTCCCTCACCATGGCCACCCTCCCTTACACAACCATAAAACATGTAGGACTGTAAGACGTTGCTGAGTGGATGAAGAACTGCCAACAGGAGATAAACATCAGACAAGACAGAAATGCTCATCCTCAAATCCACCCCCATGCATGTTGCACCTCCTGGTGTGCATTAGCCCTGTGAACAGATCCAGCAACAAACACCCACGCATGCACCATGGGGTTCAACATCAAGTCTACTCTCTCCATGCCAAATCAGGAAAACACCATCTCGTCCTCCAGCTTCATCACCCTCCAGATGCTTGTCAAGTTCAACAGGTGGATTACCACCAAGACATGGAGTACAGTCACACAGGCACTCTGCAGCTGCAAGTTGGAATACAGTAACATCCTCTATGCAGGAGCCTCATCCAAACTCTAATAAAGACTTAGACGCATTTATGATGCCTCTGCACACCTGGTCCTCGACATCCCTTGACGGCAGCACATCACACCCCACCTGTGAGACCTGAACTGGCTCACCGCCAACAAGTGTCTCACCTCCACGCACAAGAACTACACACACAAGCCACTCCACAACTCTGGACATGCATACCTCAACAGACAACTCAGCTTCTGCACCCCAATCCAGCAGGTCCGCTACGCTGACATTGCAATCGCCACAGTCACCCGCATCTGGACAGCTGACTCCGGCAGGGGGTCAGTATGCCACCTCAACACAAACAACTGTGACACTCTCCCCACCCTCCTGCAGCAGGCACATCACATTCTGACATTACTGAGAGTCCTCAATATTGGGTTTTGCAAGCAGTGGCAAACTCCCACCCACCCCCACTCCTTGAGACACGCAGGGGTTAGTGGTGCACTTTAAAGATGTTGTCATTGTAAAATTGTCTAGATTGCTTTTGCACATACACAGCCATCTCACTGCCTATCCGTGTCAGGTCACACATGTACATAGCTTGATTTAGCCTCGCTGTACCTTCTTGGGAACTCACTGCCCCTTACTTATTACCTAAGTTAATAACTTGATTGTTCATGGACACACACACCTGTGTGATTAAAGTGCATTTATTTACATGAAAAAGTGGTTTTGCATTGAGCAGAACTTGACCATAGGACATGGGATTGGCAGTCCATTGCGAGCGACAGAGCCAGGGGAGGAGGCGGATTTAGCAGTGCCAGTGCCATTGTCAATTAACAGGAGGAGATCTGCTATGGGTCAATGTGTGGGTCCACGCTGGGTGTTGATGGACGTCGGCAGACAGTGGGAAAGGAAGGGCAGTGAAATGCTGTTGTGTACAAACCGACAGGCCTTTGTACGTCACTGCTAGCTGGAGATGCGCATCACCATGGTGGCAGTTTCATCCTCAGCTTCGTCCGATGATGTGTCATGTGTCTCACATGTGGCCGGTGGTATGGTGGGAGCAGCACTGTGAGGCACAGACACATCAGGGTGCCGAGCTGAGGATGAGGATGCGCAAGCAGCAGATGTCACTAGACCGTGGGGAGGTAAAGCTGTCATGTGGAGAAGCATGGCCTGCCATATCTGTTCCAGCATGCGCTGGTGTTGAGCCGTGGCAGCCAGCTGTTGTAGCTCCCTCCGCTCCCTGGACTCCATTACCCCTGCCAGTCGGGATAATGCAGCAGAGACACTGCTGGGGCTATCCTGACGGGACAGTGTGTCCACTCTCCGGATCAGGACCCCAGCAATGTCATCCAGGGAGTGTTGGATGTGATTGAGGGAGGTGTGGATGTCTAGCAGCCTTGCAAAGTTGTTTTCAAGGCCATTCAGACACCCCCTGAGCTCCTCAAAGTTGACTGCCAGGCTCTCCAAGCCCACCCGCACAAAGTCCCATGTCTCCCGTTGTACCTCCAGCACCATGGTTTGAAAGGCCGCATATGTGCTGGCTGGGTCCTGGAAGGCAGCTGTGGTTGGAGGTGCTTGCTGCTGGGTGTTTTGTGCAGGGGGTGGGCTGGGCGCAATGCTGGTGGGTAGCCCTGCTACTGGAGTTGGTGTTGCAAAGGAATCGAGGATAAGGTCTAACTCGTCCATATTGATAGTTGGTGTTATGGACAAGTCATCGTTGTGGAGTGGGTCGTCCCGCTGTCCAGGAGGTGTTGTCACTCCCTCTGAAATGTTCATGGGAGATACAGTTTAACAGTGGTATCCATGTATGGGCATGCATTATTTGACTTGACAATCAGACAGAGGGAGACTGTACATGATCTATATTTAGAACAATAAGCATGCTAGTTACTGGAGGGGGATTATTTCAGAGACATCACAGATGTGTGTGTGTACTTGTACGTTGTAATATCACAAGTTGCCTAGGTGTGAAATGTGTCTTGACAGTGTCTACACAAAAATGCTACCTGATGTGTTTTGGTTTGTGTTATGTGACTGATGCAGTCCGCCACACCTATTAGGCAATGTTGATATACTCCGATTACTATGTGTGTACACTGCATTGTGTGATGGTGGCACCTGCTGCCTTTTTTTAGCTGCCCCTTGTCCCTTTCATGAGATGTGCCTTTGACTTCTGTGTATGGACAATGCAGACATGTGTAAATCTGTGTGGATGGTGTATCCTTGTCAGAGTAGTGACACTTGTGCATAGTAGGTCATCAAGTGTCTTTTTCACATCAGGGGTTGTGTGTACATACATTTGTGCCAGGGTGTGACATGCTCCCTTGAGGATGAGTTCCACACTAGTCAACATCAGTGAGGTGTCCTGCACCATGTGAATCTCTTGGTCCTGCAGGCATGCTATCCATCATGCCCTGTCACGTGCCTTATCAGGGTGGCTCAAGGAGTTGCAGGGGCTTGCACATGTGCATGTGTTTCGTGTGCTATTGTTGATGTGTGATGAGTGCCCACTATTGGCACATTGGCAATGTGAGCCTACTTGGGGGCATGTTATCATGGAGGTCCATGTTGTTATCTGCGCTTTGGCAGCAGGAGACTTCCGCTACAAGCAGCAAAGATGTCCTTGGAAATGTGCCACATATAATTCCAGGATGAGCACATGTTCTGGTGTGAACATGGCCTTTGATTAGAATTCTCTGCTGCATGTTATCAGGCACATTATCACCACTTTGGTGTCTGTTTTAGGCCGCAGTAGTGGTAATACTTTTCAGAACTTCCTTGATTATATGTTATGTGTTTTTTCTACAAAGCTGCACTGTGTGGGACACATGTGCCTCTAAGTTGCTTTGGCTCCTTGCAATTTGTGTGGTGTGCATTGCGTCTGCCATGTTTAATCTTGCTTCCTGCACTTCTTTGGGATTACCCTTTCAGAGTATGGTGCAGCATGTATGACAAATTTCGTTGCGATCTGAGCAGACAGTGTCCACACCCATTGCACACAGATTTTGTACCACATGTGGAGTGTGTGTGGCAGTGGTGGGCCGTATTGTGCATCATAGCAGGTGCCAACATTCTAGACTCTGCATGAGCGGTTAGATTTTCTAAGGAGGGACTACACACTCCATGCAGCACTCACAACGGATATTTGTGCGCATTATAAAGGAGAACAAGCATGACCTAAGCCTACTTTAGGGTGACAATACATATTGACAGCGCTGTATAGTTGAAGTCAGTCACATGCCTGTACATGCACATGGGTCTCGTGGAGCTGACCCCTTTGGACATTCTTAATTGCAATGGGAGGTAGATGTCATTTGAGAGATCCCAAAAAGGGCTTGTGCAGAGATTGTGGAGTACGCATGGAGGGGCAGCAGGCACACCCGCTTCCAAAGCCTTATTTAAGATGTTTTACATTGCCTTACCTCGCGCCGGCAGAAAGTCAATGCATGTTTCTACACTGACTCATAGGCATGCATAAGGGTTAAGGGAGAGTGGGCAGACTTTACTCACATGATTTGGGTGTGACCAATTTAGGCAACTTATTGGAGTACACTGATGACAGTATTGAAGGTGTTGACAGCCAAGGAGGTTGATCGGTCATAGGGGGCTTGTATCCTACATTGATTCCCACACACGGCCGATGCACTGGAAGGCAAGTGGGGCCACGAGTTGTGATCAATGGGAGTGCCAGTTCACTAAATGTGCAGAGTGTGATGGGATAGTTAGGCTACTACTGGTCAAGAGTACAGTAGGCAAGGGATCACTTGATGCGGCTAGGGCATGGGCCCATTTATTTTGCCCATTTGTGGAAAACGACAGCGAGTGCAATGTCAACACTGAGCCAGGTGAGCTGGTACCAGGCTAGTGCCTTTATGGCGCGCAGATGTGACCATTCCACACCATTGTAGACATGCATGATGGGTGAATCTCAAGCGGAGGCCTGTATATTGTGTTTGTGGTGTTTAGCTTCTGGACAACACAGATTAGCACAGATTACGCACTGGTAAGGCTATCAAGGAGTACAGAGCAACATGGGTAGTGACATGCCTTGAGGGATTGTGAAATAGACTTTAGTATGGATTAGTGCTGGTGATGTTGGTTTATATGGCCTGTGTTGTTATTGGTTTGGTATGCCCCTTTTTACATGGTTCTTCAGATTGATGGAAGTAGAGGAGACATGTCATTGTAACAAGCCAAGGATCCTATGCTCTGAATGATGAACACCATAGTGAGTGGAGTTGAACTAGGGGCCATATTATCAGGATCAGCCTTAATATGATTGTGGCTTGGGCGGCAGGTTACAGCCACTCTAGCGGCGGTGTTGTGCTTGATGATCGTCCCTTGTGAATTCCCATGAGAGTCCATGTTCTGGTGTGAACATGGCCTTCTCTGGGAATTCCAAGGGGCATATTATCAAGGCCATTGCCCCCACATTAATGGCAGTTTGCAGCCACTAAGGCAGCAAGGATTTTAACGCTGATCTTGGTAATATGTCCCTAGGTTTGCACAATGCTTAGATCTGATGATCGAGCTTACGCAGACTTGCGGATTTTAAAATCTTGCAAGTGAAAATTGTACATGCTATGCGTTGACATGGGGCGGGAGAGGGTGGTGTGTATTATGGACAGGGATATCTGTGCATGCAGGTGAGTTGCCTTGGGATGACTGAATGGCTTTCATGGTGCGCCACACATTGCATTTTGCAATGGTGAGCACACAACTAAGGGCCAAATTATCAGAGACAGCATGAAAGATTATCGGCACTTGAGCAGCAGGGAACTGCCGCTTAGGCGGGGATCATGGCCTTGATTATATGCCCTAGGGAATTCTAATAGAAGCCCATGTTCTAGTGTGACCATGGGCTTGTATTGGAATTCGCCAGTGCTTTTTTTCAGGGCCATTTTTGCCACTTTAGTGGCAGTTTTCTGCCGCTCAAGCAGCTATTATTTTAACGCTGTCCTTGGTTATATGCCCCATAATCCGTCTTTTTGTTGTGACATTGCATGTGTTGTCGGTATGCGGAGTGACTCTTTACTTTCTCATCTTGATGTACACAGTGCTGCATTGCATGTACAAGCAAGGGGGCACTTTTGTAGTACAGGCATGCGGTTGTCACCATGTCCCCCTTGCCTCATCACCACACTTATCCTAATCTTCTTCTGTAGTCGGCAACTCCCATGTGGCAAAATGAGTATGCAGTGTGAATGTGACTGGTCATGTGCACAAGTACACATGCCAGCAACAGGCTCAGCACAGCTGCTACATTTCACATGTGTCTGGCTTGTGTGCAAGGTTGTGTGGGGCCCTCCAAGTCACCCTTGTTGGCCATGCACATCCTTGCACTCAAGTCAGCCACATTTGCTAATTTGCAGGTGTGCTGTTCTTGCTGTTGGCATGCTTACACATGCACGTGATCAGTCACATTGACACTGCATACTCATTTTGTCACCTGTGAGTTGCGGCCTTGTGGAGATGATTTGGATATAGGTTGTGATGGTGCAAGCGGTGCATTTTGTGAGCATTGTGCGTCTCTACGTGATGTGGCCTTTTGTTATGTGATGTGGCACTTATCTTATGGTTTAATGATGTAGCTAGCCTGTGTTTTTCTGAGGTTTCAGTGCACATTTGGATGTCAGTGTGTCCGTCAATGTGTGTGTAGCAATGTTTATGTGTGTCCATGCCAACATACACAGGACTATCTGGGACCTGAACCACAGTAATTGTGGGTATGCAATGCTATGTATTATACATGTGTGCCATTGTGGCCATCCACCCCCGTCCACCCACTCCATAGTTTGTACTCACCCTGTGGTTGTGTCTGTTGACCTGCAGCGGTGTCGCGGCCCGGCACTCCAACCACCGTCTCCTCTGTGATGACTTGCGCTACCAGTTCCTCCTGGTCATCCAGCTCCAGTTGCGGAGCATGGCTACCACCTCCGGTGGCCATGGCTGCCCTCCGGTTGGCGGCCATCTTCTCCTTGGTGTTCTTCTTGCTGTCATTCCAGAGTTTTTTCACCTCCTCCACGGTCCTCCTCTTCCTCTCTCCCACAGCATTGACCTTAGCTGTGATCTCCTCTTTGATGCGTTTCTTTCTGGACAAAGGCACTGTCTTCCTTATGAAGAGCTCCTGCTGGTGTTCAGCCACCAAGCTATACAGGACCTGATTCTCCTGGTGGCTGACCCTGGGGTTCCTCCTCCTCTTTTCCTTCCCCTGGCTCTCTCCCTGCTCCTCCTGGCTGGTTGTGGGGTTCGCTGCGGTCTCTGCGCTTGGTCCTGCTTCCTCCATGTCTCTGGTCTGCTCTGCTCTCTGGTCACTGAACTCCATTTTTTATTTTATTTTTTCCCTGCTTGGGGGCCTTTTATAGTGCATTTTCCCGCTTGCTGCGTGCAAAATGCAGGCCTGTTGTCACTTTTCAGGCTAATTTTTTAGTTAAATTGTTTATCTCTACTTTTCGCGGCTTAGCGTGTGTTTTTTTATCGCCGGCACTTAGATTTTATCGCCATCACTAAGCGCCGGAACTTCGCCGGCGATAACATTTTTCGCGCTAACAGCGTTTAGCGATAAATATCTCTTTTTCTTGTTGATATGCCCCTTAGTGTTGTTCCTGTGGTTGTGGGACCATTGGTTGTGTTTTATTAGACCTCTGCAACCATTCCTAGAAAACTGGAAATTAAAAATGTTTTGGACTTTCAAACCTCCAAAGAACCCGAACAAACCCCCTCAGCCTATCAGCTGAGTGTTTCAGCAGAAACAAATCAGATTCAGCAAACCCTTAGAGAGAAGCTTTTTAAACTTGTGGAACTCAATATCGGATAAACTCTCAGGTATGCCCCTCTGAAGGATTTCAAGCTCTAAATTAGGCATGCAGGATCTCTGTCCAGGTGACATGATTTACTCTATCTCCCTGGTGGAGAAACAGGCAGCCTACATAAATAGAAATCAAGCACTAAGACCAAAGGTATAAATCTTGACCTGTTAAAAGTGCCAAAAGAATCCAACAGGCAAGAATATTTCCCTGCAAACAAAAATTTGAATTTTTCCCACACGGATACCAATGGCTCTAGCGGTAATGTGCTCAAAGCCTACCTGACTTTTTGAAGACTTTCTCAGATACTGCCTGCTGCAATGTTCTGGTGGGGGATTATGACTTGTAGAAATAAGACTAAGAGCCTGATTTTGACTTTGTTGAATGGCATTAAATCTATCAGTATGGCAGAGTACTTTACTCCTGTCATATCGAGGGTACTCTGCTGGCCCGGCGGACATCTCTGGACATTGGGAGAAACCGCTGGCAAGGAAGTTGCCTTCAATTCATTAAAAACTTGACTGACGGTACCGTCAAAATGATGGTATCATCCACCAAACTTTAAAGAAATGTTTGTATTGTTTTTTTTTCTCAAAGCAGGATTTTGCCTTTTAAAATACACCCACCCCATGAGCATAGTCTCATATGGTGTGTGAGACATTTTGCAGGTTTACCTGGTGGTAAGGGGCAGTGAAAACTTTCCATTCGACCGCCCACTCTAAATTGTGTGGGTGGTCGAATCACCAAACCTTTTAGCAGCCCTTACTCCAGCAGGATGTTGGAGGAGTATGTCAGTGACAGAGATGGAGTAGTCTCCATAACTGACATTGTCTGACCCGCCCATCTGTAAATCAGGTAGCCATATCTTCAGTTTTTTAAAGAGGGCACTCCGTGGCTGTTGCAAGAGAGTATGTACGTTCCAAGATAACACCGCTAATTGAGTCAAATTTGATTGCTGTATCCTACCCGCGCTCAATCGTGATTAATCTGAAATCAAGCCTAGGTCTCAGCCTATGATAGCCATTGACTATCATTGAAATGTGTGCTTTTTGGCATATTTTCTCTTTTTTATATATACACTTACATTTCTAGTTCCCCTTATTACATTTCTGATGTTTTGGTGTAAGTTTTACATTAGATGTTACCCTAATTTTATAACTGTAGTGGAATTTCTATCATGTTGTGTTTTTGACTTTTTAATTGTTTGGGTGTTTCAAAAGGGGTTGCACACAAAGAGAAAATTCAAAAAGGGTTGCCACGTGCACATCTTTTAGTTTCCTTCATTTAATTTATTTCGTCAAGCTTCATGTATCGTATTATGGGGCATATTATCAAGCCAGGCGATAAAATTATCGCCGCTTTAGCGGCAGAAAACTGCCGATAAAACGGCGATAATGGGCTTGATAATGTGCTCTATGGAATTCCAATTGAAGCTCAGGTTAGATGTCCTTCACATCTAACATGAGCTTCAATTGGAATTCCATAGAGCATATTATCAAGGCCATTATCGCCGTTTTAGCGGCTGTTTTCTGCCACTAAAGCGGCGATAATTGTATCGCCTGGCTTGATAATATGCCCCTTAGTCCTTGCAGCGTGCAGCCTCGGTAACGTGGCCTGCCCAAATGCCTCGTGTATGTACTCGAAATAAATTAAACGAAGGAAACTAAAAGGTGTGCACATGCCAACCCTTTTTGAATTTTGTAATGTATTACTGCCCTTCAGTCAGGTTGCACCCAAAAGGAGAACTTTTTAATTGAACAGAGTGTGAGTCACATGTATAAAGGCAGAAACATCCAATCATCAAAAAAACGGAGAAGCAAAAAGCAGGACATTTTTATTTTTTCGGACTTTATTACAGCGCTGCACATTAACTACAGTATAAAAACATCACGCAATTACACCAGTTTTATGTACGTTCTTAAAACTTGGATGCTGTATGTATAGATATAACATGTTTTTGACGTGTAATTTACAACACAGAGGGCGGGCGGGGCAGATAAAATTGTGACGTGGGGAGGTCCAGCAGCAAAAGAGAGACACTAGGTGTTTCTAATAGTGGTTGATGGGAATTGTAGTCATGTAGGTTGTGTATGTGATGGGATTGGTTGAAAGGGAGGGGTGGAGTCAGGTGCACTCTTTTGAAATAGGTGCAACAGCTTGAGGGAATTTAACACTGGTGGGCGTTAGAAAGCAGACACGCTTTGAAGAAGAACATAACAGTGTTGCACAAAGGTATGATTCATTTTGTATACGGGGTGAATCACGGAGATTACTTCTCTTGAAAAATTGTTAATTGGTGAGCAGGGGTATGGTTAAACTTACAATAGCAAAGAGGGCCTCTCTGGGTACAATGAGTTGAGCATAAAGCTGTGCGTTTAGAAGGAAAACGTCAAACATTCATTTAAACATGCTTATATGCACCAGATAAAGTGTTTGCTGTTTCTTTAAATGTCCGTAATCATAAACTAATGCTAATGTTTTAATGTTTTAACGTTTTTAGTGAACCCCTGAGGAAGAGCCACTAAGAGCTTGAAATGCATTGGGTTAATGTGATCCACTTTCAAGGATGTTCTATGTATAATGTCATGCTCCAGAAAAAGGCATCGAGAGGCATATCTGTGGCACAAGAAACGTTTTTATACATACACTGCTCTGCATGTGACAGAAATAACGTCGGTGATCAAAACTGATTGATTGGAACATATTGAATAAATTACGCGAACATGGATTCAATTACAGAGTACTTTGGTGAATTTGTTACAATTCCAATTACAAGCTGTGCGTCCGGATGGAGTGGAATGTTGCACACAAAGAGCACACACCTGTCTGCTCTTTGCCATAGCTACAAGGGATTCAACACAGGATTACACGAATAACACTTTTAACTAGACCTAACAAGGTAGTGACGTGGAGCACTTAAATACACCCCTGCTAAGAAACCCCTTTATCATACCCACAATGCCCTGCAAACCTCAAACTTTGACTAAAACCTCTTATTTTCCTCACATTTTTGGGACAGAAACTTCTGGAAAATGTGGGTATCCACAAAATTCCTACCACTCAGCATTTTCACCCTTTCCCAAATAACGAAAAGTTCTTCCCCACCTGTGGTACTTGGTCTGGCACAGGTGATACACAAATATGAAGTGGATTGATGATAAGAAAGTCCTGGTGTCTGGGCATGGGCTCATCCACCACCCTGAAAACTTACAGACCTTTTTGAAAAGTAGACTCCCATATAAGGTCAAGGAGGTGTGCCTTGCAAGAATCCCATGATAGTTTCTTACCCACAAATCAATGCAAGCCTCACACTTT
This sequence comes from Triturus cristatus, assembly GCF_964204655.1. Taxonomy (NCBI): domain Eukaryota; kingdom Metazoa; phylum Chordata; class Amphibia; order Caudata; family Salamandridae; genus Triturus; species Triturus cristatus. The sequence continues at coordinate 637,496,933 of NC_140591.1, forward strand.
GACTACAATATCACATTTGCCTCACATTTCTATGATGGAAACTTTGTGAATCTGTGATGATCCACACAATTCCTACCATCCAGCATTCCCACATCCTCCCGGTAAAGACGCTACCTGACTTGTGTGGCTGAGACTCCCTACAGCAACAGAAATAGATTGAATCAGGGCACAATTGGAAAACCCTCCAATAGGCCCACAAGGAGGCTTAAAGACTGTAGGCTGCCTCCGCCTCTTCTTATTACTTTTACCACTTTTTCCTTGGGTGACAGAAAGACTATTGTGTCCATGGGAGGGGAATACATAGGTCCACACCCAGCCCCATCCCTTCTTTTTGGTTTTGTCTACTTTTTCACTGGGGCATGGTGACTCTTTTTATGACCAGATTTCCACTGGGTATCAGAAATGCTGTTTTGCGAAGCACAGGCCCATGTCCAGTGAGCTGATCCCCAAAAGCAGGACACTATAACATTCCCTGGTACCTAGTGAACATTCTGCATTCCTGGGTGACTGATTGCAGTAAGCATATATATCCATCCCCAAATGGCAAAAAGACTGCTGTGCAAAGGGAGGCTGGAAGCACAAGCCTAAGAAGTGCTCACCAAAAAACAGTAAACTATCAAATTTCATAGGGCATTATGGGATACACAGCTCCATCCTGATCCCTTGAGGCAGTAGAAAGCCTTGTGCCCGAGGTAGGAGCACCTGCCTTTGCCCAGGAGGTTCTCCCCCAGCAAAAAATCATCGCTGTTGTCTAGTGGAGTAGATCACTGCTTAGAGATCATTTTCTAGTGCAACCCCAAGTAGAGATCCGTTAGGGCAAGAGAGGGCTTGCAAGGTGTCCATATTCCCTTTCTAATGCTACCTCTCCAATGTTGATCGGTACTCTGAGGGCAGAGTTATGTCCTCAAGTAGCGATTAAAAGTGAAAGCATGCTGTGCCTCCTGTAAGACAAAAAATAAAACTCGGGACACAGGTGAAGCTCTTCCCTCAGATCCTGACTTTGATTTCAGAAAAACATCTGATGTTTTTATCTGAGCTGCTGAAGCTCTGAAGTTACTCAATTAGATGCAAGGTTTTCATGACCATAGGACTGTAGGTTCTAATCTTTACTTCTAATTGAGATTTAATTTGAATTTAGTTCAAACTTTTAGGTGTGCTTGTTTCTCAATGTGAAAGAGGGATGGGATTTTTATATGATTTATGTGCTGCTGTAATATCAATAAAAATACATTATTTCCACCATTATTAGAGTATCCAAAGGCAAGGCTACATATGATTCCTGCAAGCTTCTTTAAGCCCTTTGGTGTCACGGATGTAACAGTTATATCCATGGCTACAGCACTGGTGTGCCATGGACATAACTGTTACGTCCAAGGGACACCAACGTGTAATCCCTGTGCCGAAAACAGCAGAGGGGTTTCCTTTTATTTTTGCCTCTGGAGGTGGGGAAGAACTTCCCCAACCTCCTGAGGTATTTCTTTTTTCAATGTAATGATGATCGCACGGGAGAGGTATTGTTGGAAAGGGGAGAATCTCCCTTTTCCAATGGTATCTTTCCCTATTGGATCCCTGCTTGGGGACTCTTGCAGGAGGGCGATCCCCAAGCAGGGATCCACCACTAGACAAAAGAGATGGGGGAGAGGCCCGTTGGGCAAGGTTCTTTGCTCCCCCATTGTTAAATGGGCATATTCAATTGTTCTGTCATCCTGGGAGTCAGATGGGGCAGTAGCCCCCAATCTGCTCCCTCGGGTGGCAGAAAGCACACTAGACATCAGGGATTCCATTTTTTCATACTTAGGGGTGGGGGCTACCCTAAATGAGCACTGTAATGCCCCACCCCCCTGAAATTGGCCACCGTTTTTCTGCCTCCCCCTGGGGAGCAGATGGGGATAATAGCCCCCGATCTGTCCCCCCGGTGGGGCAGAAAGCCCACTAGGCACCAGGGATGGTTGTCTTTTTTATGAAACAGAGGTTTGGGATGCCCACAATGGGCATAACATTGCCCCCACCCCCAACACAAAAGGGAAAGTCTTTCTGCCCCCCCCCCCAGAGTCAGAAGGGGGTCATTATACCTGATCTGCTCCTCAGGGGGCAGAAATCCCACAGCACACCTGGGAGTATTATTTTTTTACATGTCAGGGAGCGGCCCTTATAAAAGGGTTGCTCCTATTTTTTGTTGAACACATTTTGGCTGCTTCTACCCCCATTGGTGGCAGATCCATTATATTTGTATGCAATCTTTTTCCAAGGGGGGCAGAAAACCACTAGACACTAGCAAAAGTTTCTATGTGTTTGTGTGTGAACTGGAGTTTGGCTGACAGTCTGTGTTTACTGACGTTTGCCTGGCTGTGTGTGAACCTGCATTTGCTGGCAGTGTATTTGAACTAGGGCTTAGCTGGCAGTGTGCGTGGACTTACACCTGGCTGGCAGTGTGCGTGGAATGTCACTTGGCTTGCGGTCCATGTGGATGGCACATGTTTGGCAATGTGTATGGACTGTTACTTGGCTGACAATTTGCGTGAATGTCGCTTGGTTGGCGATGTGCTTGGATGGTGCTTGGCTGGCAGTGTGCATGGCTGGAGCTTGGCTGGTGGTGTGCGTGGAAGGCGCTTGGCTGGTGGTGTGACTTGCATGGATCCTCTAGTGTTTTATAACCCAGAATCCCTTGCAAACCTCAAATTTAGGACAATTCACACTTTCCTCACATTTCTGTTTGGTAAATTTGGCAGAATACTGCGCTGGCACACATTTGCCACCACCCAGCGTTTCTCTCAGTCTCCTGAAAAAAATGATAATTCACTTGTATGGGTGCCCAATGCAAAGAACCTAAAAATGTATAAAATGAAAAACTGAGGGAGAACCAAAGTGGGTCCAAAGGACAGGGATTTTTCATACCTTTTTTAGGCTGACACTGCTTTATGCACCCACACAAGTGTGGTGGTATTATTATTTGGAGACTGAGGGCAACACTGGGTGGTGAGAAATTTGTGCCTGCCTGGTGATCTCACAAACTTCCCACACAGAAATGTAAGGAAAATGTAACTTTTTAAAAAATAATATTCTTTATTGTGTTTTTTAGTACATATACCCCAACCCCACTCCCCTGCTGCACACGTTTTTCTCCCAAAAAACATGTACCATATAGACAAAACAAACCAAATAATTAATGGAGCCAGTAGGTATATAACATTTCAAAACCATACCCGAAATATGATACAAAAAAGGTTCTGACAGTCATAAAACATCTAACCCAGACTTCATAACACATATTATAGCTCACACAAATTTAAAGTGCATTATGCTACCGAACCAGAGTGATGGCAAAGTCGAACATCAAAACAAGTTCTCTTTACCTTCAAAGTATGTCAAATCAGGTAAGTTGTGCTAGTATTAATGGAGCCAATAATGAAATGAAATTTCATGACATTCTCCTGATTTCATAATACAAAGATTCTAACAATCATCAAGATTCTAAAAAACTCCAAGTACAGAAAACATATTATAACTAAAACTAATTCAGGGTGCATTGTGCTACAAACTAGGGGCCCAGGTACAGTCAGGCAACTAAAAATGTTCTCACAAAGTTCATAGGATATCAAGTCAGCTACGATGTGCTAGTTAAACCTAGGCTCCCACACCAGCTACTATACATTTATATTAGATTAGTTCTGCCATCTAACCAAGAGTGTCCAAATGGCCCGTCCCTTTTTCCTGGTTTTGTTGCCCTTCGTGGCATATATTGCTTTCTCTAAATTGGAAACCTATATCAGTCTGGTCAGCCACTGCTGGAAAGGGGGAGGTTGGGGGTTAAGCCAATCAGAGGCTAATAATAGTCTAAATATAGCCATTGCAACCATCATAAAGTATTCAATATCTTGCCTTACTTCTTCATCTAATATCCCTAAGATGATCAGTTTTGGGGTCAATATAAATTCAATATTTTTTTATATACACAATCTTGAATTTTGTTCTTAATAATATTTAGGGATGTGCAAGTGGCAAACATGTGGACTATATCGGCAGATGGGGTGGCACAGCACGGGCACTTAGTCCCTGGCCTGAGCGCCACTAAGCAATTCTGTCTGGTGTATAGTCATTTGGATCTTCTGCTCTCTTCTTGCCCCTCCCCTCAGCACTGATCACCCGGGGAGGCTCGGCATGAGTGGTTGTTTTAGTGCTTGCATTTGGAAGTGAGCCTGCCGCTGTTGCTGCCAAGAGTTTTGATTTCAGGCCCTTTGAGCTTCTACCTGCCATATGAGCCACCAATCCTCCAGAAACAAAAGAAACGGCAATGTTCCCATGTTTGTTAAGCGGGGTTGGGAGCACCATGGTGATAATGACTGTGCCGAGTGTCCTGAGGTTGCCGCACGCTGTTCCCCCATGGCGAAGGCGTTCATATTTTTTTGGGTGGGGTCACAAAGTTTCTACAGTACTCCAGCATCTGGCAAACACCACAGCCCAATGCTATGCGCCTCTCTGCTCTTCTTTCAGCTGTACAGTTGAGGAGGTAACGGGGGACGCGGAATGGGAGAACCTAATCAGACGACATCAATGTGATATTTATATAGCTAAATATGAGGTTTGCAGTAAATTCTGTGTAAGGAAACCTTTGTAGATCCACATTAGCCACACATCCCTGGACTCCCCTGGATGTTTAGTTTTCAGAAATGTCTGGGTTTGTTAGGTTTCTCTAGATAATATGTTTTGGGCCCTTCTGTGTCGCAGGTGCTTGGCCCACGCACACAAGTGAGGTACCATTTTTATCAGAAGAACTGCGGAAATACTTTGTGTCAGCCTGGTGATACCACAACTTTCCCACACAAAAACTGTGAGGAAAATTTTATTTTTAAGCAAAATTTGTGGTTTTCAGGGGATTCTGGGTAAGTAAACATTGGGGAATCCACAGAAGCTACACCTCCCTGGATTCCTACGGGTGTCTAGTTTTCAGAAATTTCTGGGTTTGGTATGTTTCCCTAGATGGCTGTCGAGCCCGGGACCAAAAATGCAGATGACTCCCTTTGCAAAACCAGGTTGTTTTGTGAAAAATAATTTTGATGTCTCCACAATAGGTTTTTGCCCATTTCCTGTTGCAGGCACTAGACCTACCCACACACATGGGGTATCATTTTTATTGACAGAATGCTGGGTGTGTGGATGTATGTGGGTCCACGCAGATTCCAGAACTTTCCATCACAGAAATGTGAGGAAAATGTGTTTTTAATTAAAAAAAAAGTTTGAGCTCTGCAAGGGATGCTGGTTAACAGAACCTAGTGAGAGCAACACAAGTCACCCCATCCTGCACAGGTTTGATAGTTTTTTCTAGGTGCTGGCTGAACTAGTGCCCAAAATCCACAGCGAGGCACATTGTAAAAAATGGGTCAACGTTGCGTTTTGGCAAGTTTCATGTCACGGCCACTAGACCTACCCAAACAAGTGAGGTACCATTTTCATCAGCAGACTTGTGCGAATGCTGGGTGAGTGGAGGTTTGTGGCTCCCCGCAGATTCCAAAACTTTCCATCACAGATATGTGAAGAAAATTTGCCTTTTTTTTACAAAGTTTCAGTTTTGCAAGGGAGTCTGGGTAAGAAAACCTGGTGAGGGCCACACAAATCACCCCCATCCTAGATTCACCTAGGTGTCAAGTTTTCAAAAATATACTAGATTCCTAGGTTTCCCTAGGTGCCAGCTGATCTAGAGCCCAAATCTACAGCTGAGCACATTGCAAATAAAGGATCAGTTTTCACTGGAAAATGTGCTGCGTCCACGTTGTGTTTTGGGCCATTTCCTGCTGCCAGCACCAGACCTACCCAGTGAGGTACCATTTTATTGTTAGACTTGGAGGAATGCTGGGTGGGTGAATGTTTGTGGCCCCCCACAGATTCCAGAACTTTGCACTACAGAAATATGAGGAAAATGTTTTTTTTTTACAAAGTTTGAGTTTTGCAAGGAATTCTGGGTAACAGAACATGGTGAAAGCAACACAAGTCACTGCATCTTGGATTTCCGTGGGTGTTTAGTTTCTAAAAACATACAGGTTTTCAAGGTTTCTTTAGGTGCTGACTGAGCTAGGGCCTAAAAAGTCTAGTTTTTACTAGAAAAAGGTGATAAGTCCACATTGCGTTTTGCGCCATTTCCTTTTGCTGGCATTAGGCCTACCCACACAAGTGAGCTACTATTTTTATTGGAAGACTTGGAGGAATGCTGGGTGTGTGGAAGTTTGCGGCTTCTTGCAGATTCCAGATGTTTCCTTCACAGAAATATGAGTAGAATGTGTTTTTTTTTACAAAGTTAGAGCTTTGCAAGGGATTCTTGGTAACAGAACCTGGTGAGAGCCGCACTTGTCACCCCAGTTTGGATTCCCCTTGGTGTTTAGTTTTAAAAAATGAATAGGTTTGCTAGATGTCCCTAGGTGACAGCTGAGCTAGGGCCCAAAAATCCACAGCTAGGCACATTGGACAAAAATGGATCAGTTTTCAGTAGAAGAATGTGATGTGTCTGCATTGCATTTTGGTCTGTTTCATATCGCAGACACTAGGCCTATCCACACAAGCGGGGTATCATTTTTATTGGGATACTTAAGGGAATATAGAATAGTAGACGAAGTGTTATTACCATTTGCGTTTCTATGCATTTCTGCCTTCAAAATGTCAGACAGTTGTAAAATAGAAGTCATTTTGAACAATACCCTTTAATTCACATGCTAATATGGTTACCCACAAATCCAGAGATGCACAAATAACCACTGCTTCTAAACTCCATATCTTGTTCTTATTTCAGGTATACATAGGTTCCCGTGAAACCAATTTTTCGCTCTTTATATTTTACCAAATTAATTACTGCCTACCTGGAACACAATAAAAAACCATTGCATGGTGCAACTCAGCTATTGGCTCTGGTACCTCGGGTTCTTGGTGAACTTACGAACCTCATTTACCACCATAACCAAAAGGGTCCCGCGGATAGTACGGTATATGGATTTTAAAAACCTAGCATAGTTAGAAGAAGTTACAAGTGAAACTGTAGGCACATATGGCTGTATTTTGCAACATAGTGGCCAATTACAATGTCGGTCGGAAAGGCTCTGAATGGGATTGAGATTTTCCTAACCCGTGTTGTAACCTCTGTTTCTGACCGACACCAAAACATTTCCGACCGACTCATTACAATGGAAAGGTAATGGTTCGGTCTTTCCAACTCGGGTCCAAAGAGCATTTGGAGTCTCTGAGTCAGTCAAAGCTGAATCTTACAGGTCTAAGGACCACGCTTCCGACCGACGTATTATAATGTCGGATTTGGACAGCCTTTCTGAATCGGTCTCTCCAAAAATCACTTTGGGGGCCTGTATTAGGCCCCACTTCACCCGGAGGCCTCCAGTTGGGGCCAGTGGGGATACCCATGGGACCACTCTTTCCAACCATGCACAGTGTGGCAGGCACAATGGGGTGCTCACCACAGGGTGCAAGGTTTTGCTCAACCACTCCTTTTTTCAATGGGAGCCTGTGTTGTCGGTCAAAACACAGGCTCCCATTGAAACATCCTAATCAGTCGGTTGGACTCCCCGAACATGGGTCGGTCAGAAACCAATCCGACAAGGAGTAGGTCAGAATGTTTTCTTGCCGACATCGTAATGAGGCCGTAAATTTAAATAGTCTTTTAATTCAACTGTTCTTTTATATAGGAAAACCTTGAAAGATCTACACAAATGACCCCTTGCTGACTTCAGATAGTTGACTACTTTTCAGAACTGTATAACTTTCTAAGATCCATTATTGCTTTCACACCCATTTCAACCACTAACAGGAAAGAGTTTGAAAGCATGAAAAATAGGAAAAATAGGTTATGTCTCAGTAAAATTCCAAAACAGCGTAGAAAATTTCTTTTTTTTAATAAGAGATTTTCCTGTTCCTGAAAGTTGGGAAGATGGTGATTTTATCACAACCAACTCTTTGTTGATAGCTGTTAGATTTGGGGTTCTCTAGTTGGCATAGGTAGGTACCTGTGACAAATAGGGACCCTTGTGTCTTGTCAGGGTAAAGGGGTACACTCCTAAAATAACCCATGCTCACCCCCTTGGTAGCTTGGCACAAGCAGTCACGCTTATCTCAGAGGCAGTGTGTAAAGCATTTGTGAACAAATACAGTAATCAAGTGACAACACTACAGATGGACACCACACAAGTTTTAAGTATTCTTTTTATAGATTTATCACCAGACCATAAACGACAAAAATCCACAATACTGTTACTTTAAAATGGTAGAATTTAGCTTAGTTCTTTTAAGATGGTAAATGCGACACTCAGAGTTCAATGTACCTTAGATGCGACACGCAGGGCAACGAAAGTGTTGCAAAGACGGTGATGCGTTGAGAAGATCCGGTGCACATAAACAAAGATGGCGCTTTCTTCTTGATGCGACACGCTTCCCAGTGATGCGACGGCGCCTGATGTGACATTGATCCTCTTCTTCGGTGATGCGAGATGTTTCCTCATGACGCGAGCCGCAACAGGCCCTGCGACATGCTTCCCAGTGATGCGGCGGCTTCTACTGCGATGACGATCCTCTCCCCTGGCAATGCAAGTTGCTTCCACAACGATGCAAGCCGCGACAGGCCCTGAGACACTCTTCCCGGTGATGTGGCGGCGTCTGCTGCGACGTCGATCTTCTTCTCCGGCGAGGAGCCGCGACAGGCCCTTCGACACGCTTCTCGGAGATGCGGCGGTGTCTGATGTGACGTCAATCCTTGTTTCCTGCGATGAGCTGCGACAGGCCCTGCGACACGCTACCCAGTGATGCGGCGGTGTCTGCTGCGACTTCGATCCCCTTCTCCTGGCGACGCGAGGTGCTTCGGTGGACCTGTGCTGACTCAGCGATTCTTCTGCGACCCGCTTCCCAGAGATGCGGCGGCGTCTGCTGCGATGTCGATCCTCTTCTCCGGCGATGTGGCAGCAGCAGTTCGGCGACACGCTTCTTGTTCTTGAGTCGCGCTTCCAGCTCCTTGTGACACGCAAGTCCTCAAAAAGTCCAGCACAACTGCAGGCACTTCAAGAGAACTCTTGGGGAGATGGTGGGTGAAGTCTGTTGAGACTTCAGCAGGAGGCAAGCTCGTTTCCAAGCCATTGGAGAGCCTTCACAAGTTGAATGAAAATGCACACAAAGTCCTTTCTCCTTTCTTTGGCAGTCAGACAGCCACTGCAGACCAATCCCCCAAGCAGCACTTCAGCTTAGGGATAGTCTCTCCTCAGTTTCTTCTGGTTCCACTCCTCAGCAAATGTTTCTTCTTGTTTCCCAAAGTGATCAGAAGTCCTTGGGTTTGGGTCCCAATATTTATACCAAGTTCCTCTTTGTTCTCTGAAGGCAGAGAGGCCTTTGTCTAGTCCAAACCAGTTCTGGTCAGTCCTGGTGTACTTTGTTTACATGACTCCTTGTTTCCTTTCAAAGTGCAGGGCAGAGACATCAGACGCACCACAGGAGGTGGAGCCAGCATTGTGGAGGGAAGGCACAGCCCTATTCAGGTCCCAGGAGCAACTCCTCCCACCCATCTAGATGCAGATCTCTCTATTCAGCCCTGTGCTGACTCACCCTGTCTCCTGCAATCCCCAGCCCCTGTCACTCAAACTCCAGACAAGGAATACACAGCCTAGCAGAGGCAGGTTTCGATGGTTAGACAAGAAAATACCTACTTTCTAAAAGTGGTATTTTCAAACACAGAATATTAAAACCAACTTCACTAAAAGATGTATTTTATCATTCAGAGTTCAGGCATACTAAATTCGAATTTCTACCATGTTCCCTGAGTCAGTTAGGATTATAAGATGTAATAATCAAACTGCCCATTCTGGCCTATGGAGAACAGGTAGCCTAGCAATAGTGAAAAAATGGCTGTAATTCACTATTAGAACATGCCACACACACACACCAGGGCATGTTCTACCTTATACTTACAATGCACCCTGCCCTTGGGCCTACCATAGGGGTGTCTGATATGAAGAAAAGGGAAGATTTAGGGACAGGCAAGTGGGTGCACTTGCCCAGTCAGCATGACAGTACCAGACTGCACACAGGCTCTGCAATGGCAGGCCTTAGACACATTTTACAGGCTGCTTCTGTGGGTGGCACAATCAGTGCTGCAAGCCCACCAGCAGTATTTGGATTACCAGCCCTGGGCACTCCTGGTGCACTGTACTAGGGTCTGACAGGTAAACCAAACCAACCAATCATGGAATCACTAATTCATACATTAATTTACAATAGGGAGCACTTGCACTGTGGCACTGGACAGCAGTGGCACAGTGCTCAAAGTATCTAACACCAGCAAAAACACATGAGGCAACAGCAAAAATGGAAGGGAGACCCACACCAAGGTGCCAGGTCTAACAATAGCGATTACAGGGGAAAAATCAGAAGCTTTCTTCTGTAGCACTTTTTTCACATTTTCTCCCCAAAAACACAAATTGTTGCTGTATTTTGCATAATTTCTCGGTCCTCTAGGGAAATCCTCAAACCCTGAGTACCTTTAGAATTCTCAGCATGTTGAAAGAAAAGGACGCACATTTGGCGTGGATATCTTTTGTGGACAAAATGTTATGGGGGCCTAAGCTTGAACTACCTCAAATAGCCCAAAAAGGGCATAGCACCGGGGGAGGTGGGTGGCCTGGCAGTAAAGGGGTTGAGAAGTTGTATTCTCCATTTAACAGTTTAAAAAGCAGGGACTCATGCTGACTAGACACATCTGAATTAGATCACAAAGTGGTTATTGAGTTCCTGCTTCCTGTTACCAGTGCTTCACAAATGCAACACATCAGCTTGTTCAGGCTCTGCTACTATGAACAAGAGTCTGAAGAAAATATTCTACATAATTGCAGGAATGTGATAGAAAGTTAGAAAAAGGTACATTCATCCAACTGTAGTGGAATTTGCTGTAATCAGTCAATGTGATGAAATTGATCTAATTTTCGGCTTGCTAGTTCAAGCAAATGTAATGGATTAGGAGGTGATGTTACATGCTATGACTGTAACAAAAGGTTTCTTGTGTTGTCTAATGTTGTAATTTTTAAATGATGCAAAGTCTTGTCAAAATGTCCAACTGGAATATTTTATAGAAGGTTTGTTCTCTGAAAACCACTCTTTTAATTTATTCTTAAAGTTTATTTGTCAAAGGCCCCTTTAAATACCACTGTTGAAAAATGCCTGGTGCTTGTAAATCATGATTGTGAGGGAGGGATGGGGGCCCGTTATCAGGGCTTACCGGATGCCACCTGGTTGGATGGGGTGGTTTCAGGAACATTGGAATTCGGACGAATAAGGGTTAACCCTTCCCCCTCTCCCGTAGAGACTGTTGGCAGTCACGCCTGGTGGGAGGACCAATCATCGGTTTAGATCGGCCCTGAAAATGAGGGCCCACAGGAAACATGGGGAGAACGGAAGGGAGAAGACTTCAGAAGGAGAAGACACGATGTAGAAGAAGACCGACAAGAAGGGGCAGCGTTCCAAACCCCGGGAGCTGAAGAACAAGAGATGAAAACCAACGACACGGAAGAGATCGAATATGACAATCCAAACCGGAATCCCAAAGACGACAGTCTCGACGCCTGGACTGAGGACTGGTGGACGCCCCAGCAGAGCCAGGAATCCCACTGCAACTCTGGGGAGAGTTGCGCTTATTGCAGTGAGTGTCCAAAAGGGGGAGTTGAAGAAATGTACTAATGCACTGGGTCGTTGTGCCACACTCTCTTAATTCTCTCACAGTTTGGGGCCGGTAACTCAGTCACCACTGTTAGTTATTTTGTTTTGTGGTTCTCTCATTGTCCTTAACAACTCATTTAAGCAGAGTGACTTCTCAATCACCATAGGCAATAAGCAACTTGTAGAGAACAAGGTAAAAGGGGAGGGGGAGGTGCAGAAAGAGAGTAACCCATTCACTATTTAAAGACATCTTTAAGAATACAGATGACTAAGGTAAAGAATAGATTTTCCTGTCTAACCCTTCCATTTTTTCGACCAAGAAATCCTCTCTGGGTTTGGTGAAGGCTTTTCTATCCAGTTTTCATTGCTATTAAGGAAAACCCCCTTACTCACTATTCCTTATGCTTTCTCTCGAACCACAGGTGGACGTCAATGTTCCAAAGCCAACCTGTGAAGAAAAAGAAGATAGAAAGGAAGGTGGAAGATATATATCAGCAAAGCAAATGAACATTACAAAAGTACCAAGAACAATAGCCTTCGCATTTCCATCAAAGTATATCTAAAAGGAAAGATAAAGTCTCTCAAAAGTTCTAACAACTTTTTTTTGAGTGTTAAAATAAAAGTGGACAAAATTGAGAATCTTATCAGGCCTCCTCGATATTGTTTCTGCCCATCCCTCCGACAAGTGGTGTCAGGAGTGGGATCCTGGAACATGGAGGCTGCCCTTCAGAAGATGGTGGAAAGCCAAGAAAGGCTGGGAGGGGTCTGGAGAAGTTCCTTGCGGTAGCAGAAGAAGATCGTGAAAAACTGCATAAGACCCTAACCGAACAAGGCCAGACCCAGGGGACAGCGATTAGTAGGTTTGCAAGGACATTGGATCAACGGCCAGGCCATACTTCCCTACCATCGGTTGTACTACAGAAATATGTTAGTGGGGAGGTCCC